>NC_050457.1:45007169-45718419 GCF_903995425.1 Onychomys torridus | reverse complement strand
AAGGTAGAACTTGAATTCATTCCAGCATATACTCAACTGCCTTAGCTTAATGTATGATACACAGGGTTAGAGGATAGTTCTGGATAAAATGCTTGCAATAAAACCTCAGAAACCTATACTGTTCTTCACCTCATTACAGGGTTCAGAAAGAGGAGGTCATCTTCATGTTTCCACTGGTTTTGTGAGATTTCCTGCCCAGTTCTAATAAGCATCCTATTTGCTCCATAAATGCGGTCATTCTTTTCCTGAAGAAGCCCCTTACGTTTTCCGGCTTTAGTTCAGTAATTACATATAGTGGGGAGATGGCTAGCATCACAAGGGGAAGCATCCTGTTTTGCAGCCCCACTGAGGTCATCCACAGAAGGCTCTTCATTCATTCGCTCAATAGTCATTGGACACTTACTATGTGTCAGCACTTGGCCTATAGCAAGAAAATTGCAGACAATGCAAGATGCGTTTCACTGATTTTTCTGTTTTTCTTCCTTCTGTGGTGAGGAAATGGCTTGCTTTTCCTGTACTGGATTTTCTTTCTAATGAGACTCTAGCCTTTTTTTCTTTTCCATGTAAAAGGACTCCTTAGCAGTAATTTGGAAGATTTTTCCATCATCATTCATCTGCGTTTCTTATTTTTCCATCTTCCCTTTAACAATCTTTCTTTATAGTTTATCTATTAATGTGCCCTTTTAAAATTTCTGTGTAGGTGAGCCTCTGTTTGAGTTATTTGCTTTTGTTACTTAGTCTAGAGCAGATTTTCTTCAGCCATAGCAATCTCTGAAACCCCTCAATCCAGTCCTTTCTGTAACCACTCTCTTGATAACTGAAGGCTCTTCTTGGTCTCATCATCATACAAACATGGTGCTGCTGGTGCGTTTTCATAGCTGTCTACCATCAGGGCTCCAGGACAATCCCCCCTCATTTTCTCTACTGCATTGGCACACTCTGTGTTTTCTCCAAATTAGTTTGTTAATTTATTCTCATCTGACATGTTCTGGGAGTTCTTCACATATGGAAGCATTTTTTATCTTGAGACACTTCCTGCTCAGCTCTTGCTGGCACTGAATTCACATTCCCACTTGAACTTCTAAAGTGCAGGGATGACAAATGTTCGTCACCAGGGCTTGAGTGCCAGCACAAGACCATAATTAGTCCATCAAACAATACATTTGGCAGCCTACTTATCTGTGCTCTGAATCTAAGATGGTCTCTGATGTCAAGGACAATAAATGAAGCTTGTATTTTACATATGAGTATACTGACATCTATGGAGCTGAAGGACAGATACTAAAAGCAGTATTAGAAATACTGTAGATCATAGGTCGGTATCCTGAAGCAGTGAGGGATAGGAGAATGCTTGGCAGGAAATTAGTAAAGTAGAGAAAAGCTACAACAGATTCTAAGAACTAGGGAAGCATTTGGAGTTATAGATGGCTGATATTCTTAATTATGAAAGATAATTCTGAGGTGGCTCTGTAGTAAAATGGATAATAATTGGACTTCTAGATGATAATTCTGGTGATTATGCAGAGAATAAACGTGGCTTAAATTCTTGAATTTGCACTAGAAATTTTGCAAGTAACATATTAGTCTATTCATTTTAACTAAGCTAAAGGGAAATGGACCTGTTTATACAGCAGTGTTTTTTCATGCTAACTTAGTTTAAGTATAAATTAATATAAATAAAGTAATGAAACTCATAACCAAGTATACAAGAGCTTTACCAGGAAGTTGAAATGTCTTAGAAAGTATAAGCACATTTAGACCAGCAACTTCTGGCTTAGAAAGATTTGATTAATGCAAGAAGGGCAAGGACATGTATCATGTTTTAAGGAAATGAAGACACTTTCTGTAATAAATTGGATGCAACTAATCATAAGTTATAAAAAGAAATTATGAAAGTAGTTTGGCTGTCTGTTCCTTTTGAAAATAGGCCTGCCATGTTAAAACCGAGTAAGCAATAGATTTCCTGAGGCCTCTTACCTTGTTCAGTTGACAGGATCTAAACATGTATATAAAGAAGAAACTCTTACACACTGCTCACATTCACAGGGGGATGGGAGGGTCGAGGAAAAATGGATTCTTTTTTTCCCCCCTGAGACAGGGGTCGCTCTGTAGCTTTGTGCCTTTCCTGGAACTTGCTTTGTAGACCAGGCTGGCCTTGAACTCACAGAGATCCGCCTTGCTCTGCCTCCTGAATGCTAGGATTAAAGGTGTGCACCAGCACTGCCAGGCCAGAAAAATGTATTCTTGAGTGTCAGCATTTTCCACATGTTTCTAAGAGCATAACCATATTGCCCCTCAGATATGGAATGTGAATTTGAAGTAATAGTGTCATCATCAATAGATTTCACACACTTTTTTCCCCTTAATGAGGCCAACGTGTTCTATGAATGATAGAATTTTAGTGTATAATTTCTTTGACATGATGATTAATCTCCTTGGGACTAAAGTTTCACACTCATATGAACTTTGCACGATGGCATGCTAAGACTATACATTTAAAATCTGTCACTAAAAATGGAATGGCCTGGGGCAGTTACAATTGCTTACAGTTTTTAATTTTGTCAGTAACTGGGTTATATCTCAGTGCTAGAACATACTAGTATGCATTAGGCACTGAATTTTATCAACATTTAGTATGCATTCACACACACACAAACAAACAAACAAAACCAAACAAAACAAAGAAACCACTAGAGTTTTCTCTACATTGGGCACCAGGCAAAATAGGGTTGTGAATGTCTCATTGTCTGATCATAATATCAGTATTATTTCCCTTCATCAATTTAGAGAAATGTAATCTTCATGGATATTTACAACAGAAACAATAAATGGGGCTTTGGAGTATAATCCAAGGCCAGTTTGAATCCAGAATTTGAGCCACTTAACTAAACTCTCTTCCTGCTACTCAGTGTGCATGTTTAAAATGTTATAAACTAATTATATAGTGACACTTGAGAGGAATAATTACTAATTCCATATATTATCAAAAACAATTTTAAAAATCCAGAAATCATGTTGCCTGTGTCTCAGCACTGGCCTTGAATCTGGTCCAGACATGCCTGAGAGAGAACTAAGGTATTGGAATGGGACCCATGGCTACAGAAACATTTTTGCTAAAGGACTAACTTTTGTTGGGGGTAGCTGGTCTGCCAAGAATGCTATGTAGTTAATTCAGTGATTAGAGGTAGACCATGCTCTAAATTCACATGCCTGCCAGTAAAATAAATGAGAACAGATCAAAATCAATATGCTCTCAGCTTTGCATGCTGATTTATTTTTCCCTTTGTGGTGCATTGCAGCATCTCCTTTCCCCAGTGCTTGACATTCTGCTTCAGACCAGGCTGTCTGATCAGAACTCACCTAAGCCCTGTACCATTGCCCATGCTCTCCTGATGATTCCTCATGACTGCTGTCTAGTGAGAATCTGGAAGTGGACTTTTAGTGGTCTCTAAAATGTCACACACATTATTTTCTTAAGGGATCTTGAGAACAGCTTAGTGACCAGTTCGTGTGTTTGAACACTTGTCCCACAATAGTGGTCCTCTGTTGGGGAGTTGTAGCAGCTGGTTGGTGATATAGACTGTGGGAAGTACCTGGGTCTGCTTGCATTTTGTTCCTCTAGTTCTCGTTTGTAGCTGTAACATAATACATCACAGTGTCCCACAGTGACTGACAGGGCCACTATGGCAGCATGCCTTCCCACTATGATGGACTGTTTCCCCTGAACCATCATCATCTAAAGCAAATTCTTCTGCTTCTGTCAGGTCTGTGACCTGGTGATGAGGAAAATAATATAACATTCCAAGACCTCAATAAATTGCATGCTATTTAACTGCATCAAATGTTTTGAAAAAGTTATATTGTATGTAACTGTTGAATTATTATAAGGCATTAGTAATACTCCTCATTTGTCTTGTTTTTCTACATAGTAGATACTATTTTTGAATCATTTAATTGAATTTAGTGATATGATCACAGTAATAAATCATTTCCATGTCACTGGCATCATTATGGGAATAAATTCACCATGACCACACACACACACACACACACACACACACACACACACACACACACACACAAACATGCGTGCATGTACACGCACGTGTGTCCAAAAAGAAAAAAGAAAAAAACAACTGAAGCCAAGCAGTATGCTAAGATTGAATGCAATTCTAATTTTTACTTTTGCCTTTTCTATGATGATATATTGTGTCCCCAAATATATTGTGCATCCTAATAAACTTATCTGGGGTCAGAGGACAGAAAGGCCACTAGATAGACATAGAGGCCAGGAAATGGTGGCACACATGCCTTTAATCCTATCAAATGGGAGGCAGAGATCACGGATCTCTGTGAGTTCAAGGCCACACTAGGAACAGGGCCAGGTGTGGTGGCACACACCTTTAATCCCAGCACTTGAGATCTCATGTCTTTGCTTGGGAAAGACACATGCCTTTAATCACAGGAAGTGATGGCAGGAAGCAGAAAGGTATATGTAAGACGTGAGGATCAGGACCTAGAGCCCTTTTAAGCTTTTAGGCTTTTAGCACCAGTTCAGCTGAGATCTATTTGAATGAGGAGTCAGAGGCTTCCAGTCTGAGGAAACAGGATCAGCTGAGGAATTGGCAAGGTGAAATTAGCTGTGGCCTGTTCTGTTTCTCTGATCCTTCTGTATTCACCCCAATACCTGTTTCCAGATTTATTTTTATTAATAAAACCTTTTAAGATTCATATTTTACTCTCCATAATAACTTATCTGTGAAAAAAACATATGCACCTTTTATTTATTTTAATAAGTATATATTCAAACTAATTATGGAGAAGCCACAATAGGAAAAGAATATGGCAGTTCTCCCTCCAAAACAGAATTCTAAATAAAGTTCCTTCTAACTCTTTAGTCTAATTTTGTCCAAATTTCTAGTTACTGGTTGTTCTTTACTTGGTTTTGTTTTTTTCCTTGATTTGAATCCTGACTTCTGAAGGATCAAAATATATTTGTATTAGTCTATGGGACAACTGTACTGATACGAAACTGATAACCTATTGTTCTATCAGATGTAGGTCACTAAAATTAGTCCTGTAAATTTCCAAGATGTCCATGCATGAAAATTAAACACAATGCCTTCTCATTTCCTCATTCCTATTCTTTCTCTATGTTCTCATTACTTTAAATGAAGTAGATAATGTTTCAACATAGACTTCAAAAACAGATCAACAAACTTGGATTGCAAATTATAGAACCTTCTGGAATAATTTTATCCAACATATGAGAAAAATTGATAATTAGGAGGTCTTTGGACTCCTACTTCCTACTTTCTACTGTCCTTCTATTTAGTCCCTTCCAAACACTTGAGTCCAATGGTTTATTAGATGCAGTTAAGTCACCTGAACAACAAGGTGATATTTGGAATCAATATGGGGAATTGCTGTAACATACACACACACACACACACACACACACACACACACACACACACACACACACACACACACACACACACACACAGAGAGAGAGAGAGAGAGAGAGAGAGAGAGAGAGAGAGAGAGAGAGAGAGAATTTAACAATCTTCAAAATTCAGAGATCTCTCTCTCTCCAAGCTGTGAGAGAGCTTGGAGTATGTATTCATTAGGATGCCATATATTTTGAGAAAACCCTTTTTATGTATCCTTAGATATGGTAAAATGACATTAAGAACATATTTTCTCCAGTTTACATCTATTCATCTGTTTAGATATTTAGACTTAAAATTTTATCTGTTTATCTATGATAATTTCATGATACCCAAAGGGAATAAAATTTGGATTTAAGAATCTATTTTTCATACACACATACAATGAAATATGATCATATCTAACCATTCATTTCCCCTTTAATTACCCCCAATATCCTCATATATATGTTTCCTTCCAACTTCATCTCTTATTTTTTTATAATCTCCTAAGTTCAGTTAGTACTGTCCATATTTTTATGGGCATGGTACCACGCAGTAGAGCATTGAAAACCTTCCACATCTTCAAAAGAAATGATTCCACTTCCCCATGCAGCTGTTTACTGTGGATAGACACTCAGTAGTGATGAATACTGGACCCATGCCCAGATGTTAGCTGGCTTGATCTCATGCAGTTTATGTTCACGTAACACAGCTGCTATAAGCTGATAATGGTGATAGCTATATTATGTCCAGATGACAGCATTTCACAACACTCCTTTCCATGTTCCAACTATCCCATTCCTTTCTCTTCCTCTTTTGAGATGTTCCCTGAGCCATGGTGTGTGTGTGTGGGGGGGGGGAGGGGGTTAAAATAGATGTCCTTTGTAGGGCTGAGCACAGAGTTTCTTATTCCTAGCATTCTGACTAGCTATGCATCTCTCCATCAACTGCTGCCCACAGCAAAAGGAAGCATCTCTGATCAAGACTGAGAGCATCTGAAGTCTATGGGTGCAAACATACATATTTAGAAGGCAGCTTGACAGTACAACCATTTAACAAAATAACAATAGGAGGCTCTATCCTCAGGTCTATGACCTCTCTTTCCATCCATGGGTTTTTGGGCAGGATTGCAGAACTGGGCACGTAATTCCCTGCTGAAGAGCAGGTCTCAAGTCCAGGCAGAGAGTGGCTAGTTACCTCATCACATTGATATCACTATTGTAAGCCCATCTAGCTCAGCGTGTCAGTATTGTGGCCAAACTTTGTATAGTACCAGCCCTCATCAAAGAAGTCTCTTTGTAAAGTGGGTGGTATTCTATGCAGGGACTAACAACTGGTTAGAGGACAGAGAATAAATTGTCTGAGGTAGAAGTGAGTGTTTCAGATCAAGGAGAAAGATAGGGGTGTATAGAAGGAATGAGTGAGTGAATGAGTGAGTGAATGAGTGAGTGAGGAAGAAAGAGCCGAAGAGTAGGAGAGAGGGAAGGGAGGACAAGGGGTAGAGAGAGAGAGAGAGAATTAATGAGAAAACAAATCACTCCTTTGGTGCTTTCTCTCTACCTCCAGTGGATTGGGTCATACCTGCCAAATTCGTGGGGAATATTTAATAAATCTACTGTCTCAAATGCAAATTTTGCAGAAACATCTTCTGACACATAACAGAAATAATACTTTGCCATTTATCTGCACATGAAATGAGCCAATCAAGTCAAAACACAATTAATCATCACAACAAATCCTTTTTGTTTGCTTGCGTTTTCAACATTGCACACTGTAATTGCATTCTATGTCTAAGTCAGGCAGTGACGGGAACATTTTCAATTTGTTTTCAAAATGCTCTTTTTATGGTATAGATTCTTCAAAAAAAGCAATTACCTCTTCCTTCAATGACTCATATATACATCTTCTTTATAGTATAGGAATGATGATAAGCCTTTGCCTTTCTTCCCTCAAGCACTTTCTGTGTAGCTGATTGGACCATTACTTTTCATTTCCTCCCGGTAGTCACTTAAAAAGACTGCATGGGAAATCAGTTCTCTCATTTTGTGGTGAATGACACATGTTGATGTATATATGTTTATGTTTAATTCCAATTTCTTAGAATATTTTATTTGTTTGTTTTGAGAACTCTCTCTATAGCTTAGGCTGGTTTTTAAACTTTAAGCCTCCTACCTCAGCCTTCTGAGTGCTAGGATTACAAGTATGTGTCACCATCTTGGAAGAATACTTTAATGACACATTCCCATATTTGTTAAATGAAATTTACATTAATTATAATTGCCAAGGCAGGTCCACTAATCCATCTACCTGTATTCTCCTCCAGGGACAAGACTTCCCTTTTATTTCAGAATAACTCCTTCCCTTAGGCCACAGTGTACTACATGAATTCCACTGCAGGAACTGATCAATTAAATGTTAATGTAACCTAATTTAATTTATCCTTCAACTTGACAGTAACTAGAACCAACCAGGAGACAAACCTCTCATCCTGTTTGTGGGGGATGTTCTGTATTAGCTTAACTGATATGCAGAAACCCACTCTAAATGTTAAGCAGAGTCACTTCATGGGATGGAGGCTTAGACTAAATAAAAAAAAAAATTGAGAAAGTGAACTGGGCAGCAGTATTCATCTCCCTCTGATGTAATGTGATCAGCTACCTCCTGCTCCCACGGCCATGCCTTCCCTTTAATGATGGACCGTACCCTCAAACTGTGAGCTGAAATAAACCTGTCCCTCATTATGATGTCGTTAGCTATTTTGTCTCAATGACAAAAAAGTATCTAATACATATATACCCACTCTGATATTTTGATCTCTTCTAGCTAGTGGCTGACCTGTTAGTGTGTGTGAATACTTACTTTGGGAAAACATAGACCTGTGGATCTACTGGTGGAGAAATTGTAACTGACTCAAATGAGTCTGATCACTCAGGGTTGGAACACTGCTTCAGTCATAGGTATGAGACTGAGCTTTGGAGCACCAACTTTCTGGTGTTCATTTTACTTCTCCACTCTACAGTCCTCTGGAGTCACTAGCAAGCTTCAGAAGTACTGGAGTTTGGTAGACATTAGAGAATTATAATGACCCACTACACCTACCCACGGATCACTGCTGAGTCACAGCTGGGAACAATGATCCTCAGATATTAAAAAAATACAGCCAAGACAGTGGCAAAGCTGGTCCTGAAAGGACTAATAAGCAGAAGTGATGATTCATTTAGTGCTTTCAAGATTAGAATATGCTAATTAATGCATGAAGGCATTCTGGCTTTCTATCAAAATGAACTTTAGTTGAACCTCTTTCAAAGTAAACACCCAAGGGTATGACATAGATGCATAAAAATTCGATAATTTAGATATTAAGGAGAGCCAGATGTCCTTTTATGAAATACATCTTTCATATTCAGAGTGCAGTAAGTACAAAAAGATGTGAGCAAGAACAGGAGACATCCCAAACAGCCCCACTCACATAATATAATTGCTGGTAGGAACAGTTTTTCCTTTTTGAATTTTACTCTAATATCTACATGCTGGGAATTGAAATATTTTATGTAAATTTGTTAAATATGTATGTTTGAGAAAGAATCCATTCTATGCTTTTGATATGTCTAGCCAGATGTTACTTAAACCCTTTGTTTTTCTTTTAAACACTTAGACTATAAATCCCATCTTCCCATGGGGCTGATTAGGTGTGGCCTTATGAAGTATGGAAGAGTGCTTGTCTCTTAAATGCCTGGGCAAGAAAGTTTGTCTCTATGTGAATTTATTTTCTTCCTCCAGTTTCTGTCCATCTTCTGAGACCTAGGAAAGAATTCTGATGGCCTTAAAGTTGTTGGACAGAGGGAAATTGTACTCTAGAATCTCAGAGTGGAAGTATCCTCAGTAAACATAAACCTAATAGAGATGTCCACTGGACTGTGCTGATCTTCTGAAGAATATTTGCCTAACAGGATAACTCCAGGTAGATACACCCTCCCTTTTTTCATTGCATTCATAAGATGAATAAGAACAAGAAATGGAGACAGAAAGCAGTAACCTAGTGAGGAGACTGGACAAATCTTAAGTATCAGACCTGTGTATATTAGAATAATTCTCCAAGGGATACAGTTGGCTTTTTATTAGGAATTTGCATTACAAAATTAGACGTTACAAAAAAAGGCAATTTGCATTACAAAATTAATTTTGATATAAAAGAAAAAAACCACTCTCTTCTCTTTCCAAAAATGTAAGAGTCTGAATGCTATGTGCATAGAGGGTCTTTTGGCTCAAGAGGTTATTTTCCAAAAACTGGTATTAAGATAATAGATTGTAATTTAAGGTGAAAAAAAATGTAGAACGATTTTGAATCTAAAGCATTGCTTGTGTATTTATTTATCCTAACTTGTCTCTTTGAGAATAGAAAGTACATACTTAAAATAACGTCAAATCCTCCAGTTAGATTTCAGCTCATATAGAATAGTTGAGCCTTCATTTCTCATTTTGAGGGGGATATTCCAGAGAGTTATACATTTTTATTCATTGTTTTTTTCTATTTCTTACTACACTTCATTTATTATAGAGACTATTGGTTGATTTTCTTGGATGTCTTCTTTTCTTCATACCATTCTGCAGGCAATTCTTATTTTCTTTTAATTACTTAAAATAATGTAAACTCTTATGTACAACAGATTGTAGGACAAACCAATACCTTTCTCTGTTGTTAGTTCAGATGACAGTGAATTTCCTTCCAAGAAACAGGGAGAATAATTATTTGATGATGGTGAGGACAATGATGATAATAGATGATTTGATTTAGAGTCTTGCTACATAGTCCTTTTTGGCCTCTAACTCACAACCATCCTGTTTTCTTCTCCAGAGACATATCCCTAATGATAGGAAGATGCTTGTGGGTGTAGTATTCACAGGAGAAATTGTCCTTTACCACAAATTGGCCAAGTCTAACCTCAATGGTTTAAGATTTAAAAATCATATCGCCAAGTGTCTGTTTTAGTTTTGTTTGGTAAGTCAATATTCTAAAGCCTAAACCCCACTCAACCCTTTGCAAATAGATGTTTTCTTTCCAAGTGATCCACTGATCGTTATTCAGTAAAAGAGTAACCAGTCACAAATTTAAAATGAGAAGGCATATATTTAGAGGCATAAAAGAATTGTTTCTTCTCATCTGATTAGTCCTTTCTCAAGTGATCAAGTCTACGAGCATATTTTGGAAAGTGTTGACAAATCATCTCGTGCAGATTAACTCAGGATCACTGAAACAAAAAACATTTCTCTTTCTTATATTTTTGGTTGTGAGCCTAGCCTTTAACAGCTGAGCCATCTCTCCAGCCCACATTTCTCTTTCTTAAAACTAAAAAATGAAACTAGCACGTTGTCATTCAATATAGTAGCAGCAAATTTAATACAAGATTAGTATGCATAAGAAAGTAAAACATGTACCTAGAAATTCTTGTACCATATAACTCAGTATAATTCGGCCTAGGTCTATATCAATGTGGAGATATACTTAAAGATGTGTTTACTGTAGAGTAAGGCCCTATCATACTGCCGTAATTAAAACTCTAGAAACTAGGCTGTGATCCCAAGTTTATGAACATGAAGGCAATTTCTGGAAGCTTAAAATTTGTTTTCTCATGGTTGAATCCCTCAGATGTAAGTAAATAGAAACAGAATTTCCCAAAATGAAGACATGTGAATGAAACTGGACTGTTGTATCCTGCTGTCTGTGGTGGGTATTGTATTCCCTGAAATATTGTGTGTTCCCTGAAATAAACATATCTGGGGTCAGAGAACAGACAGCCACTAGAACAAAGCCAAAATTGGTGGCTAGAAAATGGGAAGAGTAAGCTATAGTAGAAGTTGGGCAATGGTGGTACACACCTTTAATCCCAGCACTTGGGAGGCAGAGCCAGGTGGATCTGTGAGTTCAAGGCCACTTTAGAAACAGCTAAGCATGGTGACCCATGCCTTAATTCCAGAAACCCAACCTTTAAGCTGAGATTCATGTGGAGGAGGACTCAGAAGCTTCCAGTCTGAGGAAACAAGACCAGCTAAGGAACTAGCAAGGTGAGAGATAGCTGTGGCTTGTTCTGCTTCTCTGATCTTCCAGCAATCACCCCAATAACTGGCCTCGGGTTTGAGTTTTATTAACAAGTACCTTTAAGAATCATGCTACAGCTGTCCATTGCCATTTGTTATTCATTATTTTGGAGTCTCTATTTCAGACTGGCTAGTTAACTTGATTTTCATTTGCAAGACTTACTGCATCAAAAAACAGTGGCTCTATGAAGTTGAATGTGCAATAATAGAGTCATCTAGTTTTACAGAGAAGGGACCACAGTGGAGAGAGAGAGAGAGAGAGAGAGAGAGAGAGAGAGAGAGAGAGAGAGAGAGACACTTTAACTCTAATCCCCACCTCAATACATTAGTTGCTTATTTGATTTAAGAATGAAAACAAAACAAAAGAACAACAACACTGAATATCACTGTATCTCTTGCTACTCTGAGACTGAGTCTCAAAGATGATGGAACAATGTCCTGTCAGAATCCTTTAATATCCTTGATGCATGGGAACATCTTAAAATCAGTATCTGAACTTTAACTTAAAGGAAAACATTAAATTTCCCTTTGTTTAAGCCAATGTTGTTTGAGATTTCCTTCTTACACTTATGAGTGAGCTTGATCTCAGTTAGCACAATATTAGAACTTTTCATTTGTGGTCCACCAAAACAAAGCTGAGCCACCTTATTGGCATCACCACCAGCCAGCCAGCCTTACATTTCTTGTTCTTTTCGCATGATGTAAAAATTAGAATTCCCTTTGTTAAAGTTTGTTTTCCTGATGTCTAAGCACCATTTTCAACTGGAGTGCCAGAAGACACTGTTTCTCCAGCACCATGTCCTACCAGTGGCTAAGCACAGGGAGCCTTTGCTAAGCTCTGACTGTTCTGCCCATTGCTAGGAAAGTTCATTGCTCAGGATTATGAAAAGTACAATTGTAAGTAAACTACAAAAACTCTGGGTTTGGTGTCCCGGGTTTCAGCACCAAAATGTTAGTAAATTGATGGCTGAAAGTACAAGGAGACAGTTCAGCTCTAGAGGGCGAGGTATCCCAGACACCTCGGGTAATGAGTAACTTAGAATAAGAGTTCTGCCCTGAAGGTGTCCTGGACACCTGGAGCTGTTTAGCACAGCTGTGATGGCTGGGACTGCAAAGAAACAGCCCAACCTTGGAAAGGAAGGTTTTCTGACTTCTCGGGAGAGTCAGGCCTGGAACTGCTTCAGCAAGGAAGGGTATCCTGACTCTTCAGGAAAGTCAGGGTATCCTGACTCTTCTGGAAAGTCAGGATATACCTGGTGTGATGGGGGATGGTCTCCCTGCAGGACACAGCAATCCTGCTCCTCTCTTGGAGAGCCACAATCTCTGGCTCAGTGTTACCAGCTCTCTCTTGCTCAGTCTACTATGGGATGTCCCAGCAAGGTTCTTCTGTTCACCAGTCATTGAAGGTCTTCACCCAATACTCTTTTGAGAAAGAGGTTTATTGGGGAAGGAGGAGTCCAGGAGAGTAGCCACCTCTACCTGGTTGGAGAGAACAGCTCACAACTGACTGAGCAGGGTAGTCTATATAGGATGTCTAGGGGGTGGAATCAACTGTGATTGATTAGTTTATTTTCTGCCCAGGGATTGGCCAGTTTTGTGAGCAATGGGCAGATGGCCCTGATTTCAGTGCCAAACTGTGTTTCTTTCACTGGCCTTTCTTGGCTTTTTGACACTACCTCTAAGGCCAGGGCACATTTCTTTCACTGACTCTGATTCTAGGGGCCAAGAGTATTATTTTGGTACTAGTTTCAGAGTCAGGGCATATTTCCTGGGTTCTGGGTTTGGGGATAAAGTGTTCATTTCTCTGGCTCAGGACCCAAACACAGGATAACTGTGTTTCTTTCCCTGGTCCTGGGCCCAAGGACCAGGATTCTACTGTCCTGCTCTGTGATTGGTTGATTTTACAAGTCACTTGCTACAGGCCAGAGATGGCTCTGATCTGAGCTAAACTGCTTCTCTCACTGGCCTTACTTAGCTTTCTGACACTATCTCTAAGGCCAGGGCACATTTCTTTCACTTACTCTGATTCTAGGGGCCTAGAGTGTTTCTTTGGTACTGGTTTCAGAGTCAGGGCATGTTTCCTTGGTTCATTTCTCTGGCCCAGGTCCCAAACACAGGCTGTGTTTCTTTCCCTGGTCCTGGGCTCTAGGGCCAGGATTCTGCTGTCCTGCTCTGTGATTGGTTGATTCCACAAGTCAGTTGGATAGGGGCAGAGATGGCTCTGATCTGAACTAAACTGTGTTTCTCTCACTGGCTTTATCTGAGCCATCCTTCCCTAATTCTGGGCTCCAGGGTCAGGGTGGGTTTCTCTAGCCAGCCCCTTTTCCCTACAACAATGACTTCAATCATAAGTGGCATTCAATTGTAAAATTAGAGAGAATTAGGGAGCCCCAAGACAAGAATTTAAGTTGTACAAGAGATAAAATGTAATTATGTTCTTTTATTGTGGTTAATGATCCCCAAATGAACAACAGGTAGTATGTTGCCTTGTCAGACACCACCCATTTGGCATCGAATATAGGAATGCTGTTTAGTATTGTTCCGTACTGACCATGTAAAATTCTTGTTTTAAAGTTTTCCTTTACTCATGGATTAAATAAAACAGGGGTGTGATTATCATTTAAATGTATAAAAATGATGTGGTGAATGTTTTTACGTTATTCTTTGACAACCATTGTCTTAATTAGGTCTTCTACTGTTGTGAAGAAATACCATGACCACAGCAACTTTTATAAAGGAAAAGCTTGAACTGTTTAGGAGGCCCCCAGGTGGGGGGATCAGGATCCACATGGGCCGGCTTTTTGGAGCCCTGCCTAGGATATGACATCTTGCACAGCCTTGGTGCAGGGGGGAGGGGCTTGGACCTGCCTCAGCTGAGTGTGCCAGGCTCTACTGACTCCCCATGGGAGACCTTGACTTGGAAAATCTGGTGATGGGGTGGTGAGTTGAGGGGGAAGGCTGAGGGGTGGGAAGAGGGAAGAGGGGGAATTTGTGGTGGGTATGTAAAATGAATAGAAAATTTCTTAATAATAAAAAGAAAAAATAAATAAAAGAAAACTTTTAATTGAGGCTTGCTTACAGTTTCAGAGGCTTAGTCCATTATCATGGCAAGAAACATGGTTGCATGCAGGTAGACATGGTGCTGGAGAAGGAGGTTCTACATCTTGATCCGCAGGCAACAGGAAGTGAGCTGTCTACCATACTGAGTGTAGCCTGAGCATATATGAGACCTCAAATCCTGCTCTCACAGTGACACACTTCTTCCAACAAGGTCACACTTACTCTAACATGTGCCACTCCCTTTAGGGGCCATTTTCTTTCAAACCACTACAACCTTCAAATCTATTATTATTGTTATAGGGAAGAGAAAGAGATAAAGAAAGGCTGATACCAGGAAACAAATGAAATGAATGTAGTACCATGGGTATGGCACACACAGAGTCTCACAGGGATGTTGTACTGGTAAAAGGAGGCAGTTTCTGATCCTTTTGTAAGACCCACAAAACCAGTATTATTGACAAAGTGCAAGCCCTAAAGAACCTCAAGGCAATGGAATAGTCATATAATTCAACATGGACTCTGCTCTCTTATGATGTTACAATTTTCAAAACAGAAGTGTGTGCTAGCTACTTCTACCTGTCTATCTATCTATCTATCTATCTATCTATCTATCTATCTATCTATTTTACATCCCTAAAACAGTCTCCCCCCTCCTCTCCTCCAAGTCCTGTCCTCCAATATCCCCTTCAGCCCCACCCCAACCACTTTTCCTACATTTCTCTTCAAAAAAGAGCAGGCCTCCTATGGATATCAACCATCCATGGTATATAAAGTTGCAGTAAGACTAGGCACTTCCTCTCCTATTAAGGCTGGACAAGGCAACCCCATAGGAAGAAATGGTCCCCAAAGCAGGCAGGAGATTCAGAGAGAGCCCCTGCTCCCACTGTTAGGAGTCCCATAAGAAGACCAAGCTATACAACTGTAACATGTATGCAGAGGGGCTAGCTCAGTCCCATACAGGCTCCTTGGTTGTTGGTTAAACCTCTTTGAGCCTTATGAGCCAAGGTTAGTTGATTCTCTGGGTTTTCTTATGGTATCCTTGACCCCTCTGGCTCCCACAATCCTTCCTCCCCCACTTCCACAGGATTCCGCAAGTTCCTCCTAACCTCATAAAACTGAAAATCTTCTGTAAGACAAAGGACATCATCAAACAGACAAGATGGTACCCTACAGAATGGGAAAAGATCATGACTCCCACATCTGACAGAGAGTTGATATCCAAAATATATAAAGAACTCAAGAAACTAGACCTCAACAAACTAAATAATCCAATTGAAAAATGGGGTACATATATAAACAAAGAATTCCAAACAGAGGAGTTTCAAATGGCTGAGAAACACTTAAAGAAATATTCAATATCCTTAGCCATCAGACAAATGAATTCCATCCTATACTTGTCATAATAGATAAGATCAAAAACTGAAGTAACAGCTCACACTGTCAAGAATGTAGAGCAAGCGGAGAACTCCTCCATTGCAGGTGGGAGTGCAAACTTGTACAACCACTTTGGAAATCAATATGGCAGTTTCTCAGAAAACTGGGAATCAATCTACCTTAAGACCTGCTATACCATTCTTGGGCATATCCCCAAAGAATGCTCCACAGATACCACAAGGATACTTGCTCAACTTTATTCATATCAGCTTTATTCATAATAGACAATACCTTTGATGCCCCTCAATGGAAGAGTGGATAAAGAAAATGTGGTACATTTACACAATGGAATATTATTCAGCCGTTACAAACAAAGACATCATTAAGGGTGATGGCTAGTTTTATGTCCACTTGACACAAGCTACAGTCACTAGACAGGAGAAAACTGTAATTGAGAAAATGCCTCAATAAAATCTAAGCAAGCATGTAGAGAAGGCATTTTCTTAATTAGTGATTGATGGGGAAAGCCTATTGTGGGTACCCCCTCAGGGGGGTGGAGTATCTGGGTTCCACAAGAAAGCAGACTGAGGAAACCATAAGGAACAACTCAATAAGAAGCTCCATGGCCTCTGCATCAGCTCCTGCCTGGCAGTTCCTGTAGACTGAAGTTTCTCTGTCCTTCTGTGGGATGATCTTTCTGTACACTGTGAATATATGTTGCTCCCATTGGTTAATAAATAAAGCTTCTTTGGCCTATGGTAAGCCAGGATAAGAGTCAGGTGGGAAATCCAAGCAGAGAAATAGGGAGAAGAAGGATGGAGACAGTGCAGATACCATCCAGCTGCCCAAGGAACAAGATGCCAGCAGACCAGTAATGCCACAGCCACATTGCAAAATATAGATTAATAGAAATGGATTAATAATGGATTCAGAGCTAGCTAGCAATAAGCCTGAGCCATACACCAAACAGTTTATAATTAATAATAAGCCCCTGAGTGTTTATTTGGGATTGAGCAGCTCCAGGACACAGGAAAACTTCCGTCTACATTTGGCACCAATGTGGTGCATGTGTATCCACATACAGCCTAAAAAAGCTTTAAAAAAAGAGGGCTCCTAGACCAACAAAAACAGGAGTCGAGTGCAGCTTCTTGGTAGCTGAAAATTTTCAGATAGGCTCTGTTGCTGGCAGTTAAAAGATGCATGGCTACTTTAAGAGACAGCTTCCTGGTTCATGCTGATGGCACCGACAGCACTTTTGGGAGGGTAGCACTTGAATGAGGTTGTGGGCAGCATGCTGTAAGCTGTTTGGTGGTGGCATGAACCTTCTGCTTCCCAGAGTTCGGGTGGAGAGCATGGCTCCCAGAGCTGGCAGTGAACGTACCTCTGCCATGTTGGAAGGCAGAGTGGGACAGAGCCACTGTTTTGGTCTTAGCCATGTTGAAGTTTAAAGCAATGGTCAGAAAATGGTTACAGATACACAATAAAACAGATTCAGATGGAAAAAAAAAAACCTCTAAATGGGTTACAGTGTGTTTTAAAACATATGTAGGCTTAAGAGGGAAAAGAAAAATGGTAGAGAAAGTACTTAAAAAAGAAATAGAGTAATAAAAAAAGGCCACGTAAAGATGGAAAATACACAGAGAATCTGGATACTATATATTACTGTGTTGTCTTTGGAATTTTTTTTAACTGCAGAGAAATATTTGATCTTAGGGGCTGCTAAGTAAAAATCAACATACATATCTTAAAGGTATCTTAACTTCAAAATTTTGGTCTAAGGATGTGTTGCTTTGGAAAAGTGGTTTTGCTTTTGTTTCCACAGAAGATGAGAAACTGTGGATTCCCTCCAGGTTAATATGGTTCCATCGTGGAAGACTCCCTGAGAGGTCTGGATGATTCAACATCCAGAACAGCTTCAAGTTAACTGTCTGCGATGATGCAGCCTCACAGACTACTCCAGTCAGGACTTGACTATAATACTAAATTTTCTCAGGCTCCCTGTAAGGTTGTCAGTGTCCCCAGTCAGCAGGAAGTAGCATAGATAGAAAGCTATGCCCAAATTCCTAAATATTGTTTATGAATATTTGTTTTTATTTAAAGGGAGATATGATATAAATGAAAAAAAGATAGATTATTAAATCTATTTTAATCCATAAAACAACTCTTGATCTCTAAATACTTTACATTGGTATGGATTTTGGTTTATTAATACAAATTTAAGGTCAATTTTATTATACTGTATGTATATTTATACTCTTGTTTAAGGAATTATGTTTATGTAACTCATTTCAAATTGGAATATCTCATTAAGAAATAAAAATTAATAGTCATCTATAATAATCAAACTTATAGGCATGTTAATTAAGTTTTTTGGTATACAAAGATATATTTTAATTAGATAGATTATCTTTAAACACTTCAAAGACATGAGGAATATGGCATTTAAAATGTTTTAAGAACTTTTCTGGACAATGAGACATATCTGCTCCTGGCAGCATCAATTACTTCAAAGAGGAAGATGGGCATTGAAGAAACTTGCTATGGCGTTTGCTTGCAATATAGAAAAGGCTAGCCATTTGGGCAAGAAACTGCTATTGCCTGGACTACTTGACAGTGTTGTATAAACTGGACATGCAGGACCCATAGGAAATTGACCACTGAACTTTGCCAAAACAAAGCTGGATGGTCCTTCAGATTCATGCTTTGCAAAAGAAACTACCAGACATTCTGTAGAACATAGAGGAAAGCGACTGAACTTTGCTACTAGATGGAACAGTCCTTCTAATTTCCTGCTTTATTGAAAAGTATTCCAGAGATGCTAAGCCTGTAGGCTGAAGATAGCTGCTCCAATGTTACAGAGAAATTTTTGATGACTGTGTAGGTAACCAGATGTCTCTGTCATTTTTAGAATTTTGGAAGTTGCTTACAATGTACCTCCTGTTTACTTAGGTATATTATATCCTCTGGGAGTCCTTGATGGAGTTGAAGACTAGATAATTATAATTATAGTTTTCCTTAGTTATGGTAAAAGGTAAATTTTTTGTAAAACTTTAGACTTACAAAGATAGGGTAGATGATAGATTATTTTATTTAATTTTGCCAAATACAAATAGACTAGATATTATAACTCTAATTCTTACTTGATAGCTGTTTTCTTATGTATAATTTTACTATGTTAAAATGAAAACTTTCCTTTTTGATTAGACAGAAAAGGGGAATGCTGTGGGATAATCTTTCTGTATGCTGTGAATATATGTTGCTCCCATTTGTTAATTAATAAAGCTGCTTTGACCTATGGTAATGCAGGATAAGAGCCAGGTAGGAAATCCAATCAGAGACAGGGAGAAGGATGGAGTCAGGGCAGACATCATCCAGCTGCCCAAGGAACACAATGCCAGCACACAAGTAATGCCATGGCTATGTGACAAAATATAGATTAATAGAAATTGGTTAATTTAAGATGTCAGACTAGTTATCAATAAGCTTGAGCCATAGACCAAACAGTTTAGAATTAATAATAAACCTCTGAGTGTTTATTTGGGACTGAGTGGCTGTGAAACATAGGACAACTTCCAACTACAGGTCCTGCTGAGTTCCTGCCCTGACTTGCTTCAGTATGAACAATGATTTGGAAGTTTAAGCTAACAATTTTCCTTCCCAATTTGCTTTGGCCATGGTGCTTTATCATAGCAATAGAAACCCTAAGACAAACATTTCATAGGATCTAACCAGAAGACCACTCTATGAATATTTTTATTACTTGCCCAGCCTTGGAGTGAAGAGAGTATAAGTCTCAACATTTAGGCAATTCAAAACATTTTTCAAATTGCTTTTACTAGACTGCAAAGAAATGAAATTCTTGAGGCAGACCCACAGTTGGATGAGTCTCCATGGACTGCTACCTCTCTATTGTTGTATTTCCATGTCAAGGATTATTTTCCTCTTCCCAAACACCGCATTTCCCAGTATATTCTCCAGGATTCAGGAAAAATGGGTGCATTAATTTCTTTGTGAGGCTGTAAGGACTGACTACAAACTTGGTTGCTTAAAAGTTATGCAAATTTCTTTTCTTATAGTTTTATATAGAGGCCAGAAGAACAAAACCAATATGCTGTCATTTCTGCTTCTTTTTAAGTTATGAGGACAAAATCTGTTCCCCTTTAATCTCCAGGTTCTAGATTAATTTAATTTTTTTTTTTTTTACCTTTAAGTGGATAGTGTCTTTCTAATGGATGTTCTTTTATATAAAAATGAGAATAACTGTGGGATTTCAGTGTACATTCTTGAAATTATAATTTCTTTTGATTACCAGTTAGTTATCATTATCAAATGTTTAAGAAACAATTTCAGGGGAAAGTAGACATTTGCACCTGAAATGGTTGCCTCAAACTTCAATAACAAAAATGAAGATACTAATAATGTGGTTTGAATGTGAAACTTCCCTATAAGCTTATGTGTTTGTAAACACTTGTTCTCCAGAGGGTGGCACTGTTTTGCAAGGTTGTGGACCATTTAGGAGGAGAAGTGGTTTTCTGAGGCAGACCTTAAGGTTTCATAACTATGTCCCTAACTGTCCCGTTACCAGAGCTCCATCCTGCTCCGGCCACCATGTTTTCTCCATCATGATGGAGTGTATTCCATCTAAGCCAAAGCAAACCCTCCCTTCTTGAAATTGTGTCTTGTCAGGTGTTTGGTCCCAATAAGGAGAAAAGTAAATTGCACAAATGTCCACTATTTAAGTAGAAATGACAAAGATTAATTACAGGACATGACTTTTATGGGATTTTGATTCCATCTAGTTTTGAGGAAATAATTTAAAGATCAGAGAGATGCACATTTCTTCCAGAGGGATTCTTGAACACATCTGTGGAGTGACATGCACAGAAACCAACTGAAGGAAGATTATAAGATATTTGGCTTTCATAATTTTGCAAACTGAAATTATTTCTGATAATATACATTCAAAGAAATAAGAGCTATGCATTATTTTTTATTTTTAGATCCTGTGTAATTGGGCTCTAAACCTGTATTATACTTGGAACTGAATGCTCATGGTAAATTTTAGGGGTTCTTTTGTTTTTCATGTATTTTATTCATTAATTACACAGAATATAAGAAATTCTTAACATTAAAGAGGTCACTGCCAAATTGACTTTTATCTCCCATCCCTTTGGAATGGAATTACTTCTTTATTCAATGGCAAAGAAGAAAATCATTTTTATAATACAGAATGAGCATAGGAAACTCTGTCTTCCTCTGTCTTCACTACTTACCATTTTTCTATCTTCTATTGATTCAAAAGTATGAGAGTATGAGCATGCCATCTTCTGATTAAACTCTAATAAACCATTTTCTTGGTTGATTGTCATGCTAATTACAGAATATATATTCTTGGACTTTCCATTCCAAGACACTATTAAGATAATGTTCTGTTGTTACTCTACACATCTGTAGGTAAATCTAGTTAATTTAGAAAAATTTAGTCAACAGAGGATTCTTTGAAGTCTTCTGGGGAACTCTCAAGCACATATGAAGAAAGCTTGTCACTAACAGTTATTGGCTCTTTTTAAACACATTGGGAATGTAGATGTTTTCTTCCTAGAGGAGTAACCTGGCCAAGTAGTAATATTGCTTTTGCTCAATGGAGATAAATGTCTCAAATATCTCTGATTCCTTTTTATGTGCATGTGTTAACTTTGAAATTGTTGTTCCAAGTGTGGTATCAATTCCTATTTTATTGACAGAAAAGAAACAAGGCAAAAATAGTTATTAACTTTTTTGTAGCTCTTCAGATAGTGAGTTTCAGAGGCACTTAAGACATTTTATCTAGACACAAAGGCTCCAGATTACTAAATATAGGGGGTAAGAGGAGACTAAAAGGCTCCAGCTAAACTCAGATTTCCTCATGTCCTATGTCAAAAACCACAACTCGGATAGTGTTTCACCCAAGGCTATGGGGACAGTGCAGACAGATGGGTGCATAGCCCAGTCTCATTCTCAGGCTCTTCCTGTGTTGACTGGCTGCAAACTTGTCTCTGAAAACTTGTAATATTCATCTCTGAGGAATATTTTCCCTTAAAATTAATGAAAAATATCTTATTAGAGCATGTAGGTTGCTGTCTTTCTAGTCAGGTTTTCATAAGCTTATCAAAACTGGCTTCTATATGGTAACATTCTCGAACTTCTCACTGACTAAGCCTCAAACAGTATTATCCGAACTGCTTACACTGAGTCTGTTTAGGTCACTATTTTACTGGTAAAAATGCCTCTAGGGGACCAACAACATACTTGATATATAGTCTATGCAAAACATTTTGTTGTTGACAATTTCCTATTTATAGGCTTTCTGCTTGTATAAATATTTTGTTGTGATTTTCCCAAAGATTTATTACTATACTTATTATTCACATCCATGGAGGAGGAGGGAGAGAAAGAGGAGGAACAGGAGACCCATAAAGAGAGAAAAACAAGATTCCTGCATTTTAGCCTTTGGAACAATACTGCCAGTCCCCAATGTAGGACATCTACTGTTTGAATATTGACCTTCATTCTCTACCCTGTTCTAAATTATCTCCAACACTTGCATGCAATATACAAGGCTCTCTGGGCCTCTGATTTGCTATTGTGTTCTGTCCTTTGGGATACCAGGAGAACTGGAAGGAGAGAGGGTCATATCAGGACATCTCTTACTCTTGCTTCCTCCCTGCCAATAATTTTGGAATAACACTTTGCAAAGGTCACTGGTCTTTGAAATGCTGTGGACTTTCTATGACTCCTTCTTTGTAAGTTTTTAGTAACCTCTGAAAAGATAGCAATGGATCACTTGTCACAAACACCAGCGCATTATAATAGTCTTCATGGTTCTTCTTACTGTCAAAGTTAACCCTCCTCAACTTATCTGTTTTTGAACCTGGCAACTGTCATGGGAGTCCTGGCTGCTACTTTCCTACTTCCTTTTTGAAGGAGCATGATTTAATGGTAGTAGGTTGTAATTGTTTCTACAGAGAATATTTAAAGCAAAGCTCTATAGGAGGCAAACGTGGCACACTTTTAGCTGATACTCATTTAAAACAGTCTTTAATGGTTGATTAAAGTCAAGTATGTCCATAATAATTTGCCCTATTACATTGCCTTTTGTGGTCTTTATCAATGGAGTCTGTCTCTAAGACATCTACTCTATGTTCAGTCCTGTCAGAACCAGACTTCCTGCCACACCATACTCAGATTATGTTATCACAAGTACAGTTATTGTAATAATGAAAGACAGTAGCTTTATATCTCTGCTTTATTCGTGAACACTATCTTTACAGGCATTCAAATGACAGTTATAAGGAATGCTCTAGTTAGGGTGCAAAGCACATCAAAAAGTTACACTAGTGAACTCATCAAGATGGAGAACTGCATTTTTTTCTTACTGAGGCTTGAACACAGCGCCCACATTCATACAAGGCCAGAAATGTCTTATTTATCTCATCTTCTAGCCCCAGGATGGAGGACTAGGAGGATCTAACTGCTAATTCTCCAAAAGCAGCATTAAATTCATTAAATCAATCATATATGATCTCTGAAAATCAGCACAGAGTTTCCAGGGATTCCCAGTCAATAGCCCATGAACCACATGTAGCCAAGGATAGCTATCAGTACAGCCCAATACAAAATTGTAACCTTGCTTATTTAAAACATGCGTTTTTTTTTTTTTTTCATTATTTTTTTGCAACTTGATTGTAAAATTCTTGAGTGACCTTCATAGAGGTCAGTCTATCATGTTGCAGTGTCAAAGGGCTTGGCACGATTGATACAAGAACCAATTAAAATCCCAAGTATAAAAGTCTATATGAAGCTTATGGGATGTATACAACCACTCTTGTTCCACATTCTCCCTCTTCTTTGGGGAGCCCAAGAGAAGAGAGGATGAAATTTGTGATGTTCTAACCTATCTATATCCAGGCTGCCTGGTGACTGACTTTTGTGTAACTTAATTGTACATTTAGACTGCTGGATACAAGTGGATCTAAGACTTTAGAAAAATACAAGAAGAAATAGGCAAGACTCAGGAAAATTTCAAGTGAACTATGTATTTGTCAGTACTTAGGACAAGGGATTTCTGACTAAGAGATGCAAAGATGCAGTTTTTTTTTTTATTCTTTGTGGGGCATGCTACCCATCTCCCAAATAAGTACACAGAGACTTATTCTTACTAATGAATGCCTGGCCTTAGCTTGGCTTGTTTCCAGCCAGCTTTTCTGACTTAAATTTTCTGTTTCTCTTTAACTACATTTTGCCTCTGGGCTTTTTACCTTTATTCTGTACATCTTTCTTTCCTTCTTATTCAGTGGCTGGCTGTGTAACTGGGTAGCTGGCCCCTGACATCCTCCTCTTGTTCTCCTATTCTCTTTCCTCTCTTGCTCCTTTTTCAAGTCTAGATTTTTCCTCCTATTTATTCTCTTAGCTTGGCAGCCCTGCTTATCCCTCTCCTGTCTAGCTATTGGCTGTTGAGCTCTTTATTAGATGAATTAGGTATTTGAGGCAGGCAATTAACACAGCTTTACAGATTTAAACAAATGCAACAAAAAAGAATGAAACACATCTTTGCATCATGAAATAAAATTCCACAGCATAAATAAATGTTACATATCTTAAACTAATATTCCACAACACAAAGGGTCATCTATGATATGCTTAACACCACCAGGTAAACTAAGTAAGAAAGGCTTTGTTGCTAGCTGACTTTCTCTAAAAAAAATGTGAAATCATTATGAAAGGATGGGAACCAGTAACTCAAAGCCATATAATAAAAATATCTTCTCTAATAAAAGTAAATTCATGGACAAATGGCTAAAACAAGCATAGTTGTACCTTGGGTCTACAAGTCCACCTTTACTTTTCTACAGATTTTAAAAGATAAAAGCATCAAAAACTTTAAATCTTTAATAATTCACATATATTATGCACAGATATAACTTGAACATTAGTATCATAAAATGAGGAGATCAGGATAAAGGATTGAGATGGTAGAATAACTTTGGAGCTAGACAGTTTAAAACACAATGCTGTAACTTTAGGATCCTATGTATAATTTCTGTGGCAAAGACAAAGAAAATGCATCAACTATACATAAAGAGAACTAGAAAACAATAAAATGTGTAACTACAAAAATCCAACTAAAGCTAGGGAATAACCACAAGTGGGATCAAAGAAATAATAAGACATACAGAAAATATATGAGAATTAGCAATACTGTGTCTGATTAAACATTGTTCAGATGTAAATGAATGAACCCACTAATGAAAAGGAATAGATTGGCAGAGTTTATTGTAGTAATAAGAAAACAACATAGTAACCGGGTGGTGGTGGCACACGCCTTTAATCTCAGCACTTGGGAGGCAGAGCCAGGCGGATCTCTGTGAGTTCGAGGCCAGCCTGGTCTACAAAGCAAGTTCCAGGAAAGGCACAAAGCTATACAAAGAAACCCTGTCACGAAAAAAAAAAAAAAGAAAGAAAGAAAGAAAGAAAACAACATAGTGTACAACTGTGTGCTGTGTATAAGAGCTTTACTAATGAAAGCATCATATTCACAGACTTGTGGAATGAGGCAAGAGCAGTGCTAAGAGAAATATTTATAGTTGAAAAACAAGCAGAAATGGAAGATTGTTTCAGATCTTTCTATGCTAACTTTGCCTCAAGGGACTGGTTAAAAATAAAAGCAATTAAAAAAAAATAAATAAAAATAAAGCAGATTGGCAGAAGGAAGGAAGGCAGCTAGGATGAAAGCAGTCATGAACAAAACAGCATTGTAAGAGAGTAGAAAAATCAGAGCAACTGATACCATTTTACCATTAAAATATCAAGAAAATTGAGAAATCTTTATCCATTATGGGAAAGAGACAGAAGACTTAGAACTCTCAAAGTAGTACAGAACAACTGGTTTTACAGAAATAAACTGAATTATACATGAATACAGTATCTTCTTTTCCTGAGATGAGGGTCTCACCATGTAGGCCAGGCCAGTTTCAAATCAGAGTCTTCTTGGCTTAGTCTCTAAACTTCTTGAGTTACAGATGCACTACAGCAAATAGTGTCATGCTAATAGATCAAATAACCTATGTAAGACAGACAAACTCTCAGAAATATATAGCCCAACAAGGCCTAGGAGCTAAGAGAGACTTAGAGGATATTGGAGGTAATGGAGAATAGAGCCCAAAACCCAGATCCTCAATAAAACTGAAGCCTAGGCCGTAGAAAGGAAAAATACAGCCAGCTAATACTGACACGTAAAATCACTTGGCATGAACCTACAACTAAGATTGAATGAATAACTTAAAAAAAAAACCAAACCAGAAACATAAAACAAGAATCAAAACAAGCCACCTCCTTCTCCTAAATATACATCTTCATCAAACTCTTGAAAAATTAAATGAGATAGTTTATTTGTGAATAAATTCTGTACAGCTAGCTATACTATGATACCACAAGGAGACAAAGTATTGACAAGAAAAGCAAGGTATGGCCCAACATTCCTGATGAATATCAATGCAATATCTTCAGTAAAATGCTAGCAAACCAAATTAAATGATACATTAAAGACATTATCCATAATTTGTTTTACAGGGTTTTATCCCTGTATGAAAGGATGACTCATCACATGAAAATAAATAAAAACAGTGAGTAGACCAGGTTTAAAAAATGAAAAATGAAAACTATATGCTCATCTACTTGATCCAGCATTAAAGAACTTGACAAATGCCAATAATAAAAGCACTCAGTTAACTATAAGTGGAAGGAAATTATGTTGACATAACAAAGGCTACCTATGAAAATCTGCTAACATCATACTCAAACTCAATGGTGCAACACAAGAAAGTTTTTCTTGAGATTAGAAACCAGATAAGGATGCTCACTTGCACTACTTTTTAAAATATACCTAGGTTCGTAAGGCAGAACATTCTGCAATAAAAAGAAACTGAAGGACCTGATATAAAAGAAAAGCTTCTTTGATGATGTGTAAAAGCTACATTTATTCGTAGATATAATGATAAGGAATTATGCTGGTCTAGCAAAATGACAATGGCAGGAAACCATCACAGAATACTGCAACTAGTCAAAATAAGACAACTTATCCTGGTGTGTCCAGCCCCAATAGACACATCTACAACACAATTCCTGAATCTAAGGCTCAGGGCTCATCATGGAAGAGGGGATGGAAAGATCATGTGAATCAGAGGAACCCAAAGTCTGTAGTGAGATGTGTCTCCTAGAAATGACACCCACTCTACCACAACAGTATGGCTGCATAATCATGACTAAATTAACGACGACATTAATAGGCACGTTAATGCGGAAGGGGAAGTCTCCTGGGACCTCCACCTCCAGATACAGAACTACAGGTAAGTAAGTGTGGGGAACCATCCCACCTCGACTTTTCCCCAGGGTACTCTTGAGCTGGAGCAGCAGGAAATATTAGATGGAAATATAGCTAGAGAGAGACAGACAGAAAACACAGAATTGTCTCAGGAGGGCCTGGATCCTAATTCATTGGGCCCAGAGCTTTATTCAAAAGGGCTTTTTATAACAATGCCAAGGGGAGGGGCCAAAGACTTCCCCCTTGCTAGGTACAGCCAAGTATAGACCCTTCCAAACACCTGGTACTCAGGCCCATGGTCCAGTCTTCCTCTTATGCAGTCCTGCTGGGTACAGCCACTAGGAAACCTAGTGGGCTCCAACAAGTAAGAATTGCTAAATGAGAAAGAATGAGTCTTTCCAAGGAATGAGCCCCATAATTGGTGACCTAATATCAAGTGGCTGGATCAGAATAATACAAGTATACAAGCAACACTAAATGGATCCTGTAAGTGATTTCTCTGTCTCTCTGTCTCTGTCTCTGTCTCTGTCTCTGTCTGTCTGTCTGTCTGTCTCTCTCTCTCTCTCTCTCTCTCTCTCTCTCTCTCACACACACACACACACACACACACACACACCTCTCTTTCTCCCTCTCTCTCTCACACACACACACGAGAATTATAATTAGTCAAAGAAACTCACAAATTATACTAAACAAAACCAACCCTTCAAAATGATTTTTGTCCATACATAATAACAATAAACCATCTGAAAAGTAAATTAAGAGGACAGTTTCGATTTTAATAGCATCAAAAAGCAAAAAAAAAAAATATGTAAGAGGCAGTTAAGGAAGAATAATTGTACATTTGAAACTTTAAACTACTGTTAAAAGATAGTAAGGAAGATCCACTCTCCTGAAAAGAGAACAGTATGCTCATGGACTGAAAAACAATATTGACAATATACTTATACAACCCAAAGCGATTGGTGACGCAGTGCAATTTCTGTCCAAATTTTAATGCATTGTTTTTGCAGAAATAAATACATTTTTGCTAATATTCATGTGGGCTGTCAAGACTGCTCATATGATATCAGTAAATGATATCAGTAAGGAGTGGCATATGAGGTCTCATGATTTCAATTTTAGAATGTGGACTGAGGATATAGCTCAGCAGATAAAGTGTTTGGCTTGCAAGCATCGAATTTGGTTCTCCAATTAAGTTTGAGGATCACATTTGTCTTTCTCTATATAAAAATAAAAATATTTAGAATCCTGTTTGATATTCTGTTAATTTGTCTAATCAATATAATCAATGACTTCTACCAGGTCCTACAATCTCCCCAGACATAGGTTTTTGACCAGGGTTAGGAGAATGCCCAGAAGCTCCCCAGAAAGAGAGTGTTTTAAGCATGGATTCTCTCCAGTAGAGTCAGCCTCAGCTAGAAATCTTTTTAAATATGAAAAATCCATTTTAATTAAAAATATCATTAAAAACTGTCTTTAGGGACTGTAATATCATTATTACCTCAAAATATATCTCAGAACTTAAATTTGCTTCTCTTTTCTTGATGCTATATGAAGCCAGTGGAGAGCCACTAGGCAACTTGAATATTGGAAAATAATGTAACTTGTTATTTAAGTATTTTTCAAAGCTGCCATAATTGTTATTTAAGACTGATTTTTGTCTAGCAAAGTTTAACCCCCCTTAAAAAGTGCAGTAAAATAATAAGAAAAAAAAGTCATCATTAGATGTGTTGAAAAGCAAACCATGGGATGAAAGATTGATGGGTAATCATGAATTTATGTCATCAAATAGGCCTTCCTACCTTAACAGAGAAATGCATGCCTATCAGGACTGGTTTCCTGACGTGGAGGCTACAGGTAGAGCAAACACATGGTTTAAGAAGCAAAAATGTAGATCTCATCCATTTCTCTGTCATTGGGCAATCCCTGTATCTTGCTTAGGGTCCTGTTTTTTAGGTAGCTTCCCTGGAGTGTGAGTAGCAGTCTAATAATCTTTGTTTTACATCTAGTATCCTCCTATGAGTGAGTACATACCATGTTTGTCTTTCTGAGTCTGGATTACCTCACTCAGGGTGATTTTTTTCTAGATCCATCCATTTGTTTGCAAACCTCATGATATCATTGTTTTTCTCTCCTAAGTAGTACTTCATTGTGTATATGTACCACATTTTCTTTATCCATTTTTCAGTTGAAGGGCATCTAGGTTGTTTCCAGGTTCTGGCTATTACAAACAATGCAAAAAGCCATGGCCAGGCCCCAGGTGGAGCTCCAGGAGTCCAATTGGCAAGAAAGAGGAGGGATTGTATGAGCGAGAATTGTTGAGACCAAGATTGGAAAAAGCACAGGGACAAATAGCCAAACTAATTGAAACACATGAATTATGAACCAAAAGCTGTAGAGCCCTCAACTGGATCAGGCCCTCTGGATAAGTGGAGACAGTTGATTAGCTTGAACTGTTTGGGAGGCATCCAGGCTGTGGGACCCAGACCTGTCCTTAGTGCATGAGCTGGCTGTTTGGAACCTGGGGCCTATACAGGGACACTTTGCTCAGCCTGCGAGGAGGGGCCTGGACCTGCCTGGACTGAATCTACCAGGTTGAGCTGAATTCCCAGGGGAGTCTTGGCCCTGGAGGAGATGGGAATGGGGGGTGGGCTGGGGGGAAGGCGGGGTCAGGGGTGGTAGGGAGGAGGACGGGGGTGGGGGACCCATGGCTGATATGTAAAAATAAATTAAATTATAAAAGAATAAAAAAGAAGCAAAAATGTTTCTGATTCTTTTTATGTGTGTTAGCTCTGAATTTCCCTGCCTCGCCAAGAGTAAAGCCCCAAGCTGACATTTTGTCATAAAAGATGTAAAAAGGAATTGATCAAAAGTGTTGGCAGAGGTGATGAAGGCCCAAGCAGGACAGTCTTGTAAAACATTTGTCAAAGACTCAATGGCTAGGGGTTAGGTAGGGGCCATGGTTCAAACAGCCTCTACCCATCTGAGATACCTATGTAGGAAAGTACTAAGACAGCCAGAGCAAACTTTCAAAAATAAAAACAAAATAAATATATATAGTGATATTTTATTTGTACTGAAATGTTATTTTATTTGTATATTAATAAAGTTGCCTTGGGGTCAGAGGTAACAGCAAGCCATAGCAGAAGCTGGGTGGTGATGGTGCACACCTTTAATTCCAGCACTTGGGAGGCAGAGCTAGGCAGGATCTCTGTGTGTTCAAGGATACAGCCAGCATGGCGACACATGCCTTTAATCTCAATACCAACCATAGAGGACCTGGAGGTCTGTACAGACAGGCAGTGACGAGGAGGTCATGTGGCTGGGTTTACAACCAATGAGAAAGCAGAACAGAAAGTCTATAAAAAAGACAGGACACACAGAAGTAGCTCTCTCACGGAGAGGAAAGACAGAACAGCAGTGAAGGGTAAGGTTTTCAGCTCTCAGCTATTGCTCTGCCCTCTTGGCTTTTTTTTTTTTTTTTTTGAGCTGAGGATCGAACCCAGGGCCTTGCACTTGCTAGGCAAGTGCTCTACCACTGAGCTAAATCCCCAACCCCTGACCTCTTGGCTTTTAACTCTGCAATTGGTTCTGTGTTTTTTATTGAAGAAGGCGGTTATATCTACAAATAAATGGGCAAATTAAATGCTTTCTTGTTTCTCTTCATCAATGTGGTTGAAGTAGACTTTGACATTTCCATTAAAATTCCTTCTATTAAAAGTGTTTATTCCTGACCCAGACACTAAGTTATCAATCACACTAAATCATTAAGATTATGAACAATAGCAGTGAAAAGAACAGAAACACTTTGGAATTATACAGGATCTTATCCCCAGTGGTAAATAATGTACAAGAGAGAATGGAAAATTGGCTATGATACCTCAGTTGACCATGAGATTTCTAGCTTGAGTTCAGTGAATAGCAGTGCCATTGTCTGAGCAAGAATAAGGCATGTGTAAATGCTGTCTTTGTGTAGGCATTAATCTCTTCTACTTTATTCCAATTTACTTGATAGGCACACTATTTTTGTACTCCATACAGCACTCACTATAATATACTGCATGGAATAGGAATCTTAAAAAAGTACTTGATTTATGTGTGGGTAAATATGGACTACCAAAAATCTTATCTACAGAACCACAAATCCAGGTTATTTGGGGTTATTGGGGCAAAACAAAACCAGTTGGAGCACAAAGGCCACTTTAAATATCCTGACATGCAAACACTTCCATTAAGGCAAAAATGAGTATTGCTCCTCCTTCAAGAATTCAAATTCCCCAGCATAGAATTTCTAGTTTCCCAGAAATCTGTTTGTCATGTTTATGTGAATGAGTGGAGGGTGAAATTAAAAGAGAGACCTTTATTCATCAAGTTCCTGAATTATGCCAGAAAAAAATACATTACTTGTGAGGTGATTTTGTAGTTTACAAAGAACTAATAAAGAGCTCGCCCTAAAATATTACATTGTAAACATATATTACAAATAAACTGGCTTGATTTCTCTGAGACTTAAGTCTTCTGACAATTTGTTTACTGTTTTGTTTTTTTTTTTTTTTTTTTTTTTTTTTTTTTTTTGTACAGGCCTATCATAGCCTTTAGAATAAATGCCAAATGAAATAATCTAAAATAAAAAAGTGACAATAAAAAGAAAATTCTTGCCTGGCGGTGGTGGCACATGCCTTTAATTCCAACACTCAGGAGGCAGAGCCAGGCAGACCTTTGTGAGTTCAAGGCCAGCCTGTTCTACAGAGTGAAATCCAGAACAGGCACCAAAACTACACAGAGAAACCTGTCTCAAAAAACAAACAAACAAAAAAGAAAAAGAAAAAAAAATTCTCTTACTGTCTCATTATTCCTCTTCCCTTCCTTCCTTCTTTCCTTCCTTCCTTCCTTCCTTTCTTCCTTTGTTTCCAACAGGAAGATATCAAGAGTGAATATGTCATGGGCATTTGTTTCAGAATTGTCAACTCCATTTTTTGGATATAGGGGCTGTTTACTACCCATGTTTCAAAAGCAATAAAGAAAACAAAATTGACCTTTGTAATATTGTGGAAGTTGATGTGCTCATCTCTCTCTACTCTATTACATTTGGGAGACTTCAACAGCATGAAGAACCATTCTATTTCCACTTCCACAATTATGAACTCTGATTATGAGTTGAAGAGAAAAGAACTCTGCTCTTGTGAAGCAGAAGACTCACAAAACACTGAACTAGTTTTCAATTAGATACAAGTATCAAGCAGGAATGCAGAAAAGGAAAAAAATATCAAGACATGTAACTATCATTGTGATGTCTTTTTACTCTGTCCTGTTTTTCTTTTCCTCATTTCTCCTTACTTTCTTTTTCCCATGACTTCTATATATCTCTCCTGTACTTTGAAAAAGCTGTAGGGAGCTATGTGATACAAAGGATATGAGTTTATAACACTTTTCTTTGAAGATTTTCAAGTCACTATTTGAAATAATTATCTTTTAAATTTACAGTGACTAGATAGTCCCTTTTAATGTACATTGCAATTTTTATTTGGTTTTTGCATGTACTATTTTATCCTAGAATTATTTCCATCTCAGGTATTTGAACTAGCTTGCCTAAAAATGTGATTTTGAAGTGAATTATAAACCCATCATTCAAATACTGTAAAACACATATGCTTCTGTATCAATAGAAAAAAAATATATTAATGAGATGATTAGTTTAAATTGTCAGTTGACACAATCTATAATCACCCTAGAAACAGTCTTAATGAGGGATTGTCAGTGGGGCATTATCTTGATTATGTTAACAGAGATGGGAAAATCCAGTTCACTATGGGTGGCACCATTCCCTGAGCAAGGGACTCTGAATTGTAAATGAGTAGAGAACACAAGTTGAGCACTAGCATACATTAATTAGTTGTTCTTTGGTCTTGACGGTGAATGTAATGGGACTGTCTCCTTTAAGTTCCTTATAGTGATAGACAGTAACCTGGAATTTGGAGCCACATGAAACCCTCCCCAACAAAAGTGATGACACTCACAGGCCTTGACAATTTTTTTCCTTGCATGACTTCCTGCTTCTGTCATACTGTTTTACCACAGCAGTAGGAAATGAAATTAACACAGTTAATGGCGGAGCTATAGGAAGTATTTATACTTAATTTTGGAATTTTTCCACAGAAGTATTTCACAGATATAAGCACAATATCATGTTCACTTTTACAATAATGGATTTTGTACATATATGTGAAAAGAGAAAGGATAACTAAGTTAAAAGTTTGAGGATATTCTTGATGCTTTTAAATAGAGTACAACATTTGTCTTTGTGGGTAAAAGGCATTTTGATCCCTAAACTTCCAGGTTCCTAACATAACACCTTGATTAATAGCACAGCTCAGATACAGGCTTTTTAACAAATACCATGTGGGGAAGTCAGACTAAACTTGGAAACCAAACGTCTTTTTCCCCTGGTAGTTACCCTTACTTTATGTTGGTTGTGTTTACCAATGAATGAAAGAATGTAATTAATTAAATCACCGTTTGTGAGGAGAATTTGGGAAAGAAATAAGTGCAAAAATCCACAATAACTCAAAGTTACACAAATGGATTTGTAGGAAAATGTCCAAATGAAAGTCTCTGAAAGAATTTTCCAGTCCAATTTTAATCCATACAAATTGGTAAAATCTGTATCAGTGGAGAATGTATGTCTTCTAATTCATGTCTTCTTGGAACTACATTTATTTTATATCTCAAAGTTAAATTACATTATTTTCAGTTAGGGAGTTCTGACGTTCCCTTAATGCTTTGACAAAGTGTATGCATTCCTTTAAGAGGCTGATAATAGATAAAAATAGAGGAGTACTCTATCATCTCTGATATCATTTCTGATAACAAAAGTCTGGACATATATTTAAGTGTATATCCATGAGTTACATTGAGATGACAGACTATGGAAAATATTTAAAATTATCTTTTGGAATTTTCCAAGAGAAAAAGGTGCTTTCCCACCCTATCACATGTAATTTTCAATGTTATCTGGAGTTTGGGGACTAAAATAAAGAAAAAAACACCCAGCAGTCATTCAGGAGCTCAGAATTTGTATTACAATCTAACTAGATATCCTGCTATTTAAAGAACATGCATCCTGGGGTTCTGATAGCTCTTGTGGCTCCTCCATAGTGTTCTTTCTGGCCAGTAGCTTCTCTCAGCATTGAGCTTTTTTTTTTATTATTATTATTATATTTGTGTTTTAATTTTACACATCAGCTATGGGTTCCCCTGTCCTCCCCCTCCCACCCCACCCTTACCTTTCCCCCACCCCTTCCCCTCCATTCCCATCTCCTCCAGGGCCAAGACTCCCCTGGGGATTCATTTAAACCTGGTGGATTCAGTACAGGCAGGTCCAGTCCCCTCCTTCCAGGCTGAGCAAAGTGTCCCTGTGTAAGCCCAAGGTTCCAAACAGCCAGCTCATGCGCTAAGGACAGGTCCTGGTCCCACAGCCTGGGTGCCTCCCAAACAGTTCAAGCTATTCAATTGTCTCACTTATCCAGAGGGCCTGTTCCAGCTGGGGGCTCCACAGCCTTTGGTTCATAATTCATGTGCTTCTATTCGAGTTGGGTTTTGTGAAGCTGTTCGAGGCATTCTTATTCAGGTAGATTGAACATTTCATTTTCTTTTTACATAAAGAGAAATTGATTTCCAAAGAAGTGGAATTTTCCATGAGAGTTACCCTTAATCTTCCATCTCTTGCTTCCAGAGATCACCTGGCTTATTTAAAGACAACAGAACAATTTTGATCACTTGATTTCCCAAACACCATGGTTGAAATTTAATCTGTGAATCCTTAGCTCTACATTCTTGTAGTTTTTCTTGCCTAATTGTCAGCCAATGGCATCTTGAATTAGTTGTATAACAGGGCTAAACTTTGTGCTTATCAGTTATCATTTCACTGAAGTGTAGCTTTTACTTTCTTTTTGATTAAGATTTTCTTCATGACTGAGACCTAAGAATTTGTGCAAATAGCTTATAAGGTGACATTTGGAAAGCACCATGGTGCTGAGGGACACTGGTAGATTTTTTTCACCAGTATAAAAAGAGTTAACCTTTAGTCAAAAATGTTGGACAAAATTATCTATGGATATTTCCTCATGAATGAGGAATTGATTAAAATTGTTTGGATTATTTTGTTTAAATAATGAAATTGCTAATTTGATTATTAACAAGAATTGATTAAATTGTTCTGATTGAGCCAGGAAACATGTCTCCCACGCCTGTAATACCATAAACTCTGTAAGCAGAGGCAGTAAGATCCCAATTTCCAACAGACTTAGAATACAGAGTAAGACCCTTTTCTTTAAAAGTCAAAACAGGCAGAGGCATGGATAGGAGAGGGAGAATTCATGCTAAGAATGTTTGGAAAAGCTATATGTAAGCTTACTATTTTTAAACTCATTATTTTATTATAAACCTCATATGAATCCATACACAGTACCAGGTGTGTGATATCTTTCCTTAAGTTGTTTATCAAGGGTATCCTGGAAACCCTACAAAAAAGTACAAATTATTATCATTGCCCTTGGTTGTCAAAGTACTTAATTGTAAGACCATGTTACTGTTGATACCATACACATTAGTGACATGACATGGAGAAATCAAGTTACTACTGACCAGGAAGCTTCATCGCTGATGGTTAGCTTTGATAGTACTGGAAGGTGCTTTGCAGGGTGCTGGGGCAAAAATAAAATCAATAGTTGTACCCAGTTGTGACCAATGTAAATTGGTGGCCCAAAAGCTATGGGAGTAACCCATAGCTTAGTTGAAGGTCTACTCCACAGAAAGAAACAGTATTGGTAGAGTAAATAAAACAAAGAAACAATGGCTGAGAGTTCATAGTCCCTAGACATGAGCCCATTGCTATTATTTTGCCAAATAAATATAGTACCAAACTGCTTGTTAAATTCATATCTATCTACCCATAGATGTGTACAGCTTTCAGACATCATCAGAGAAATTTTTCTGTGCCTTGGACTGCAGTTAATACTGGACCTCACAACTTGTCAAAATGTCAATAGAGTGCTCAGTCAAAAATGAGCCATCTATTTCACACCCCTCTTCAAGGCTCAGAGACCATCATGAAACAAGGGTGAAAAGATTGTAGGAGTCATAGGTTGGGGACCACTAAAACAAAACAGTGTCTTCTGGACATGACAGCATCATTGTACTAAAGAACTCATAGTAGCTATGGTTGCCTACATAAGACCTGTGCAAGGTCAAGCTGGTCAGCATTCTAGCAGGAAGAAGTGGTTCATGAGCCCTTAACCTTAATCAAGGAGCTAAGTCACTCACAACTGAGACTTCTCTGGGGAAGAGAATCAGTTTTCTTTATGTGTATGGCTCCTGTAGGTTGACCATGCTCAAGTGAATGGCCACATATCCAGGAACACATTGGCAGTACAATATAAAGTTGATGAGTTATTAATTTTGTTTTGTTTTTCTTTTAAAAAAGGACACAATGTTGGGTAGTAAGAAAGTGGAAGTAGACTTGAAATGAATTAGGGTCATGGGAATACATATGACCAAAAATACATTGTATAAAATTTCTAAAGAATAAAAATATTTTAAAAGTCAAAACAAAAATTATAGCTATATAAGACTCAATATTGAATACCATTTTAAATTATTTAAAATAGGGAATACATCAGTGGTCTATTTCAACAATTAAGTATCATTACTCATAATAATATTGTTTGTAGTGCAAAATTATCATTTTAACTAATATCAGTGCTTACACTGTCTATAACACACCAATGAATCATTATAAAAATTTAGTAATGCAGTATTTTAGGGTCATGGTGATTAAAGTACCATTGTCGTACTTAAGTCTTCCAATTGAATATCTACAGTTAAGCTTAATGTTAGTCATAAGATGTGTGTGTCTATTATTGTTATGTCATAGAAATAACACTTAGTGTTGGCAATAATATGCTGAACTACAAAATAAATTAATGATTGAAGGGGTAGTTTTAGATTTGTCTACTTTTTCTAACTCCAAATTAATCAATTAAACGAATATGGAGTACCTGCCAAGTATGGGCATCTATCCTCAGGGGCAGGGGTGACGAGAAAGAAGAAGGAGAATGAGGAGGATGAGGAAGAAGATTAGGAGGGAGAGGCAAAGGGGAAAAGAGAGTGAGCAGCAAATGATACAAGAACTCCTCAAGGTGCTTACAATCTCCTCATGGAGAAAGACTAACTAAAGCCAAAAAAAAAAAAAAAATACGAAAACGTACACACACAAAGCAGTCTACCTTCTTGTGCTAACTTTATCAGAGACCCCATACCATTTCCTCTGGGCTGCAAAATGTCATTTTTCCTGAGAAAGAAATTGTTACATTTTATTTACTGTGTGTATGTGTGTTTATGTGTGTGGAGACATGCCAGCCTCTGTGTGAATGTGTATGACAAATTACAGGAGTCAGTTCTCTTGTCCCGTCATGTGAATCCAGGTTTTTCTTTCTTTTCAGTTATTACAGCATGTGTGTGTGTGTGTATGTGTGTGTGTGTGTGTGTGTGTGTGTGTGTGTGTGTGTTCTATACATGTGTAAACATCTCCATATATACTCCTCCCTCTAATACAGAACAGATTGTTCTATTTAAAAAACAAACCGTATTAGCTCTGGTAAACACAGGTTTTTTTCAAGCCTGATAGCAAGGTCCTTACCTGCTAAGCCCTCTTACCAGGTCTAATGTCGTTTTTTCTCCAGAATTGCTGTGAACAGGAAAAGCTGATCTGCATTACATATTGCAGAACACAGAAATCCAGGTGAGTAAAAAGAAGAAAAATGTGGTGAGAGCTGTTTTTGTTGTGTTGTGTTTTAGCTTCACGTTCTAACCACAAGTACAGGCCCAGCAGCATGGTGAAGGGCACTACCCATTATGGCGTGCTCCTAGAGCCCCGCTCTTACTGCAGTCAAATGAATGATCTGGTATAAGGAATGAGAATGCAGATCACTTCCTCACTGGGGAGGTCATTTGCTCTAAAATGAATCTCACAAATCAGGTCAAAGGTAGGTTAAAGAGTAGCACTGCACTCTAATTTCACAGGGTTGTGCAAACAACTTTATCAGTTGTAGTTTCCAAAGAAATATACCAGATACTCTTGACATCCATACGCAAAGACGATTTCCAATCTGACCTTTATAAAAATTGTTTTTCTCCCTTTTTTCTTAGGATGTATGCCAGTGATATGGGATGGGAGGGGAGGAGGGAGGGAGGAGGAGAGAGGGGGGAAAATGGCAGAGCAAGACTATAACCCTGGGACAGGTGAATTTTGTTTTCTACAATATTGGATCGTCTATTGAGACAGGAGACCCTGTGATTTGACAACACTCTACATGCAACATCTCTAGAAGAGTAGAATTTGGACTTTATCAAAAAGAAGTTATTTTCTGCCTGCAAAATAGAGATTCCAGGTTTTGATATGAAACCTGTGGGACTCACTCACTGAAAATTTCATGATAATGTTCACAGGAAGAAAACCTAGACCCAAACATCACTCTAGCAAAGAGTAAAACACTTCAAAAGAATCTGTGGTAGAATGTGTATTTAACAAATACTATTGCAGTTTCCATCACTTCAAAATACAGAGAAGTTCAGTACAGGCAGCAGCATCCAAGAAACCTATGGGCCATATAGCTCAGTGACAGAACACTTGTCTAGCACGCACAGGGGCCCATGTTCAATTCCCAGCTCTACTCAAAACTATGTCGCCTAAAGGGATGTAATACATCACTCTCTTGGAAAACACACCCTTAAATTGTAAAGCAAGGAGAAACAGCTTCAGTGACATCATTGCACAATAATGTAAGAAAGGGGTCTAAAATTCCCAAGATTGCCTCTCAGTAGTGCCTTCAGCTTAAGCACCGCTAGCATTTTGTCTTTGATTTTGTTGTATTTTTTCTGATTCTTTTGTACTTGTCCATTTTCTAGTTCAAATGCTGCTCAAGTACTTGTAAGTATATACCTTATTTTTTAAAAAATTTTGTTATTTTGTGCATATAAGTGTTTGCCTGTACATATGTCTGTGTGCCTGGTGTCTGTGGAAACCAGAAGAGGGCATCTGATACCCTGGAACTGGAGTTACAAATGGTTGTCAACCATCTTGTGGATGCTGGGAATTGAGCTTGGGCCTTCTGGAAAAGCAGAAAGGTGCACTTAACTGCTGAGCCACCTCTCCAGCCCCATAAGTATTTAGTTTTAAATAAACATGGAATGAAATTTATAGTGTTTTTATTAACTATATAAAGTAATGGCAGTACAAACAAACAGTGAAATCATTGGTAACTTTTATAGAGAGCTTTAAAAGTCCGTGTCTTTGTAGTTTGCCATACATGGTTACAACCACGAATTTTGATACTTTGTTTGGGGGTTATGAAAAATGACTAGGAGACAGAAGGCAGAGGTTTTGGTCCCATTTCATGGACGAGATTGTACATTACTCCCGGTGTAACTGGGACTTTTACTTGGGTGGACAAGAGTTCATACTCTTAAACATGCTAAGAAAAGATAAATATTGTATCTATTTGAGTCTAATAATTTACAGACCCTGTTGTCTTCTTCCTTTGGGGAAATGAATTTGAGCCCACACTAATATATGAAGAAGTGATATACAAACGTATCTGCTCATTTGGAATAGGTCTAGAAGTCTCCAAATCACAGAAAAGAATAGCGGGGCAGCACTGGAAGGGTATGCTATGGTCAATTTTCATTATACCTGTAGGTATAATGATAGATTAGATCTTGAAGCTTATACCAGTTGGGGCCTAGGGCCCATATTCCTGGTCTAAGGCTATGTAAGTATATGAGTGCTGCAAAGGCATCACAATTTGGAGGCTCCTGCAGCTTTGCTGTGGGGGTAATCTCACTGCAGAATATATCTGAAAATAATAAAGATGTGCCACTTTTTCATTTTTGCACAAACAATACAGAATCTGGAGCAAATTGGGAGATTACCATAGAAACAAAGGTGACACTTATGGTGTACCAAGCCAAGTTGCAGAAACTGGTAATTCATGAGCCACCTTTCTCAGAAGATGTCTCAGGCATGAGAACTTGACTGGTCATTAGGAAAATAGAAGGAGCAGTGTCTTTAATCCACAGAGAAGTTGAAGAAGTTCAGTGCTTTTGCTGAGAGAAATTTCCCCCAAACACAGTATCACATGGAATAAACGTTGATATTAGTATTGGTCTATGAGTCAGCTTCTAGCTTGAAGTAACACATTGTCAGTGAAGTCAAATTAGACTGGAAAACCTTGTGCATGGTCGGGAAAGGAAAAGGCCAGGACCAATGTTAAAGCCTGTCCCCCAAGAAAGCACAGGACATACAGCTGTTCTCAGCAAGTAGGAATGTAGAGGATCAAGGCTGAGTATGGTCATATTTTATTTGTACTGAAATGTGATTTTATTTGTATGCTAATAAATAAAGTTGCTTGGGAGTCAGAGCTAATAGCACAAGCTATAGCAGAAGCTGGGTGGTGGTGGTGCCCGCCTTTAATCCCAGCACTTGGGAGGCAGAGCTAGGTGGATCTCTGTGTGTTTAAGGACACAGCCAGCATGGCAACACATGCCTTTAATCTCAATACCAACCATAGAAGACCTGGAGGTCTGTACAGACAGGCAGTGACGAGGAGGTCATATGGTTGGGTTTACAACCAATGAGAAGGCAGAACAGAAAGTTAAAAGGACAGATACACAGAAAGTAGGTCTCATTGCTGAGGGAAGGACAGCAGAGGCAGTGAGGGTAAGAAAGGGTTTTTAGCTCTTAGCTATTGCTCTGATCTCTTGGGCTTTTAACTCTGCAATTGGCTCCATGTTTCTTATTTAATAAGACGGTTACATCTACAGCTGAATGAAGGATGGAGATTAATGTTACACTCTACAAACTGTGTGCTGTGTTTTAAGTATGTTGGTAGAATAAATAATCCCACGTTGCCTAATATGAGTCTTAAACAAGATGTTCATAGGAAGTTATGGAATTACTTCTCTTGCCACTGTGGGTATTATTCACTTATGCATGTTATCAAATTATGATTTGTGGTTTTAAGATATTTCAGATAACTAAAGCTTATTTTCTGAAGTCATAAAACTATATCCAGCAAATGAGGTTACTTTTAAGGGCTCAGCAGTACAACTTGAAAGTTTGTTTTTCATAATATGTTTTATGCAACATAAACCCAAATACAAAATTGGAACCAATGATGAGAAAGTGACACCATAATTTTTAGACCCAAAGCTTGGGAACTGGACTCTGCTTCCTGTCCTGCTGAGCACTGGGGCACTGCAAGGAGGAAAGTGAATCTCAGCTCAGACAAGTCCAAAGCCCCCTGCAGAGAGGACTGAACTCAAGCATCAGTTCAGTCCTCCAAAGGAATACTGGAGCCATTTGTCCCAACACTCAGAAATCGTTTGTCATTATTACCATTGTTTTTTTGTTAATTTGACACTACTGGAATTGAACCCAGAACCCTGTATATGCTAGGTGAGTATTCTATCATAGAGTGTGCCCTCAGCACATCTTTATTCTTTATAATTTAAAAACATTGTTGTAATTATTTTAAATTACACTTATGTGTGTTTCTCTGGGAGTGTGCATGTAAATACAGGTGCTTACAGAGGCCAGAAAAGAGCAGAGGATCCTCTGGAACTGAAAATACAGGAGGTGTGTGCCAAATGATGTGGGTACCAGGAACTAACCTCAGGCCTTCTGTGAAAGCAGTACACGCTGTTAACTTCTGAGCCAATCCCTGGTTTGCACTGTTAGAGGCTGGGTCTCATGTTGCCAAGGCTGGCTAGGATTTGCTATCTAACTGATGTTGGCATTCAACTTCTGCTCCTTCTCCTCCTGCTTCCCAAGTTCTGGGGATCACACATGTTCCACCACGCTGGACATCCATCTTTACTTTTAGATGAGACAACCAGCCACCAACTAGAGATTCTGTGTCTTCCACACTAAAGACACTGGCAGTAGAGCAAGTGTCTTTACCCAAATATTCACCTTTGCCACTTTGCTTTGCTGCTTTTCTGGGATCTTCCTTTGCCCTGTGTTCATTTACATCTTATTTTTTGTCTAACTGTCAAAAATGAGCTAAAATATTCCTCTGTCTTTCAAGTTCCTCATCTCTATCCCATAGTAAGAAGTGAGGTTATTACTAAAACAACAAAACAAAACAAAAAAAAAACTTATTTAGCTTATTCCTTTACAATGTATTATTATTAGGAATCTTGTGTTCTAGATTTTAATTTTTGCTGCAAATGTAATACTTGCTTGGCTTACTTAAGTCTAATCATGAAGGAATGCATGAAAAAGAAAATAATTTTTTCTATATCCTTCTACTAATTCATTTTAAAAAACACACAGCCAGTGATTTAGATGTCTGAAACCAGAAACAACTATTTGTAATTCTCTTCTTAACCCATCTAAAAATATAATCAACTCCTCAAGATCCTTTTATCTCTGTTCTTATTATAGATATTGCCTTGACTATTCACAATCTCGTAAAATGATACATGATGGCTGGGATAATTAATTGTCCTCTTTCTCGGCCTGATGGTTTGGTTTCAGAACCATGTAACTCAGTATTAGGACCAAGCGGATATTAACAACACACTCAGAATTTTCTGTCAATCATATTGGCAGCTAACATATTTTGTGCTTACTACATGTCAGCTGCTACTATTAAAAATGTGCCTGTGTTAGCTTAGTTTCACAAGAACTCCTTGAGTAGATACTATTATTATTTGCATTTTATTAATAAGGTAACAAAGGCACATAAAAGACAACTTGTTTAAGGATGCAAGTATTTATAGTCTTTAGCCACACAGGTATAATAATTTATTAAATATCTTATAGAAAATTAGTAGTAAGGCTGGTGGTTAATGCCAATCCTTACATATTGACTATTGATATACAATTCCTTGGTATTTCTTTTCTTCTTCCTTCCTTCCTTCCTTTCTTGTCCCCCCTCTGTCTCTCTTTCTCAAGCCAAGGTCTCACTATGTAGCTCTCGCTGTCCTGAACTTTCTCTCAAGACCAGGCTAACTTTTACCCCACAGTCCACCTGCCTCTGCCTCCCAAGTGCTGGGATTCAAGACATGTACCGCTATGCCTGGCTCCTTGGTGTTTCTTAAAATTACATTTATTTATGGGAAGGAAGAATGCCACAGTGTGAGTGTGGAAATCAGACAGTTTGCTGAAGTCAGTTCTCTTCAACAGATGGTGGTGAGATTTGGTTGTAGGAGCCTAGCCATGCTTAGCTATCTCCCAGGCTCAATCTAGGTGTTGTGAACTTTGAGTTTCTGAGTTAAAACAGGGCGTATCTATGAAAGGTTTCAAAATGCTACTTGGCATGTACCATCAGGGAAGGTAATTCCCTAAGGAAAATGCCAGTTGTTGTCTCTTCAGTTAAGGAGAAATTGAATCATTGCACTTTTAATTATACATCACATTTCCAGTTTTGGATGAAGAGGACATATACTTTCCTACATTTTAATGTTAGTGTTGAGCAATGGAAAATTGGTTGACTTTTTTTTTTTGTCAAGAGAAAGAGGTACAGTGAAGAGTATTATTGTAAATTCATGTTAGTTCCTTTTCCAAGAACCTAAATTTAACAACATGGTTTTGGTAAATCTAATAAACTTCATGAGAACAAATGAAGCAAGCTATTCTGGATGTGCACAAGTAAAGTATTTCCACCAAATGGAAAACGCCGTGTTCCCACGCTGCTCTGTTACCCATTCAAGGCAAGCAATCTACCTTATAACTGAGAAACACATTCATGTTTTGCTAGAGTTATACGTGATGAGATTCATGTTCAGTTAATCTCATTTATTTTTGCCCATAAAATGTCAAGGGTGGGAGGGTGAAGACAGAGCAATTCAGAGAAATCCCACTCTCTGAATTGACTCTCTAGGTTGATTTGGTAGGATAGTCATTTTCACATTAGTTCTTCCAATCTATGAGCATGAGAGAATGTATTTCCATCTTTTGGTATCTGCTTTATTTTCTTTCTTCAGTGTCTTAAACGTTTTATTGTACAAATCATTGGTCAGATTTATTTGGTACTGTTAAGTGGGTCCAAGTCCTGTAATTGGCTAGATCATAGGCCCTGGGGAGAATATAATACTATTATTTTGATAAATGGACATAGTATTCAATTGTCTTTTAGATTTTTAAAATCTTTATACCTATAGATTAGTGCGTCTCTTCACCCTGGTGGTCAACACTGTGACCCACAACTAGTCAATGTTCAGAGCATAAGAGACCGTGTGTAGACATGTACATCATACATACCCTCCCTTCTTAGATTCAGAGGTCATTGTGGATAAGGGAATGGAAATTTTGTAAGAGTAAGAAATAGTAGGTATCTTTAATGAAACCTTATTTGCTGGGCATATTGGCCCATTGCACAAATGAATTCTCATTAGCTGCGACAGCATGCACAAGACCTACATGTCAGCTAAAATCTCAGCAAAGGTGAAGGAGGGGCTCATAAATTCCCACTCTTAAGTTGAAGAGATATTGTCAACTGGAAGCTTCTTGAGGGGTGAGGAAAAGTCACTTTTCTTCAGGGACACAACCCTTGAAAGGTTACCAATGCTGCAGTAGGAGACCTTACACCCATGCACACACAGGGACTCTACTCAGCAGGCTCAGTGGATACTCTTTAAAGAAAGCACTTGAAGCTGGTAGAGAAAAGTGGTGCTCAGAGGGATGGAGCAGGACTGGAAGGGAAAGTAAGTAAGTGTGGATTTGACAGAAATACAGATATATATTGTCTGCATGTATGAAATACTCAATAAAATTACAAGTTAATGCCAGTGTGCAATTTTAATGCATTTAAATTTATATAAATAAAAGTCCTTTAACAGCTTTCATCTTGAAATGAGACTTTGTTGTATCATGCTAGAAGAGTTGTGCATTGGCATTAGAGTAGAAATGTGAGTTTTGTCTATATTAAGATCATCTTTCTAGGGTAGAGGTGTTGGTAGTCCTTACTCTCATAGATTCTCCCTCCAATGTAGCCCCTCCTCTACATGCTTTGGCTGTACTGCCCTAGAACTGCCCTATAGGATATCTTCAATGTCTATGGAATAGTAAGGATTATACATTCTGAGTCTACTAATCCAAATTCTGACCTCATACCTTTCTATGATCAACCACATCAGTCTTGGGTTTTGGCTTCAATTTTGAGACATTATTCTTAGATACACTGTATTTGGTGCATGGCTTCTCAGTTGCATTTTTCTTGTTGCTTCTCTACAGAAACATTGTAAGCTTTGAACTACTTTTCACTCTATCCTTCCTATGCCTCATAATCTCTTTCATCATGTTGGGAATATGTACTTCACTGTAGATCCAATGCAACTCAATATTTTTCAGCCATCAGTCTTTCTAGCTTTAAAAAGCTCTTTCATAGCCTTTGAGTAGATAATATGCTGTGGCAAATACAAGTTTAAAACTACTGTCTGTCAAAAATCAAATGACTATTATAAAGAAGCATCAAAGCATAAACACATCATGTTTTAAAACTCAGAGACATCACTCATCTCTGTCTTCAGCCAGTCCAGTATGGTGGCATTATAATAACCTCAATTTTTTCTTTCCCTTAGCTTTGCTGAAGCACCATTGAGAACTATTAATTGTACAAATTTAACATAAACTAAGGGATATTTTAGTATACATCTAGCTGTATAGACATTACCACAACTGAGCTATTAATATAATCATTGAATTACATATAATTTTATAATAAAAGTAGACTTTCATCAAACTTCAGGTATGTAACTAGTAAGCACTGAAATTTCAATGTGTTTGAATTTGTAAAGGCTCTGAGGCATTTAAAATTTATTAATTTATTTGAAATCTTGGGGAGGAATAAGAAAGGGAGGATTGTGGCTTGATGGTGATGTGTTTGTGTGTCAAGTTGACAAGAAGCAGTTGTAGGGGCTGATTTTGTGCCACTTGACACAAACTAGAGTCATTAGAGGAAGGATCCTCAGTTGAGGAAATGCTTCCATGAGATTCAGCTGTAAGGCATTTTCTCAATTAGTGATCAATGGGGGAAGCTGAGCCCATGGTGGGTGGTGCTATCTTTGAGCTGGTGGTCCTGGATTCTGTAAGAAAGCAGGCTGAGCAAGTCTTGTGAAGCAAGCCAGTAAGCAGCACCCCTCCATGGCCTCTGCATCAGCTCCATGAGTCCAGCATTCTACCCTGTCTTGAGTTCCTGTCCTGACTTCCTTCAATAATGAGCAGCAATATGGAAGACTAAGTCTAATAAATCCCTTTCCCCAACTTACTTAAGGGTCATGCTGTTTTGTCGCAGCAACAGAAATCCAAACTAAGACACTAAGCTGGCTCTCTAGTCTTAACAGCTATTTTACTGATGATGACTGAGGTTGAGATATTTCTCATGCATTGTAGACTTTCAATGATCAGAACAGCTTGGAACTAGCACAAAAAATGATATATAAAGCCATGGAAAATAGTAAAGAGTACAGAAAATAAATCCATAAATATACAGCCACTAATTCTCAACAAGGATGCCAAGAATATGTAACGAAAAAAGGATAAACTGTCAAACTAATGATGCTCGTAACACTAAACATTCATATACAAAACAATGACCACTAGCTTATACAATACACAAGCCAACAAAAACGGATTAAATCTTTAATCCGTTATAGGAATGGAAGCCACAAACATTCTAGAAGAAAATACTGGGGAAACTACATGACTGGTCTTGGAACTGATTTTACAAATATTATTTTCAAAAGCACAGGCAACACAAAACAAAAATAAATAAATAGTACTCCATTATGCATATGTTCCTGAGTTTTTATAATTTGATTTTTCAGTATCAGCCATCCTAATAAGTGTAAAGGCATAGCATATCTTGGCTTTGATTTGCAAGATTTTTAGAAAATATTTACATGTGTGTGGTGTGTCTATATATGAGTATGCCTCAGATTTAACTGGCAGACCTTGAAAAGGCAACCAACACGATAAATGAAAATATTTTAAAGCCATTTGTCTTACAGGGCATTAATATTTAAAACACAATATCTAAAACTGCAAATATCAAAACAGTTGCAATTATACAGGCAAAGCACGGGTATGTAATTTTGCAAAGCTTATGTATGAATTATCACCAGGTAAATGAAAAAGTACTTGACATTAAAGCTGTTTGTCCATGCTTTCACTCCTATCACAAATCAAAGCACTATTTTACTTGCCAAAAGCAAAACTTTGTTGGTTTTGCTGCTAAAATCAGCCTCAAAATGACCTGTCATTTAGATTCAGGGGTACACTGAGATTTAGATTCAGGGTAAGCTGAGAAATCCCTTCCCTGATCACCGTTGCACAAGTCAGAATATCACAAAGAAAGATGAGAGACCTAGATGTTGGTAATTACATTTTGGACCATTTAGGAACTGAAAGGGGATTGGGAATGAAATAATACTTATAATTTTTAGTTTTAATGGACATCCTAGCATTATTTTGTCAATGTAAGAAAACACTTTTGTCCTTAAGGGCGGGACATTATATGGTCTATACAGTATTTGGTTTGCCTCTCAACCTTCCACTCCCATTCAAGCCCTAAATGACTCATTGTGCGGCAGCCTCACTAGAAAGTTGGCTGATCTGGTTAAAAGATGGTCATGAAAGTTAGCTTAAGAGAGTTCTGAGGCCTGCGAAGTCAGCTGGCTTGCATGACTAGGTTGGTGACTTCTTCCTGTTTGCTGATGACTGTTTGCATGCTTGGCAGAGTGTGGTTTAAGGATTGCTTCCATTGTAACAAGCCTCCTGTTGGTCAGAGGCACATAGTGTTCTCTCACAGCTGGAAGCCTTCCACACAAACCAAAACAAAACTGAAAACAAAACAACAAAAAATCCGTCCCAGTTTCTAAAAGGCAAAATTGGCTTATGCTGGTCTGCCTCTGTAAGATATGATCATTGACTGGCCCTTTGGACATTTTGTTCTCTGGATGCTCTTCCCACAATAATATGCTAAACACTCAAGAGAAACTCTACTGGCCTCTTAATAATAAGAGGCTTCCCCTGGCCTCAGACCATGTCAATGAAAAAGTAACTGATTCATGAAGATCTTGTCTGGTATGTGGATTTTGTTTGGTTTCAGTTATCTTTTCTCCTGACTTGTGAGGGTGTTTTAGACACACTAAGAATCTGATGCCAATGCTCAGTTTGCGATAAAGTTCAGTAACTGTGTTTAACACAGGATCAGTTGGTGTGGTCACTAAAGATACCTTGGCTGCTTGTGTTACCAGGATGCAGCAGCTCTGTAGCTCCCTCCCTGTTCTTCTGAGTTCTCTCTTCAACCCTGTGTGCAGCAGAGGGCAGTAGTGAACTACACACTTTATGTGATTACTTTCTCCAGAAACCCAAACCTATCTAATAACAATAACTACAAACTATATTGAACATGACCAAAGATGAATATATTGTCTCCCATGAATAAAGAGTAGTTGACTTAGATCACACTTCCATACATAATTCCTAACTGCTGACCTCAGACTTATGCTTCAGTTCAAGCATATATTCAAATTTAGGATTTACATATGTTTTGTCCCTAGACACTCACAGGTCATATATGAACAAAAATAATATTTATTGTTTTCTAAGAAAAATATAATTCTCTCAAGGGGATTTTAAAGCATGTAAGTGTATTAGCTATATGTGGGGGATATTTTTGGCATAAAACTTGGTCCTCTTCAAGCAAACTTGCTCTCCTTTATCATCGTTTTAAGCAAAGTGAATGAGATATTTCCTATCAAATGTGATATAAATGAGAAATTACTCCCATAGGCTCATATATTTAATACTTGGTCCCCATTGGTAGAATTTTTGGGAAGGCCATGTGACTTTCAGGACAGGAAACTTCCTTGAGGAAGTATGTCACTGGGGGAGGGCTTTGAGAGTCTGTAGCCTTGTTCTTCTTCCAGATTGTTGTCTGGGCTTCCTCTGTGACGTTGCCTTCTCAGCTTCCTGTTCTTGTTGTGGACTCTGCTGCCTTCTTTCCCATTACTGACTTTTCCCTCTGGATCCAGAAGTCAAAGTAATCTCTTTACTTTAAAAGTTGCTGTTGGTCATTATATTTTATCACAGCAACAAAAAATAATATACCAAATAGTAACATCTATGGAACTTAAAGACTGTAAAATTATACAACAGAAAACGCCTCCCTTCTCCCACTTATTAGAATCTATTTCTCCCTACTTTGAGTTTGTTAGCTTCAGTTTTTTGCTTTTTTCCTTTATTCATTTATTTTTTGGGTGAGCAGTAGCACACACTTGTTTTCTGAGTGTTGGAGATGACAGACATGCATCACCACACATTTCAACTTTTTAGTAGTTTTTAACTCAACGGAAGGTATGTTTTAACAGGAAAGTTTAATCTATTTACATTAATTCCATAGCCAATTACCTGTCCAACATTAAATGTCTCCCTAAGAATTAGAATTCTTCAGTAGTTTCCATCTCAACAAAGAGTGCTTGCATCACCCCAAATTCTGGGTGCCAGTCAAATGTTCTATCTCTTGCATGCTTCTCACTTAGATTTGACATGCCTCTTTATTGTTTCCTCTCATGGATTTTCCATTGAAAACCAAAATTTGTATCTTAAAAATGTAAATCATATTATGAAATTCTTGTGCTTAAATCCTTTCTTTGCATTATTATTACAATTTACCCCACACATAAATGTACTTATTTGCACAACCCTTTGTGTTCCAACCAACCTCAGGACAACACTCTGTCTTTTCCATCCTTCAACACTACTCTATTAACATTTGACATGCCTAGATCACTACTCATTCAGGACCTTTGTACATACTTTCTCACTGCTAAAACATTCTTTAACCCAGCTTTTAGCATCTTAGCTTGCATTTATAGGTGATGCCTCACTTCTTGTGCACTGTAGCCTACAAGGCTTTCTTCAACTGTTCTGTGTGAGTAGACTACTCTCCACCTTTGCTCTCCTGCTCTGTCACAATGGCATCCATGTTGCAGAAGATACTCCTGAAGATATCACACTAGAAGTGTTAAGGGAGTATATCAATTTAATTAATTTGTATATATTTCATTGTGACAGTGTGTACAAGAAAAGATAATTTGTTAAGACAAAAGACAAAGGGGAATGCCTAATGTTTGAGGTGCAATATTTCTCTAGCAGAGAACATTTTGTCTGTTAGAATATTTTGAATACAACAATATGATGCAGTAGACAGTTAAGACTAATCTTACAAATTCAAGTGAAGAAAGCTAGCTAGAGTTTGCATCACTGAGAAGATAATTATGAGATCAAATGTAATGAAACCATTGATGAAATACAAAAAACATTATAGTAAGATACATTTCATATTTACTAGAATGGGTGTGATGAATGCATAGAAAATAATATCTTGTGAAGTTGGAATTCCCATTCATAACTGAGGAGAATGTACAATAACATGCTAATTATATGGAGAGCAGTTTGGAATTTCATCCAAAAGCTAAACAAATAGTATTTTATCTGATACTTGTAGGTATTTTAAGGCATTTAAAACAAAGACTTGTACATCAATATATGAGTAGTATGCCACTATTTATGACAACAAAAGCTGAAGACAATCCAGTCTTTACTAACAAATAAGTGGATAAAGTGTGGTATGTGCATACAATGGAATATTATTTAGTTGTACAAAGGGATGGGGTTCTGATACATGTTACAGCAATGAATTTCCCAGGTGGGAAATGATGGAAGGTTTTATTACATGAGGTTATTAGCCATGTCTTTGTTAGAAAAATGCCCATTCAAGATTTTTGCCTCTTTCTTTAAAACAATTATTTTCTTATTGTTTGTGCATGTCTGCGCAGGTGTGTGTTCATCTGTTTGCAAGTGTACTTGTGTGCATGTGTAGTGTGTGTAAAAACATGGTGTGCATGTGGAAAGTAAAGACTAGTCTCAGGTGTTTTCCACTTTGATTTTGTTTTTTTTTTTTTTTTGAAACAAGGGACCTAATTATCCTGATAGTTGCCAAGTGGGCGAGACTGGCTGGCCAGTCCCTGCCTCCTGAACACTGGGTTTGTTAGCACAGGTCGCTTCACCTGGCCTTTTACATAGGTTCTAGGGATTGAATCAATCCTTGTGGTAAATATTTTACTGCCTGAGCTATGTTCCCAGTCCCATTTGTCCATTTCTCAGCTGGTCTATCCTACTGCTAAGAAAAAGGGTTCTTTGTAGATCTGAATATGTAATCCTCATCAGGTGAATTATTTCCAAGAATTCATCCCATTCTAGAGCTTATCTTTTTAATTTATTGATGTTGTCTTTTTACACACAAAAGTTTGTTTGTTTACAGGAAGGAAGGGAGTGATACATGCATGGACAGGTCAAAGGACAATTTGCTCAAGTCAGTTCTTTCCTTCTACTGTATAGGCCCTTGAGACTGGTCTATAGTCATCATGCTGGACAGCAAGTGCTTTTAAGGGCCAAGCTGTTTCATAAGTACAAAAGTGGTCAATTTTGATAAAGTCTAATTTGTCTATCTTTTTCCTTTTATTTCTTATCTTAAGTATTTCAAGGAAGCTATTGCCAAAACTAAGGTAGCAATCATGCTAATATTTTATTTAAAACATTTTCCTCTCTCTGGAAGCAGTCTCTTTTTCATGAATACCCAGTCAAATAATATCAAAATGTTTGCTTTCACCCTAAGTAGCACTTTTGGTTGAATAGACCTAAGTTTGGCTGCTTATTTCTTCACTTGGCAGTTCCTCTTCAAATTCAGCATGTCTGAGATGAAGCTCATGATCCTCTCACTGACTTCCAAACCTTGTCATTTTGTTGAACATACATAAAGAAATTTAAACATATTTAAACGTAGGCAATTGTTCTTTGCTAAAATGTTCTATTTGTATGGCCCCCATAGACTCCTGTGTTTGAATGCTTGGCTCATAAAGAGTGGCACTATTAGGAGGTGTGGCCTTGTTGGAGTGGGTGTGGCCTTGCTAGAAGAAACGTGTCACTGTGGAGGTAGGCTTTGAGGTCTCATATATGCTCAAACCACACCCAATGAATCAGTTTATTTCCTGTTGCCTGCAGTGAAAGTTGTAGAACTCTCAGCTCCTTCTCCAGCACCATGTCTACCTGCACACCACCATGAAGATAATGGCCTAAACCTCGGAAACTGTAAGCCAGCACCAATTAAATGTTTGCCTTTATAAGAGTTGCTGTGGTCATGGTGTCTCTTCATAGCAATAGAACCCTGATGAAGACAGAAGTTGATATCAGAGACAGGGGTATTCCGGTGATAGGCCTGATCGTTCTTTTATTTGGAGGAATGTAGTTGTTGGGATTTTGGATTTAAAAAGCAGTTGGAAGCTTTAAGTGGGGCTTTACACTAGTAGAAGCATGAAAGACAGTGGTGTGGAGGGTGATTTGAACTGTGGGGGCCAGCTTAAGTGATTTCAGAGGAGAAGAATGTTAGTATGTGGCCTAGAGACCGTCTTGTGATGGTTTGAGGAAGAACGTGGCTGCTTTTGGCCTTTGACTGAAGTCTCCCTGAGGCTAAAGTGAAGAATTTGGGGTGAATTCCATCGGCAGAGGAAATCTCAAAACAGCCAGGTATTAACTCTAGTGTATGGTTGTTAGTATTCACTCTTACAAAGATCTGTAATGAAAAGGTGCAAGCTGAGAAAGGAGAATTACAAAATGTACAACTTTAGGAGAGAGGGGCACCAGGAAATGTGATGGAGCTAAGACTTGTGTTCAAGGAGGTAAACAGATTAAAAGAAAGCCTGATGTTAAATGAATAAAGGTCATAGAGATCTTGGGGCAAGATCCCATGTAGCTAAGCATCCAACTTGTGGAAAGGAAGTAAAGAACAGCTTAGGTCTAGGCACAGTAGTACACACTTTTATTCCCAGCATTCAGCGGACAAGCAGGCAGATGTCTGAGTTTGAAGACAGTCTGGTCTACAGATAGAGTTTCAGGACAGCCAAGCTTGGGCAGTGAAGGAAATCATCAATAATAGAAAGCCTGTGAAGATGTAATTGAATAAGGGGGCCATGTTCCAGCCCCAACAAGCAGCAGAACTTGACAGTTTCAGCCACGTGGTTCTGACTTTAGAGTCAAGGGTAGAAGAAAGAAGTTATGGAATCTTCCTCTGTGACTAAGGAAAGCCACAGAGACCAGGCATGTATCAGGGGTGTTTCTGAACGGGGGCCTATAGAGGCTATTTCATGAAGCTGTGGTTAGGTCTGGATTGCTTTGGAGACCCCAAGATGTTGGAGATTCCAGAGTCATGGAATATTTGCCAAGAAGGGCTGCTAACAGAGAGTAGAGACAGCCCAAGAGAAAAAAGTATGCTATAGTCAACAAAGATAAAAGGAGTAGGAGATCTGAAAGAGTGTTTTGACGTCAGAGATGGAGATGCAGTGTTTGGAGTTTGCCCAGTTTGTTTTTGGTCTTGCTTTGATCCAGTGTTTACTCACTGTGATCCCTTGCCTGGGTTTTAGAATGGTAGTATATATCCTGTGCCATTATATGTTGGAAGTATGTGATCTGTTTTTTTTTTTCCACTTTGATTTTATAGGGAATTACAGTTAAAAGATTACATAAATCTCAAAAGAGACTTTGAACTTTGGACTTTTAAATCAATTTGAGATTGTTACATATTATGGGGACATTTAATGTTTGAATGAATGGTGCTAGTTTACATTATGATATGGCTACAAGCCAGTGGGGTCCAGGGTGTGGAATGTGGTGTTTTGAGTAGGTATAGCCCCCATAGACTCATGTGTTTGAATGATTGACATATAGGGAGTAGCACTATTAGGAGGTGTTGGAGGAAGAGAGTCCAGGGGAGGCAGGCTTTGAGCTCTTATAAGCTCATCTTGCCAGTGGTTTTTGTTGTTGTTGTTTGCCAGTTTTTCCTTCTGCTGCCTGTGGATCAAGATGTCAAACTCTCAGTTCTTTATCCAACACCGTGTTTGATTACACACTACCATGTCCTGCCACGATGATCATGAACTAAACCTCTGAAACTGTAAGCCAGCCCCAATTAAATGTTCTCCTTTATAAGAGTTGCCATGGTCATAGTGTCTCTTCACAGCAATAACATCTTAACTAAGACATTTGTCTTTTAAAAGCAATCACATTTAAAGTGTCAAAATACCATTATTTATAATGTCAGTTCTTATAGTAAGTCCCTAACTGGATTATAGTAAAGGCTATCCCATTTTTCTGTGGATAAAATTCAAGCCTCAAATACAATCTCTTTTCCCTTTCATTCAAATAACTAATAAAGTTTTCATATTATTTAATTATATTAAGTACTCTTGTTTGTTTGTTTGTTCATTTGCTTGTTGAGATAGCATCTCATCATGTAGCACTGGCTGGCCTGGAACTCTTGGTATAAACCAGGCTGGCCTCAAACTCACAGAGAGCTGTCTGCCTCTGCTTCTCAATAAGGGTGTGTTTCATCTTGCCTGACTTAAGTACTCAGTTTTTTCTCTTATTTAAGAAGGTATTTTTTTTCCTCACATAATACATGCTGATTATGGTTTCACCTCCCTGTCCTCCTCCCAGTTCCTCCTCATCTCCACCCTTATCCAGATCTACTACCTGTCTCTCATTAGAAAACAAGTAGGCTTCTAAATGTTAAATGCTCATTTTTATCTCATTGACTATTTAATATGTTTTTATATCTTAATTACAAGACAGAAATTACATGAGCATACTGAAATTTCTACTATGTTTTATTATTAGGTATTTGAATATTATATACTGCTATTTTTTGCTATAAAAAGTGATTTTCATGGTGCTTGATAATTATTAACAAATATTACTGACTTACAAAAGCAATTCTTATTTGTCTAATTCATAAACCATTACAATTTGACATTGTAATTACACACATTTATCAAAGGCATATATATCTTTTATCATGCTCTATCATAAACAATTTTAGGCCTAATATTATAATATAAATTGATTGTGAAAATAGCAATGGTCTATTATTAGTATACATAAATATGTGTATGTTGTTCATATTTATTTCATCTTTGAACCATGACTGATTTTTGTAATCTCTATTTCATGGTATGCATAGCAGTTTTATATTTACCATACTTTTATTTAAATTGATTGTTAACAGTTGTCCAAAGTTAAGGACATTTGTAGCCAAGCCTGATGACCCATCACAGAAGTCAAATTTTGAAAGAAGAAACCAGTGACAAGTTTTCTTTGACTTCTGCTCATGTACCAGGACACGTGTACCCCGTTCACCAACATAAGTATACAAATACATATAAGTTATTAAATTACTAAATGTATTTTCAGTAAATAGAGTATGCTGATGCTGTAGTTTCAAGATTTTACATTAAATATATCATATATATATATATATATATATATATATATATATATATAATAAAGATATTTGCCTAAAATCTGTGTTGGTAAAAACACAATGTATAAAATATTATGGTTTTCTATAATGTCCAGTGACTATTGAGTTAAACATCAAAATGAGTAACGAGTGTAATTAATAGTTGTTTGATGCTTCTTGGAAAGGTCACTTTGAGTATTCATCTCAGAACCTGAATAATTGAATCTCATGATGGCCTATCATCAGCAAATATTTTAAATAATATATCATGTAGGAATTTAATTAGGCCTTTCTTCAATGTCATTTTTGGCATGTAATTCAGATGTTCAAAGAAATAAATGAAATTTCTATAATACAATCCCTTCAATTACCATAAATTATTAATGTTAACAATTATGACTTCTTGAAGCTTATAGATATTAAAATGAAAAATAACAATAGCATTGATTGGCTTTCTAATGGCATATTTTATTTTTATGACATGTAAACATCCCTGAGTTTTAAAAAGACCCTATTCTTCTCATTCATATTATGTTATTTACATTGTTTTTATCAATTCTATACTATGAATACACATAGTAATAGAATAAAAATAATTTTAGACATATAATGTGTTATCACAGATAAAACAGTATTTAACTTATAGAAATACTTTTTTCATAATGAAATATGAAAGACGATACATAAGAGACTTTATAAACAGTATTTTATAAGACTCAAATTCCTCCATGGATATAGAACATGAACATGTTTGCAAAACCAAACAAAATGAAATTCACAAATATGAGAATTTCTTTACATGATTTCCAATATATAATCAAAATTACATGAACATCTATTTGTCACGTTCAAAAGAGCATGATAATTTTTCAGGCAGTGTGCAATATATTGTGAGTTCACATTCCCTTCCTTCATGGTGATTAAGCAGAAATTCAATGTCAGTTTAAAGCATGAGGTAATCCTTATTAGTTTAATAGTCCCCAGAAGAGCTTGAATAAAGAGGTTTTGAGACCCATTTTTCCTATTACCAATATGTGTATTGTGTTTTCAATACATGGCATTTTGCAATTGGTTGTTTCATTACTCAGACATTCTCAGATGTTGATAACAGAGTGCAATCTGACTGGTATCAGAGAACATTAAAAGTATTAAATACTGTGCATAGCGGCCAAGATTCCCAGGTGGATTAAAAAATTATCCTGTGGTTCAATGGTTAATTAAGCCAGTGACAATTCCCAAAGCTGTCACCACAGTCATATATCCCTTTGGACAGAAATCCTCCCATTGTCACTCCAAGAGTCCAGGTACCTAAACTTGCCTTGAGACTCTTAACCCCAAGTATTGTCCCTTGTTTCCTGACATGCTTGGGGTCTATGATTAGCAGAACTCTAACCATATGTTTGCATATGAGCTACAAGGTAGTTAGTTGGGCACACCATTTTCCTAATCTGTCTTTAGAAAGTAGAACTCACTCCTTAGTAAGTTACCAATAATGAGGAAGAAAATGTAACGATTCTGAACAAGCAATGCACTCAAGCAATTGATCACTGAGATCTGTGCTTCGCAATTTTGTATTCTAGCTAAATAATAAAATGAGGGCTCAAACCATCAAATATGAACTGCATTACATCCACTGCAGGGATATAGGAAGCAGAATTGGGAGAGAGGAGATTTTTCTCTACACCATAATTGAGCATGATTTGTGACTGAAAGTCAGTACTTTCAAGTCATATTTTAATTGATACTGGTCAGTGTTTCTGAGTTCTGGGACACAGATATCAAAAATAATATAGAGTACTCCAATATGCATACTCTAAAAATACAATGATTTTATGTCTTTAGTGTATTTACTATACTTATGATTATTTCCTGTGTCTTGCCATGAAGGGTCTAGATATGATTCATCTTTCAAAAGTGCATGTGTTCAAAGTTTGTTACACATTTAGGAGGAGAGAGAGATGGTTGGACTTGCAAGAGGTAGACAGGTGAAGCAACAGTGTCAGAGTGCCACCCTCAGAGGGACTGATTGTGTGTGGGCTAGGTTGGATTATTTACCCAGAGAATGGGTTTTTATAAAGCAAGCACATACCTGGCTTTTCTATGCTTAGAATAGCATATGCTGTCATGTGATGTCATCTGACATATTATGTTACAGTGTGAGGTTCTCAGCAGAAGTGGCTTCCAAAGTTCACCTTCTTTAGTCTCCAAGTGGTGTGCTGAAATAAATTCTATTTTTATGAAGTACCCAGTATCAGTTATTACGTTATAGCAACACAAACATCAGTCCAAAATGTGCCTCACATATTATTAAGCTACAACTTTTACTATTTTGTTAGTATAGTATGAACAAAATGCTTTATTGCTATTGTCTAACTTATGAAAACAAGTGTTCTTATGAAAATACACCTGAAACCACTAATAAATGCTTTTTATGATGCTCATCATACAGTACTGAACCAGTTTATTGAACAGTTATGTTAATGCAAACCATGAGCTGCTAATTGACTTTCATTACTGACTAAATTGAATGCCCCAAATTCAAATGCTGTAATAGTAACCTCAGAATTTAGTCCTACTTGAAGATTGAAATTTAGAGAAGCAATCAATTTATAATCAAGTTTTCAGGATGGACCTAATCAGATATGATTAATGGGATTTTTTTTCCAAACGTGAATTTGGGTAAAGATGTTCATGTAAGATAATGTCTTACATGAGTTATTGTCCTCTGATAATGATGACAGAGGTCAGAGGAATGCCTCTTCCAGTAAGGGGGTTTTAAAGTTCACAACATAGTTGCAAGAACCTAGGAAACTAATGGCACAGAGACTGTTCTTCACAGTCCTCAGGATTCAGATTTTGTCATTCTGACCTACAAAGCTGTGAGACATTATTTTTCTGCTGTTTAGAGGATAATATTTGCTATAAATTATGTCTGCCTTAACAAACCAGTATGGACCATATCCAACATCTGATCCTTATGAAGTTTGTTAGCCTCTAGGAGGATTTTTAAAGCTTTTTTTCACATCACTGTTCTGCTTGAGGAGCAAAAGCTTTTAGAGAAGTGTCAGATGGAAGACTGTGGCCAGCTGATGCTTCTCTAGGGAACTGTGGGAAGGTATACAGCTGTGGAGCCTAAGAATTTCATCCTCCACTTTGAATCATCATTTTCTAGTATATCCTATGGAGTTATTTGTCTCCAGAGTATCAAGTAGAAGATGAACATCATTCTACTTCTGTGGAGCACTAGCTTATGCTGCATGGAGATGAAGGTTTAGATGAACTTGGTCAGGTCCTAGGAACAACTTGTTTTCCCTTCGTGTATTTCTACCCCTATCCCTTTAAAATGTAGTTTTCTTATTTTCTGGCATGGAAAAGGTCATATTTTAGTGTAACATGAATTGCTAAATGGTCTTATTAATGAAAATAACCTGGAGTCAGATATTGGGGTGAAAGCTAAAACATCAGAGAAACAGAACAAACCAGCCACGTTCTTATCTCTATGAAATCCTCAGCCTCAAGAGAGAGAGAGTTCCTATTTAATCACACCTTATGTACATTTCTGTGCCCTGACATCTTATGTCCTTCTTAGTGCTGGGATTAAAGGCATGAGTCACCATGCCTGGCTCTGTTCCCAGCGTGGCCTTGAACTCACAGAGATCTGGATGGATCTCTGCCTCCTGAATGCTAGTATTAAAGGTGTGTGCTACCACTGCCTGATCTCTATGTTTAACATAGTGGCTGGCTTTGTCCTCTGAACCCCAGGAAAGCTTTGTTGGGGTACACAACATATCATCACATTTCAGTATCGATCATTTTGGTACGAGCATTGAGTAGCTCTGTCTGTATTGTGTTAGGCTCCTTGCAGATCCATCTCATTCAATCTGGGCTTCCAGAAAGTCTTCTGAGCTCTGCAGGGAACCTGTCAGCATGTGTTAGGGTGAATATATGCCTGGTCTTTATACAAAAGCTTCCCCTCTTGTGACCTTGAATTCGACGTGCAAGTGAGTCAGATGTGTACATGTGTCAGTTTCAACTACAGGTTCCACCATCATAATGAGTTACAGTTTGTAATCCTTACTTTGTCCATGTCCCCATTTGGCTCCTTCAGTGTGTTGTTCCTGTGTTCCTTAGCTCTCCCTTCTACAGAGTGATAATGGAGCATGAATCTTAAAAGTTCTTACTAATAAAATCAAACCTGGAGCCAGGTATTGGGGTGAACGATGGAAGATCAGAGAAGCAGAACAAGCCACAGCTACCTCACCTGGAAGATCAGAGAAGCAGAACAAACCACAGCTACCTCACCTCGCCAGTTCCTCAGCTGATCCTGTTTCCTCAGACTGGAAGCCTCTGAGTCCTCATCCAGAATGACTCTCAGCTGAACTGTGCTGCTCAAAGCCTAAAAGCTTAACCAGCCAAAAGCTTCTAGTTTCTGGTCCTCATGCCTTACACACCTTCCTGCTTTCTACCATCACTTCTTGGGATTAAAGGCGTGAGTCACCATGCCTGGCTGTTTCCAATGTGGCCTTGAACTCACAGAGATCCAGAGGGAATCTCTGCCTCTGGAGTGCTAGGATTAAAGGCGTGTGTTTCCACTGCCTATCCTCTGTGTTTAATATTGTGGCTGTTCCATTCTGTGACCCCAGATAAGTTTATTAGCATGCACAATATTTTGGGGAACACAATACAACCACATGATAAAGTTAATCTCCTTCCAGGCTGAGCAAAGTGTCCCTGTGTAAGCCCAAGGTTCCAAACAGCCAGCTCATGCACTAAGGACGGGTCCGGGTCCCACTGCCTGAGTGCCTCCCAAACAGTTCAAGCTATTCAGTTGTCTCACTTATCCAGAGGGCCTGATCCAGCTGGGGGCTCCACAGCCTGCTGGGGGGAAGGTGGGGGGGGGGGTGGGAGGGGGGAGGACAGGGGAACCCATGGCTGATGTGTAAAATTAAAACACAATTATAATAAATTTTAAAAAAGAAGATAAAACTCCCCCCCCCAAAAAAAAGTTAATCTCATCTTTCTGTTACTGGTGTTTCAAGACTAGTCTCAAATTTGCTATGTAGCTTCAAATTGGTGTGTAACCCAGGCTATCCTCTAATTTGTGATCTTCTTGCCTCAGCCTCCCATGTGATGGGATTAAAAGTATGTACCAAACCTATTAAATTACATTTTAATATATGTGTTTAGAAATATAGCTCCGTGCTTATAAAATGAAAAGGGAACGGAAAAGACCAGAGTACAGACTATGATCACAACAAGCATAATGAAAGTTGCCAAAACTTTATGTTGCTCTCCAGCAGCAATTAAAAGCAAAGGCAGCATGCTGGCAAGGCCCTGAGAGTTGTGGTTAGTGATTCTGGTATTGCAGATGCTGTCACCTAAACACCAACGTACTAGAAAGAGAAAGAAAAGTGAAGTCATTTTCCACGAAAACTGGAAAAAGAAATACATTAGATCAAGGTTTATAAATAAAATACCCAAGTGCCTGTTTTTGTTGTGCTTAGCATTATCAAATATTCAATTAATTGGGCTTTTTGTTGTGATAGACAGTGTCACACTGAGCTCCAGTTATAGAACATGTGGGCAAGTTATCATCAGGACTGATACTTAATTTGTAGCACTCAGGGCAAAATAAAAATGCAGAACACCTTACTAAACAATGAACGAAGATGTCAGGACCATGAAAACAGTGCATATAACCAAGTACAGGGCCATCAAAATGTGAGGCCCATGACACTGCATGGCTGTATTTTCATGGATGTGATTGCGGTTGTCACAGGAAAACAGGAGGAATTGTGTAAAATTCCTGAATTCAAAGGCACTGACTTGATCTGTCTTCTTACATTTATTCCAGCATACAAGAATCTCTGTATGGTTTCTCCATTCTGATCACCTTATACAGAGCGGACAACAGCCTTTGTTTCAAAGGCTATGTAGATAGTATTTTCTTTATGTGTTGAGAGTTTACATAGATTTTAAAGTGCTTGACAGTAATCTTCAAAGAAGTGTCTGTGTGATAGATTAAGTTCTGCTGCTGCTCCAGTGAGATAGGTGATTAAAAAATGCTTTGTCTTCCAAATGTCATGCTGGTGTATCTGAAGAATTCAATTTAAGTGCTGAAACCATGAGTATCTCTTTTGTATGCTTTGCATTATCTTTGAATTCTGAGTCCACAGAGGTAGGTGATACTATACTTCGACGAATCACAGTATGTACTTAAAAGTGACAGAAACAGATGGCAAAAACAAAGCGTGATCACTTGATTTTACTTTGTATCCCAGCCATTATTGTACATAGGCACATTTTACTACCCTGGTCAGTATTGTAGTTTTCAGGGTTCACAGCTAAATAAGATTGTTGACGGTGCCCTTACCCCTGCCTTCTGCATAGCACTTTCCAGTATTATAAGACGTAGTCAGTAGGGAGGAAGATTCCTGGTCAGTACTGACTTGATTTCTCCATATCCTCTAATCAACATGTATTGTACCTTCAGCAGTAAGGTCTTATTATCAAGTTCTGGTGGGTAACCAAAAGCAGTGGCAACAATTTGTATTGTTTTGGGTGTCTCTGGGGCCCTTCTGAATAATACCTCATGGGCAAGTATTTCATACAATACTTGGGCTTTTTATTTGGCACCCTATGACTTCTTGGATGAGCATAATTCCCTCTGTAAGGTAACTCCAATTAAACTATTTCATATAAAATAGTATATTTAATCATATATTTCTTATAAAATAATTATTTCCATATGGCTTTAAAAATATCCTAGTGGCGGTTATCTCTCTCTTACCTTGTCCTCTGCCTTACTACCCATAAATCCCTAGTTCTAATAAAATACAGCCCATCAATGTTTTATTTTATCAAAGGTGTTTTGGTATTAAATGTTTTATAAAACTTGTTATAAACCTAAATTGTAATATTGTATGTATAACATGTATGTATATGGTCTATTTTGAGATAATTCAATATCCCTTTTCCCCATATGATATGCAACTGTTCCAGCTTTATTGTTGAAAAGGCTTTCTCTGCAGAGCTGTCTTCCTTCTTTGTTAAAGATCAGTTAGGTGTGCAGCAAGGGCCCGTTTCTCTCTAATTGACCCATACATCTGTCTGTCCATGAATCCCACAACCTCTTCACAGTAAATCTTGAAACCAGTTAGTCATTCTTTCCTGCCTTTAGGTATTTTAATTTTTCTTATATGACCAAAATTTCACCAGGGGATGCAGTTCTTGAGGATTATGTAGTATTTAGTTGCATTGCTATCAGAAAGCCTCTTGTCTTTAGTGAAATATGTAGCTTTAAAAATAATTTTATTTTATTTGAAAAAATTTTAATAGAAGCATACATTGTATTTAATTAGTTTCACTATCCCTTGTACTAAGAGTTTTACTGAGTTGGCCGGGTGGTGGTGGCTCATGCCTGTAATCCCAGCACTCGGGAGGCAGAGGCAGGTGGATCTCTGTGAGTTTGAGGCCAGCCTGGTCTACAAAGCGAGTTCCAGGACATCCTCCAAAGCTACAGAGAAACCCTGTCTCAAAAAAAAAATCCAGAAAAAAATTTACTGAGTTAGAATTTTACTGTGTGTTCTATCTTTTATATATATGTATATGCATATAAATACATATATGTGTATAACACACACACACACACACACACACACACACACACACACACACACACATACACACAAACACATTCAGAATCTTATTCTGTATTCCAGGCAGGACTTAGACTCTCAGCTGTCTTTCTGTATCAGTCTCCCAAGTTTTGGGATTACAGGTGTGAGCCACCACATCGAGTTTATGAGCCAATATTTTACATTTAGTCTTTAGTAATAGCATAAGGCTTGAAACTGCCTTTCTTTGCAGATGATAAAAACAGACTGACAGATGTCATGTAAGGGAGATAAATGGACTGTGAACCCAGTTATGTGAAGTTCTACACTCTCTTCTTATAAGAGTCACTAGCACACTGTTGCTCATGAATCCTTAGCAGTGATACCTTTATATTACTCAAAAAGCTGATAATGACTATGTAATTCTTTCATTGCAGTGAACATTTAATGTCATCTTCCTTAAGCAATGATTTGTTTCTTAGGAGGGTAGCGCATGTCATTGGTTTTGGCTGACACCAGCATCTAAGATAAACAGTGTTATGGAAAAATAACTGTTTTATTGATGCTGATTGACTTACTACTTTTCACATTTTAATGGAGTGGAGGTTATTTTATTATTGAGCAAAACTTTCATTTCAGATAATATAATACTTGTTCTGAATTAAAATGTGTGTATGAGGCTAGAGTGGTGCCTCGAAGAGCACTTGCCTATCTTGCATTAGGCCCTATATTTAACATGACAAAAATAATCTAAATATGTAAAGTATATATGCAGCAATTAATCAAAAATAATGGAAATTTGGGGTTGGGGCTTTAGCTCAGTGGTAGAATGCTTGCCTAGCAAGTACAAGGCCCTGGGTTCAGTCCTCAGCTCCTAGGTTAAAAAAAGAAAGGAAATTCTAGGCCACTAAAGGGTATGGAATAAAAGGAATAGCGTTATTTAGGCTCATAGTATATTGTTAACATTATTACTGTATTTATTGTTTTTATCTCTCTTTGTGTGTGTGTATATATGTGTGTGTGTGTGTGTGTGTGTGTGTGTGTGTGTGTGTGTGTGTCTGTGTGTCTGTGTGTGTGTGTGTGTGTGTCTGTGTGTATGATTGTGTGGTGCAGATACAAACTCTAGGACACATGGAAGTAAGTTGAATCTTACTTTTCACTTTGTTTGAGACAGGGTCTTTTGCTTATTCATTGCCATGCCCATCAGTCAACCCTGTCCACAAGCTCCCAAGGATTCTCATATCTTTGCCTTCAGTCTCATTGTAGGAAAGCTTGGATTATAGATACAAGCTATAAAATCTGGATTTATGTGGTTGCTGAGGATCCAAACTGAGACGTCTCAGCCACATAACTGTCACTTTTGTTCTTTATCAATAGAGTATGCTTATGTCATCATCTTAAGACTGCCTTTTCTAACTGAAATGATTTATCAGTTTTCAGGCATACAGATTTCTCCAGCACACACTGGATGGTAATGCAATAACCAGGCACAGGAAATTAGCCTGCAGCCAGGACCACAGTGAGCGTTGACAAAAATGTGTTGCTAGCATTACGGTAACAGGCTAACTTCTTGACATCAAATCATGTTTTTCTTACCACAAAGTGCCCCTCTGTATTATTTCAGCATTATGAGTCCTTAGAGTCATTTGCCAAATATTGTCTACAACTTTCGCAGAGGCGTAGGTATGTGAAGTTCACACTTGGGTATTAGATCTTAGTGCTCTTTTGCTTGCCAAGGCACACTTAACACTTGAATATTCCAGAATCAGGATGATGAAAATTCCGGCTACTCAAGGATGTTGTTATTTGATTGTTCTCTCCACCACCTTCTATTTTCGTTCACAAAATATAGCCTTCCCGATACATTCCTACGCTCTTGGAATCAGTTCCAGTCAACCTCATTATGGGGTGGTCTGGTCGCTTCTTGCACTACTCCAAGTTGGCTTTCGGTTGTTATTTCAAATAAAATGACTTTGCTGCCTCACTAATCCCTTGATGTAGTAAAAGTTTCAGAATAGTCTCCACGCCTCCTTCTGAGTTGAGGAAATTCCACCCATTGCGGGGTGGGAACCGCAATGAGTGGTGGTTATTGACATCACGCAATAGAACACATGACGCGTCTGTGAATCAGAACCGGCTGCACATGCATGTGTGTCTACATCTGTGCTGTGGCCAGAGGCGCTGGCTGGAATAAAGAGTGGTCTGGAGACCCTGCATCAGGGGTCTGGGAAATGGAGCCAGAAGGCTGCTGGCCCACGGGCACCACAGAATTCTCAGCAACTGGCAAACGCTCTGCTGTGTTAAATTTGCTGCCGCCGAACTAAAATTAAGAACCTCGGAAAACATTTCACGCGATGATGGAGAATGGACGGAAGAGAGCACAATGAAATATTGGAAAAGAACAAAGGAATTGGAGATTAGTGTGGGAGGATCAAATTGCTCGACTCTTATCGGGACTATCAGCCTTGCATAACAAGATTCTTCACCCTTGTTCAGTCCTGAACTACACACAAAACTCGAGAGACTGTCTCTGTGGGGAACTCCCCCAGGGGGAATCACTTTGCTTGGCGCTCGGCGGTGATACCGAGCAAAATATTGGATAGTTCTTATTGAACACGTTAGCTTACAGATCATGTAGTCACAGCAGGTTCATTGTAAACTCAAAGCATAGTGATGATAAACCTCACTAGGTAATTAATTCGTCCGGCGAGTTGCAGGACTTAGCCCATCGTGAAATGTGGTGCTTATTTTCATGTACTTGACAGGGGGTGATAGAAAGAAGGATGAACGAAGCGGGAGGGGAGCATTTACAGAAATAGGGCAGCATCCTCTGGCACAAAAACCATGAGTAGTAGTCAAAACTCCCTTTTCAAAAACGGCCATGGATGCATCCTATGTCTAGAACAGAAAGTAGAGACTTCCTTTGAGGAAAGATCTCACTTGCACTAAAAATCTAAAGAAAGCAAGCCTAACGTCAAAGTAAAAATAAAATATGACATGACTAAGGATGAGATAAAAAAAAAAATGGTAAAACTAACGTTAGACCTTAGATATGAACTTTGTATGCTCCAAAAGCATTTAGAACTTGGGTGCTTTAAAGACTTGATACAAAATTAGAAAGTGTTTAAAGGAATTAGATTTCAATACTGTAATTGACAATGTTCAAGAATTGTCTTTATTTTGCTAGGTTGATAATAAACCAGCACTGGCCTGTCACTGAGGCATAAGGTTCTCTGGCTGCTTTTAATTCAGGCAAGGTAACAGCTAAGCTGACACAGGTTGGATTGGCTAAGAGCTAAAGGATAAATGGGTAGTGGTACATGTAATTAGCTGCTTGCTCCTGGCCCATGGCTAGGCCAGCTAAAAGGTAAACAGAATATACACTAAATGCAGTACGTGGTTATTTCTTCCTATCTAGACATCCTGACTTCTAGGCTGACTACAGGGAAAACTAAATTATGTAAAGGTTAAGTATTTCCACACTGGTTAAATAAGAAAGATGGAGAGCTGCCAAGGAGCCTCAAGTCCAGGTCACTCTGGGAGGAAGGCAATGTGCACCCCCTTAAGTGCCAAATAGAAGGAAGACTCTCCACACTCTGTTCCTCCTCTTCTCCAAATGTGGCCATTTTGTCCTCCAAAGAGTATCATCTGATTTGGACTCTGCTAAAAAGTGGAACTTTCTATGTTCCCCCTTCTCAAAACCTTTACTCTGATCAGCAGGGCACTTACCCTCCCTTTCATTCCAATAAATTGTCATCATGTATCTTTCTGTGTCCATTTTAAAACTCCCTTGTCACTGAGACTGAGAACCTGAAGAGGGTGGGGCTTGTGTCCAGGCACATGGACAATTCTTTCCTCCCCCCTTTTCTTCAGGGTTCCATTGTACCTGTTCAGATAACTGCTCCTTTGAAAGCATTGAGGGGTATAAATAATTATATGCTGGTTTTGTTCCTCAAAAGTAGGAAACTTGTTTCTTAATATAGTACTTCTTCAGTATTTAAAATTTATTTTCCAGATTGTTTTGGATACTGGGATTTACAAATTGATATAACTGATCATAACCATAATTTTTGGTATAATGCCCATGACTGTTTGGTGTAAGGCCATAGCTTCCTCAAATGGGAAGTAATAAAAATTATTTAAGCCAGAAATCAGGGGATGTGAGTTTAATCCCTGATGTTAATCTATCAACTTAAAAAATATTATTTTATTTTAGCTTATGCATTAAAAAGTACTCATACTTCAATGATAAACCATGCTATCAGAAGTCTTTTATTTATATTTATTACTTCTTATGTGTTTTTGAGATTATAATGCAATGACATCACTTTCTCTTCCCTTTCCTTCCCCCAAACTCTCCTCTATATCCCTTCTTGCTCGCCTTCAAATTCATGGCCTCTTTTTTTCATCAACTGTTATTACATGCATATTTGCATATATTCCTAGTTACAACCTGGTCAGGCTGCATGTTACTTGTATGTATCTTCAGGGCTGATCATTTGGTACTAGAAAACTAGTTGATATGCTCTTTCTTCTCTTTCAGAAATTTTAATGTGAGATTAGAACTAATTTTTCCTTAATATCTGTAAAAACTTAACCTCTGAGCCATCTCTCCAGCCCTGTCCAATATCTGTAAAAACTATATTTTTCATTTTACTTTCAGATTTCTAGAGTAAATATAACCCTTTAATATTTGCCTTACCTAATCAAACTAAGAGTTTTAAGTTACTCTAGATGTTATTAGCTATATACAGAGTTTTAACTGAGGGCATAGGTCACTGGACTGAAATGTTGACTTTTTTTGTGTGGCTATTTTTAAGTTGATAGTATTCATTTAAGTTTTAAAGATTCAATAAAATGGCTGATCAAAGTTACTGATTCAAAATAAGATTTTTTTCTATAATTCTAATAGATAATTTGGATAAAAACATTGTTAACTTTAAATAAGGTGTAGCTACTCATTCATTTATTGACTATTGTAAAATGTGCATCCTTTGGGATTCTCATGTATACCTAAAAGCACATTTCTTAAGAGGTAAAAGCTATGCAATTGGAAACAGCATAATTAAAATCAGTTTTCTACTCAGTAGGTAAGAACAAGGATCATACTTAAAACTCTAATACATACTACATTAAATATTATGCTATGAAGTGGTTATCATTGATCCTTCTGTTAGAAGCATGCTACAGAATGTGCAGTGTTTTAAAAATGGTGTTACAGAGACTAGGAACATCTTAAGGAAACTAAAAGTATACTAGAAAAAATATTCATACTAGTAATACTTTGAGCACTTGCCTGATATTTTCAAACCTTTAGGCTGTTGCTGTCAATAGAATGTGAGTTACTAAAAATGTGTTCTAAAACAGGCTATTGTTCTAAGATTAAAGACATGAAGCAATTTTTATTATATAAATATACATGAACTTCTGTGTTATGGATATGTCTATTTAATAACTCTTAGCTTCACTGACTAATCAACAGGGTGTCAGATATGCTATTACAAAGTACTATTCTGTCTTTGACATTCTAGTGATTGTTCACTGCATAAAATCCCAAGCTTCCAGAATGCTTCTGAATTTTATTGTTTTATTGGTCCAGTTAGCTGGATAAGAGGAGAGAGCATCTTTAATTTGTTGTTTGATTCATATCTTATAAGCAGACAGACATATGGGATGTAGGTCTCAGTTTGTTCTCTTGCTTCAGGCCCTTTGATGGGGCTATGTTTTGACAGCCCATATGGAGTTTGAATTTTACTTTGGCCAAATGTGTGGAAAGGGTTGTCTTTCCATGGATACTTGATGTGAGAGCCCCAAGGAGACCACACTTTCAATTGACTCAAATTAGAATAACATATAGAAAGTAGTTCATATAATGTTCTAAACTTTTGAGATACAATATTTAAGCTTTTTTTCATATAAAATTCTCATTTTGGCAATGATCCTAGATAGTGAGTTTAGAATGTCTATTAATATGTCCTAATAAAATTTTCTGTCTCATAAAAATTGCTATTTAATTGATTATTCATGACTTCTCAGCTATATACTATTATTTTCCTTTATAGGAAAATTCATCATGATGTATTCTTTCCATTTTGAAGAGTTGAATCACTCCACAGAGGATGTCTGTATTGCTTCTTTCTGCTTGGTCATTATTCCTCTCTCTGCCATATTGGTGTTCTCTTTGACTCAGTCTTTATGACTCACAATGAGGAGCTGACTGATGCTGCATTCTCTCATTGCTGGAAGCCCTTGGTAGCTAGATGTGATTTAATGGACTCCTTCTGCATATGACTCAATTGAAATTCTCTCTCTCTCTCTCTCTTTCTCTCTCTCTCCCTGGTATTAATTCACAATTTACTTTGATACTCTATAGACTTTCTTTTCTATCTCTTATATACTTTGGACCTCTCCAGATTTTGTTTCAAATAAATCATATTTTATAAACCTTACTTACCTTCCAATTTTTCAAGTTCTGGAAATTTTATGGGAAGTAATGATAGGGGATTAGGGTAACCTACTCAACAATTACATAGAGGTATTTGTGACTGGGGCCTTCTACCTGTAACATGTATTCTGGATGCCGTATCTCTCTGAGCCTTTTCTGTTTGCAAATTTAACATCAGACTGGGTCAAGGACAATCACAACTCAATCATTTTCTGAGTCACTACTGATCTTTCATATACTGAAATTTGGTACCCATTTAGTAATCTCAAGAGTAATTGGTAAATACATATTCCAATTTACATATTGATAAATATAAGAAAAAAACTAAGAAAACAAACTTTTTCCCTTTTAACTATTCCTTTTTTATTTCAAAGAATACTAGTTTCTCATATTTTTATTTATTATTTGAAAATTGCATATATTTATTTAATGTATCTTGATCTTACATACTTCTCTTCCCCCTTTGGCTCCATTCAGGACTCTACCATCACATCTCCCTCCCCAACTTCGTGTCTTCCTTTTTATTATTAATTTATCTATTTAGTCATGTTTTAATATACTGTGTGGAATTAGTGCTGCCCATATGCTCTTGGGTGTGATGACTCAACTGGGGCATAAGGGGACCCTAACACTGGCTTCATTCTCAAAAGAAAAGTGACTCTTCCTCTCCCAGAAACCATCAACTGCCCATAGTTCCTCAGTCAGGTCTTAGACATCAGGCTCCACTCTTTCCTCATGGTGGGATGCATCATTTGCTTGATCTTGTGCAGATGAACACTTGCTATGAGTTGGTGTGTGTGACAGCCATGCCACATCCAGAAGTCAACATGTGTAGCTTTCGTCCTATCCTCAAGGTCTTTCCTTCTCTCCACCCTCTCTTCCAGGGTGTTCCATGAGTCTCAGGAATATGGGATGGTATAGATTTCTCACTCACATTCGAGTATTCACAGTGGCTTTTTTCTTAGCTTTATAAACAGTCTCCTCTTGAGTCCCTACCTCTTGCAAAGATGAAGAGCAGAATGTCAGTCAGCAGTGTCCATGTGCAATAGCAAGTAATTCATTTTTTTGCAGACATTTTGGTTATAAACAGCATGTAAAAATGTGTATTTTAGATACTCCAAGTGTGAAGATTTAGAACAATATATAGGTGAGAGGCTCTTATTTTACTAATTGTCAGTTCAATCTCTAGTTATTTGTAAGATTATGTGTAAGTATCAAATTTTATTAAGTTAACTAGTGTGCTTTCAACAGAGATGAAGAAAGTATAGTGATAATCCCAGGATAAATGATATGGATTATCTATGTCAAATGCTACTGATTTGCCACAGATGAGAACTGTTCATTTCGGCAAATAAGTGAACACTTCCAGAGAATAAATTCCTTTCTAACATACAAACTACATGTACTTATGAGCCCAGCTGTTGCCTTTCTCCATAAGTCACATGACATCTAATAGGGTATTTGAGACCAGACTTGTTGATGCACTATTTCAATTTTATGCTTTGATTACATCACAAGAAAACAATTGACATAGTAAATTTTATTTCTTGACTGTATTAGTAAAGATAAATTTAGTCTATATTGGTCCCAATTAACCTTAAATTCTTATTCAAGAAACTTAGAATATATCTACAATGTGATTTAGCTATCTAAATTAGGGGATTACATTTAAAGAAAGTAGAACTATCATGCTGATGAGATATCTGTACATCATGTTTACTGTGGCTGTATTTTCAATAGCTAAGATATGACATCAGCATAGATATCAGGGAACAGATAAGTTGGTGTAGATGATACAGGGTGTGCCCACAAAGGAGTGGTCAGCCATAATACAGAATCAAATCCTGTCATTTACAGTATATTTGGAAGAGGAGGAGGTTTTGTTAGGTGAAATGGCTTTATACATGTATTATATATATGTGTGTGTATGTGTGTGTGTGTGTGTGTATACATGTATGTGTGATTTATCTGTCTATCTATCTATCTATCTATCTATCTATCTATCTAATTCTGGCATAGTATGCTCAAGACAACTATGATAGTTCAGGGAATTGTACTTTTTTATACCTGTATTATATCGTTTTGGCAATTCCAACCTGAGAAGTTAATTTTGGTGAATGAGGTACAAAACAAACCATTACTGGAAGCTACAGAGAGATTTTTGTCTTTATGTTTCATTTTCTCAAGTTAATTTTAAGGAAGTAAGAAACATTTAGGGACAAGATCCATTTGTGAGTCAGCATGAGTCAGCAATTCAGCTAGCCTGGGAACTGAAGATAAGTTGGAATGCACTAACTTTCTAACACTTTAATGGGAATGAGGCTTTTGAACTCCTAAAATTTTGAATGTCTGTGGTTGTCTGTTTGAACACAATTTTGTAATACAAAGAGTTTCAGGGAATGGTCTTTTAGACAGTACAAAACATTACCACCGTGTCGTATTAACAGAAACATCACTTAAGCAATTCAACCATGATGAAGCAAGGCATTTTTATTGTATAAAAGCCCACGGCATACACAAACAGTGAAAGCTTTGTTGCCTAAGAAGAAACTAAAAATGAACCATTTCAGGGAAGAACTCAGACTAAGTGTTAGAAGACACGAGCTTCCACAACTGCAAAGACTACAGCCATAGAAAAAGGAGATGTCACTCAGTTGAGGCTTGACTACATTTTAGCCCATCAATGTCTGCAGATTCATGGAGCAAAGGGGGCTGTGATGTTGTTGGGAAGTGACCTCAGGGTTCAGTGCTATGTAATCCCTAAACAGGGAACTGAATAAGTAAGAGAATAAGTTCCTATTACTAACTACTGCACTAATTAAAAGAGAAAACAAGGACACTAAATAATACTAGTCTCAGAGACAGACAAGCAGAATAATACCTCATTGTCCTTTATGTGGAAATTAACTACATCTAGTTCACCAAAGGAACTTTACAGATAGGTTTTACAGTCTAGGTTCTGAGGAAAGTCACATTGCAAATTAATGATTCCAGTGAGATTTTAGTATCCACCATGTTTACTGAGTTTTCTTTTACATGTATAAAAATCTTTATATGTTGGAATTTGATCACTCTTCCAGAAGCATTTTGGGAAACAATATTATTATAATGTTAAATATTGCATAAGAATTAATGATAATAAACCAAATAGCAATTAATTTCAGAACCTTGTATGTGGTGACTGCTTATTTAAATCTAATTAAAACAGAGAAACTGGCTTGGCTTATGGGACATATGCTGTTAGGAGGTTCAGCTCCTGTCTATGCCTCCTACATCTTTCTTTAGGTAATGGTCTGTGGCTTTGGATGCTTTCATGGAGAGATGAGATCAACATAGTCAACAATATTTCTTATTTATGGTACCCTGACTCTTTTTTTTTTTAAAGGAATATGAGCAAGATCTTTTATTCTTATTATATTAGGTCCACAAACAGTATAATTGATTACTTGGGGTACTTTTATTTTTATATTTTTTTTTTTTTTTGAGCTAAGGATCGAACCCAGGGCCTTGCGCTTGCTAGGCAAATGCTCTACCACTGAGCTAAATCCCCAACCCGGTACTCTGACTCTTAAAACAGCAACTTTGGATGGATAACCTAGCTGCTGATATCTCAACACACTTAGAAATCATAGTGTTGGCTGGAAATCTGATCCATGGTCCTGGATGTGTTCCCAAGCCTCTGCACTTTGACCAGTTCTAGGTCTCTGGAATAGTTTCTGTCTGTTGCTGACAGAAACTTCTTTGATGAGGTTCAGAGCTACACCTATCCTTGGGTATGAGAATAAGAACAAATTAGAAATCATACTGGTTTAAGAAAATGGCATTATTAAGTTCTCCATTAGAGTCATGACCTCTCCAGACACGGGTAGTTGACTAGGTTTATAGTTCCAGACATGTATCCTCTCCTGTAGAAAGGGCATTAAGTACAGTAAGGTAGTGGATGGTAAATTTCAACTTGTAAGTGTCACTGCTGCACCAGTAGGGATATCTTGTTGGACTAGTCATTGCTATGGTTTGTAAGCTTTGTGATTGTTATGGTTTGTAAGCTTTAGAGCCTAGAAGGACTACTAATGCTTTCCTCCTCCCTTGGTAGCTTGTACTGTAACTTTGGATACTATGAGAGCCATTTTGTGGGAGGAGGTGTCCAGGTCAACTCTAGATGAATTCCTGGAAATCCTATGTTCAGGGTATGTAGTATCTTCAGCCATGTGGTCTTATCTTCAAGTTCTGGTAGGCAACAAAGGGCAGTCAGATACCTCCAACCAACAACTCAACATGGGAATTTTCCCATACCTACCACTGGGGATTCTGTCAGTCTAAAGCTCTTGAGGTGAGCATTATGACCCTGCGTTACAGAACTCCATTATACACACACACACACACACACACACACACACACACACACACTATCTATCTATCTATCTATCTATCTATCTATGATATTTTATCTGTGTATGATATTATGTGTATGTGTATGATTTTATATATATGAGAGAGAGTGTGTTGTTAAAAGCTTTCCATAGGCTAAATCCTCTGTATTTTTATGTTGGGGGTGTATGTGTACTTATGGACTAGATGAATGTGTTCTATTGAATATTTAAAGGTTTTAACAAACACTTCCCTCTGTAGTTTTAACTTTTGAAGTGATAAGTTATTTTGAGGATATTTAAAATGATTTTAGCCAATGTATTCTCAATTTATAAAATACCCTTTGACATGATTCATATTAATTTGTTGACATTGCACACACTGTGGAATCAAATTTTTACTTGCCAATTATGTGTATGTGTGTGTGTGTTTTGAATTAGTTAGACCATCAATTTAACCTGTGAAGTATGCCATCCTTGCCTCACTCTCTCTCTGTAACAGTACTAATCTGATTTCTGACCAGCTTTTCTTGTGAGTCAAAATAAAGAAATTGTCCAGGGAAAGTGTTATACAGGCAAAAGTCATTTGCTGTCTGTCACCGAAGAAAAGGCTTTGAAAAAGCTTTAGTACATTATAATTCCTTCTCTTAAATTTGGAGAGTGGGGAGTGAAAGGAGGTGGAAAGGGAAAAAGAGCTCTTCAGACATTTGGAAATTTCACAAGGAACCAGAGATCAAAAATCCTTGTTACCTCCCCATTCCCAGCCCTGCTTGGACACATACGGGATTCTTTTACCTCTTAGGAATCAAGATGGAAAACGGCATCCTGGGGACCACTGCGATGCTCCTGATGTGTTTCCCATATCCAGTCACCAACCCCTAGATAATTAGTTAATATGAAGCATCCACATGTGATTATTGGGAGTTGGCTGCACTTCGTTTTTCCCGTTGTTGGGGCTGCTGAAAGAGCTCCAGTCTGAAGTCAGCCTGGTTGTGGTCACATTTCTTCGGCTGGAGGATATTGTGAAAGCCTGTCACCACAGTAACAGATGAGTGTTCTCCAGTTCTTGCTGGAAAACAATGAGCTGATGACAGCAGCTCCTGCTTCTGGGAGGCTTTCAGCCCCACCTGGTTTCTGAGGGCCAGCTCTGATGGTCCTTATATTCCTTGTCCCCAGCACTGCAGCTGGCAGGATCCAACCTGTACTCCCCAGTTTTTGTTTGTTTGTTTGTTTTGTTTTGTTTTGTTTTGTTGTTTAGTTTTGTTTTGTTTTCAAGTTAAGATCTTTATTGATTATTTTTCTCATTGCTGATGGATTCTATTTTTCGGGAAGGTGAGGATTAAATTTCCTATGTTTTGAGTCATAATACTGACCCTGCATATTTCAAGGTAACAAATGAAATTTTAGGAAATATATAAGATACAAATAAGAAAAAAAAGTGAAAAACCGGAGAATGCTCAAGGGTAGCAATTCTAGTTAGGACCTTAACTGAAATGAAGAATCATCATCACATCCTTGCCCAGACTTGAGTTCTTTTAAAGCTTTCGGTTGTATGATTCTATTCCATGGCTAACATTGGGGAAATTCCCTGTCCACACTCTCAATTCTCTGTGTGTAGAGAGCATCATGGCCCAGTCATGAGAGCACAATTTATCATTTCAGAACTACAAGCAATATCAAGTAGGTATTATTTTTACCACAGATATCTTTTTGCATTTAAGGAAATGAAGAAAATGACAGTCACTGAAAGTATGCTATCTGTGTTGTTTATTTATTTTTATTTCACTACAATCCTGAAAGTCTTTTGGTATGGATGGATCATGTATCCTCTTTATAACTATGGCCTCATTATTTACTTAAATTTAAAATTTTCAAACAATTTCCAAAAAATCACAAAGAAGAAGATATAAAGGTGAGTTCAAATTCAATCACCACAAAAAAACTAGAGACAGCATGTTGGGGGGAAATTACCACAAATATTTCCTGTATATTTATATTCAGAGAAAGAAAATGACAATAAGAAACATGGAAAGTGACTATAGCAAATACACATAGTTTAAGTACTTTAATTGCGTTGTCAGGCATTAGTTTCAAAACATCATTTTAATAGAATCTTAATCATTGAAATGTGTTTCTTTCAGGTTTACTTCCGTTCTCAAACACTGGTGAGCGTGAACAAGGTGGATTTTTAAATTTCAAAATAGAGAGAAACTTGAAATTCTGCTCTGAAGAAATATTAGGAACTATGTTAGAACATACCAACAACATGGCTTCTTTATCTTAAACGCCATTCTTTCAGTGGCATTAGGTTCTACTCAATTCTTCTGTCCTCTGTTTTTGAACATTCAAGTTTATAGGCCCAGGTACAGCACACACCAGTCTGCCATTCTGTTAGATGTTGTGAGCGATACTTTCTAAGGTACAGTTTATTTGCCAATTCTACCTGGAGATTCAAAATCTTGTTTCTTTGCTTTTCAGTTTCCATCTATTTTATATCATTTCTTCTTCCATGCTATTACTATTTAAGTTTCTGTAAACACAGAATTTTCACATAATTTTAAAAGCTAACAGTTTTGTTAGAGGGTGCACCCCATTCCTATTCCCCATCCTGAAGGGTCCCACAACTATTCATCAGATGAACTGCCACCACTTCCATGAATCTCCAAAGGTTTGACAAGAATGTAAAAGGACCAATGGATACATCATTAAATTTCCTTCATTTTGCTCAAAACTTACCATGGACTCGGACGGGCTTATTTTTCATTATTCTGTTGGTATTGCTTAAACAAAAACATAGAAATCTCCCTCGTTACTTATAATAGAACAACAATAAGATGAGATGCCACTGCAATACACATATCATTATTGAGCCACAGTCTCCTATTAGTGGACATTAGGGGTGTCATCAACATTTGAAAGTCACAAATAATACTTAAATATACTGTAGGCAATTTTAAGTTTGGTTTTAAAAGAGATGTACCAGCTTATGATCCTTATCAGCTACATGTTGGGGCCTCTTTCCCTACAGCTTCAACAAAATAGCCAGTAAATAATTTTTTTTATACTTGGCAAATAAAAGTGATATATCACCCCAGTCTTGATTTGCATGTATTTTGATATAGTTTAATATGTTCAAATTTGTTTATATTTTCTTGTTCTTTGCTCATTTATTTATTTGGTTCTTGGTATTTTTAAATTTTAGGTAAGTTTTTAAATATTGTGGACCTAGCTTACATGTTACTTCAATTTTATTGATTGGGGTGTTCTATCATCCCATCTTCAGTGAGCATTGTATTTAAGAAGCATAAGCTTAGGGGTAAACAATTCACCTTTACAATATATAGAAGTGAATTATGAGTTAATACAGTTATAATATGACCATTGTTTATGGTGCTAATTTCAGCATAGTATTTTCCTATTTTTCTCTTATTGTTAATTGCAGTTTCTCACTCTTCCTAAAAAATTATTATGCAAGTTGGTTTTCCTCAAGGGTTTCATGTCCATATGGAGGTGCTAACTTGCTCATGATGATGACAGCGCCTCACAGAAGGTACACAGCAAATTGTTGTGGTAGAGAAAGGCAAGTTATGCCCAAGGCAAGTTTAGTCTTTGTCACAAAAGTCAAAACAGATCATAATTCTAATCTGACATTTTTAATTTTCCAAACATGTGTGTCTGATTGTATACACAGATGGTAGACACACATGTGTATCTGATATCTAGAAATTACATGTCCAGGCTATCTTTGTTGTTGTTATTTATAGTTATGCATGCACTAGGTTGACATAGCAGAGTCATATAACAAATCATCACAGGTGGAAATGTGAGGAGTCTCAGTGGGTAAAAGTACTTCTGTGCAAGTCTGGCTACCTGAGTTCAGAACCCCAAACCTTCATAAAGTAGAAACAGAGAAGACACTCCATGAAGTTGTCTCTTGTCTTTGGCCTCCACCTCTGGCCATACCCACACCACATCATAAATATATAATATTATATACTCATATAATACAAATAATTTTTTAAAGTACTTTCTTGTCTCACTTTCTCTTAGAGCCACATGGAAACACATTTGTTTTCACCAGGACAAGAGAAAAAAGTTTCAAAATAAAAAAAGGATAATAAATCCTATGCATTCTTTCCTCAAACATTGTATCAAATCAGAATTTAAAAGTCTCACCACATTAAGAGTTACAACCTTCATGTGAGATTCAACAGAGCATTTCCTGTTTTTTCTGCACAGAGTCTGAAGAATGATGTCTCTAATGGAGAGGTGTAATGGAGAGTGGAGTGAGGTGAGCTACTGTTCTTCCAACGGGAGCCTCCTGGGACCCTGAGCTGGGAACACAGGAGAACAGAGAAGCAGAAAAGGTGAAATAGCTTACTTGGGTTGGTACCCTGAGTCTTGAAGTTAGTTTTTTATGTGTATATGTTTTTATATAAATATGGGCAATATATAGCAAAATAGTAAAAGTGGGCTTTTTAATGGCTAGGTAAATAATGTGTAATTAAAGGGATGACCTCAAGAGAATCCATTTTCAATTAAAAATGTCATAATATGTTGCAAATTAATATTACAGTTTTATTAAGAAACAACTGCAAAAGACAGACACATTAAAATAACTGGGAGAAGAGTATAGATATTTACCTTTTTCAATTATGTTCACTTATGAGTTAAAATATAAAGACATGTGCATTTGTGAATTAAAATATAAAAACATTATTAAGTTAGACTATCTAGAATTAAGATATTCTATGTATCAAAATGAAACAGTTCTAATTCTATCTGAAAAAATAGGTAAAATAAAATAGGTAAGCAGATAATTCTCTTATAGTACTGAAAGGTTACTAATTCAATAAAAATGAGGAAATTCAATCCCATGATAACCTCTAACCCCACTAAAAACTGAACCTTCTAAAACACAGTTCTTACTCATTTAATTATTGAAGTCACACAATGATATTACATATCTTGGAGAATTAAAAAGTAAAGCAAAGAGAGCATGGTATTTACCCATATAGATGATGTAGACATTGAGAGCTCAGTTTTGTATCTTTATTCTGTGGTAGTTAAAATATGAAGAAAATAAACGAAGGCCCGTTGACAGACTGGCAGTGTCAGGGAGACTGATGACTTGGCACATGGTAGTGAAAACACTCCACATTCCTGGAGGTACAAGTGTTGTCCAAGTTCACCTCGTCATTATACTTATCACTTCAAAAGCCTTGCTGGGCAAAGAAACAGAACTTTCTATAAATGTCTTCTTTCTCCCCCCCAAATGATTTCCTAGAATAATACTAAAAAAAAATGCAAGTGCTATATGAAAGGAATGGAACCAAGTAAGGCGATAATTTTTTAAAATGATGTCTGTAGATATTTATACTTTACACACCAAGACCTGAAAAAATCCCACAAGTAGCAGTACCATTGTTGGAAATCCTCTCATTCCATGTGTCTATTGGGACTGATGGGAAAAGATGATTTAAGAGAATACAAGAAAAAATATTTTCAAACTAAGGCAGTAAAAACTACAAATCCAGCACATCCTATGCTGGCTTCTCTGTTTATAAGTATCAGTTACTCATTGTTATGGGTACCATCCCCTGTCCTGTGTATCTTCAAAGGCAGAAGACAAAGAAGGCATACTAAAAATAGCTTGCCCTGCCCCAACAAACAACTTACTCTTAATATGGGACATGGGAGCTCAGGATACAAGGGAGATAAAGGAATGAAGCTCCCACCAGCTTTGTTTCCTGACCCTTGAGTTTAGTCTAGTATTCAAATTTTGTTGACTATCCTGTGCATTGACAATGTAGCTCATAACTTTTACTAAGTCAAGTGGATTTGTAATAGTCTTAAGCCAATTTTTTCAAGACCAAGTAAAAATGACCCTTAAGCAAAAGCACACAGGTCTTAGAAAATCTAGTGAGCAATTTAGTTGTGTTATCCAATTACTCCTGACAGGAGTATGAAGCAAGGTTCTTTTTTGATCCATCTCAATGAGTAAGTTATCATACAGAATTCATTTCCTTTTCCTCCTTGATTTTATTGTGGTCTAATTGATAAGGAATAGCTGTATAAGAATTTAGTATGATATATTGATGTATGTATACATTGCAAAAATATTTGTTATAATAAGCTAATTAACATTATAATCTGACATACTTATAATTTTCTTTTTGTAATGGGAATGCTTTGAAACTTCAGCAAATATCAGGTGTGAAATTCATTTCTGTAATAATCATGCAATGCATAGAAACACACATTTATATCTACATGCCTATGATTGAATAATTACTTTTCATGGTTTTGTGTAAGGAGATAGACCTCTGACTAGGTGGGTAGTAAGGTCTTTGAGAAACACTTATAGTTTTAAAAAGAAGAATGATAGACAGAGAGAAGGGAGATTAAGAGGGACAGAGATGATAATATCCAATAAGAACATCATTCTGAACTCATTTGGCTAAAAGAATAATCATTGGAGCCCATCTCTCTGGGTTGTGGGATTGGCTTCACTTAACAAGCTGTGTGCGCTTGAGCAAGTTAGTGGAAATTTGTGAGGTTTACCTGCATGATCAGTTTAATGAAAGAATATATATATAACTTGTGTTATCTTGAGAATCAAACGATACTTTACTTTATTAAAATTAAAAAAACTTTATCCTCAAGGAAAATAATTAAAAGCAGAAAAGACAAATCAAAACTAGGGTAAAATGTGTGCAAACTACGTAGCTTTTAAAGAAAATGTAGAGTGCCCACTGACAGGCAAGCAGATGAGTGACCTGCCTGCTAGATGGACCATCACCACCCGCTAGATTCTGCTTCCCCAAGATCCACTTCGCTGCCCAACCCCACCCACTTCATCATCTTCCCTGTGGCCAGCCCTTCCCAACAACCCCAGAAGACTACATCAGCACAGGTGTAGCCCACACCAGTCAGAAGAATAGGTAGGTGAGTAATTGGCCTCTCAGCTGAGCTGACCCAATCTCTAGACCCTAAGCACATCGCTGGCACCTCCCCCTCCCATTTCAGCACCAAAAACTCTGGTGGAATTCCACTGCTCTGGTGAGGCCCAAGTATAGCCCCCACCAGCTGAAAGAAGAACAGACTTCATAGGCCCAGGAACAGTACATACCAATCATTAAGAACAGTGTCCCCTCCACTCGTCTCCTTATTCTGGTCTACAACTTCAGATTTCCACTTTACAGGAGGCAAGGCTGGATCTAAGCACCCAAGACCCCACAAACATCAGAGGAGACACTCTATTGAACCTGAAGACTTGCCAGTCACCAGAACCGTTGGCCACTTAAGCCAGAAGAAAAGAAAGGAAACAGAAAACAAAGGAACAAAACACCCATCCAACAAAGACAAACACAAGGATCAACACATAGACCTCTAATCATCCCAAATCCAGATGCCTAAATGCCAGTGTAAGAGCACATTCAATAACAGAAAGGGCAATACGACATTTATCAAAATGTATCTAATCTAAACTTCTATGTTGTAGGTAAATTTTGGTGGTGGTCGTATGTAACCTACATCTTAATAAGACACATTTACACATATACATATGTGTACATATTTTTAATTATTAACTTTGAAAGCATCGTTTATAATTTCTTTGCTGAAAACAAAATGTTATAGACTAATAAAGTTATATTTTTATCCATATTAAGTATTGGCTATATATTTTATTTTAGATGCTCTGGTAAGAAATTATAAAACAAACCTATTTATTCAGTTGCTATAAAAGTCTTAGAATTCATGATCTAGAAAAATCTACAGTAAGAATAAAGAAATTATTAATTGCTAATAAGTATTATATTCGAGGCCAGTGATGATTCAATTCTGAACTAAAGATAATAAGAAGAAATGGATGGATAAAGCCATAATCTAAGCTCAAGATAATTTTCACAACTCATCTCTAACTTCTCTTAAGCTTATAGAAAAGGCAAGAACAACTGAGTCATAGCATTTGACTGTGGAAATATATGAAGAAGTTGTTTTCAAATTCAAAATAGCTACATGATCATGAAGCTAAGAGGGTCTTATTTCATATTATGTGTCCTCATAGGTAATGAGAACATGTTTAGTTTTGAAGTACATAGCAGTTGAGAATGTTTCCTAAATGATACACTGACATTCAGATATAAAACTGTCACTGCAAATATACAAATGTCTTTTATTCACTTAGCCCTCTCCCAGATAGATCCTCTGTTTTTCACCCAGGTAAACAGCAAGTAGTCTGGACTAAGTTCAGGTCTACTCTTGTGCCTTTGTAGGATACTGTCATGGGAAGAAAGTTACTGGTAAATTGATATGGATCCTCAGGAAATCTTCCTAGGTTCTCATTGCATTGTTGAAGGTCTATGATTGATAGGGAATATTGAGTCATGTTATCCCCAGGATTTCACTTAAAGAAAGGCAATAGGGATAGAAGAAGGTGGTTGATAGAAGACTTCACTCCTAGAATGCCCTGTAAGGCAGAATTCTCTTTTCTCTGGTAACTTGGGGTAAATGAAAAATGTAGAGGTGGGGATCTCTGCAGAGTGTGAGGAGATATCTCACCTGAGACCTGCTGTCTGAAAGTTGGGGTTTGTACATATAGAGAGGTTATATAAAATATGGTTTTTCCTTTTCTCTTTGCTTATCTGCCTTTCTTGTTAGAGATTCATGAAGTCTGAGTGTAAGGCACTTCAGACGATTGCCCTTGATTCTTACATAATAGATCCATTTGTAGGACGGTAATATAATTTAAGCTTTCATCCTCTGGCCAAAGTTTCTCAATCTCCAGCTTGTATTGAGACTAAAGAGTATTATGATAAAATATTTGTTTTTTCTTCACTATCTCAGGATAAAACTTACTCCATCTCTTGAAGATTGATCATAGTAGGGAGTCTTAAAGAGTCAGAAGACAAATTTCTCATGATGACCTTAAGAAAAGAGATAAGTATTAGGCCCTTAAGGGTAGAAATTCATGTGTTCTTTATCTAACTTGAAGCCCACAGAGACAAATCCAATAGAATTTCTCTTTTTTACCTCCTGATCCCTCCACTTGAAATGTTTATAACCAATCACATCTCTCAGTGAGCAAAATGTAAAGCTCCCTTCCCTGCTTCTCCTCTTTCTGAAACATTGCATTTCTCTCCTTTTGATGACACACAGAACAAGTTTACAAGGAAGTGTTTATGCACATAATTACCTACAACTCATCTATATTTGCTTAGACTTTTTAGGTCAACCACTGCAAGCTGTAAATATGGCCAAGAACTAAAGGTCAAATGAGCTGGGCGGATTTCTACAAAATAAACTAGGAACAAGATTCCCATGATCTTTTCTATACATACTGCATTGTCAAGTTTAAAGTCATTGGAATGACCAGCAGTGTTTTCCATAGTTAAAGACAAAAGAAAATATATTGCCTCAACATGAGATTATCCTCAATACCAATGGAATATTTGATTCACTATCATCTTAAATGTTATGATAACTGATAAACTATTTCTGGGAACTGCAGTGCTGAAGAATGCATCTATAGAGGGAAAACTGTTCCCACTGCTGTCGTATCCAAGGCAAGTCTTGTTGCCTTAGTTTTCAAGTCAGTAAAGTCCTTGCCTCTAGGGAACAGTTGGGCTCAGTGTGAGCTAAGTGGATAGCGATGTCCAGAATTAAGAAACATTTTACAGTCAACTTCACCAAACCAAATTTAATACTTCTTTTATTTCTTGATACTCTGTTGAGATTTCCCTGAAGGACAATATATTGCCAGAAACATTCAGCTTTGATTCAAGTATCTTGTCAAACTGGTCAATGAGAGAATGTAGATTCTCTGGGTAATGTTTTGCCTCAATTCGGCAGCTATTGAAGTTCAGCTATAATAAAATATATACAAATGGCTCCAAATATTCCACATGTTTTCTTTAATTGTATTTCCCTGAATTTGCCAGAGGGAAATCTTTAAACAGATGGTATGACAGTATGGAACTGCCCCAGCAATCGATTTTAATAACTCATGGATTGAGAATGTGTTCAGTGGAAATATGTGTTCTGGAAACATATGTGGTGTTGGCACATTTTATACAAATGGCTAACAGAATGTGGAAAACTTATCTCATGTACAGGAAGTTCAGTGTTTCCTCTTGGGAGTATTGCTCAGACATTTTTCTTCTAGCACATTACCCACCATGCAGCTTATCTAAATGTTAGGGATTTGTTGTTGTTGTTGTTGTTGAAGCATGTCAGCCTTTTCACTGGGTTCATGATACTTCTTCCTACTCTGTATCTACAGAGTAGGCAAGCATCAGTTTTACCCTTTCCTGTACCTCTGATCCCATTAAGCTCTTTAAGGTCGTCTAACTTTTTATTTTTTCCATACTGATTCCAAGAGAAGACTATGGATTTTCTGTTTTTGAGACTATCGGGGAATTATCTCTAGTCCAGTTCTGCACTGACACCCTTACCTTCTCATATGTATTGTTTCCCCTCATGGGGAGGATGTGCTCTTCTTCAGTAATTGCAGAAAGGCTCTTCTTTATCTTTATGAGTCTTGTCAGAATCCTGCTGAAAATACATAGGCAAAACAAGCGTGTGAATGAATGACGCCTGGTGAGCCGTGCCTTGGGAAGTGAGAGAGAGTCCCTGGAAAAAAGACAGAAGGCCTTTTGCCTCAGGTGCATTTTGTTCCTGGATTGTTCTTGAATGTGATTTTGTGCCTCCTGTGACAGACATTTACATTCAATTCATAAGACATGTTTGTTCTTGTTGGATGTCAGAACATGGCTATAGGACCCAATCTGGTCAGTGTGCCCTGAATCTGGACTTCTGCCTTGCTTTCACGTTTTCCCAGATAAAATCTATAGTACGTGCCAAGCAATTGTATTTAAATTAGTCTATCATGAGAAAGTTCTGGGAAAGGGCTGCTCTGCTTACTGACTTTTACTTACATGTTTTTCTGATCGCGTTTTTCCGAACTCAACTTTCCTTGGATCACTTCTTTCTTTGTTATATTCCTGTATAGAAGTACACTGAAGCTGAAGTAAGGTGTCTACAGCAGTAAATTGTAGTTCATATGTCTCTTTCAGGTCCTCAGATCCCAGGTCCAGCAGACAAGATCTGCACACGTTGCCTAGATCAGGTTCCCTGGCACTGGAGTTAGGTACCATTGTGAGGAGTCCCATTGGGTGATAAGAATCAACCACAAGTCTTCTGCAAAGAGCTCCTAGTATTTTTATCTCCTGAACCATCTATCCCCACCAATTTCATTTTGCTTAGTATTGCTTTTTTAATTTATGTACACCTTTTTCTTTCCCCAAGCATATAAAAAAACCAAAATATATATTTTTCATATTGAATTGAAGTTGGGAGTTAATTTTTTTTCCACTGGAAACTGTCCTAGGCCTGAATTTATCTGTTTTACCCCATTTTATGATTATTTTCTCTGTCAAAATATGAAATCAGGCACTGAGAAAAGGAGAAGCCAACTCCATCCACTTAGGATAGCTAAGTGAAGGCAGTTGTCCTGGAAACTGAGTGACCAAGAGAGTGATGATCCCTGCCTGGTGGTGATGAGAGCTAGTATGAAAGAAGGCTGTAAAGTCTCACTGACTTAGTGACAGGAGCACTTTCAGCTGACTGAAGGTGATGAATTTCTAAAAGCAAAGGAGAGGGAGAATAGCAATCAGGAGAAAGGGACTTGAGAAAGAAATTAAATAATGTGGAGGAGACCAATGGAACAGTCAGTGCCGGGGTAACAGCATCTCAATCCTCTGCATTACAAATGTTGAACAGTAACAGCAGTATTATTTCCAGAGAAAATTAATGATTCAAGAGGGAAAAGTTATTAAGGCCACACATTTTGGGCAAGTGGGAAGGAACAGATGTGTTCCTCTTTGTTAGAATCCCAGAAATTTCATCTGATTTTGGGAGAAAAATGCAGGAGCTTGTGGTGATCCAGATCCATGTAAATAGATGGAGAGATCCTTAGTAAGAGATTGTGAGGAAACTTTCCTGGTTGTTTTCCCCATAAATTAAGCAGCAATGTGTGTTTAACTCATTTTGAGGCTGTGCAGAGAGTAGAGAACCCCGTAGTTCTGATCTAAGACAACTAGTCCTGAAGGCACATATATCTCAATTCTTCACTTTCTGTACTATTATCTCTTCCGGCTACTTCCTTCAAAAAAAAAAATAATTCTAACATCAAGCTCAGTCCTGGCTCCCCAGATAAAGAAAACCTTCCAGAGCACATCTGAAATTGATGACTCTGCATGCATACACATGTGTACACACTTTCCTTGGTGCTTTTCTAAAAGGACTCTAAGAAGGGTTCACAAAGACATCCATAGAATGGTGGCCTCTTCCAGTGTTCATGGTCCCTCTCTGGAGTTTCCTTACAAACTGAGACAAGTCTAGGATTCTAGCATTTTGTGTCAGATCTTTTATCCTCGTGTCCTCCTTTAAATCTTTGTCCATAGAAAATGTAGCTCAGGATCACCAAGTAGTGTGGTCTGTGAGCCCAGAAATTTCAAGCTTGAAGTCTTCTTTGCATGAGGGCTGCTTCACTGGATAAAGGTCCCAATCTTGTCCTTTAAGGACGATTCAGGAAGGCATGCCACACACACCCTTACTCTGAAGACCTGAGGAAGCTGAAGGCCGCTTGAGGGTCCTTCCCCTTTATCATCCAGTTTACCCTCTCCCTCTGTCCTAGAACAATTCCCCTAGCAGACAATCTGAGCTCAGCACTTCTCGTTCTCCGTTTTTGTGGCCATTTCACAAAGAGAGAGAAGACAGCTGTTACTGTTGATCATCCCCAAATCTAGACTCTCCTGCTGCACTATGACATTCTTCTCTGAAAATTCCGATACCATGATTTTTCAAAATGTAGAGTACAAAGATCAAGATCAGATTAAATATTCTTATTTTTGTGGAACTTAAACTTAGTTCATGGTATTTGATTTGTTTTGTCATTTACCTGATAAATTTCTCTCCTTTTTGGAAAGGGTACTGAAAAAACAAAAAAACAACAACAAAAAATTAAAATTAAAACATGTTATATCTAAAAACAAAATTCCTTTGGCTTAAAAGATTTTGTTGAGATAAGATGGTTAGACTAGTTGAAAAAGATGGCCTTTATCCTGCTGTTATCAGCTAACGTTACTAAACTGGAGTAAGCTAGTGCATGCCTAGAATTTCTATGTAGCTGGTCATTGCTTATGTGTATTTTAAGAATTACAGTGTAAATGGTGGTACCAGGTTGCAGAGTGAGTTTGTTCTGAAGAGTTAAGTTACTACTTCAAAGACTTAGGGTCTCCTGTGTATGTGACTACATGCATAAAGACTAAGTAGAAATGTATTGTCATTCTTGTTGCGGGGTTGAGTCAAAAATCCACAGGGCAGGTGATCCAGAGTTGGGCTGGAACCTTCAGACCAGAGAGTCTGCTGCTCAGTGTTATAGTTCCTATTCTGAGGGACCTCTGATCGATTCCTAGTATTCAAACAATTGAACTGTTTCTCCTCAGCCTCTCTAGAATAATTTTGCCTAATAAAGGGTACTGATGGTGGCCCTAGTCATGCCTGCAGACTACTTTTGTAGCAGCACCTATGTTACTCTTTGATTGAATAACTGGAGCCTGGAGCCTAGACATACTGACATACAAAACACGTTGGGTCCTTATGTTTGAGGATTTTTATTTACATCCCACAGCCTTATATTTCTAAAATAATTTTCTTATCTGGAATGGTTATCTATTTTAGCAAGGCTAATCTTTATTTATTTTATTGTGAGAATAGTTGATTTAATGTAAGAAAGCTACAGTGCAAATGCTTAATGAGTTGTTGGACACTCCGCATTGTGTTATTGTTTATTAAGCAAGTGTGTGGAAGCCCCAAAAGAACAGAGTATAAGTGGAGTCGAGTGCAAAGGTCATCAAGTGCTGCTTGTCTGGAAACACTTTCATAGTTGTGGAATTCTAAAGTTAAAAACAAAACAGCAGAGGCTTCCCGGATATGATCACCCATGAGCCATGTGAGTCAAGAAAGTAGCTACTGCCTTCTTATTTGCCCATATCTTGCCTTTAGCTGGCTTTGGGGTATTAAAAAATTCAAGTTGGGATAACATGAAGTAGTTAACTATCATGATTTATTTTCTGTGTCTTATTGTGTGTGTGTGTGTGTGTGTGTGTGTGTGTGTGTGTGTGTGTGTGTGGTAAGAATTCTGCTTTTCAAATTCCCATATTTCATTCTTGGCTTTTCTTGTAACATTGTTGTTATTGGAAATGTTAGAATGACAAAAACTGATGCCCATGTAGAAGAAAAGGATATTCAGTATTAGCTACTTTGGCTTGATATCAGTCAGCATTCACCGCTGACTTTGGTAGAGGATTTTAAAGTTTCCCAACTTTAATACTTCCTGCTTTGATTTTGTAAATAACTACAGTTATGAATTTAAGGATCTAGCAAAAGTTCGAAGTAAAAGTTGGATTTGACATTGTTATTTAAAATAATGACCTCTTTTGCTAGGGGTGGGGGCAAGAAACTATACATATCCCTCTGAGGGAATAATTGATGTATTTCTGGAAATTTACTTGTCTGAATTCTCTTCAGAGTCTACATAATTGTTGGTGTGTTTTTAAAGAGATAAATGAATCTATTTTGGGGCACAAAATATATTTTTAAAATACCTTTTTGAGAGAGAATCATAATTCTCTAGACATAATCTAGACAATAATTTATATATATATATATATATATATATATATGTACAGTATAATATGAAGAAAACACAATAAGAAAAGCTACATACATGGAGTGAGGATGGCCTGAATGCAGGTATTAGTCAGGAGTTATGAAAAGCAACAGAATGCTAACTGTTTTTCTAGTTCTTATTCTGGTGTGGGTTTTCTGGTGTTGGTGATGAATAACTGCATAAAATATAATTGATACTGAAAATACAAAACTGAATGTGAATCTCCACATCTTCCATATGAATGCCTTATTCTGGCTGTGTAGAAGTTTATCCAGTTGTATAGATATTGGATCTGGTTATTTTGGTGCCTGATGTTTTATTTATTTGCAAGTAATTTTATAATAAAGCTTATGAAAAACAAAACTATCTTTTGAGAAATTTTGTTTCTCAATTATATCATGCTAGATAGTTTTGAAATAGCTGAATTAGAAACACATGGGGCATAATAAAATGTGTGAGCGGATTTTACTATGTCCTCAGAGGTCACGCAAACCATTTCCCTGCGTTGACAAAAGACAATAGGTTTCATGCGATCGTGCTAATTATTTTTAATGTTTTAAAATACTTATCTGAAAGTACTCACTGTAAAATGATCCAGCCAAAAAAAACCTAAAAAAATATGAACATTGGGACACTTCATGGGCTAAAGTAATTTAAAGTAAAGTAAAATATTTTAAAAGAAATGATCCTTATCCTTTACAACCACTGGACATTGACACAGGGCAATTAAAATGATAACATGGCAGCAGTGTTCAAGAAGATGGTTAGTGAATGAAAGCAAGCCAATAATTTGAACTACTATTACATGCCAATTAATGTGTTATCACTTAAGGTAAATTTACAGGATTATTCAAATAAATATAATTAATGCTTGGATACTACAGAAAGATTTGAACATCACTTTAGGGAAGCTGATACCAAAGACATGTCTAGTGTCTAAATATGAGAAGAAGATAGCATTCTGAATTTAGTTCTACCAGAGACAAGCTGAGCCAGAATATAAAGAAACTTTTAATACTTTTAGTTTGATGTCGAAATGATCTTTCAGAAATTGTTAGTGCTATGTATGAGATGGTTGTGCAGTTTCATAATAATCTACTCAAAAGCTTTTTGAAAAGTTCTCACTTATCTCATATTGACCCCTTCAACACATCACTATTATACTCAAGATTACAAGATGATTAAGTAATGATGAGACAGGGGAACCCATGGCTGATGTGTAAAATTAAAACATAATAATAATAATAATAATAATAATAATAATAATAATAATATATAAAAGAAAAAAGAAAGGATGAGATTACTCTGCTTTGTGTTAATGTCATCACAACAAAATACCACACACACAGTTGTTTAGATGACTGGAGTTTACAACCATTGCGGTGGAGGAGGGGTGTCCTGGGAGACCTGTTCTAATAGCTTGCAAAGGAGCTGTCTTCTCACTGCATCCTAATCTGACTTTTCTCTGGGCATGCACTTTCCTGATATCTTTCTCTTCTTATATGGAAGGCAAATGCTGTTTGAAATGTGAAGTGCATGGATAACAAGAACTTAAACACTGACAGTGAGTAGGACTTGGAAAAATATCACCTGTTTATCTATTTGTGTGGAGAAATGATATTATTGTCCTTTGGGAATGTGTTATTCATTTCTTGGCAGAGTCCTGATTGCAGTCCTTCATGTAACAAAAGTAGATTTCCTATACAAACGGATCTGGTATATCTCTTGCTTTTATAGTAGCTATATAGAGAAGCCTTAAAATATACCTCTTAGATCTATGATTGTACAGCCTATAACTGATCGTGGTCCTGCCTGCTATATTTGGGATTTATCAGTGCATTTGTGTGGAGGACACACTTCTCATGAGCTTCTCTCAATCAACAGTCTAGCCAGGCTGAAATACTAAAGCGTTTCCTCCTGGGAGACATAAGACTGGCAAGGTTTTCCTAAAAGCATCCGTAGGCTCTATTGTGTGTCTGTACATAAATAGGATCTCTCTACCTGACTCCTATTTATCCTTATTTTACATATATATAATGGATTGTGATATTACAGGCTTTCTAGCTTCATTTTATTCTCTATTTTCCATCACTGTCACACCCCCTAATAACTCTCTTACATGCCTAATAACATAAAAGCCATAAAATAGCTGATAAAATTAGATTTGAGATTACCTCACTGCACCATAGTGGGTAAGAAGGCCCACCTCCCACCATTGTGTTTTTACCCAGTGAAGACCTTAGGGAAAGCCCTAGTGGAGGAAGTGATATGACAGGTGAGGTAAGGAAACTAATTGTAAACACTGAGAGATGGTGGGGAGCTGATTAGATTTTTGCCTATTTGAGACAAATCTAGATATACCTAGGAAGAGGAAATCTCAACTGAGGAATTGTCTCCATCAGATTGGGCTATAGGAATGTGTATGGGGCATTTTCTTGCATACTAGTTGATGTGGAACACCCTAGCCTACCATGGATGTTACCATATCTGGTCAGGTAAACTTGGACTGTATAAGAAAAGTAGCTGAGCATGTAATCAGCCTTCTTCTATAGTCTCTGCTTCAATTTCTGCCTCCTATTCCATTTTGAGTTCTTGCCTCGACTTCCCTCAGTGATCGAATAGAATTTTTAAGCAACCAAACCAAACCAAACCCTTTCTTCCAATAGTTGTTTTTTGTCAGTATTTCAACACAGCAACAAAAAGCAAACTAAAACAGAAATTGATACTGGGAGTAGGATGTCTCTGTGAAGGACCTGATCATGTTTTGGGGAAGATTATGGAGCTTTGGACTAGAAAGCCATTGATTGCTCAGTGCTTAATGAACTACTGTGTGAACCTCATAGATAATGCTGAGAGCCATACAAACAGTGGAGGCATGGCTTGTGAAGTTTCAGAGGGTCTTTGAGAGCTCTATGGGACTACTCCTATAATATGATGAGTAAATAATATGTAGTTTGTAGTGAGCTGTTGCTGAAGCCTCAGCAATTGGCTGTGATTAACAAGAATCCTGCACTACTGCAGATAAGCCTTTGCTTTACTGGGACACTGATGCCAGTTAGCTATGGCTGAAAAATCAGCTACAAGTAAGAGATGAATGTCAGTGAGGTGAATTATTCTGGGAAGTACTTTCTTAGGGTCAGCACACAAACGGGGGTCCAGAAGGGGCCAGTGCTACACCCCACGCTGGCAGCCTAACTTGGTAATCTGTTAGGAATCTCCTAGATTGTACTCTTTTGGGCAGCATGAGAGCTATAGTATTGAAGTGGACATGGGGAAAAGCTGAGGCTTGGCCCATCTGATAGGGTTGGAATCTCTGAAGAGACTAGGAGAGGCCCTTGGTGAAGGGACAACATCAGTTGAAGTGGAGACTATAACTCCTGGAGATGTCAAGACCGTGGGATAACCATAAGGGATACCAGCGGATAAGGAGTAGAGCCAGACTGAACCTATCAAACATGTTTTGTGTGCTTGGAATGGCATAGAAAGGAGAGGCTACCCAACCCCTTCGGGGTCCAGAAGATTGCAAGTAAGTTTTTGATATTAGGCAGTGCCCTACAAAATCTGGAGCTATGCTATTGGAATTTGATTTGCTTTGATCTGATTGCAGTTCTGCCCGGTTCTTTTGCAATAATAAAACACATACTTATTTTGGATATTTAAATCAACCCATAGTTAAGAGGTTTTGGATTATGTTTTATTAAATTAACTTACTTTTTATTTAAAACATCGTATACAGTATATTTTGATCATATTCTTTCCTTTCCTCCAACTCCTACCATATCTTCCCTCACTTTCCTACCCACCAATTTTCATGCTTGTTTTCCTCTCTCACTCTCAAAAAAAAATTCCAAACAAACTAAAAATTCCTCCAAAGCAAAACAATAAGAAATAAATGAACAAATAAAAATCCAAAGCAAAACAAACTAGCAAACAAACAAAACCAAATCATAAAGAGCACATGCAAAATGCAAAAAAAAAAAAAAACAAAAACAAAAACAAAAAAAACCAAACACACAAACAAACAAAAAACAAACCAGAGTTCATTTTGTATTGGCTAACTACTCCTGGGCATGGGCCTGACCTAGAATGTGGTAATATAATCAGTAAACCTGAGTTTGATTTTTTTTCAGCAGATATCACTTGAAAATAGCTTCTCAGTTTGAAGTGGAACTCTGTATTTACTTCCCATTCTCTGTGATATGTGCCCAACTAGAAGCTTCACCCCTGATGATGAGCATCCAAGGGACTGGAAGGTACTCTGAATGCTAATGGAAGAGAAATATAATCATCAACATCATCCAGCTACAAACCCTTTGATCTACAACAGCAACTTGCCTACAAGATATGTTGGTACAATAGAGGCACAAATATTATGGGAGTAAACAACTACTATTATTATTGAATTTAAGGCCCACTCTATGAGATGGAGGCCATACCTGACACTGTTAAAGTGGCCAACAACCTGAGATTAGGTAGGTAACGGGCCTAAACAAAAACTGCCTCTATTATTCTATCAAAGTCTGTGAGCATTCCTGTGGAGTATTTGTTTTCTTAGCAATTTGCTGTGGGTTGATCCTTCTGTACACTGTGAAGATTTGTTGCTATGATTGGTTTGATAAACAAGCTGTTCAGCCAAAAGCCAGGCAGGATAAAGTTATATATATGGATAACCAAACTAAGGAAGGGAAGATGAAGAGCAGAGTCAGGGGGGCATGGGCTAGATGAAGAGGAAGCAAGATGAGAATGTTTTACTGAGAAAAGGTACCAAGCCACATGACTAAACATAGATAAGAATTATGGGTTAATTTAAGTGGAAGAGCTACTTAGTAGAAAGCCTGAGCTACTGGCTGAACATTTATAATTAAAATAAGCCTCTGAGTGATTATTTGGAAGCTACTTTGGGATAGTGCAGGACAGATAAAAGCCTCCATTTACAGCAATTGATATAGGAGGGTCCAACCCACTGTAGGTATTTCTTTCCTTGAATAGGTGAGTTTGGGCTGTGTAAGAAAGATAGCTGAGTCTGAGCCTAAGAGAAAGCCACCGGGCAGCAATCCTTCATGGTCTCTGTTTCAATTCTTGCCTAGAGATTCCCACATTGATTTCCTTCCTTGGTTCTCCTTGATGACAGACTGAAAAGTAAATTATGTCAGCAAAATAAATCCTCTCCTCCAAACACTGTATCTTGGTCAATGTTTTGTCACAGCAACAGAAACAAACTAGAACAGGTAGCTACAATAAGAGTAGAACTGGCGGGTTGCTGAAAAGTTCTATTTATAATATGAAATAGAAAAGGAAAGACTGTGTCTTGGAAAAGCAGTTGATGGCTATTAGTGAGTCTAAAGGGCCTCACAAAGACACTCTTCTCCTTTGTAGTGCAAGAGCAAACATAGCTGAATGTCAAGCTGAATATAAAATTGTTTAGTAACAGAGTTCCAAAAATAAAGGAAGTACACAGCAGAGACTATTCTTGTATGTGAACATAATGGTCCTAGTGGGATATACTTGAGCCCTAAAATACACACTGGAGACATCTGCCTGGATGCCCTGTGTAGAAAGGCTCGTTAACTTGGCAGCTTTTCTAGAGTCCCTGGCTTTGTGAAGAGATTGCCTATTCCTCCACAGTAAGAACTAGCAATCAACAGCACTAGAATACACTGACAGTGCCTTTCTCTGCTGCGATGCAACAATCTTTGTTTTAGGTATCATTGCCACATTTTATCCAGACAGTGGTAAGTTCCAGCATTACCTGGGTAGAGGAGGCACATGTCTGATAAAAAAAAGAGATTACACATAAAATGATTTGCAAGAATTTATGTCATTTATACTATCAGGGGTCAAAACAATATTCCTGCTGCTGAATTTGAATAGTGCTCAGTAGTAAGACTGGCTATGAAAGGATTCTTGGGGTCACTTTCTCAGGACACAGAATTTAACACCCTGGCAAAGACTAGAGTTTTGCTGCAGAAATGACTCTTAGAAGCCTGGACAGAATGATTGTTAAAAAAAAATCATAAGTTGAAATGCCTGAGTTTCTTTGACATATAGCAGAGGAAATAATAAAACAACTTATACAAATGTACATGTTAGAATACATATACTATGAGAGGTCAAAATATTTCACATCATGTGTTCTATGGCAAAAGCCCAGAAGAATATTTCACTCTCAAAATCTATCTGGAGTTCACTATTGAGAGTGGCACTGGAATTGCTAAGATACTCTGGGATGAAACTTCACCACTGACCAGGACTGATGCTAATGTGAAGTACACACAAAAATGTTCCATTAGTACCACTGAAGACACAGTCATAAACAGAGCCAGGTGAAAGTTTTCAAACAGCTAGTGTCAATGAGGAATTAATTATTATGATGACCATTAGCTTATATGAACCATCAAGGAGACTCAACACAAGTGCAGTTCTGGAGATCGCTAATGGAGACTTAGTCTCTATGGACACAACTGATGAACAGTTACCAAGGGAGCTGGGTAACACTGATAACACAAGGAAGAAAAAAGGAAGAGTAGAATGATAAATACAGTTCTTCCAATAAAATATCAGAAACCCTTGATTGGTGTCAACTTTAGCAGATTATTAAATCTGGAACTCATTGATGAATGAGGTGTCTTGGCTCCAAGTAGAAAGGCCTAGCTGGTTTGTCCAAGACATAGCCTTGTATCAGGAGTTCAATGTAGGACATTTGGAAATTTAGATGCAATAGCACTAGTTGGGTTTGGGCAAGTAAAATCATATCAGTCCCTCTAATCATCCCATTCACATGACCATCATGACCATTCCAGGATGGCTATTGTGTTAAGAGCAACTGGCAAGTTACCTGTTTATTTCTTCCTGGATGTTTGTTTTGGGTGGTCTTGAACACCAGGGAAGTATCTTAGAAGACATATCTTCATGTTTCTTCTTCACATACATGTGTATATGAACCTGTTTATATCCCAGATTTACTTGTGACTCACTCCAGACATTTTACTTCCAGGGCCATATTTATATGGACAAGCTATTAGTAATTACTCATATTGAAGTATAAAGACAATATAAAATATAAAGAGAACTCTTACAATATAAAGTGCAATATAAATATAGAAACTTAAAATGTAACTAAATAAATATAAAGTATAAACAATATATGAAGAAAACTTTAAAAATAAAATAATGTGCATTGTAATTGTTCTTTGATAATATCAGACATAGTACAATACATTTTGGTTACTCCTACTCTTGTCCTTTCTTTTATTCCTCTCATTCCTGTCAACTCCCCTCTCTCTCCAGATCTCTTTTTAACATACACAGCCCTGATTAAACCCATTGTGTAACAAAACAAAAGAATCAAGCTATTTGTCAACCAGAAAAAAGTCTTTCTGAGACTTTTAAATTGTTGTATATATACCAGAGACAATTGTGTTTATAAAAAAAAAATGACAGTTCCATTTCTTCTTTCACCATTAACACGTCTTTAATTTCTCTTCCTTGTGTTATTGTACTGACTAAGACGACAAGTGTAATGTTTATATATAATTTATAACTCACCAAAGAAAGACAACAAAATGAAAGGAAGTTCAATAAAATGGTCTGTTCAGTAACTTCACTAAATTGGAATTGATAATAAACATTATTTTAAGCCATTTAAATTTAGTTGAGCACTGAGAGTTTATACACTAAGACTGGCTCTCAGAAGAACTTGACATGTGTTATGATATGCATGGTTCTGGCAGTGAACATGGACAGACTGAGAACCACAAATGAATTAAGAGAAGGAGTGAGCATAAAAGATGAACTTTTCCTCTACTCTCTTGAGATGTATGAACCCAAGAAGTTGCTGTGGAACTCTACCCATTCTTGTGTTAGCAGGTATATCCTAACCTAGGATATCTGAATTATAAAACCAATGGACTTACATAAGTTGAAGCTATAGTATATGAACAATGAAAGGGAGAGATGGAGGAATTTATAGAGGTAAAGAATTTTGAGGGGAGGTGTAGAAGAGAAAATCAAGAACAGGGGGCATCGATGCCATATAGCCTCTGTGTCTTTCGGAGTCTACTAGCAGTGAATGGGACGACAGAGACTGCCTGATAACGTATCTCACATAAAATATTGATGAGATGTCTCCTGCCAAGAATGCTGTGAGGGGTTACGGGAAAAGCAAAGCTAGAATGTGTTCTGAGATTTCAAAGTTTTTGAAATCTATCAGTCCTAATAAAAAGAGTTAATGGAGTTAAACAGGAAAACAAATGAAGATGAGAAGGGTCAAGGTCAGCACCGAAGGGCCAGTCGGTCTTCAGCACATAAAGGTTGCAAGAAATTACAAGAGAATGGCATAGAGGGGAACAACTAGGAAAAGCCAGTGTTGTCATATTTGTGTGAGAGAATAAAAGCATGGGGGCTCTGTACCCACAGATGTACAGTTTTTAGATTTTACTTCTATCACCTGTCGGCTTTGCAACTCAGTTCTTGTTACTCATCCTCTCTTCCAGTGTTTTCTTTATTAGCAAACTGGAAGAGTATTACATAATAACAAACTAGCTGTAAAAATCATACTAAATCACGTATAGATTTTTTCAGTAATATGCTTTCTTTCATTATCTCCAAATAAGGGCAAGATTGAAGTGCTAGCAAGTGAGAATGCCACAATTTGGACTGCCTGTCAATAGCAATATGGGAGAAAGTCTCAGGCTAAAAACCACATTTCTGAGGAATGATACATTTCTATATATACATAGATGTAAAATATTTTACATGTGTATCAGCAGGTGTTATATACATTCCAAGTTTATTCGGGTGTTTTTGGCTATTCACATGGCTAAAGATAACTGATGAAGGCTTGCAATCCTCCCCAGGTACTGCCGTTAAAGGTAAAGTTTGTTACTGGGTGAAACAGGCCACATCTCACTATTTTTATAGACCCTAGATAGTAGTAAATGAGTAAACTAGCCAAAGGTCAACATGTAAAATGTTATACTGCCTGCTTGCTGAGATCCCAAGATTCAAGCTGGAGGCATGTGTTAAATCACACTGTAGACAGATTCCAAGAGGAAAATGGAAGGTCTGAAGTGTCGCTTACTAAACACCCAACACCAAGATTCTCTGTGTCTCACTGGTGCTCAGAAGCCTCTGTGACTGCCACCAGGAGACCAGAACTTTATCAATAAACTTTCTGGAGGGGATAGGAGAGTCACTGAACAACTGAACGTGGGATTCTGCCTGCTTTTATGATCAGTGTTGAGTTGCTGTCAATAAATCAGAAATTCTCCTCTGAGACTAAGTCAAAAAGCTGTAAAGCAGATATCAAGTTAACACTGGAGTAAGAAAATATCATCTTCTAAGTCCAATGTAAGTTTCAAAGAGTCAGGTTTGTGGAGATGTCTCAGAGTGTTAGGATAAATTAACAAATAGAAAATCTAGAGATGGTGACCAGAATCAGAACTACTTGTGAATGAACAACAGGCTTGATGAATAAATGGCATTTAAACTAAGTACAGAAATCCTCCCTTTAAGTTCAGTGAAATCAATGGCGGTAAAGGGGACTGGATTCAACACTGTAAGACTAAGTGCTAAATGTAGAAACATACTTATTCTAAAGATTAATCCCAGTTAAAAATCGGTCCCTGCTGAATTCATTAGAAGTTCACTTGTGAATCCCTGTGGCTACATATTTTAAGGAGGAAATGTAATGCCAGCAGTTACTGCTTTCTAGTTTGATAATTTCTAAATTTTATTATATATTAACATTGGTAAAATTAAATCTGTCCAGGTACCCTCAATATAGAAATTGTATATGGGTATTTGTGTATTTCATAAAACTTAAATGAAAGTAGATATTTTTAAATAAAATATAAATGAATTGTCAAACATTGTAAACCTTTACTAATGCTTATAGCTTTGCAGATCTTTGATTTAACAGGAAGATGAGTTGCATCCTAACTAGACCAGGTTTTGGATCCACACTTTCAGTGGTGGATTGGGCCTGCTACTTAATAACATATAACCTTAGGCAAGTTATTTAAGCTTTCCATTCTCTTCAGTTCTCCTAACTTTAACATGGGAAGATTAGAGTTCCAACATCATTAGGTTATTGTAATAATTACATGGGTTAGCATTTGTTTAGCACTCTCGATCATACCTAGCAGATAACATATGCTCAGGTGATATGACCACTTATTATTATTAATCTATGTTTTTTTTACATAGCATCAAACCTTGGGGAGAATGAAAGTGTATCTATGTTTTATTTTATACTAAGGAATCTTCATGATTTTATTTTCTGCTCTTTGCTGACTACTTGTCATATCTGACTTGGTCATTATTTCCTATTCTTAATAATATGGCTGAGGAAGCCACATACTAGCAACCAAGTTTGCAGTTCTGCCTTTTTGTTAACATGATTACCCTTTCTTTGATTACCAGTGTACATGCTTCATAGTTTCTTAAGGAGAAACAAGTTTACCAATTTCCCCACATTTAATTACATACCAATTGTATGATATAATCCATAAAACAAATTTTTAAACAATTATATTCAAACTCCTTCAAGTCATAATATTTTCAATACAGGGTTGTATCTTAAGATTTATGAGACTCAGGAAAACAGACAGTTCAAAGCTGACAATTATTTGCTTTATATGGAGTTGACTGAAGTCATTAAACAGTCATCAGATGGTAGATGGGTAAATCTAAAAATATGTATTCACATATTTATTTGGAATTTTAAGAAAACTGGGGTCAGACAGGACTGTCCAGAGCACCGACATATTACTAGTAACTGAAGTCTCAATGGAGTTAGATTTCTTACATGGAGACTCAGAGGTCCCACAGAGAATAGAAGAAGAAAGCTAAAACTGTCATACTATTACACAGCCATGGGAAAACATTATTTTATGAATATTTACATTTATACACACCTATCTTCTATCTGTCTGCCACTTATCTATTTATCTATAGATACACATGAGTAAAGTTTACTTTACATAAAGTAAGTAACATAATAAAGTTATGGACAGTGTCACCTGCTTCCTACAAAGCTATAAATTGTCTAACAAAAACTAGTATCAGCCATGGGAAACCTCTCCACTTGAGTTGCTGATCAGAGGATTCCAAGAGACCGCCAACAGAATTTAAACTATTGTTATGGTCCTTGGTTGCCTCTCCAAAATTGAAGGTAAGATACTATTCCTGAAGACATCACACACTTCAGACGAAGAATGTGGAAAATTGAGCTGGAACTGATCTATAAGCATCTTTTCATAGTACTGGAAGGAGCTATATAAGATGCCAAGGGAGAACATTAATCAACAGTTCTTCCTAGCTGTAAAGCACATGACTCTGTAGGTAGAGTTTTCCTGCCTGGCCCACAGTCAGGACAAATCTCTCTTACCCGCCAGTCCCACAGTCACTCAGACCCAACCAAGTAAGCACACAGAGACTTATATTGTTTACAAACTGTATGGCCATGGCAGGATTCTTGTTATCTAGTTCTTCTGTCTTAAATTAACCCATTTCTATTAATTTATCCTTTGCCACGTGGCTTGTGGCCTGGGGCCCACTCAGTTTCTATTACATCATTAATTTGTGCCTGAGCATGTAAACCTTGCCTCCTACCTATGGCTGGTGAGGGTAAGGACCCTAAATGAGAACTTAGTACTGCCCCTTCCCTTAACCAGGATAGTTTCTAACTACATTATAAATAATTTCCTTATACCTAGACACCTCATCAATGAAATCTCTTTTTGCAGCATTCACAGATCATTAAAGAAATCAACCCTTGTCAAAATGTAAAGAACAACTGACTATAACGTGTCCAAACCCATCTGAGAAGTCTACAACACAACCCCTAAATCTAAAGCTCAGGGAACATCATAAAAGATGGGTGGTCATAAAGACTGTAAGAGCCAGAGAACCACAATGTCTTTCATGAGACAGTGTCTTCTATAAATGACAGGGAAGCTGCACCTGTGGAATATCAACAATATAGTTGACTAAGCAAGCCCTGAGCAATGAGAGCACTAGTTGACATGCCAATGTAGATGGGCAAATGTCTCACAAGACACTATCTTTGATGAAAATCTACAGTCAACTGTAGAGGGAAAATCAGTCTTCCTCAGGGAGGAGCCTCCTGATAGGTGATAGAATCACAAGTGGTTATCCTTAATCACATATTCATGGAATCAGCAGTAAATTCAGCAGATTTCACCTATAAGTTTATATATGCATATACATATATGCATGTCCAAGTTTCTGTTGCTGCAAAGATAACTACAACAACAGCAACTTTTATAAAGGGAAACATTTCATTAGCATGGTTTCTTACAGTTCAGAGGTTCAGTCCATTACCACCATGGTGGAACATGGCAGCATACAGGCAGACATGGTGCTGGAGCTGTGAGTTCTACATCTTGCAGGCAACAGGAAATGAACTGTGACACTGGGTGGTAACTTGAGCATGTATGAGATCTCAAAGCCCATCTCCACAGTGACATAGTTCCTCAAATAAGATCACACCTACTCATAGTGCCACCCCCTTTGAGGGGCATTTTCTTTCAAATCTCTACAATGTATATATGTAAAACAATAATAAAGAATAAGAGGTCATGGATTTGAGAAGGAATAGGGGGACATGGGAGGAACTGGAGAGAGGAGAAGAAGGGGGAAATGAAACAAAAACAATACTCATCTGTGAAATTCTAAAACTAATAAAAAGGGTTGGGCTCAGAAACTGGTGTCAAATCCATTTTAGAGCCCACTCAGACTCATAAAACACTTATCAGTTAATTGATGTGCACCCATAGATATACAAAATTGTTGACCCTCAAGCTCCTCTGTGCCTCTGAAAGTATTTGTTGTAAAAATTGACCATGTCAGTGTAATTAAGATCAATAAAGCTTACCTTATTACATTTCTTTTATTTACTAGAAATAGAAAGATTAATATATTATTCTCATATGTCTGTGCATAGCCTGTTTGAAGAAATGCCAGACAAGTATATTTTGTTTAGTATGCGATTGCATCTCAAAGTGTCTTGATGTCTCTCTGCAATATACTTATCAGGAGCCTCAGTTGCTCCTAGAAAGTCTCCCTTTTCTGTGCTTTGTTCTTTCTCTAACACACATCAACATAGTCATGTAAATTTTAGGGATAGTAAAATTGTATCAGTCACATTAATTTCTATGTCATGTTTATAAAGTAATAAAAACTATTTTTCTGAGTTACCTTTTATCTTGTCTTTCCTTGATATTCACCACAATTTGTCCTATCACAACAACAAGAATGTTCAAACAATTTGAAATGAACAATTCCAAAGCACTGGGGAGCAAGCACAACACATTTACAGAACAGGAGAATTACTTCTTTCTCCCCTGAGGTTGCTTTGTCAACACTGTTTCCCACCCACCCATCCATGTGCTATACAAATATTGATTATAAGTTTGTGAGGTTCCTCCCAAACTGCATGGAAAGACGTGGAAGTAAACAACACAATCACTTTGTTGATAGAGTGTGTATCTCTAAGAAAGCATCTTCTTGGAAATTAGGTTGGAGATACTGTAGTCCACACAAGAAAATAGCAGAAGTGGTCAGATATTTCTTGAACTGGAACATCGTCCAAGGCTTTGACATAGGCTACCCATGCAGAAACACTGCAGAGGAAGATTATTTCATCAAGCATATAAGTATTTTTTTTTGTTTTTTTGTTTTTGTTATTTATTATATTTGTGTTTTAAGTTTACACATCAGCCATGGGTTTCCCCTGTCCTCCCCCTCCTGCCCCCACCTTTCCCCCAGCCCCTCCCCTCCATTCCCATTTCCTCCAGGGCCAAGAATCCCCTGGGGATTCATTTAAACCTGGTGGATTCAGTACAGGCAGGTCCAGTCCCCTCCTTCCAGGCTGTGTAAAGTATCCCTGGGTAAGCCCAAGGTTCCAAACAGCCAGCTCATGCACTAAGGACAGGTCCTGGTCCCACAGACTGGGTACCTCCCAAACGGTTCAAGCTATTCAATTGTCTCACTTATCCAGAGGGCCTGATCCAGCTGGGGGCTCCACAGCCTTTGGTTCATAATTCATGTGCTTCCATTCGTTTGGCTATTTGTCCCTGTGCTTTTCCAATCTTGGTCTCAACAATTCACACTCTTACAGTCCCTCCTCTTTCTAGACAATTGGACTCCTGGAACTCCACCTGAGGCCTGGCTAAGGATCTCTGCATCCACTTCCATCGTTAGGGTGTTTGGCCATCTGATCACCAGACTAGGTCAAATCAGGCTTTCTCTTGACCATTGCCCGCAGTCTACAGAGGATATATCATTGTGGATTTCTGGGGACCTCTCCAGCACTCTGCCTCTTCCTGTTCTCATGTGGTCATCATTTATCATGGTCTGTTATTCCTTGTTCTCCCTTTCTGTTCTTGATCCAGCTGGGATCTCCTGCTCCACTAAGCTCTCTTTCCCTCGAACCTTGCCCTTCATACTCCTACTGTTGTCCAGGTTGTTCATATAGATCTCATCCATTTCTCTGTCATTGGGTGATCCCTGTATCTTTCCTAGGGTCCGTTTTCTAGGTAGCCTCCCTGGAGTTGTGTAGCAGTCTAGTCATCTTTGTTTTACATCTAGTATCTGACTATGAGTGGGTACATACCATGTTTGTCCTTCTGAGTCTGGGTTACCTCACTCAGGATGATTTTTTCTGGATCCATCCATTTGCCTGCAAACCTCATGATGTCATTGTTTTTCTCTGCTGAGTAGTAATCCATTGTGTATATGTACCATATTTTCTTTATCCATTCTTCAGTTGAAGGGCATCTAGGTTGTTTCCAGGTTCTGGCTATTACAAACAATGCTGATATGAACATAGCCGAGCAAATGCCCTTGTGGTATGATTGAGCATTCCTTGGGTAGATGCTCAAGAGTGCTACAGCTGGGTCTTGGGGGAGATGGATTCCCAATTTTCTAAACATTACAAAAATAACAATGAGTATTTAAGAAAGCTTTACTAAAGAGTTATTTATTTTATTATAATGAGAGCTGGAGTCTCACTATAATGTTGCAGGTTTTTATAGCCTTGTAAATTTCTATGGAAGTGACAATTACGTTAAAGATTTCATTCATAAACAGCTTTCAATTTCATCTTCAAATCTTATTTAGTTTTGCTTAGAACTTATGACTTGGATAGTGTTCGACTTAAGGAAATATGTTACTAATCCTTATGTAGCATAGGTTATCAGGTGACTATCATAGGCTATCATTATCTAAAAAAATAAAAAAAAATGTTATCTTATTTTCCATAAAATTTAAGGAGTTTTCACACACACAATTCAAATAAAGAATGTCTATTAGCAAATTTTGTCAACTATTTTAAGAAAACATTTGGTAATAATCTTGTAATCTTATTTACATTGGCAAAGTCTTGACTGCTTAAATATGTTTCCAATGACCACTAACATGACTGCACATTATATAGTTGGAGATGGTGGGGGTATGGAGAGAGCACAGACTCTTTCCTGACCTATGTCCAGGGAGCACCTTTGGATAGGAGGCATAGGAAACCACAGCTAGATGGGCACTATCTGCTTGTAACATAGGTATGTGCTAGGGGCAAGAAGTGGAGGACCAGTCCCTTAATTTGAGAAGCTTGAGTTTGGCCATACTAGTCATGGTCCTACAAAAAAAAAGTTTTCTGCAGGCACATACTGATTTTTTTTTTTTTTACTTATTGTAAACACCTGTTTGAAACTTAAAACATACTTTATCAACAATTGTAAAAGATAGGAGGGTAAAAGCAACAGCAACAAAAAAACATCAAGACAACAAAGTCTATAACATTTGATCAAGCAACCACTCCCCAGTAGACACTGGGTTAGTAATTGACCTGGGTTAACAATGTTATTAACAAATTTCTATTCCAGGTCTGAGGGAATTCGCTTTATCCAATCTTTGCCTTTGTGTGTACAGCCTTGTTTATGCTCATTCTCACAGAGAACATTAAGGCTCTGGCTGCCTCTGAATCACATAAAGGACTTGTACCATGATCTTCAGTTAATCATCTGTTTTGATTCCTGTCATGTTTTGCTCTCTGGTAAAAAGGCCAATGTGTTATCTACAGAATAACCTTTTTATATGTATTTTATGTTAAATTGCAAAGGTGAAAATGACTTACCATATCACAATTCCTGGCCCATTATATTGTTCTCACCAATAATTTTTCTTAATTTAACAAATATAAAAAGACCTCTCCATTGAGGCATAATGGAAGACTCTTGGGAGAACAACAGAATGTGGTAACATGCTGATGGTGATAAGAAAGCCTGAGTGAAGAAATCTGGTGCTTCCAAAACAGAATTCCATAAACTCCTGTTTCCAGGTAATTCTTAAGATCATTCTCCACAAAATTCTGAGAAATGATAGATTGCATATTATTTTATTTGTTTTTAACTTACTTTTAAATAAATACATGAAAGCTGTACATAGGAAATGTCCTGTGATATTTTGACATTTGCATTATACAATGTTTAAACCATGCCAAATGTCTAGCACCTTCAAAGTCTACCATTGCTTTCATAGACTGATGTAAACATTCAGTATCCTTCATTCTATATTTTCTCAGTGTAATGCATGCACATGTTATGTACATATGTCAGCACATGGGAGCTTCTTACTCTCAGAGATGAGTAGCCCCTTTGTGAACCTCTCCCTTTCCCTTCCTTCAAAAGACTCTTCCCAGCCTCTGATAATTTTATTCCACTCCCAATTTTATGAAAGTTGTCTTTTTGGTCCTTTATTAATGTATTGTCTCACAGTGAATCTAGTGCAAATATACCAGACTGGGTTACCCAATGGTCCTTCCCAAGATTCAGCTTCTCATCATACAAATGGTTCCTGTTCCTTTCTGTAGGAAGTGGGATCTTGGTAGAAACTCTCTTGACTTGAGTGCTGCCTAGACATAGTTTTGTTCAGTCTGTTAATCATTTGTCCTTATTATAATTGAACCTTTCTTCTATATGAATTATAAATAATTCTTACAGATTTGTTTTGCTTTATAATAGACTCTTTCCTAATCCATTGCTACATAATGAATGTCTTCTAGGTAGTCATGATAAACTATTAAGGAGCTAGATGTCTGACCTAGTTTCAATGTGTAGCTATATGATTTTTGCACCATAAGGATTTAGGTTCTATCTTATGAAATATACTTAAGTGAATTTTGATCAATTGTTAATTAACTGTTAATTTGTTGATTAACAAAGTAATTTTATATCATATAACCCAAAGTAGATACTAATTAAAATAATAATGATCACTTCAATTACTTCAACAGTGATTGTTTCCAAAGGATATTGACACAGAACTTTGTTAATGGCAACACATTAGGAATAAATTGTAAACGTTGAGCAGAAAGGCACACAGGTAAGAAATCAGTATACTGCTTTGCATGGTATGGTTTCTGAGTGTGTTTGTGAAGAGAGCTGTTTTTCAGAGCTGCTGATTTTCCTTATTGCTGCTAAATTTGCCTCTGAGCTGAGCTTTGCACAACTGAGGCCTCATTTGCTGAGTCCTTGGTTTGTTTTTAAAAGTCATGTAATACATTCCAACATCTGTAACTTCTCCTTTAGTGCTATTTGTGATAACAGTTGTGGTGCCACAAACTAAGTACACACAAAAGTGACCAGCATTAAGGAAGTGACCTCATCATTATCTTTCTCCAAGAAAAAGCCTAGATAATAATTTTGACAGTAGATTGACTCAAGTAATACTCAGAACACTACAACATTAGGAAGAAGCAGGCAACAGAAAAATACATGTAAATACAATTAATGGAGAAAGTCTTAAAGATGTCCCACAAACCACAAAAGCTTGATCTATTAGGGATGTGTTTATAAAAAAAATATGTATGCATGAGTGAATTTCTAGGACTCACATTATTTACATAAACCAACAAGAAAACCAATTCCACTCTAAGATAAATATTGTCATGGGGTATGAACAAATGGGTCACAGAAAATACAAATGAAACAAAAGAAAGATTGACAAATTTTCTTAAAATAAAAAATCAAAATAAGTAAATAATTTTTAACCCATGAAGAGAAATACTACCATAATTAATGTGTTTGGTATTTTGTTGAAAAGGTTGTGGGACAACATGACTCTGAACTTTGGTATTTAGACTATATTGATATCATATGTTTGACAGTAATTTAAAACCTCACAAAACAAAAATCCACATAGATTTTGACATCTTTTAGTGATTCACACTATAATTATTCTTACAAAAGAACACAAGGATATTATAAACTGTATTTCAATGTTTTTGCTATTGGAAAATGTAAATCTTTCTTCAGCTTCTACCAATAATCTTGTTTTCTTCCTGTTTCTTTTTGCAAGTTTACTGTATGTTTAGTTTTTATTAGTTCAAAACCATCCTACTTTGAACCATATATTATATAATTGCCCTTCAAATGTCATGCAAATGGGTCTGTTTTTTTCAACTTTGGGGAAATTTTAATTTTTCAATGTGTATAACTCCTGTTAAAACTTTTTTTTTTTTTGCCAAGCATGAAAGCATCCTCAGAAATTCTCTGCAATACTTGTAGTGAGAATGGATGATTAGCCCTCCATTATTAGACATGACTGTTCTTATATTCACTTTCAGTGTACAGAATGATTTCTCTTGAACTCAAGTTCTGATTTTGATGCAGACAGAGCTTAAGTTAATTGATTTTTAATTGTTTTATTGAGGAAATGTGTTCTGTTCTGCAGGAGGCAGTATGAAAATCTCAGTTTGGTATGAGTATGCTGCTTATTCATGTCTGAAGTTGGATGTTAATGGCTGCTGAATGAGGAGATTTTATGCCTGAACAATGTCCTCAATAGTCTTAATTTGGCCATGGTCATTTGTTGTTAAGTATTTTGCTTAAAATCAGAAGATATAGTTAACTAGAAAAAGCCTTTAATCTGACTTTGAAAGAATAAAATCACAGAAAGTTTCTTCCACCCCATCAAAGCCACGTTTTTTTTGTTTTTTTGTTTGTTGGTTGGTTTGTTTTGTTGTTGTTAGACACCAAGGAGTTGGGGGCAGAGTGCTGGGGTTCAAATTCTAACTCTTACCAGATTTTGTGATTTTGTGTAAGTTAGCTATTTTCTGTCTGTCTGTGACTCTCTACCTCTACATGCAGTCTAGAAATTACATTTAATTCACAGGTTATTTTTCTATATCTTTGGTAAGAAATGCTTACAAATTTAGTAATCTAAAGTATCACATTTTTACTTTCTAATAGTCTGGATATCAGATGTCCTAAATAGATTTTGAAGAAGGACAAACTAAGGTCTTGGCATGACGTTCTTCCTGTGGCAGCATGTGGAAGTGGGTCTTCTTTCCCTTTCAGGCTTCAGCTGATTTCCTGAGCTCACAACCCCAGTGTCTCCAAAGTCAGAAACAGCACCTTTTCCCTCTGACCCTGTTCACAGGGCCTTTTTTTCTATGTAGTCAGAGCTCCTTCTGCTTTCTTCTTACAAAGGAACTTACTACTAAACATAGGACCCGCTTGAGTCATCCAGGATAATTTAATCAACTGAAGATTATTATTATAACGATATCTGCTATATAACCTTTACTATATAAGGTAATATTTATAGGTCCCAGAGATTAGGACCTGGATATCCATGAAGTCAATTATTTAGCCTCCTACAATTGTTTCTATGAGTATTAAAGGAGATAACAAATATGCATGTCTTAGCATTTGAATTGTTACTCAAAAGCTTTATTTAGAATTGATATTGTTGCAAAGATGGATTTGTAGAGTACCAGGATCAGTTCCCAGAATCCACATGACAACTCTCAACATTCTGTAACTCTAATTGCAGGGGATCTGGAATTTATTTTGGGGCTCTGTGGTCACATGTAGTATGCAGACATACATGTGGGCAAAATGTTCATGCACATACATTGTTTATAAAACTTTAGAGTAAGAGAGAAAGAATCATTGTCATTGTAATTGATGGTCTGAGTAGACTAAATTTCCTTTAAGACAAAAACTACCCACAATTATTATTATATTTATAGAATAAAATATAATATAATAAATCTCCACAGTGTAAAAATGTAAGAAAATATGATTAATAAAAATTGAGAGGAAAGGAAGTAGGAGGAAATGATCATGCTAATTTCTTTGTGTTCATTTTCAGAAATTCAATAAATATGACCTAATCCTGCTATATGCATATAACAAAAATAATAGCTCTTACCACAAAATACCCTGTAATTTTATTTTTTAACTTTATAGGTACACCAGGAGGATACAAAAATTTAATGTTTTAACATTTTTGAACTGTTAGGGCTCTTGTAGTTTTATTTACCTGATGATAAATTCAGTTGTGATGTAAGCTATGATGTCAATGTTATGACCAAGTTTTGATAAATTTATTTCATCTACTGAATTATAATAATTCTGCCATCTATTTAAATATAAAAATGAATCATCCTGAGTGAAATAAATAAAAACGTTCATGCCAGTTATTTCATGTGTAACAGAATTGAGTTTTTATGTGCTTCTGCTCTGTATTTTCCCTTATTAACAAGAAATATTTCATAGTAATGTACTTAAGTTCTACCAAGTTTTATTTCTTCAGTTATGAAAAGAATAATTGCCCTGATATTAAATAATAATCTCCCAGTAATGCCTCCACTGGATCCTTTAGGCAACATATCCGATATCTTACTCTGATCTCATAGAAGTCCTCAAAATAGCTTCTGCCTTTTGAATTATCACTTTGACATTGATTCTTAAGCATTGCACAAGCGTTTCAGAACTTCATTGGAAGCTCAATGCTGGGATGTAACTCAAGCCAACACAATTATAATTTTGTGGGTGGAAACCAGGTATAATTATTGTTTGTGTTTTAATCTCTAAGGAATTCCAATGAGTGGCTGAATTTGAGAATACAGGCCATACTGCATGTGACCTGTGAAGCAGTAGGCTGGACTCCTGTAGCCACCTCAGACCTACATCAGTACACATGCATTTTCTTTTTCTTTTTTTTTTTTTCTTTTATTGTTCTTTTTTCCCTTTTTTTGTTATTTATTATATTTGTGTTTTAATTTTACACATCAGCCATGGGTTTGCCTGTCATCCCCCCTCCCACCCCTGCTCACACCTTCCCCCAGCCCCTCCCCTCCATTCCCATTTCCTCCAGGGCCAAGAATCCCCTGGGGATTCATTTAAACCTGGTGGATTCAGTACAGGCAGGTCCAGTCCCCTCCTTCCAGGCTGAGTAAAGCTTCCCTGTGTAAGCCCAAGGTTCCAAACAACCAGCTCATGCACTAAGGACAGGTCCTGGTCCCACAGCCTGGATGCATCCAAACAGATCAAGCTATTCAATTGTCTCACTTATCCAGAGGGCCTGATCCAGCTGGGGGCTCCACAGCCTTTGGTTCATAATTCATGTGCTTCCATTCGTTTGGCTATTTGTCCCTGTGGTTTTCCAGTCTTGGTCTCAACAATTCACACTCTTACAGTCCCTCCTCTTTCTCAACAATTGGACTCCTGGAACTCCACCTGGGGCCTGGCAGAGGATCTCTGCATCCACTTCCATCAGTTATTTGATGAGAGTTCCAGCACTACCATTAGGGTGTTTGGCCATCTGATCACCAGACTAGGTCAAATCAGGTTTTCTCTTGACCATTGCCAGCAGTCTACAGAGGATGTATCATTGTGGATTTAAGGGGACCTCTCCAGCACTTTGCCTATTCCTGTTCTCATGTGGTCATCATTTATCATGGTCTGTTATTCCTTGTTCTCCCTTTCTGTTCTTGATCCAGCTGGCATCTCCTGTTCCTCTAAGCTTTCTTTCCCTCAAAACTTGCCCTGCATTACTCCCACTGTCGTCCAGGTTGTTCATGTAGATCTCATCCATTTCTCTGTCATTGGGTGATCCCTGTGTCTTTCCTAGGGTCCCGTTTTCTAGGTAGCCTCCCTGGAGTTGTGTAGCAGTCTAATCATCTTTCTTTTACATCTAGTATCCTCCTATGAGTGAGTACATACCATGTTTGTCCTTCTGAGTCTGGGTTACCTCACTTAGGATGATTTTTTTCTAGATCCATCTATTTGCCTGCAAACCTCATGATGTCACTGTTTTTGTCTGCTGAGTAGTACTCCATTGTGTATATGTACCATATTTTCTTTATCCGTTCTTCAGTTGAAGGGCATCTAGGTTGTTTCCAGGTTCTGGCTATTACAAACAATGCTGATATGAACATAGCCGAGCAAATGCCCTTGTGGTATGATTGAGCATTCCTTTGGTATATGCCCAAGAGTGCTACAGCTGGGTCTTGGGGGAGATGGATTCCCAATTTTCTAAGGAAGTGCCATATTGATTTCTAAAGTGGCTGTACAAGCTTGCATTCCCATCAGCAGTGGAGGAGAGTTCCTCTTGCTCCACATCCTCTCCAGCATAAGCTGTCTTCTGTATTTTTTATCTTAGCCATTCTGACAGGTGTAAGGTGTTATCTCAGAGTCTTTTTATTTGCATTTCCTGGATAATTAGGGATGTTGAGCAATTCCTTAAATGTCTTTCAGCCATTTGAACTTCCTCTGTTGAGAATTCTCTGTTTAGTTCTCTAGCCCATTTCTTAATTGGACTGTTGGGCATTTTGAAATCTAATTTCTTGAGTTCTTTATATATTCTGGATAACAGCCCTCTGTCAGATGTGGGGTTGGTAAAGACCTTTTCCCATTCTGTATGCTGTTGCTTTGTCTTGTTGACTGTGTCCTTTGCTCTACAAAAGCTTCTCATTTTCAACAGGTTCCATTGATTGATTTTTCTCTCAGTGTCTGTGCTACTGGTGTTATATATTTAGAAAGTGCTCTCTGGTGCCAATGCATTCAAGAATAGTTCCTACTTTCTCTTCTACCAGGTTCAGAGTAACTGGATTTATGTTGAGGTCTTTGATCCACTTGGACTTAAGTTTTATGCACGGTGACAGATATGGATCTATTTGCAGCTTTCTACACGTTGGCATCCAGTTATGCCAGCACCATTTTTTGAAGATGCTTTCTTTTTTTCCCTTGTACATTTTTGGCTTCTTTGTCAAAAGTTATATGTTCATAGGTGTTCTGGTTAATGTCAGAGTCTTCAATTCGATTTCATTGGTCCACATGTTGGTTTTTATGCCAGTACCAAACTGTTTTTATTACAGTAGCTCTATAGTAGAACTTGAGGTCGGGGATCATGATGCCTCCAGAGGTTGTTTTATTGTACAGGATTCTTTTGGCTATTCTTTTGGGTTTTTTGTTTTTCCATATGAAGTTGAGTATTATTCATCCCAGGTCTGTGAAGAATTGTGTTGGTAATTTGATGGGGATTGCATTGAATCTGTAGATTGTTTTTGGTAAGATCGCCGTTTTTACTATGTTAATCCTGCCTATCCATGAGCATGGGAGATCTTTCCATATTCTGACATTTTCTTCAATTTCTTTTTCCAGGGACTTAAAGTTCTTGTCATATAGGTCCTTCACATGCTTAGTTAGAGTAATCTGGTATTTTATATCATTTGTGGCTATTGTAAAGGGTGATGTATCTGTGATTTCCTTCTCAGCCTGTTTTTCTGTTATATATAGAAGGGCTACTGATTTTTTTTTAGTTGATCTTGTGTACTGCTATGTTGCTGAAGGTGTTTATAAGTTGTATCAGTTCCTTGGTTGAATTTTTGTGGTCACTCAGGTACACTATCATGTAATCTGCAAACAGGGAAAGCTTGACTTCTTCCTTTCCAATTTGTATCCCCTTAATCTCCTTAAGTTGTCTTATTTCTCTGGCTAGAACTTCAAGTACTATATTGAATAAGTATGGGGAGAGGGGACAGCCTTGCCTTGTTCCTGATTTTAGTGGTATTGCTTTGAGTTTCTCTCCATCTAATTTGATGTTGGCTGTTGGCTTGCTGTAGATTGCCTTTATTATGTTTGGGTATGTTCCCTGTATTCCTGATCGCTCCAAGACCATTATCATGAAGGAGTGTTGGATTTTGTCAAATGCCTTTTCTGAGTCTAGTGAGATGATCATGTGATTTTTTTTCTTTGAGTTTGTTTATGTGGTATATTACATTGATGGACTTTCGTATGTTAAACCACCCTTGCATCCCTGGGATGAAGTCTACTTGATCATGGTGGATAATTGTTTTGATGTGTTCTGGGAGTCTGTTTGCCAGTATTTTATTGAGTATTTTTGCATCAATGTTCATGAGGGATATCGGTCTGTAGTTCTCTTTCTTTGTTGCATCTTTGTTTGGTTTAGGAATCAGGGTAGTTGTAGCCTCATAGAAGGAGTTTGGTAATATTCCTTCTGCTTCTATTGTGTGGAACAATTTAAACATTATTTGTATTAAGTCTTCTTTGAAGATCTGGTAGAATTCTGCAGTGAAACCATCCAGTCCTGGGCTTTTTTTGTTTGGGAGACTTTTAATGACTGATTCTATTTCCTTAGGGGTTATTGGACTATTTAAATGGTTTATCTGGTCTTGATTTAAGTTAGGTATATGGTACCTATCCAGAAAATTATCCATTTCTTTTAGATTTTCCAGTTTTGTGGAGCAGAGGTTTTTGAAGTATGACCTGATGATTCTCTGGATTTCCTCATTGTCTGTTGTTATGTCCCCCTTTTCATTTCTGATTTTGTTAATTTAGATGCTCTCTCTCGTCTTTTGGTTAGTTTGGGTAAGGGCTTGTCTATCGTGTTGATCTTCTCAAAGAACCAACTCTTTGTTTCATTAATCCTTTGTATTGTTCTCTTTATTTCTATTTTATTGATTTCAGCTCTCAATTTGATAATTTCCTGGCATCTCTTCCTCCTGGGAGCCTTTTCTTCTTCCTGTTCAAGAGCTTTCAGGTGTGCTGTCAAGTCACTAGTGTGAGATTTCTCCAACTTCTTTTTGTGGGCATTTAGTGCTATGAATTTACCTCTTACCACTGTTTTCATAGTGTCCCATAAGTTTGGGTATGTGGTGTATTCTTTTTCATTGATTTTTAGGAAGTCTTTAATTTCTTTCTTTATTTCTTCCTTAACCCATTGGTGATTCAATTGAGCATTGTTCCGTTTCCATGAGATTGTAGGTTTTCTGTAGTTTTTTTTTTTTTTTTTTTTTTGACATCTAACTTTAAACCATGGTGGTCTGATAGAACACAGGAGGTTATTCCAATTGTTTTGTATCAGTTGAGAGTTGCTTTGTTGCCAAGTATGTGGTTGATTTTAGAGAAGGTTCCATGGGGTGCTGAGAAGAAGGTATATTCTTTTTTTGTTTGAGTGGGATGTTCTGTAGATATTGATTAAGTCCATTTGAGTCATAACATCAGTTAAGTCCCTTATTTCTCTGTTAAGTTTCAATTTGGCAGATCTTTCCAGAGGTGAAAGTGGGTTGTTGAAGTCTCCCACTATTAATGTGTGGGGTTTTATTTGTGATTTAAGCTTTAGTAATGTTTCTTTTACATATGTGGATACCCTTGTGTTTGGGGCATAAATGTTCAGAGTTGAAACTTCCTCTTGGTGGATCTTTCCTGCAATGAGTATGTAATGTCCTTCATCATCTCTTTTGATTGATTTTAGTTTGAAGTCCATTTTACTGGATATTAGGATGGCTACACCAGTTTGCTTCTTAAGACCATTTGATCGGAAAGTCTTTTCCCAGCCTTTTATTCTTAGGAGGTGTCTATATTTGAATTTGAGGTGAGTTTCTTGTATGCAGTAGAAAGATGGGTCCTGTTTTTGTATCCATTCTGTTAGTCTGTGTCTTTTTATAGGTGAATTAAGTCCATTGATATTAAGGGATATTAATGACCAGTGATTGTTCATTCCTGTTATTATTTTTATTTTTTGGTGGTAGTGTGTGTGTACTTCTCTTCTTTGGGGTTTACTTCTGTGGTGTTATCTATTGCCTGTGTTTTCGAGGGTGTATCTGTCTTCCTTTGGTTGGAATTTTCCTTCAAGTGTTTTCTGTAGGGCTGGGTTTGTGGATAAGTATTGTTTAAATCTGGTTTTGTCTTGGAAGGTCTTGTTCACTCCATCTATGATGATTGAAATTTTTGCTGGGTATATTATTCTAGGCTGGCATCCATGGTCTCTTAGTGTCTGCATTATATCTGTCCAGGTCCTCTGGCTTTCAAAGTCTCCATTGAGAAATCAGGTGTTATTCTGATTGGTTTGCCTTTATATGTGACTTGGCCTTTTTCCTTTGCTGCCCTTAATATTCTTTCTTTATTCTGTACATTTAGTTGTTTAATTATTATGTGGCAAGGGGACTTTTTTGGGGGGTCTAGTCTGTTTGATGTTCCACAGGCTTCTTTTATCTTCATAGGTATTTCCTTCTTTAAGTTGGGAAAGTTTTCTTCTATGATCTTGTTAAATATATTTTCTGTGCCTTTGAGTTGGTATTCTTCTCCTTCCTCTATCTATTTTTTGTAGGTTTGGTCTTTTCATGGTGTCCCAAATTTCTTGGACATTTTGGGTCACGACTTTGTTGGTTTTAGTGTTTTCTGTTACTGATGAATCTATTTCTTCTAACGTATCTTTGACACCAGAGATCCTCTCTTCCATCTCTTGCCTTCTGTTGGATATACTTGCCTCTGAAGTTCCTGTTTGTTTACTCAGATTTTCTATTTCCAGCATTCTTTCTGCTAGAGTCTTCTTCATTTTTTTCTATTTCCCTCTTCAGGTCTTGGACTTTTTCCCTCGTCTGTTTCATTGCTTTTTCATGATTTTCTTTCAGGGACTTACTGTTTTCTTCTGCTTTATTTGTCCTTTCCTCCAGTTTTTTATAGCATTCTTCCCATTTTTTGTTTGTCTGTTCCTCCACTTTATTTTTGATTTCTTCTATATAAGGCTGTAGCCTCTTCATGATGTTACTTATAAGGTTGTTTCCTTCTGCTTCTTCTATTCTGTGATATTCAGGTTTAGCTGTTGGAGAAGGGCTAGGTTCTGTTGATGCTGTATTGCTCTTTATTTTGTTATATGTACTTCTGCTTTGATGTCTGCCCATCTCCTCATGGATTCATTCTTGTTGTTATCAGCGCACTTGGACCAGACAGAGCTGACAGATGTAGGGAGCCTCTCTCTGGTCTAGATGGAAGCTCTGGGCCGGATGCGAGCTCTGGTCCAGATGAGAGTGCTGACCAGATGGGAGCTGGGGGCTGGACTCTGAGTCTCAGGAAGTCCCTAGGGTCTCCTTATCTTGTCCAGATGGGAGTTCCAGGGCAGGATGGAATGCTGGAGGCTGGTTTCTAAATCTCTGGAAGTGGCTGGGCTCTCAGGCAGATGGGTGTAGGGGCAGGGCATGGAGGTTGTAGGGTTCACCACAGGTTCTTGGAGAGGGGGACCTTCTCAGTGGGGATGGGGGTCCTTCCCTATGGCCAGAACCTGGGCCCAGTTGTTCAGGTCTTCCCTAGAATGGCTGGTGCCCAGGGCTGGGACCTAGGTTTGGGCCTCTCTGGGTGTGACCCCAGGCACTCACCTCTATGTTAGAGACCAAGATGTCAGGAACCAAACATGAACCATGGAAAGTACTAGCTAGGCCAGAGAACAAGTCATAAGCCCACTGCCCCTTCCCACAGCAGTAACCAGAGGAGCCCAAAGATAAGAAGACATTCCACAGTCAGGTGCCATGACAACCAAATATAAAGAGCATTCCATGGTCAGGTAGCCTAGCAACAGAATAAACTGCCCCTGACCAGTGACCTTAGCCGTCATCTCACAGTTGCATGATCTGCCTCACACCTCACATATCTTGCACCCCTTCCATGTTCTACACGCCCCTTTCTCCCCTACCCTCCTTCCTGCCCTTCCCTTCCTATGCTATATGAGCCTTGCTGAGAAAAATAAAAACTGCAGCTTGATCAGAATCTTGTCTTGCTGTCATCTCTCGTGTCCTCTGTCTCTTTCATTCGCTCCTACAGGTGGGTCACCCCTGTTGAAACCCAGCTGGCCGTGGCACCTCTGGTCCAGGTGGGAGTTCTGGGGCAGGATGGAAGCTGGGGGCTTGTCTCTGAGTCTCAGGAAGTGGCTGGGGTCTCGGGCAGATGGGCGTGGGGGCTGGGTGTGGAGACTGCAGAGTCTGCCTGCAGTCTTGGAAAAGGGGTGCCTTCCCACAGGTCCCTCCAAAGGGCCGGAAACTGGGGCCAAGTTGGGCAGGTCTTCCAGGGATGGCTGGTGCCCAGGGGTGGGCACACATGCATTTTCAAAATGCAATATATTCATTGCCGTTTGATTTATGTGTCAGAATTAGAATACTTTCCCTAACTTGGCTCTTAATCACTATCCCTGTCTATCAATGTAATGTGTTTGTTCTATATTTTTGCCTTTATATTGCAATGGAGACATTTTGAAAAACCTGTCTTGAACCAGCATCCTTTGTTTCCTAAGTTATGAATCATTTTCCTGAGATTTCTTTTTATCTTGCTAATAGACTTTCTAATCCTGATGTTATTCCCTTTAAAATTCTCTCAAAAACAAACCAAACCAAAATACCTTCTTCCCAGTTCTCAGTGTGATTTAATGTTCTGCTGTGTCTCATACTTCATTCATTTCCACCAGCACCAAATTCAGGCATAATTACCTGTCACCTAAGGATCTGAGCTTCCTGGCAAGGTTCATAAGCATGGTGCTCCTTCTTTTGGCATATTGTGTAGTGTGTAGCATCAGCCTCGCCAGCACACAGCAACATTAGCCAGCCATTGGTTTCTGTTAGCTTAATGTCAATGGTCCTCCAGAGAGGCTTCCGATATGACCCATGCAGCTCACTCATTCATCCCATTTCAATGCAATTGTCTTTCATTGCAATGACCAGATTAAAGTACTTTTTGTATTTTCTGATTTATTTGGAAAGAAGAAATGAAAAAATAATTAAACAAAGTAGAGATTGGAGAAAAAATTAAAAGTCAAACTAAGAAAACTGCAATATCCTCTGAGAGCAAATGTAACAATAATAAATTATCTCCATTTCCTATTAATTTAGAAAGTCTGTATGTTTCTCATTTGATTTAGTTATTCTTTCCATCATTTATAATTCAAATAAATTGTCAACATTTCTAATCACAGCTGAAAGCACTTTATGTCTTCCTTCTGCAACATAATGTAATAGAATTAGCTGTGCAGATTGTCATTTTAATAAATTCAGGTTTTTGTTCAGTCAGTGATCTTGCCATGCAAGAATAATTAAATTATATCTGAACTTCAAATATTAATGATAATGTAGTTATTTACCTTTTAAAAATAGAATAAACTTGAGCTCAAAAAAGAATGCCTTTACTTCTTTGCAGTACTTCTCAATCTAAATAATGAGTTGATTTAGATAAATAAGAGTCTTTATATTTTTAAAATAAGAAGGGGAATGAGTATTATGGACATATGATTTGTCTGTTTACTTGCTTAGATAGTGGGTGGGTGCAGGAAAAGGTGGTCATCACTTATACATTGAGCTGATTTAATCTACACAGTGTACCTACATGTTTAATCGTTACACAGTCTATAATGCGAAGTACTGAAATAGAACATAATTGGTCTTTGGACTTGATTTTGAGTCTACTCAGGAGTTTGAATAAATTCACTAAATGTTTGTTTCTAGTTTTTAATTAGTTACTGCATTTCCTAGGGTTTTAGGAAGAATATGAAACTGAACAGATATCCTTAAAATGAAGGTGATTAAAACCAAAGCTTGATGTGTTGGGATAGACTCTCCATGATCTGTTGGTCTCTGCAGTGTTTCCAGTTGTGTTTTCTGGTCTCCATTAGCTGTAGAGAGGCCTCTATAATGAGGGCTGGTAGCTATACCCATCTGTGGTATGAAGATAAAGAGTTAGGATGTAGTAAGGAGTTATGCCAGTCTAGCAGAATAGTGCCAGTAGATTCTTCTCTAAGGTCTATGACTTCACTAGCCCTGGGAAACTGGCTAGACTTCCCATACCGAGCATGACTTCTTTCCCATTGAGTTGAGTGGGTCTTTTTAAAGTCCAATTAGACAGCTCTTGGTTACCTGGTATTAAATGCAAGTTCAGAACAGAAATTTTATCTTTAAAAATTAGATTACACCATTTATGCCTATTTGTCTATTTGTCCCTATGCTTTTTCCAATCATGGTCTCATATCTCTTGCTCATACAATTCCTCCTCTCTCTTGCCCATTGGACTCCTGGAGCTCCACCTGGGACTTGGCCATGGATCTCTGCATCTGCTTCCATCAGTCACTGGATGAGAGTTCAATCATGACAGTTAGGGTGTTTGGCCATCTGGATCACCAGAGTAGGTCAGCTCAGGCTTTCTCTTGACCATTGCCAGTAGTCTATTGTGGAGGTATCTTTGTTTTTAGACTCAGAAAGACAAACATGGTATGTACTCACTCATAAGGATACTAGATGTAAAGCAAAGGATAACCAAACTGCAACTCACAGCTCCAGGGAGGCCACCTAGTAAAGAGGACTCTAAGAAAGACACAGGGATCACCCAACGACAGAGAAATGGATGGGATCTACATGAGCAACCTGTACATGACAGGGGCTAATGTAGGGCAAGGGTTGGGAAAAGGAGAGCTTAGGGGAGCCGGAGGTCCCACCTGGATCAGGAACAGAGTGGGAGAACAAAGAAAGAGATACCATAATAAATGATGACCCCATGGGAATAGGAAGAAGCAGAGTGCTAGAGTTCTATTTCTTAATGGGCTGTGTCTGCAGTGATAGGGCCTCAGAGAACATCATGGGAGAGGAGGCAGAAAGAACGTAAGAGCACAAGGAAATCAGCTGTGAAACAGTCTCCCCTAGAAATGGCTACATCAACAAGTCCAAAGCAATCCATATCAAAAGACATGCTAACATGGAAAGCAGAAAACTATTGCTAGGAGAGGGAGAATTAGCCTCCCCTAGAAATGAGCCCCTTATTGGTTGTCCAATACAAAATAGTCCGTCTTGCAATCGTATACCCGCAAACAACAAACATGTGCTTAGCAATTTATATTTATACAAGTGTATACACATACATGTATGTGTGTGTATATGTGTGTATGTGTCTATAACAATAATTATCAAAGGAGAAGAAGCTATCAATTTGAGAGTGTGGAGAGAACATTGGTGGGGTTAGAGAGAGGGTCTCTGGGAAAGGCTGGGGGAATAAAAAGGAATTTATTTTCATTGAAAAATATAAGAACTTTAAATGTTATTAAAAAAAAAAAAACAAGATACAAATGTTTCCTGTTATAGAGTTAGTTTAGGAGAAGATAATTGTTTCCCAACTGATGAGCTAAGCATGTTTCCATTATGTATTTTTGCTTATTATTTAAATTGTAAGATGAATTAATTTTCATTTTCCAAGGGTTAACAGAGGCAGAGTCTGCTTGCTGACTTAACTGCTAACTAATGAATGATAGCATGGTGCAAGCTCTCCATTGCTATAAACACAACAGGCAAAAGTCAAGCCACATACTCCACCAGCTACAGCTTAAAGGGTAAGTCCTCCCATGGGAAGAAACCACAAAAGAATTTTCATATATACCTCCTTCAAAACCTTGCAAAAATTACAAATAAGAGTTTACAGATTCCAAAGTAAACAAATTTCTTCTTAATTCTAAGATATTTGAGGGAAACCATCAGTGAAGGGTTTATTCTGAAATTATAGGGCCAGGTAGTCAGATGCAGAAACCAGACAGTTGTAAGTAAAGAATCTCTTTCCTTTTTTTCCTTCTGTTTCTATGTGCTGCCAAGACTGGAGACAGCTCATGGAAAGACCCCAACACAACCCTTCCATTCTCAGATACAGGAATCATGGGATTGCCCCCTTGAAATGTACAGGAACCAGTCAAGGGGCCACACTGACACAGCCTATTGAATCTGCAAAGAAGTACTGTGCCATAGAGGAGTCTAGACTGTACCCAGAGAGCCCAGAGTGGCTTTAGTCCAGCACATTCCACAAAGAGGCCAGATAGGCATGCCCAGGGCCTCTTCTAGGCACGTGCACATTTTCACTCTGTAGCCACTGAAATATCCAGCCGGGCTTCTCAGGAGACAAGACAGCCAATAACCCAAACACAGAGGACTGCATACTTGAATATAAAACTGTAAATAGGAAACCATTCCTCTCTTCTCTGGTGGAACCTGCTTAGCACTGAGGGGTCATTTGAATTACTATGGCCCCCAAAGGCTGTTTGAGTACTTTGCCCTCACTTGGTGAAACTGGAAAGGGTTAGGAATTGTGTCTTTATTGGCGGTGTGTCACTGGGGGTAAACTTTGATGTTTGGAAAGTCTCCTGCCATTCCAAGAGTTTCCTCCTCTCTCTCTGTCTCCTAGTTGACTCTCAAGATGTGAGCTCTTAGCTACTGCCACTGCACCATGCCTTTCTGCCTTCTATTGTGTTCTGTGCCATGATGGTAATGAACTCTAACCCTCCAAAACTATCAGTCCCAGATAAACTCTTCTAGAAGTTGCCTTGGTCATGGTGTCTTATCACAGCAACAGAAAAGTGAGTAGGGCAAGTCAGATGTGCATGCACTGAAAGTTAACAGTTCTCCATTTCTGCCTGCCCCTTGTATAATAAATATCCGGGCAGATCATTTCCTTCATGTGACCTCAGTATCCATCATCCATTATGCCCTACAGATAATTTCAAGTGAGTAAGGACAATTTCTCTGGGGAAAGTGGGAATAAGAAATTTCCCAAATTTGGTTTAAACCCATTTTCCTCACCACTTACTGTTTTGATAACAAGAAAAGAACCGCAAAGCAAAAATGTAGACAAAACAAAAAGACACAAAACTAGGATGGGAACTGGGTAGGAGGAAAGTGGGGGGATGATGGTGAGGATGGGAAGAGGTTAGCGTGTCTGGAGGAATGACTATGACTAATACACACACACACACACACACACACACACACACACACATACATATGTGTGTACATATGCATGTGGGTGTCAAAGGATAAAATCAATACAAAATGAAAAAACAAAACTATTACTTACAGCAGTTATATTTTTCTGTTAGTTTGATACATGTTCAAAGTGCACTATGATTATCTTCACCCTCTGTGACCCTGTCTCACCTGGCTCTCACCACTTCTTACCCTGCTCTTCCTGCCAACCAGTCCCCTTCCAAGGCACAGGGAACATCATGGAAGAGAGAAGGTGGGAAGATCGTGAGTGCAGAAAGATAAGGACAAGTTCTGAGAAGGGCTGACTTCTGGACAAACCAAGGCCTTGGCAATCATGAGCACACCTTAGCTGTGGCTGCCTGTGCAAGAGCAATGTGCATCCTTATTGGTGTTGACATTTTTGTGAAAAGGTAAATTCAGAGACATTATGACTCCATTTTGCTCCACTGGAGTCTTCTTAGTTGAGCATGTCCTATTTCTTAATGTTACCTACCTCAGAACCATTGTCTGTAACTGTTTTAAATTAAATTCTTAAAGTTGCTTACCATTCTTCATTTCTAAGATTTGTTTATTTTGTAATTAAAAATGTTTATTGTAATTAGCTCACAAATGAAACATCACACAACTAGATTAAGTATCTACTCAAACAAACATGTGTCCTATTGTTAGATACAGTCTACTGATATTTGGGGTAAAGAATCAAATTCAACCCCAGGCACACATGTAATATTTTTCTAGCATTAGATGATAATGTCATAATTCATGTCTCTCTTTTCTGCTCATTATTTTTCCCACTACAGAAAATATATTGAATTAAAAATCTTTAATCTGGAAGACCATTCCTACAACCACCATTACACTTTCAAATTGATTTTCATATTTACTTATTGATTTCATTCCATGTTTTATTGTAAAAAAAATTTCAGAGATGTAAGAAGCTTGATTTATGTACAACTGATGTGTAATGCTATCTTCCGGGCATGGCATGGGTGGTATCATGCCACATTTCTGTGTATAGCCCCTTACCCATGCTTATATAAATAACCCCAATCAACTCATTAATTCACCAAATTGAACTTGGATAGAACTGAGTTTTTACCTTCAGTATTTCAGCTTTCTACTAAAAAAGCAGTGATAAAAGATAATTGTTTCTGCATGAAAGTTATTTCTCTGCAAATATCCAGGCTAAAAATAATCTTCTACATTAGAACATCCTGATTCCCATTTAGAATTCTCTGTTATTTTCCCCTAATTGTCAATCTAAGACAATAATGTTTCTTAGCACTCCTCCATAATCAAAGAAAAACCACTTCTTAGTATTTGAAGAACATTATTGTAGCAAAACAGATAAAAATACTTAATTTCTAATGAATAAAATCACTGTACTATCTCTGTATCATAATTAATGTAAAACTTGAGAATGTCATTTAAAGAAAGTAATATTCCCATACTACACAGCGCTTTGAAGACTATTTCTGTTGTATTACTTAGGGAGCAGTGTAAGTAGCTTCCTTTTGCACAGTAGCCTATAGATGTTAGTATTTAGGGTCTGATGTTCCCATGACCTCAATATGGAATATAAAGTTGCAGCTGTCTGGATATGTTTTAATGCACAAAGTAGCAGAAGACCAAATTAAAAGATGGATTAGACAATTGAAATTATTTGTCCAATTATTGTTGGCTCAGTGATAGATCATGATCCTAAGCATGAGAGTCTCTTATTAGGAAAGGAATAGCTGGCATGAAAATAAATATATGGCTAATTCCTTCTCTTTTTTTAAGGCAGGAAGACAGAATTTGAGAATGCTTGTTGGATCGATCATTCATTCATCAGGAAATAATGTGGATATAGCATATTTTATTTTTCACTGTTTTCACTCTGGCATATTTCTCATATGTATCAGCAGATTCGATTGAGGAAAAAGTATCCACTTTTTGATTGACCTCTTTAAATTTAAATATCCAAAGATCTAATGTTTTCTATTTATAATTCAATCAAAACTGACTTACTGGTCAATTCACTTTGAATTCTTCTAACACTGTGCTTTGAAAAGACATTTGTAAAATATTTTCTGGTGCTGAAGTTTGAAATTTTACTTAAAAAAAGTAAAAATAGACAACACATTAGATAAAACTATAAATGACAAAAATACTCAAGTTTATATATGAGCTATTTCACACAGGCATGTGCGCGCGCGCGCGCGCGCGCGCGCGCGCACACACACACACACACACACACACACACACACACACACACACACACAGAAAATCAAACAAACAAAAAACCCAGCAGCAGTACAAAACAATGGATGTGAGCCAACAAAACCCTGAACTTGTTTTGTCAGCTGAAGTGGTTCTGGAGGATTAGCCTCAGGGGAATCCAGTCATTCAACTGGGGGTTAAACTAACAGCCCAAAGCCCTAGATGTAAGGGATGGAAATTAATATTTATGTAAGCTTTGAACTGCTGGGGCCTTAGGTTCACTAGCTGCGTAATATGAACGGGAAAATTTGTTTCTGTCACTGTTTCCCATAGTATGGGAATATTGAATTGACATAAAATTTTAATGGAAGTGTTTCTAATATCAGATTTATGAAGGAAAAAGAGCACTGTGGAAGTCATGGACAAAGCTCAGAACAGAGTATCTTCCTGGCTTACAAGTAATCACCAAGAAAGGAGATATACGTATTTATTATAGTTAACTTGAGAATCAACAGCTAGTTTTCCAGTATCTAGTCATGTTGAGTTTTTCAAAGGGTTCATTTTTAATTTTAGTTTTTGTTCATTATTTGACAGTTTTACACATTTATGAAATGTATCTTGATCACAGTCTGCCCTCTACTCCTTTCCAGTTCCTTCCATGACTTCCATCACCTCTCTCTCCAACTTCATATTCTCACTCATATACATTTATTTATTTGTTTGTTTATAACACACTGAGTCCAGTGAATGATGTTCACATACACATGAGCACAGGTTCACACTCTGGGGCATGGGAAACATACCAGTGGCCATACTCTTCTTCCTCCAGCAGCTACCAGCTGCTAAGTACTTCATTAGATATGAGAGGGTCCTATCATTAAATCACAATAGAAACTGACCTATGTGTCATTAAAATAGAAGAGAAAATTAAGTGTTGGCCTTCCCTGTGAACTATAATAACAACTTGGCTACAGAAATGCCCACTGGTGCAAATAGGGACATGCATGGCATAGATGTAAGTAAGTTTTTTTCTGGTTGAATTTAAAGCCCACTCCACAAGATGTATCTGATGTTTGATACTGTCAGGACATGAGCCATAGATGAGAACCTAATACAGTAGCACTACTAAATGGATATAGTAGGAAAATGCTTCCTAACTTCTTATCTTTATCACCACAGATTAGTGAACCTCTCAACAATCATCAGAGAATCTTAGTGATTAAATCAAAGACTCACAACTTGTCTATGATAGTGTTGAGTTCTTATATAAGTGAGATATCTACTACACCTCTACCTCCAAGACTCAAGTATCATATGGAAGAGGGGAATCATAGTGGAAGACGGGGCAGAAAGACTGTAAGTACCAGACAGAGTAGACATCTGCAGCTCAACAACAACTAATTGTCTGACATTCCAGCACCATAGTACACATTAATTCACTTACCATGACAATGTGCAGAAGACCTACATAAGACTAAACAGGTAAAATCACAACATAGACGGGGAGGTCCTCATGAAGTATCACTCCTAGTTGAGGAACTATTGATATTTAATGGCTTGTAGGAGAAGGGGACTCAGTTGTCTTCAGTGATATGGCCCCTCTCTTAGTCACTATTCTATTGATACAAAGAGAAAACATGACCAAGGCAACTATTATAAGAGAAATCTTTTAACTGGGGACTTGCTTACAGTTTCAGAGGTTTAGTCTTTTATCAGCATGGCTGGAAGCATGTTGGGATGCAGGCAGACACTGGAGCAGTAGCTGAGAGCTACATCCTAATCTGTAGGCAGAGAGAGGGAGAGAGAGAGAGAGAGAGAGAGAGAGAGAGAGAGAGAGAGAGAGAAGAGAGAGAGAGAGAAGGAGAGAGAGAGAGAAGGAGAGAGAGAGAGAGAGAAGGAGAGAGTGAGAGAGACAGACTCTGGACTTAGCATGGGCTTTTGAAACCTCAAAGCTTACCCAATGACACACCTTTTCCGACCAGGCAATACCTCCTAGTCCTTTAAACCTTTCAAATAATGCAAATAGTGCCACTTTTATGAGCCATTTCTATACAAATCTATGTAACCCCTGGGAGACCATCCCATACTCCAGTGTATTGTTCTCTATCCACACACAGGTAGTACTAACTAGATTCAGTGGGTTAAAAACATAAAGTAGAGAGTGGATGGGAACAGAGTTAGAAGGGAGGCAGTGAGAGTGAATTTGATACAAAGCACACCATATGCATCTATGGCATTCTAAAACAAAGATTAAAAAGCAAAAATATTTAAGAAACCTTAAGCTTCAGAATAAAGTATTTGCTAATGAGAATAGAAACCAATTATCATAAAAGTTTATATAATTATGTGTGTGTGTGTGTGTGTGTGTGTGTGTGTGTGTGTGTGTATGTGTGTTAAAATAAAATTAATTGAAACATAAACTTCATGGATTAGTGGTTAAGAGCACTTGATGATCTTGCAGAGAACCAAGGTCTGGTTCATAATACACACATGGTGGTTCACAACCATCCATAAATTCAGTTCCAAGAGATCCAGTGATCTCTTCTTTGGCCTTGGTAGGCACTGAATGCACGTGGTACACACACACACACACACACACACACACACACACACACACACGTACATATATACTCATGTATATATATCCAGACAATACTCTCAAAGGTAAAGTAAAATAAATAAATCTAAGAACAAAACACGTATAAATTTTTTTACTCACAGGCAGGAAATGCAGAAAGAACAGGTGTGTAAAGTATACAAAAAACAAGATCTTGTATAAGAGAACAAATTCCACAATGGTATTTAATTTAGACCTACACTTGCATGTCTTCCCACCTGACATACACATTCCCCTTTCCATTTGAGAATACACACAAAGAAGAGAACTCAGGCCAGTTGAGTTTTAAGTTGAGAGAACTGACTGCACATTTCCTGTGGCTGTTCACTTCCCAAAACCTTCCCCCTCTATCTGGAAGTCTCTGATTCTAGAAGGTTAAGAAGGGTGTGACACAGAGTTAGATTTCCACTTTGTTCCGAGTTCCACAGATGGCAATTTACTACAGTAATCTCAGTGGATTTATGGCCCTTTGCTTTTGGATATCCTGTAGTAATTGGTTTTTACCACTAGTGAAATGATTAAGAAATATTTACAATGGAGGAAGCACAGAGTTAACAAATATATAATGAGTTATACACCAAAAGACAATCAGAATCTCAGCCTCTATACAACAGTAGGATTTGTAGACTTCAGGCAAATTTGAGTTGTTTGTAAAGTCTGATCCACGTTGGTTCATTCTTCGGTGTTCCATTCAGCATCTCGGCAGTCTCTACATTCCCAGTTGTCAAGAATTTTCATCCTCCCTGCTCTTTTCCCTGGGTCCTATGACCTTGACCTTGTCTGATCAAACTGTTCCTTGTTTGTTTCTAATCCAGTACTAACCAGTTCTCTAGAGGTATTTGCTTCTGTACCAAAGGTAGTGTTTATAGTAGGTATGTGTTGAACTTAAATTTTCTTTCATTGGTGCTGCTGAGTCACATTCACCTCTGTGAACTCTTAGCCTCCTGCTCCTTCAGGAAACTCCGATTTCATTTTTAAGGGCTGCTTTCAGTTTTGGATCCTCCAAATAAGAGCTTGAGACAATGACTGATTTCCAGGTAGTTTGTTTAGGAACAAAAAAGTCAAGATAGTATAAAAGAAATTACACAATGCAGTATGTCACATGCAGTGTGTCATATGACTTTCTGACATGTATGATGTAGCTAGTTTTGTCTACTCATTGGATAAAGTAGAAGGCGCTCATTCATCTGCCCTTGGATTCACTAGTCAAGGATGATCTCATGAGCATTAACTCTCCAATCTTTCCAGTCTTCCTGGGTAAAAAAATGTGCCTATCACTGGGGAAGTGCCATGGTAAGAGCAGAGTACTGGAGCCCACTTAAGATGCAGGCTGACTAGATACCTGCATGACTGAGGAAAGGCAGTGAACTGAAGTTTTGGAGCACTTGCTAGAGGAAGAGGTGGGGCCAACAGTATGCTATAAGGGGCTTAAGAGGCATTAGATACATGATGTAGGCTTTTCTGATACTCCATGAAAACTGTAATATCTGAGACACCAGAAAGGAATGATCTTAAGTTGTTCTTAGGTGCAGCATGTTCTGCAATATCACTGAATCTTCAATGAAACAGATAAACCTATAGTGCTATGTGATCTTTCCCAAAATCTAAATAACAGGGAAATTGTAGAGCAAAAATTTTTGTTATTGTCATATTTTGTGGTTTTGTTAATAAAAGGCATACTCTATGAAACACTTTTAAAAAGGCCTTGAATATTTGAAAGATTTGCAGTGAATTTAGAAAGCTAAGGCCAGAGGTTTAGGATTTTTTTTATTACTCTATCAAGCCACATAATTCTGGCTTACATGGGTGTTTGCTGTTTCTTCTTACTCTTAAATTCTAAAACAGATCCCAACTCTTCATTAAACTTATTCTGAATAATATGGATTAGTATGCATATTAGAAATATGTAATGAATTTTAATAGCATTAATTTATTATTCTCCAATACTCAGTCATACTAATACATGTCTGCACTGGCATACATATTCTCATAATGAAGGGATATTCTTTGTACTTCTATCTGGGATTCTCTGGTAAGTTGTTATGCAGCTGGCATTTGATGTACTTTGGAGTCTCTGTCAAGCTGTCTCCCAGGATTACCAAATTGCGGCCACAGCTGAGCAGATATGATATCTATGTACTCTGCTTCACTTCTTTTCCCCAATGAGGAGAGTTGAGGCTCAGTTCTCAGCATTCCTCCAGGACCAGATGTTATCCAAGTGAGCATTAATTATACAGGCTAGAAAACATCTCATGTACCATTGATGAATCTCCATTTATTTAAGCTTTTGTTTAAAAAAAAATGTTTTGAGCACTTACTCCAAAGAAGATATTTGGGTGGCAACAATATGGACATAACTGATGTCATTCCTACTTCAAGAACTTAAGTGGGACCAGAGGTGAAGAATACTCAAAGTACATAATACAACTATACAACTAAAATGTTATTTTTCAGATTGAGTAAGGGCCTAAAATGAAGTGGAGAATGTCAGAGGTAGATCTTTCATTCATTGTTTAAGGACATGCTCTATGGAAAGGAACACTTAAGGTCATTCTTAAATGATAGAAAAGGCCTATGTCTAAGGGATGTAAGTGGTGCTCAGTACTCAGGAATAAGGGTATATCATATGAGAGGGAGGCCCAAGCATAAGGGAGTATACAAGGAGATTGCCCAAGTAGTGGTTGAAATGGTGGGAAAGGCTACCTCCTGCTGAGCTTGGAGTCATGATGAGGATGTGGCTTTCATTATAAATGTAATGGAAATCTCTTGGAGGTTATTATTCAAAGGAATCAAATAAGGGATTTGTTGTAGAAGGATCAGTTTGCTATTGTGTGAGCCTTGTTTGCAGAGAAAAATTATGGTAACCAGATCTAGGTTAAAGTATGTGATTCTATCATGTTTTTATTTATAGTCTCCACCAAGAAAACCAGATCAAGGAAGGAAGACACTAACAAGATCCACATGGTCTATATACCAAATTCCAGGAGAGTCTGGACAACACAGCTGAACACTGTTTCAAAAATTTAAAACAGTTGAGTCTAGAAGAAGAATGTGAAGAGATACTTTCCTTAACTTGTACTGTCTTTAGTCAATAAATTTTAATGCTTGTTTTCCTTCATTTGTAAAGTACTGCTCTCCAGGACAGGATAGGGCCAATTTCTTATACATATTCTCTGTGCTTTTTTTTTTTTTAATTTCAAGAATAAGATATATATTTTTTCCAAGTGATATCTGTTAGCTTGTTCTTTTTGTGTTAGCTAGAACACAAAAATATTTTGTTGAAATAACTTAGAATAAAATATAGCAAGAACTTTCCAAGGACTTCCAATATATTTTTTAAATTATTTTGTTACTTGTTAAATGGATGCTAAGCAACAGGATGTGATTTTTGTGGGTGTTTCATAAAACAGGGAAATCTCTGCTTGGTTGAATGTTGAGAATGCCAAACTATTATTGAGGCTTCTAACAGAACACAGCCTTGGCATATAAAATAGAGCACTGTATGCCTTTTCACTTGAAAGAGATCCAAGGATTCATAAATTATGTAGACAAATTCAGAATCTACTCAAGACAGTCCAAAGCAGAGAACTACGTGGAGTGGCCTTAATAATTTCACCAATAGTTCCACAAAGTCATCCCAAGGTAATTATGAAGGCTAAATTGTCTTCTCATTCTTCATTTTCATAATACGTTCTTCATGATATTCCTTTGATCCCATGTACCAAAATTAACCCTCAGGTATGAAGTCAATACATTCATCCCACTATATGAAAGCACTGAAAAGATTGTGAAGCTGATATTTTTTTCTAGGAGTATTTGGAATGGAAATTTTTGCATAGTTTAATCTCCAGGTGTGTAGCAATTAAGGTGGCAGGTCCATAGATTGACTTTCTTTCCTGTCTCCAGCCCCAAACATTAACATGGAGACTTATTCTTAATTGTGAAAGCTTAGCCTATAACTTAAGCTTGTTCCTAACTAGCTCTTACAGCTTAAATCAACACATTTATATTAATGTACATTCTATTAAGTGGTTATCTCTCTTCCATCTTGAAACTCCTGTTTCCTCCCCATGTCTCCTAGTATCTCCCTTGCGCCTAGATTCCTCCTCTTCTTCCTTTCTTTCCCTGAAAATCCCACCTATACCTCCTGCCTAGCTATTGGCCCTTTAGCTTTTTATTACACCAATCACAGCAACACATCTTCATACAGTGTACAAATACCCCACAACACAGGACTCTTATAAAAAAAATATCTTCCTAGGAAGGTTAGGATGTTGATGTCTGCTTCTCTGACAGAAAGCCTTGGGTGTACCTGGAACCAAAAGTTTGAAGAGAGTCTAGCCTAACACAAGTAAGGAATATCCCTTGCAGTCACTTGTGCATTGAGGAACTTCCTTTCCAATTGGCAAGCTGCCACCCTCCTGTATCCCCAGAACTGGGGGAGAGAGTCACAGGGATTTAAGCCTTTCCAATTTCATTCAGACTCCTTTCCTTGTGCATGAAAACCTAGATGCCCAGGGGATCTGCTTCTTTCCTTCAGTTTCGTCAGATGTTCCATCTATGGATTCAAAAACTTGGAGAGTGTGTGTGTTTGGAAATGTTCAACTGCAGTCAGTAGCCATTTGGGGAGTAGAGTCTTTTCATGTAGCCGTGTTGATGCCAGGGTCTGAATCTGATGATCGTGGCTGGCAAGCAGGGCTCTCTTTTCTGAGCAGGCTGCTACTCTGTGTCCCGTGGGGTTTTTTTTTTGTTTTGTTTTGTTTTTGTTTTTTTGTTTTTTGCTTCTGGTGATGAACTCAGATCATAATCCTGATCTGTTTATTGGATAGCCACATTTTAATGACTTACAGGAATCCAAATACAGTATCACTAAAGCAAAGCTCTAGTTCTTACCCAACTCCAACCTTGACTGGGTCCTATCTTGGTCTGACTCAAAATCTTTTATGTTAAATTCTTGGCACCACTTATGGAACACAAACTCTAGCTCTTCTTATTGCTCACCTATTGCCTAATAACAAGCAAAATTTGAGTAGTGTTCTACTGTCGTAAGTCTTTCACCCTATGCTTGAACCCTTGCCATTCTTCTTATACTTAGCAGTCCCCTGACAATTCAATGCCCATTACCCCTGAACTCTCTTTGAAAAGCTATTGGTCCTATAAAATTTCCCTTTATTATAAGAAATACTCAGCTTTCAGATAGACATATTCATACCAGTTCTAACCTCTAAGTCATAGGACACAAATATTATCTTTTCCTAGGATAGCATCCCATGTTTGGAGTTAGACATATTACTGTTGACAATTGCTATTCTCTCTGAGTGGTGAAGGCGACTCTGTGAGTTCGAGGCAGTATGGTCTACAGAGTGAGATCCAGGACAGGCACCAAAACTACATAGAGAAACCAGTCTCAAAAAACAAAAAACAAAAAAAAATTGATATTCTCTACATTAGTTTTTCCAAATACTCAAACTTTGCTGTTTATTAACTTTGCTGTTCATAAATGGGATTTTGGGCTTATTACCATCCTGTGTACTCTTCTGGTCACTTGAATTTCAGACTTTTATTCTAATGTGTACTATATAGAACACTATAACTCAAAGTTTAACCCAAAATATCATAGACATGTCAACAATTGCGGCTGCATCATCAGAGGTCCCATTCAGAGACTAAGGTAACCCTTTTTATTTTGCTCATCACTTAACAGGTATTGTTTGGTAAGTAAAAACTCTAATTTTCAATACATTTCTGCCTTGGACATTTTATACTTCTTTTCATTTTAATGATTTAAGAATGAGTACATTTTTTATTTGCCTTAATGTTTTTTAGTTTGTTTCGATTTTAATTTTCTAGGTTTTGTTTATTTTCTTAAGAGAGAAAGAACAAGAAGTTTGATGGTGTAGTAGTTTGAGTGCAATTGGCCCCCATAGGCTCATAGGGAGTGGCACTATTAGGAGGTGTGGCTTTCTTGGAGTATGTATGGGCTTGTGGAGGAAGTGTGTCACTGTGGGGATGAGCTTTAAGGTCTCATATAGGCTCAAGCCACACCCAGTATTTCAAACCACTTCCTGTTGACTGTGGGCGAAGATATAGGACTCTCAGCTCCTTTTCTAGCACCATGTCTGCCTGCATGCCACCATGTCATACCATGAAGATAATGGACTAACCATCTGAGAATGTAAGCCACCTAAATATTTTTCCTTTTTAAGAGTTGCTTTGGTCTTGGTGTCTCTTTACAGCCACAGAAACCCTAACCAAGACAGGTGAGTAGAGTGTTGGGGAGGACTTGAAAGGAGTTTAGAGAGAAGAAAGGATGTGATCAAAATATAATGTATGAAGGAAATTATATAAAAATAAATTTAAAAGTAAAAAATTGTTTATTTCCCATTTTTTTCTCACATTATCTGTTTACTGATTTTTGTGTCAACTGTGATGCCAATCACTGGGCTTGTCATTGGAAAATGCTGTCATACTACATGGTCCCAATTTTTGAAATATGTGGTCTAAAGTTGGCAAAAAAATTGTCTTTCTAATCATAGTTTTAACAAGTGCTCTGATACTCAAGACTAGCTTCCAATCATAATCCTTCCTCAGCTTTCTAGTGGCTTGGATTGCATGCATGTGTCTATTACCATACCTGGCTGAACATTTTGTTTTAGAAAATTACTTTGGTTTCTGTCTTGAAACAGAGTAAGAGGGATTCAGCTAGGCAAATGATTGTGGCAGCCTAGAGAATTGGAGGTAGACAACCTTAAAAGAGATAGGAATTACACAATATCCCAACACATTTGTTGTGATCTGACATTTGAATGATAGAATCGGTGGCTTGGGCAATGGTGCACTGGTGAGTTTCCTCGGGATGAATCACGCTCTGTGGCTTGCAGTGGCATAGTCCTGACCAACAACAAGGACAATTTGGGGGTGAAAATAACTGATTAGTTTTTAGAAGTTTGGATTTAGATTTATATGTGCCATTAAATGTGGATGTTGAGTAAGCAAATAGGTACATGGGCTTATCACTTAGTATACTGACATGATATAGAAAAAATACCTCTTATGTCATAAATTCATGCATATCATTTTGACTAAGCAATTAGTTAAGTCATAGAGAATAACAGAATGAAAGAATAAGTTCTGAACAAAATGCAGATAAATTCTAACAGCACTGGAAAACTCATGGGTTTTCTAAAGGGTGTTCTAAAAAGAGTTTGGGCATAAGGAGAATGCTGGACTGAAACAGAAGTATGCTATCTGGGAAGCCAAAGAAAACAGTGCTGTTCAGGAAGCAGTCAACAGTGTATCTTGCTATTGAGTGTTTGTGTCAATCAGTTTCCAAAATAAGGAATTTGTTATAAACCCTGATGAGGACTTTTCAGTAGAGTGGTAAAGCAGGAATTTATTTGTACTAAGTTGAAGTGCAAAGAGGGTCATATAGTAGACACAACAGAACTGGAGTGATGGTCCAGTAGTTAAGAGCACCCACTCTTTCTACAAAGGACTTAAGTTTGGTTCCTATCACCCAGAAATGATGGCTCATAACCTCTGTATGTCCAGTTTAGAAGATATGAGAAGTTTGGTCTTCACAGGCACCATCACACGTGGGCATAGACACACATTTACACATATTTAAAAGTAAGTCTTACAAACATAAGCACGTCCATTGTAGGGTAAAAGGTGAAAGTGAGGAGAGCATCAGAAAGCTGTTCCATTAGATAGAAAAGTCACTTGCAAATTTAAGTATTAACAGGGAAAAGGTGCTAAGTGGACACACAATGAACCATATGTCTGTGATAGCAAGCTTCTTCCCAGGAGCTTCTAAAGATGGTAGACTTGGTGTAAGTCACTGCAGAGAATGTCTTGTCACTTCCCATTTTGTAGGGAGTTTCAATGTTAAAAATCAAAGCTTTATGAAGAGTAGATTATCTCTTCACTTATTCAATCCCCCCTTTTAAGAAGACTCTGTCTCTTTGCTTACTTATTCTAATAGTGCTGTGTTGTTTCAGATACTAACCAAACCCTCGACATAGAAGAATAAAACCTGAATCCAACCCTTCAAAGAGGCATATGTGTATACAGGGGATACATTCTCTCCTTAGGGCTCATTTTTGCATTAGACACCTTTCTAAGTCACTGTAACTTCTGCTCCAGTACTTGATGGTACTTATTGTTCTTCTCTGTGTACCAGTACTTCTGGTACCAGAACTCAACCTAGGGATGGCCAATGAAAAAATGCATCTTTCATTCTTTTTGTGGCCCTTTGTAATGCAAGCTCTTAAAATGTAACCAAAGAGTGGAAATCAATACTTTTACTCATTATGTGAGAAGAATAGAACATTTAGCATAGTTTTAATTGATCAAGCTAGATTATAAAACCACACAGGCTGTGGGACAATAGAATCTTGATGTTGACAACTAAGGAGGCATCTATTACTCTTCCTTGGCCAAAATGCCAGCCTGGATGGGGGAGGGAGGGACATTTTTCTTTAGGGATGCAGCCCTTGAGAAGCTATCCATTCTCCAAAATGTGATTCCCCTCCCATCAATATACAGGAAGCACTAAATAGACTTAGTGGGTTTGAAACAAGAACACATTGAATTGAGAGGAAACATGGTAGAGAGGATAGAGGAGGTACTGGGGAGGAAATTATGGGGATGCATTTGTTCAAAACACATGGCATTCATGTATGAAATTTTCAAACAAAAAATTTAAAAGTTCATTCTCTCATCAAATGTGTTATCAATTAAAACCAACTTCCTTTGAAAACAGTTCATTTATTTTGATATCGCTGATAATTATCTATTAAGACATCAAGCAGAAGTAAACAGTAGTGTGTACAGCAGCTTATCTAAGAACTATTTGGCTGACAATAGAGTACTTAATGTTCTCTGGGCTCCATGGGGATCACACATAATGATCCGAGGAGTTATTTAAATTTCATTCTTATATTTATACTAAGGAGTAGCCGGACAGCATTCTGAGGTTTCAGATAGAAATTTTGGAAAGCCCAGGACCAGGAAGGAATGTGTTAACTAACCATAGGAAAATATCACACCATTTTTTAAGTCAAAGGTCAACTTAATGGTCTGAGAAGGTCACTGGGTTATGGTACTTACCTCGCCTTAACAAAAGGAACCAAACTGAAACCACAACTAAAGAAAACACACACACACACACACACACACACACACACACACACACACACACACACACCACATACAAGAAAATCCCCAAAACTTAGCAAAACAAATATAAGCTATTTTCTCCAGACACACTAAGGTTTTTTTACATAAACAGTGATTTTCCTGTCTTCACTTTGAAATTGTTTTAAATGTCAGCCAAGAAACTTTTTGGCTTCTATTTCTGGCTCCTAGTCTTTTTGACTATTTTGTAAAACTTCATGGAACATGTTTGTCTCTCTATACTACATGAAATAAAAATTCAGCTATAGCCAAATCTTAAAAATGTTCTCATTTAGTGTGTTCAGATACTATAAAGAACCTCTTTTCTACCTCTATTTTTAATGGTACTTCTCCAGTATTATATTAATTATGTGATCTAACTTGATTTTTAAAAAGTCCTGTTAACATTCTGTCAAAATTCCATTTTAGTTTGTAGAAAACTTTTAAAGTAGAGAAAAATGTAAGATAAAACAGGCTACTTGGATATGTTTTGGTAAAAGAACATTTAAAATATCACTTTTTAAAAAAATAAAATATGGAGATAGTCCAAGTGGCCTTCTTTTATGATCAAATTAACTTTTGACTGAAGAAAGATAACATATTTAAATATACAAAATGTGTTTTCCTAATTCACAGTACATGTTCTTACAGATTGTGACTTTCAAAGAAATGTAGAGATGAGCAACACCAGTAAAAACAAAAGTAATTGTAGGAGACACTGAGGTCTTTGTGCTCACAGATAAGTGCTTGGAGACCTTGGAATGTTAAGCACACAGGGTTGTTCCACCAAGGGAAGGAATGCAATACCTGTTACTTATCCAGAAGGCCAGGATTGATATGCTTGTTAGCCTACTTTCCTGTTTTCTTTTTTTTTTTCTTTTTCTTTTTTTTTTGTTTTTAGAGACAGGGTTTCCCTGTGTACCTTTGCGCCTTTCCTGGAATTCACTTGGTAGCCCAGGCTGGCCTCGAACTCCCAGAGATCCACCTGACTCTGCCTCCCTAGTGCTGGGATTATAGGCTTGCACCACCACCGCCCCGCTCTTTCCTGTTTTCTATTTCTGTGGCTAGAGACTTTTCTAGCACTGGACCCTCCCCCAGACCCTTAACATAAGCTTGTTTTTTCCTGTCTTTATGGATTTACAAATAGTTCTGTAAATGGAGGCTTTTCTCTGTTCTGTCCCTTTCCTCAGCCATTTCCAAATAATCATTCAGAGGCTTATATTAATTCTAAATATTTGGTTGATGGCTCAAGCTTATTATTAACTAGCTTTTATAATTTAAATTAACCCATCTTTATTAATCTATCTGTTGCCATGTGGCCATGGTGTTATTGGTCTGCTGGCATCTTGCTCCATGGGCAGCTGGCTGCTTTTCTGCTGACTCTGCCCTCTTTCCTGTATCTCCATTTGGCTTTCCTGCCCAGCCTTATTCTGCCTAGCCAAAGGTCAAATCAGCTTTATTTATCAACCAATATCAACATATTCATAGTGTATAGGATCTCACAGCATTTCTCCCTTTCTGTCTAATCAAAAAGGAAGCTTTTAATATTAATATAGTAAAATTATATACAAGAAAAACAGTTATCAAGTAAGAATCAGTTATAACATCTAGTCTTTTGTTTTTGGCAAAATTAAAGAAAATATTCTATTATCTATTCTATCTTTGTGAGTCCAAAGTTTCATATATAATTTATCTTTTATAGTAAAGTCATGAATCTCAGAGGGAAACCTACTGCTGTTACTTTACTAAACTAACTTAATCCCTAACTACATGTAGGAATCACAGCGTAGAATAAGCATTGGAGAAACCAGGATTGTCAATCATGTAGCCCTATTTTCTTTAGTGGAAGAAGCTAAATGATGCCTTGTTATATAGAAAGCCAGAGTGAAAAACAGTCAATCAATCTGGTGATCTTTTTGCTATTCTATGAGCCAGCTGAATCCTCCTCCATCCTGAGCATTGTTTAGAATTGTTTAGCATTATTAGAATCCCCCTAATCCTGAGCTTTGTTTCTCTAGAGAATAGAACAAATCCCTATGATAGTGGCCCCATGTACTTTGCACTCATCACCAACAGAATCTATCCTTATGCTTATCATAGATTCTTCTCTAGGCCCTAACCCTGAGCTCTGTTTATTCATCAATAGAATTCACTCTTATTATAAAGGTAAGAGGTTATAAGTTATACTATGTTTAGATGTGCAAGGAAAATAAACCACAGGGTGACAGGACTAACGCTATCCGAGGAGATCTTGACTCATTATCTGCATAAATGGCATTGTCCCAAGATTTCATTCTTATCTCTCCAAGTCCACTTGCCCACCAGTGACAATACCTGCAGGAACCCCTCAACAACTACATTCTAAACATTTATCCTTATACCAACAGGTAAGTGTAGTCCTCACCCAGCATCAAAGAAACTTCTCTTTGCAACAGATGGAGAGCTTAAAGAAAACCTCAACCAATCAAAATATAGAGTGGTTGAGCCCAGTCCCAAATGATCCATCTACAACTACACAATAAGAGGTAGTGGAAAGATGGAAAGAGCTAGAAGATTAGGAGTTTATCTGTGAGACTGTGTCTCATAGGAATGTCAGAAACTATACCTATGAGGTTTCATCATTTTGACTTCCTAAACATGAGCTAAACAAGGATAACACCAATAGACTTGCTAATGTGGACAGGGGATAGTTTAGGAGACCTCAACCCTAGGACAAAGGACTACAGACTACTAAGGAGTGCTGAAAATAGGAGAAAGAGGCCTTCCTGGTGGAGTGCATACTAATTCATTACTTAACACCAGATGGCCATCCCTGAAAACATATGCATACATGTTATGTTATAGAAAATAAGCATGTTGTGCTTATGTGCCTTGGAATATATATATGCAACAATAGTTAATGAAAAAAGAAGCCATGGCTTTGAAGAAAGGATGTTGTGGGAGGATTTGGAAAGAGAAAATGAAGGGATAAATGTAATTATGTTATAATGTATAAATAAATAAATAAATAAATAAATAAATAAATAAATAAATAAATGGAATGTTTCTTAAATCTACAAAATAAGCTGAAGCATGATTTACATAGACCAGATCTTTAATACTCAGAGTCCATTCTGAGCAATCTGTAGGACTTTTTTCCTTTTGTCCCAACTGAGGAAGTTGCCATTGACAAAGTTATAACTTTTCTAGTCATAAAGTTTGTAGTAGAAAAGTAGGGAAGATGATTTCAGTTTGTTCTTTTAACCTATTTCCTTCACTCCTGTGTCACAGAAGAAGGGAGTTCAAAGAGCTTGTGAGTCCCTGGTAGGGTGAATGGATTTCTTTATAAAGACCGAATGAAATGAGAATTAAACACAACAAAGCTGTTGGACATTGTATTCAAGCCAAGCACTGTGCATCTAACTGCCTAATTCCCCCTCCCTCTCTTCCTCTCCCTCTTAAGTATGATCTAAAACTGACCCGGGATGTATATGCTTTTGGGTGACTATTACACTGGATTGTTCCTTTCTATTCATGTTTCTATTCCTACAAGGCTTCTATTTTCCATTATTTTTGTCTTCTAATTTATCCTTATTATAATTGTTCATTTTTTTATTATTTGATTTTCATAACATCTGTCCACTGTTGGCAGAGTTTCAAAGTATTTATAACAATTATCTTAACAAGAATAAATTTTACCTAGATTACAAATCTACAAAATGGCTTCTCTTGGCCTATCTGACATTAATGTCTGTGTAGAAATCATGCTGGCTTCCCCATAATCTCCTAGTGATGCCATCCATTATTTCTATTTTCTATTTCTAGGTCTGAATATTTATTTACTAAATTATGATAAACCATGTGTTCACCCCTATTCCAGTTAATTTACCCAAATCCCATTTTCAAGTTCAATTACATTGTGTTTTCATTGATATTTCTGATTACAATGCACAGATTTCGATTTTTTTCTGAACATTTAATGTTCATATATAGTCTTCACAGGCCTGAGGTCTTTATTTTTCTACCCAATACTTTATTTTACTCCCAATACTGTACCATGTCAGAGAAGGCTGGCATAGCCAGTTTTTGAAGTTTTAGAACACTTTTTAATTTGGAAATCAATTCATCTTTCAGCCTCCTTCACATCTTCCAATCTATGCAGGAAGATGGAGCTCCTTCACACTGAGATATGTTTCTACTGCCAGTGGCCGTGACTACATGGTCATTAAGTACAGGACTGAATTTCAGACTCTTTGTTTTCATCCCCCACAGTTTGTGAAGAAGTTGAACTTCTCTATGCACCAGGCATCACTATCTTCATCATCTGGGGCAATTTACATCTAGTAATTTTGAATTATTTCTAACTTGCTCAGTGTCAGATACATCTTAGTTAAGAGTTAGGAAAGTGGATTTTGCACATGGATTGTCTTATATTAATGTAATTACTAATGTAATATCTGCATTGCTTTTTCTGTGTAGGTCTCAGACCTTATCTTAGACATTCTTTTCCTCCTTCTGCCTTCAGGAGTATTCCCATAGACTCCTAGGTATATTCTTTGATTCAAAACATGTCCAATTCTTACTGAAGACTCAGAATACGCCAGCCTGAAACAAGAGAAGAGAGATTATGACCTGAACTCCCAAAAGCCTTAGTGTTTGGTTTCTTAAGTTGTGAACCACAGGGAAATTTCCCATGAGTCCTTGTGTCTAAACCATGCTGGATATTTCATATGACATCAATACACAGTTCTTGTGTCTAGACCATGCTGGATACTTCATACAACATCAATAAATAGTTCTGGTATCAAGACCATGCTGGATACTTCATATGACATCAATAAACAGTTTCTGACTAAAAATTGGTAATCAGACACTTTCTTAGAAGAAAACACTGGTATGCTTATTTCTCCACAAGAAGTTGAGCTGATTTTCTCATAATGATATATTGATTAAACACATCCACATGCACACCCCAGAAAAAATCCATCAGATCTGGCTACCATCCATAGAGGGAGAACAAAGTAGCAACATGTCTTAGGTCATCTCTCAGGGATTAAAATGTCTTTACAATTAATTTCCTGTTTATACTATCACTTTTTACAGTGTAATTCTAATTTTATTGTGGCATAAACAGTGTAACAATTTAAGAATTCTATAAAATATTAAGCCCTGAGAGAAATCATTTTTATGTAGAAATTGATCACATAATTGAAAATAGTACCTAATTGTTACTACAATGAGCATTATAGTACTTACCATGGAAACATAATTCAAGTTCAATAAAGTTGGGTGGAAGGTTCTAAAAAGATTTGGGAGGGTAATAATAATCAAAATATATTGCATGAAAATAATTTCTAATTAAAAGTAATTCAAGTTCAATAGGTCAAGTATAAGTAGAGATTTAGGAACTGATCTACACACACAGTTCACTTTATATCCTGCATTTATATGTAAACAGGGTTCCTTGATCTCTTCCCACAATGATTGTTGATGTGGATGCTACTGTTATTTCACAGAGGGAGAAATGGAGGTTTGCCTAAGACCAGGCTACAGTAAGCACTAATGGTGGGATTTGACTGCTGATGTTTTGAATGCACTGTTGTGTTCTTCCTAGTCTCATCTCTTTCTATGAGGGAAAGCCTGAGCTGAGCTTGATTTCTCACAGTACTTCTGCCTTAGAAAGCAGGAGGAAAGATCTTAGCATAGCCTAAGTTTCACTGGGTTGCTCTTTCCTCCATAATTCTAAAGAGAAAGTTTTCAGTGAGTACGTACTTAAAACGTCAAAGATGTTATTTAAATTATAGCCATACAGGTCAAGGCCATTTTTATGAACTATAGAGACAGAAATGAGCTCCCAAAACAACATGGACCCATGAAGATGTAAATCTTATAAGCAGGGCAGGGTGAGTGAGGCAGGGACTAGAGTATCTCTAGATGTTCTGTTAGTGTTTAGGATGAGCGGAAAGAAACTGGAAAGAGGACCAAATGGGGGAGGGGAAGCTTGATGAATTTGAAGGATGGGCAATTCTTTTCCATAAACAAGATTAATAAGATTCTGGTTTGCCGGAAACTGTCCCTGTGGCCCAAGAAAGAGGCCAAGTAGAGTAAGCAATCAAAGGATCTGGACTGAAGTCAGGCAAGGGCATTCTTGTCAGTGCATTATGCCTAGCACAGGGCTTCTTTAATTATAGTTTGCTCATTCTCTCTTTGAAGAAGACAAAAGGTCAGCTATTAACACAGACGTAAGTGGCATCTTCGTGTCATTTCATGTAATTCAGATCTGGACTTGAATACACATTCTAAAGCATACGCACAGTGGTTAACCTTGGGATTTCATCTTATTGCAAGGTTAACACCTGAAAGGAAGAGTACTCACCCTGCTCTGTCTGCCCATGAACTTGTTTTAAAGACAAGAAAGCAAGGATTTGGAGAAATAAAATAAGGAAACAAAAGACAAGCGGAGAAAGCAATACTTTGATTTTACTGTCCCTTTTCCAGTATCTCTTTATTTGGGGACCCAACGATTGCTCCTGCTCCAACATGCAGTGTTGGGAGATATAAAGATAGCATTATTATCTTTATGATCACTACTAAATAAAATCCAGGATCATCATTATTTTAAATACATGAATAATACATTTTATTCTGATAGCGTCTACTTCCAACTCCTCCCTACTATGTGATTTTAAAAGGTAGATACTTGTGTTTCATCGAGCTGCAATTCAATTATGTTCTATACTTCTTTTTCCCCTTTTATTGAAAATAGATTCTCTTCTCATGCAATATATCCTGATTACAGTTTCTCCTCTCTCCTCCCAGTTCCTCTCCACCTCCCCTCACCCCCACTTACTTTTTGTCTCTCTTTAGAAAGGAACTGGCTTCTGAGAGATAACAACACAACATAACAAAATAAAATGTAACAAGACAAATAAAAAACTGTCACATCAAAGTTGGACAAGGCAAATCAACAGAAGAAAAAGGAAAAAGAATCCCAAGAGCAGGCACAAGAATCAGAGACCCACTTGTTACACACTTGGGAGTCCCTTAAGAATACTAAGCTGAAAGCTATAATATACACACAGAGGACCTGGTGCAGATCTGTATAGACCCTGTGCATGCTGCTTCAGTCTCGGTGAGTTCAAGTGAGGTTTGCTCAGTTGATTTAGAGAGCCTTGTTCTCCTCATGTCCTACATCCCCTCTGGCTCTTACACCCCTTCCTCCTCCTATCCCGTGGTGTTCCTCTGAGCTCTAAGGAGAGGAATTGGATTGAGACATCTCATTTAAGGCTGTGTGTCCCAAGGTCTCTGTTTGCATCACGTCTGACTGTGGTTCTCTGTATTCCCATTTGCTGCAGGAATAAGCATCTCTGATCATGGCTGAATAAGGCAGTGATCTATGAGTATAGCAGGATATCACTGGGAGTCATTTTATCACTAGATTTTTTTAATTATTATATTTGTGTTTTAATTTTACACATCAGCCATGGGTTCCCCCATCCTCCCCTCTTCCATCCCCACCCCCAACTCCCCCCCATCCCCTCCCCTCCATTCCCATCTCCTCCAGGGCCAAGACTCCCTTGGGGATTCACTGAAACCTGGTGGATTCAGTACAGGCAGCTCCAGTCCCCTCCTTCCAGGCTGAGCAAAGTGTCCCTGGGTAAGCCCAAGGTTCCAAACAGCCAGCTCATGCACTAAGCACAGGTCCTGGTCCCACAGACTGGGTGCCTCCCAAACAGTTCAGGCTATTCAATTGTCTCATTTATCCAGAGGGCCTGATCCAGCTGGGGGCTCCATAGCCTTTGGTTCATCATTCCTGTGCTTCCATTCGTTTGGCTATTTGTCCCTGTGCTTTTTCCAATCTTGGTCTCAACTACAATTTTTTTTTCTTTCTTTAGACCAGCAATATTTCCAGTATGTTTGGCTTTACACTAGGTCTCTGGGCTATCTAGTCTCTGGTCTTGGTCACCCAAACAGTGTCAGGTGTTTCATCTCATGGAGTGGGCCTTAAAGCAAATCAGAAGTTACTTGTTTATTCTCACAAGGTTTGTGTCCCAGCACATTTTGCATGCGGGACAACATTGTAAATCAAATGGTTTGTGGCTGGTTTGGTGTTTACATTTATTTTTTGGGAGTCGCCAGAGTACCTTCCTGTGCCAAAGGTCAGTGTAGACACCAGCTTGACCCCTCCATGTTCAATGAGTTGTGTGGGTGTTGTCTTCAGCAATGGGATTTGCTGTCAGTTTGTGGAGAGCAACCTATTATCTTGGCAACAGATATCTTGGCCTAGGCTGTTTGGGGATTTTCATGGGACCTCTTTGGCCAGTGACTCAATTGTATGTAACCCAGTCCTGGTACTGGAAGCTTCATTTGGTGACAAGAGACAGCCAGGTAGGACATGTCTTTCCTATTATTTGGCAACTTCATCAGGACCATCATCAAATATTTTAGGAGGTTTCCACTGTACTAGGTTTCCATAACACCCCTTAAATACTCCCCAATTCTAGTTGCCTCTCCCCACTTTCCCTCCACCTCATCCCCCTGCCCAGAGTCCACCCATTTCATTCCCCCCCAGGGAAGTCTTTGTACCCCCCCCAAGTCCCTTTCTCTTTACCTAGCATTTCTGCACTGCAGATTGTAGCTTAGTTATAATTTACTGAACAGCCAATATCCACATTATACCTCTTGCATTTTGAATAACTTCACATTTTCATATTTGTGATATAAGAATATTTTGAACAACCTGAGTATTGTAAAAGCAGAAATTCAACATTTTTAAGTGATTTCAGTTCATAATCTTCATGTTTTCAGTGAAGTTAAGCTGCTCATTATGGCATGTGTTAAAAATAAATATGTTGTTATATCTATGTATTAATTTTCTTTTTGGTAATGAATTCAAAAGAATAAAAAATAAAACATTTAATTGTATAATTTAAATAGTATAATTGTAATTTAAGGAGTTCCATCTAACTTCAAATTTGGGGGAAAAGGGATAACAATCTTATAAGTAGTATTTCTTTAATACAAAATAATTGCATGAATCCAGAAAAAACATTCTTAACTAACATTCATTCAAAAATTTTTTCAACTATAGCAAACTTGAAAAGAAGACAGGGATATTTGAATTGGCTCCATTATTGCATAGCTGATTTTGGCTTCTTTGACAAAATGTTTCCTGTGACCCAGAGAAGAGGATGAGTAGAGGTTTAGAGGCAAGATTAAGTCAAGGGGACCCAAAATACATATGTATTCATCATTTTTATACTTAAAAAATTATTTTTGTAATACTCTATTCCTAATCCTGGAAAACTTGCTTGGATGATCTAGAGGCTAAGGAACAAGCTCAAAGAGGTCGGAAAGTTTTTATAAATAAATTAACAAACAGGTCCATATGTGCACAAGACTGCCTGGAGAAGTTGAAATAGCAGCCTAAGTAAATCTATGAAGACAGAGTGGCTTAAAGAAAAGACTGGTTTCCTCTTTAGGCTCTGTGATTAGAACAACGCTCCTGCCCCACCCCCTTCCAGACCTTTTTGGCAAGTGACACTGTTGTGTAATGGCACAGCTCAGTGGTGCTTGGATCTCAAGAGCATCTGTGATGATAAATCACATTCAGGAGCTTGAAACTGTACGGAAGCCCTGTCATTTCTAATCAGCCTTTTCTTCCCTTTCTTCTACCGTTAGGACACGCGGCTGGGCTAGCTCCATGCTTAAAACTGAGGAGAAAAGCCAGGCACTGGCTCAGGCATGTCAAGTGGCTGCAGAATTCAGCTGTAGCTAAGGTCAAGAGGCTCTTAGCTGGGATCCAGTTCACTTTAATTTTTTTACTTTCAGTCTGGCTAGAACTTCTGAATCTTTTATCTTCCAGAGGACAGAAATATGTTTTCTCATTGGAAACTACTTGTTTTCTACATTGTTATGCAACCTTAAATGTTTCAAGAATTTAAGACAGAATCATATAATTATAGAAAATCAGGCATGTTGGATTTCTACAAATACCAAAGTGCAGGGCAAATTTAATTTTAAAATAGCATCTTTTTTTCCTTTTTTAAATTAACTTTGTTCTTTGACAATATCACTCATATACATGATTGTATAATATATTCATGAAGCAAGAAATGGGTTTGAATTATTTATGGGGTTTGATTTCATTCTGTGAATTCTTTTCTGTAATATCATCATACTTCTTAACATCATTTAAAATCATGTATGTGTTTGTTATATGCCCACAGACTAAGATAAAGTTGACATCTATTTAAATGTTTATATGTTATTGGACTAGTTACTCATCTTTAGTATGGGATTCTTCATGTGGAGATGGATAGATAAATCTTTCCTACATTAGGCTCTCCTTCAAAAGGAAGCACAGTACAGTAAATACAAAAATTGAATTAGTTGTTCCATTTTTATAAATTAATGTTCTTTTTAAAAGTACACATATATGTACTTCATTTACCTTATACCCTCACACCTTCTTCTGTCAAACTCTTCACACATTCCTCTATTCTTCCCCAAATTCATGGCCTCTTTTACTTGAACTATTATTGTTTCATATATTCATAAATGAATCAATGTATAAAGACAACCTATTGAGTCCATTTGGTGGTGTTCATGTGTCTATGTGTTTCAGGGAAGGCTGCATCCATGAAATCTCAACAATATGGTACCTAAACCTAACCTGAATAATGACCACACCCACTGGTGTGCAAATATGGATGGGGAAATCTTACAAGGCCCTATCCATAGATGAAGAGCTACAGATAATTAATGACTGCTGAGAGACAGATAATCAGTATTCCCAAGGGAAGAGTTCCCAAATTAGTTACCCAATACCCGGTCAATGTTGTTATAGTCAATTCTAAAGTAAAATAATTTAGTTGAAGAATAGTAGATTTCTCAGAGAGCTTGAGTCAAAGAGCTACTTTTGCTGACCACAACATCTACCTCCTTTCTGCTATACTCTATTGCTCTTTTCCCATGTCCTGTAATAATCTTCACATAACTCTGGAACACTTCTATTTTTTTCTAAATAAGGAAAATTATACTATGGTAGCCTTCAGAAAATTATGTACTTGACTATTATAACTGGGTGATAGTGGCATAACATAACATAATATAACATAACGCAAGTTAAAAGCTGGGGGAAGCTGATTTCAATAAGAGCAAAGGTCATTTGTCAATGGGTAGGTGGAGTCTATAGGTACATATGGCACTGAGAAGGTAGATGTGATTTATCTGGATGCTGTAATTTTCTCACTTAAGTTGAGAGTTGGGTCTTGAGAGTGAGAATAAAGGAAGAGGTCTTGGGACTGCCTGTAGAAGTGGGAAGATATGAAATAGTCATCTAAGATCTTAAAAGACCACAAAAAGAGGAGGTAACACTAAGGTTATTGCTTGGGAGTATGAAGGGCCTCCAATGGTATTAATGCTTTTGAATATGAAATTGAGCATTCCAACATGGTTATATATATATATTTCTTCAAAAGATGTAGCTGAACATGGACTTGCATAGTAGGGTAGGATAGCTGTATCTAATCTAAGCTGTGGTGTTGTGAGATGTGTGGAAAAAAAGGCACAGGAGAGTCAAAAGCTCATGCAAGCGCCCCAAGTGCTCTTAATTGCTGAGCCATCTCTCCAGCACACCAGGAAGTGAACAACTCTTCAAGCCATCTGCTTCACTCCCTGGTAAAGAGGGAAGTGACTCCCCTGTACAGCGAAACAGCAGCTTTCCCAGAAATCCCGTTCTAGCAACAGTGTTCGAAAGGGAGCTGCTTTGCCAATATTGGAATTTAGTGAATGCTTCCTCGGGTTGTACTATTGCACACCAAGAAGAAAGTGGTATTTCCTTTGCCTGCAACCATGACAACTGAACATCACTGTCCTTTCTTTCTCACTGTATGAGAAAGAACAAACCCCACAAACCCACCAGCCACAAACACAGTTGAAAGTTTTGTCACCAGATAGAATGCCTCCCAGTCCTATAGTCTCACTTCTTCTACCATTTTAGTTATTCTTTTCAATGGTCATGTTATTTTTTTAATTATAATGTCAGTATACAAAGTAATAAATTTCATTATGATACTTTCATATATGTGTGTCAGTATATGTCATCCCAATTTATTCCCCTTCTGTGGTCATGCTTTGAATATTGTCTTTACTAATAAGTGTAACATATAATCCCATCTTCATGCATACCATATGCTGATTACTATTCCTAAAATTTCAAGTCATTTCCTCACATTACAGCCTCCCTACATGCTCATTGATACTGTTATCATTCCAACATCTTATACTTGTGAAACATATAATCTAATCTTCATGCATGCCATATCCTGATTACTATTCCTATATAATTGTACATATAAATTTGATGTGGACTACATGTTCTCATGTTATTGTACTTTAAAAACCTTATGTATTACTTTATTAAAATAATAAAATATGAAAGGGCTGAATAGTTACCTGCCCAAACTAGAGAAATATGGAATAATATAGTCTTTTTCTGCATTTCTAGACAATATACATAATTTAAATGAAATAAGTTTTTATAAGTGGAAAGTTTAACATTTAGGACCAAGAATGCAACTGTCATCATGCATGCATATATCAACTTCTTCAATAATTATTTATTGAGTACTACTCTGTGTCTAACACTGACTTAAGTTCCCTCCAATATAATTATTTAATACTTTGTGTGTTATTTGTAATCCATTTGGGGACATGGTAAATATGCTATTTTGCAGGAATAATATGAATACACTGAGAAAGACAGAAGTAGGTTAATATAAGCTGAAAGTGGCCCACTGGGACTATATATGATGTGTGCTGTTCTTCTTTATTAGCTTCTTTTCCTACTTTTCTTTCTTTATTTTTTCCCCTTTTCTTTTTCTGCTTACTCCCCTGTCTTCCCAGGATCTCATTCTGTAGCCCAGCCTGGCCTCATACTTGAAGCCTTCCTCCCATCCTCCTAAGTGCTGTGATTATTGACAAGAGTATGCATGGCTTTGTGTTTTTCTTTTAACTTTAATGGAGCTCGGAAAATGAACCACACTATCTCCATTTCCAAATATCAATCTTAGTCCACTTCCTTTAATTTGCAAATGGAGAAAATATGGCATAGATGCTTTCATGACTTGCTCAGAGCGAGGGCAATGCAGGTCTCAGAGGACAAATCATTTCTGTGTGTGGAAAACTGGCTTCAGTTTTTTGGTGAAGAACGAATGGGAATATACTACTTGGTACTGTGTTCAGGAATTCAAAAAATATTTAATGCAAATGAAATTTTGCTAAGTGTGTTTCAAATGGAATTTATTTATTTATTGCTTAATTAATATTTACTAAGCTGCCAGACTGGTATTATAGTGGCCAAATTATGCACCTACTCTTATTTAACCATTTACCAGTGAGGATAACATAGTTTTCCTTCAGACTTTATTTTACACAATTTTATAGTATGTTTGGTAACAATTTAGTGAAACTTGGGTGGCCTTTTCTTTGGACATATGACAGTTTTTAATCACTATTTACAGAGCAGAAAGCATTCCATGAGGACTCCAGAAACAATAAAGAGGAAATGTAAGCACTCTATCCCATAATGATTTCTTTTTCCAATGGCAGAAGGAAACAGCTCATTAAATGACTGATGCTATTTCCACTGCTCTTTGTCATGCTCCAGAACTTGGTGGTAAGATCCTATTTCTGAATACACCACATACTTGAGTTATAGGACATAAAGGTTTCAAGCTGTCGCCAACTTGGAAGCCCCAACTCTAGTGGGTAGCTTTCATAATGTTGGATGGTTCTGTGTAAGGTACTTGTGGGAAGAGAAGTAGTCAACATGCTTACTGAGTTGTGAACTCTGTGAACTATAATAAGAACTTTCCTAGTAATGTGTGCTCATTGGGACAATAGTATTATGAATATTAAGCATTCCACGTGATGAGACTCCATGTGATGAGACTCAGGTCTAGCACTGTTAACTGTGCCAACAACCTGTGACTAGTTAGGTTATAGGTCCTAGGGTAGAATCTAATACTGTTATTCTTTTAAATGAACATACCATTAAACTGCCTCCTAAGTTCTTATTTTTACATTGATAGATGAATGAATCTTTCAACAGCCACCAGAGAAACTTCTTTTTCCTTTTCTTTGTTTCTTCCTTCCTTCCATCCTCTGTCTCTGTCTCTCTCTTTCTTCCTCCCTCCCTCCCTCCTTCCCCCCCTCTTTCTTCCCCCTCTCTCTTTCTTTCTTTCTTCCTTCCTTCCTTCTTTTCTTTCTTTCTTTCTTTCTTTCTTTCTTTCTTTCTTTCTTTCTTCTCTCTTCTTTGTCACAACTAATTCTCATAATTATGATTATATACAACTCCTGATTATATATGAGACTTAAAGACATCTTTCTCAGATGTGGGGAGGGTGGATCCCTTCTCTAGGTGGAGATTTTGTTTTTAAATTTTATTGCTTATGATTAAGAAAACAGCCTAGGTGCTGAACAACTGATGAAGAGATAACTAAAATATGACATCTATCCACATAATGGAGTTTTATTTAGTCACTAAAATGCAATGATATCTGCTGCAGGAAAATGCATGGAATTATAGATTAACATGCTAAGTGAGCTAAACATATCTCACATTTTCCCACACTTGCAGCATTTATATGCTTTTAAAATTGTGGACTGGGAGCTATTGGAAGGACTAGGAGGAGGAACAAGAGGAGAGAAGAAAGGGCAATAAGATTATTATGATTAAAGATTATTATATATGTGTGAAAATATACTGTAGTCAACTACTAATATATAGGAATAAGTTTTAGGAGATTAAGAGGTGTAGATGATGAAAGCTAAATTTAAAACCCCAATATGGAATAATAGAGGGAGAAATATGGAGAGAGAGAGAGAGAGAGAGAGAGAGAGAGAGAGAGAGAGAGAGAGAATGTATAGGCTTAAGAAAATCCAATAGAATTCCAAGTACAATTACAGGCACAGGATATCATTATTTCATTATTAAAAGTTGAATAAGACTAAAAGCTACTAGGAAGACTACAGTTAGAGAGGGAAATGTATGCAAGAATTTATTTTTCTTTATTTTAGTTAACTTATTTTGCCTTATTCTTATCCAGCACTAGCATGTAGAACCATTAAGCTACACAGTTCTTGGGAAAACATGTATAAATTATTGTGGTAGAAGTTTTCTTTTAGGTTGTTTTTTTTTTTCCTTTGTGTGTGTGTGTGTGTGTGTGTGTGTGTGTGTGTGTGTGTGTGTTTCTTATAATAAGGATAGGATACTTTCAACAGTGTCAAATGTCTTAGTCTTATGCAATTCACTTGCTAATTTTGCACATAACTGAGAGGCATATAAGAATGTACGGATCCCCCTCTATCCCACTCCCCCAAAACCAACAACAGAGTTCATAGCAATGGAACCGTTTGAAAATATTCTTAAATAGCTCTGTGACAGCATTAGTGACCAGAAATTTGGATGAAAAGTGTTCATAGTCATGAGACTTCTTTTTTTCTATTTGATCTATAAGATTCAAGAACAACTTTGACACATTAATGTTTGATTAATTTGTGACTAATTATACAGTGTATGTTACACAGCAGGCATTGATTTCAAGGTTTTAGGTACATTAATTTAACTTCAAAATAATTCTGTATGATAGGATCCAGCATTTTTTTTTTTTTGAGTTAGTGCAAGAAGTTTATTGGGGGGGGAAGAGCAAAAGGCCTTGTTGGATTGGGCACATGAGAGAGGTAGGTAGGCAGGCAGACAGACAGACAGACAGTCAGAGAACAAGGAAGAGAAAGAGACAAGAAAGGTGAGAGAAGCAAGAGAGGAAAGAAGAAACAAAGAGTGAGTCTATCATTTTATACTTGATACTTTTATGCTTATTTAATAGAATGGAAATCAAGAAAGACGTAGAAATTTACTCAGGGTCACAAATCTTAATATGTTAGCGATCCTCATCCTCAGGCTAAGAGTGAGGATCTTCACCCCCTGTAAAATATATCTTAAGTCTAAAATCTAGAAATCTAAACTGTTTTATAGGTATTTTTTTAAGTTTCATTTATTTGGACCCAGAGAAAAACTATGGGATTAGCTGCCTACATGGATTCTTAGTACATGCAGCATGTCTTGTCAAAAGGGAGGTGACATGCAGAAAATAAGTAAGAAGCCAATGTTAACAGCAGAGCAGCTCAGGAAAATATTCCAAGGTCATCCAGTGAGAGACAACTATTAGATCTGTTTGTAGGAACTCATGCTGTCAATGTTGTTTGAATGAAATGAATTAAGGCTTATATTCATTTGTTCATGTAGATACCTACAGCAATGTGCCATATACATAGAAAAGGCTGAACAACAGAAATCCATTTCCCCTAGTTCTGGAAGCTGAGAAGTCCAAGGTCAGGACACTGGTATATTTAATACCTGGTTAAGGTCAGTTTTCTCATTCATGGAATCTTCCCACAGGCACAAAGTAACAGGAGTAAAGCAGACTTCTGAAACTCATTCTATACTCAGTTGCTTTAATTTTGAGGGCTCTGGTCTAATGTCCCAGTAACTTCCCAAAGATCTCATATCATAATGATATCACTAGGAATGTTAGGTTTCAACATGTGAATTTGCTTGAAGAGCAATGGCTCAGTGAATACAAGCATTTCCACAGTTTTTTAATCTGGAAAAAGTCCTGATTGAAATATTAATTTTAGCTCAGTGAAGTCTTTCATGCTCCCTTACAGCATGTATAAGTAACTAAAACTGTCCCAAATAGACACTTGCTTTTATGTATCTACATACACATCTGCATGCTAGGAGCACTGAGGATAAGGAATATGAATTATTTATGTATTTAAGAATGGAGATTAGGAATCCTCTAGACTTCACAAAATAGTTGCAAACTATAGAACTGAAATAAAAATCTGCTTATTGAAGAAGTTAGATATAATATTCAATTTGAATGAAATGCAAAGAGCATAAATGTATATACATTTTAATGCAACATTTAGAGGAAAAGGAAGAAATAACTAATGATTTTATGTTAAAAAACTTTATGCTGTTCTTCAGTGTCTCTAATGAATGAACGCTTAGCCTATTTTCTTGGCAAAAACACAAAACATTGCATAGTTTGAAAGCTTGTAGAAACCATAATGAGATAATGAGATGTCACTTTAGACAAGTTCTGGCAGATGATTATGTAAGCAAATTTTCATTGTCCCTATAACCCAGTAATTCTACTCTCAGATACTTACCCTGAGGAAATCAAAACAGATGTCCACGAAAAGACTATTCATTTATAATGTTCTTATTTTATTTTTATTGAAAATGAAATTATTTTCATACAATATATTCCTACTAGCCCCAAACTGAATCAAAACCCACTTGAACATCAGGAACAGACTCTCCAGTGGCATATTCATAGAATGGAGTGCTAATAGTATGGGCACAATTTATTCCATAGCAATGTAGATGCATCTCCAAGAATCCCAAGTGAAAATACCCCAACACAGAGACTATCTAGTCTGAGTCCAGTTAAAATGCAAAGCCACTACATTTTTAAAAGTCTGAATAGTCCTTGCTCCTAAGGCTGTAGTGAAACTTCATGAAGAGGTATGGGAGAACTTTCTAGAGTTACAAAACATCCTGCATGTGGTTATATATAATAAACTTATCAAAACTTATGAAACATGGATATATATATATGCATTTACTCAATATATTTGATGAGAATGTATTTTATAACTTTATTTTTCTAAAGAATAAAAAATGACTTAAAAGTGTTGGATGAAAGATAGACTAATAAAGAAATATTATTAAATATTAATATTAGATTCATGTGTGTGGTCTGGAAAATCCTTTCTATTGTCTTTTCAACTATTGTCAAAAAAATTTCTTGGTATGTAGAGATGGATCTTCTGTGTTGCAAATTATTTTGAATCAACCAGAAAAACTTCCAATTATCATTGTTACTTTTAGTGAATTTTAGAGTGTGTCAGATAACTAGAGTTCTAGAGATGGATAATGAAAATTTAATGTCAAAAAAGTGATCAGATACATAACCAATGGCTTGAGTAGCCAGTACAGTGCATGGTACAATCATGCTTGCCAGTTGGTACAGAATTCAAAAGCCCTAGACTAATAAAATCAAATGCTCAAAATGTGTGTAAACTTTTTATTACATAATAATATTTCAATTATTTTCCTTGACAGTTCAGGAATATTGCCATTAATTAAGTTTCCCCTCCTATTTTCTCCTAGGATTGTGACCACATTCAGGATAGTTATTGTCATACTATGGCATCCACCCTTGTCCTATAATAAGAACATGTTTGAGTATGTAGATAGCATGAGCCTTGGAGGAATCTCACCATCTGAGGATAATGGAAACGTAATTACCAATTCTCAACAATCTAAACAATGAAGTAAATTTGAAAAACATGTGATGAGTCTGTTCTACATGAGAAAATGGAGAGTGGTCTCTAATTAGGGGAACCCTGGCTTAAGTCACTTTTGAACTCATTTATCTCTTCAGTTCATTTACCTTTCTTTCATTAAAGACATGTAGCAGGAATCTTAAAAGTTCTTATTAATTAAATCAAACCTGAGGCCAGGTATTGGAGTGAATGCTGGAAGATCAGAGACACAGAACAAGCCACAGCTACCTCAGGACCTTGCCAGTTCCTCAGCTGGTCTTATTTCCTCAGACTGGAAGCTTCTGAGTCCTCCTCCACATGAATCTCAGCTGAACTGTGCTGCTCCAAAGACTGAATGCTTAACCACCCAAATGCTTCTAGTTTCTGGTCTTCACACCTTATATATCTTTCTACTTTTTGCTATCACTCCCTGGGATTAAAGGCTGGATTTCTGGGATTTAAGGCTGTGTCACCATGCCTAGCTGTTTCTAAAGTGGCCTTGAACTCAGAGATCTGCCTCCCAAGTGCGGGGATTAAAGGCATGCACCACCACCACCCAACTTCTGCTATGGCTTGCTCTGACCCATTTTCTAGCCACCATTTTTGGCTCTGTTCTAGTGGCTGTCTGTTCTCTGACCCCAGGTAAGTTTATTAGGGTGCACAATATTGTGGGGAACACAATACCACCACAAAGGCATACATGGTTCTAAAATGGAAATATATGAACATATTTTATAAATATGATTTATGTATGTTAAATGTGCTATGGCATCAACTAAGAATAAATTCCGAATCAAGCTCCAGAGCTGGTGAATTTCTACAGTGCCCTGTGTAGCTCTAACAAAGTGTGGATGTAGCAGAGGGACAGGTGTGCTACATATTGGTACATGTTGCCACAGTAAGAGTACTTCTGGAATAATGTCATCAATTTTAAATTGTTTGACTTCTTAAACAAAAAGACTGGACAAAACGATTTCTTCAAACAACTCAGTTGTGGAATGATAAGAGAATTAGAAAAAATGAAAGCATTTTGAAGGGTAAGTTTTTGCTAAAATACACAATTTGTTTTTTTTAATCTTTATGTTAAGGCAGAGTGCTGTGGAGAGTATGGAAATAATGGACAAATTAAGCTCGGAATATTTGCATGATGAGAGCTTCTAATATTCTAAAGTTACTTTTAAGAAAGTGTGTGTGTATGTCTCTCTCTCTCTCTCTCTCTCTCTCTCTCTCTCTCTCTCTGTGTGTGTGTGTGTGTGTGTGTGTCTGTCTGTCTGTCTGTCTGTCTGTGTGTGCATGCATATGTGTGTGCAACTTATCTGATTTTGAGACAGGGTCCTGAGGGGTAAGCCAGGCTGTCTTTCTTGTAACTCATAATTCTCTATTCACCTTCCTGGTTGCTGGGATTACCACCACTTGCCCACATTTGTGCACTGACACCTCTGATTGGCCTATGGCGTATACATGAAAACTCATAGGTTAAGTATTTCTTTCTATCATCTACCTTATGCTATTGATTCTATCACCATACTTGCACCATACTTGTGTATGTACTTTGAGGAACACTAACTTGCATTTCTATTGGTTACATGCCTTGGGTTGAAGCTGCTGAATAATAATGTAAATATTATAAAACTGTTTCCTAATCCTATGTCCAATTGTAGCAAGATTTTTCCAGTTGGCCATAAGGTAGGAACATATCCAGGAGTGGCTGATCCAATGGCAGGAGTTTTTAAAAGCCAGGTTTCCCCAGTTCGAAACAGAAGTAAGAGAGATTGAGAGATAAGGGTGATTTGACCTGTCTCCATCGGCCTTATGATCTAGAATTCTATATACAGTGACTAGAAAATGTATCTCAGGAGCTGAGGTCAGACACTCCTGACAGCCAGTACAGATTTAAAACCTAAGTCCTACAAATTCAGGGACCAGAATTTTAACAACAACCCAAATGAGTTAGAGTGTAACTTCTCCCAGAGCCTCTGTTGGAACTCAAGCCTCCTGATCCTTGGTTCCTGCCAGTGATACCCTGATCTAGGCTGTGCCAGACGCCTGCAGTACAGAATTGGAAATTAATGCATGGTTTCACTTCAAGCCAGTAGACTTTTGACATTGTATTATGCAATAACAGAAACTGATAAGTGAGGGTTTCGTGTTCTTATTTTAGTAGGTGCTGCAACAGTTTTCAAACTAGCAGTTTATATTCTCAGCAACAGTGAATCAGCGTTATGTTTGTGTCACATCTTGGTTATTCCTTTTTTTTTTTTTTCAGTTTCATTTTTGCAATTCTAGTGGGCTTGTGAGGCATTTATTTACAGCTCTTGGCTCCATCCCTTACTTTCTATACATTCTTAGGAGGCATCTTAAGCTGCCCCACTCACTGATTTCTCAACAGGGATGTAAGGAGAATCTGTGAGACATGAAAGTACTGGTGCTGTGCCAGGAAGATCAGATTTCATTTTAAACTGAAGATACAGGATTTGCAGCCTTATGATTTTCTTCAAGTAATCTGTATGTAGCTATACAAACAGGATCTAGATAGATCCTTGAGGCTCAAAGTAACATCTTGGGATACCACTATTAAATTAATTGATATGCTAATGTAACACTGGTTATCTTCAGAGAAAACAGGGGTTTGAATTCATTCAATATCTTTTTATTTTAATTGGAAGCCATGTTTCTGTTGTTTTTGTACTCTAAAATCTATTCATAGTGGTAATAGTATGGTCATAGAATACAATGATAAATATTTGATTAAGTATATGACTATTAATCATTAATGAAATAAAATTAAAGTGAAGTGTATTATTGAGCCTTTTGAGGCAGAATGAAGGTAATTTTGGTAAGTCATACATCCTCTTCTCAGATTTGAACAGCTTCCTCTTTCCCTCCCTTCTTCTACTTCTCTCCTACTAAAACCAAAATTAAAGCAAAAGGAATTCCAGGAGTCAAACACAAGCAGTCTTATGAGAGTCGTTTTTAAAATCATAGGAAATAATGAAATGGTATTTTTTGCAAACATCACAAATTAGATTTTAACAATTAATCATTCAAATGAAGTAATAATAGTTATTTTGAATTTTAATGGTGATTGGTTTATGGTAAAATAATATTTGTCTTTTCATAAATCGAAAGAAACTAAGTGCAAATGATCTTCTTAAGACATTCAATTCATTTGATGTGTTTATTTTATTTTTCCAGGGAAAGAATTTTTCCAAAGAGATGCTAGATCATGGCATGTTTTATCAAACATTCACAGGAGCTCTGAAGGAAGCTTCTATGTTTATTCCAAATCTAATATTCTTTAGCTATTTTTTCTTTTTAGATAGTTCTTAGTCACCGATGCTCTTCTCATGGCCAGTTCCCCGCGTCTTTTTGCATAAGTTTATGGACTCGATGTAAGAATACTGAAATCTGTAACGTTTTAATGCACCAAGTATTTCCCTTCCCAATGGAATATAGAAACATTCCTACTACAAAATTACATTTTCTCTTCTTGCCATACTAGTCTTAAACATTACATCCACCCACATCAAAACTCCTGTCTGAGAGAGTTACATTTCAAGGATCAAGCACTTAAGAGAATAATGGTATCACAGAAACTGATAACTGCCTCTCTCTGTTCCTTTGTAAATTATGTGTATCTGCATGTGACTATGTCCTTCTGGAGCTGGAACTACAGGTGGTTGTGAGCTTTCATTCATAGTGCAAGGAACCAGCTCAGAGCCTCTGTAAAACAGGATGCTCTTCATTTCTGAGCCCTCTCTCCCACCTCCAGTTCACTTCTGGTGTTTTTTCATCTGCTATTATTCTCTGCAATGCTTTTGAAGTAGATCTACTGTCTAGCACTGCTCACTTCCTTTCCTCTGAGAATGTCCAGGTCATCTTAATTCACGAAGTGTATGTTATTCATAAAATTCTTGTGCTTCCTTTTCTCAGGTGGCTATCCACTGCCCACTACTAACATGTTTACAGTCAAATGATTTCCAGATCGAGTGGAAAGAAAAAAAAGAAAACAACTAAACACAGAAACAGGCTTAGGGACATTACAGTGCAGATGCAGATTGACAGTGGACAAAGTTTTCCTCATTGGAAACTGACCTCTGTTGCCTTCTTAGTCCTGATGTTTCCCGACACTGACATTGTCACTAAATTAGTGGAAAGAAACAAGAAGGGAAAAGTGTTAAACTGTCTCTCCTCTAAGTGTTAGGAGTCTCTCTTTCTTTTTCCCAAAATAAAACTTAAGCTTCCCTTGATCTCTTTCCATGTATCCAGGGCTCAACTATTGTTTTTCATTGTAATTCTACTGAGTTCTAGGCAAGAGACACCACAAGAGGAAAAACTTCATGGAAGCTCAGGGCTGTATTGAATTCTGCTGTGCTTCCCATCTGTCTTCCTACATTTACTTCCCCGAATTCTCAATAAATTGATTGCTGTGCATTCTGTCAACAGATTATGCTGTTGTTGTTTGTGCTATTCTTAACCTGTCTTAGTATCAAAACTATGCTTGAATTACAGTGGCTTAGAAAACAGACGATTGTTCTCTTAATTTTGACCACTTGGATTTATTAGCTATGTCTATATTGATTGTTTTCTAACACATTTTGCAGTGTCTAGCACATGGAAATATTTTAAGAAATGTTTACATAAAAGAATTGGTGGGATAATGAATAAAAAGAATTCACCTTGAAAATTATCTAGGCAATTGTGTTCACTGGGATATGGCTGTTTTAGCAGATTCATAAGATTCTATCAAGTACTATACTTTGGGTTAGAATCCAGGGAAACAAATGTGGTGATATTGTGTTCCCCAATATATTGTGCATCCTAATAAACTTATCTGGGGTCAGAGAACAGAACAGCCACTAGATAAACATAGAGGCCAGAAAATGGTGGCACACATACCTTTAATCCTAGCATTCTAGAGGCAGAAATCCATCCGGATCTCTGTGAGTTCAAAGCCACACTGGAAACAGCCAGGCATGGTGACACATGCCTTTAATCCCAGGAAGTGATGGCAGAAAGCAGAAAGGTATATAAGGTGTGAGGCACAGGAACTAAAGCCTTATTAAGCTCTTAGGCTTTTGAGCAGAAGTTCAGCTTAGATCCATCAGATGAAGACACATGGGCTTCCAGTTTGAGAAAATGAGATGATCTGAGGAATTGGCAAGAAGAGGATGTGGCTTCTTCTGTTTTTCTGATCCTACAGTGTTCACCCCAATACCTGGATTTGGGTTTGATTTTCTTACTAAGACCTTTTAAGATTCATGTTACAAACAAACAACATCCTCAGACTTTAGAATGTGCAAAATGAAAGTTTCTGTTTCTCTCAAATGTTCTACATTATAGTCTCAATCCCTCAAGCTGATGGTAGTCATCGTGCACAGAATTGGTGATTTTTAGCTTTATGAGAGAGCTTAAATCATAAGAATGGGTATGCCAATGTACCAACTGCAACTTTCAACCTCTAGAACTGTAATTTTCAACCTGTTGGTCATGACCCCTTTGGGGTCACATAGCAGATATGTACATTACAATTCATAATAGTAGCAAAATTACAGTTATAAAGTAGCCACAAAAATAATTTTATGCTTGGGGGTGTAGCTGAAGTTTTCTCTGGTCCTGCCCAGCCCCACGGACCCCTCCCATAGCTGCTTACCAAATAATCATGCAGAAGCTTATATTAATTAAAACTGCTCGGCCATTAGCTCAGGCCTACCACTGACTAGCTCTTACATTTAAACTCAGCCCATTTCTGTTAATCTACATATTGCCATGTGTTCCATGGCTTTACCTGTGTGCCATTACATGCTGCTCCCTGGATGGTGGCTAGTGTCTACTGACCCAGCCTTCTTCTTCCTAGAATTCTCCTTGTCTGCTTGTCCTGCCTATACTTCCTGCCTGGCTATTGGCCAATCAGCATTTTATTTATCAACCAATCATAGCAACACATACAAAGCATACAGAGTGACATCACCCATCATGGGGGGGGCATCACCACAATATGAGGAACTGTATTAAAGGGTCACAGCATTAGGAAGCTTGAAAATCACTGCTCTAGAACTATGAAAAAAAGATTTCTTTTTTTTTAAAGTCATATAGTCTATGTTACTCTATTTAGTGAGGCAAACTGACTATAAAAAATGAGTTTCAGTAGCTTGTTAAAGATCCTAAATTGGAGTTAGTGATAGGGGTTCCTCTAGTGTTGTCAAAGTCTTGGGTTTGATGTACTTTTGTTAAATCCAACAAATGTTTAATATAAACTGACATAGTCACCAAACTAAAATATAGCCTCATAAAAAGAAGCACATATATTTTATACTTTAACCATTTATTTACATTTCATTTACTTTTTAATTATATAGGTAGATCTATGTTGTCCTAGATTATAAACCAATACCAATAATATGCTAATATAAAAATTAGCAATGTAAAATAACCTCTGGAGAAAATAAAAACATTTTTCATGAAAATATGTTAAACTAGTTTAATGAAAAAGTATGCATGTGAATTAGCTAAAGTTATTTTTATTAAGTTTTTTTTTAATGACAGTCCCAAACAAAAGCTATTGAATCAGGCATGACAAGAGAATAACTTGAGAACAAGAAACTGATGAGTTTCTCATGTGAGTGAAATTTTATATCTATGATTAAGGGAAAAACATCAAGGAGAAGCATTATAAGCCTCCCAAGGGTTTATATGAAAGCCTAACCAGAAAGCTTGTGTGGTGAGTTAATAAAGTTTTTCAGCACTATTATAAAACCTAATTATATTTCTTTGTGTTTAGTTTTTCATGAATCCTTTTGATTTTTTTCTTAGATGTTAATAAGTTTCCCCAAGTACACTGGGGGAAATTGAGCACTCTATTAAGACCCCACACAAATCATAACAAATTAATGAAATTGAGTAAATAATTTAAAAGTTAAACTATAATGCCCAGTAATAGCCACCCAATGCATCAAATAGTATATTAATTCATTCCTTCTTACCTATTAACATTTTTTTAAGTGAAAGACTGTCAGTAGTTAGTTTGTGTGGAATGACAAAGGCTAGTCACCTCATGATGTTTCTCACGTCACTCAAAGAAGCCACTACTAGGAATGTGTCTTTATCTTCTGATAAAGTTGTTAACCCAGATGGTTAAGACAACATTATTTAGTGGTCCATCCTTCAATGCCTCAAAACACTTTGTGAGAAATTCATAACTGGAAACCTTAGAGGTGATGTGCTAACCACTGGTCACTAGACTCCCTTGGGAGCAACAGGTAATCTCTAGTCCCCAATATTTTAAATGATAGAGAACTGACTCCACAATTTGTCTTCTCACTACCACATATGTGCTTTTACATGTGTGCCAACTTAAATACACATACATACACACACATACATATATAGTAAATAAATAAATGTACAAAAGATTGGTAATGAAGAACAGCTAGATTGTGTGTGAAAGTCTGAGACGTATCCAAGCAACAAAATATTTATGTTTAAGTGCTTCATCTATGGTATCTAATTTGATTAGTTGTTTTTTTTTAAATGGTTTACTTTTTGTAAACCAGCAACATTATCTAACCAGATAAGCAAAGTTCCAGGAACTCTGAAGTGTCACTGAATGAATTATTCAATTGGCAGTAGACATTTCATGTATATTTTTCTAATCTACTAATTATGCTTCAGTTCTACTGAGGTGGAAATATTTCTTGCATCTTTGATAGCTTATGTTCTCATAGTTCATTTCCTAACAGGCTCCGTGAGTTCAATAAATACGTGAGAACAAAACCCTATGCATTTCAAATCTAGAGAGCAAACTCTCTTAAGCCCTCTCAATGCCAAATGAATGTCTAAATGCTGTCACACAGTGATTAACCAGAATTTTCCTTCTCTCTTCTTATCTTTGATACCCTTCTTTATTCAAAAGTATACAGTTAAAACAACATCAAGTATTTTATTAACTTAGTGAACACTTATACTTCTAGGTGAAACAAAATGCAAGTACAGAGCTAGAGTTTTTACAGGACAACATTCAAACATTTTCCTCTTCTATTGTACAGAGAAGCTGCAAATGTTCTTTGCTTTCTCCCTTTGTCTCTCTATAATCTTGAATTAATGAAAACTAATTGTTTCAAGTCAGAATAAGTAATCCAAGTTCATGTGTCAAAAGCCATAGTCCTTTCATAACACAACAATATATTTCAATGACTGACCCAAATGTTCTTACGCACACAAAATTACATGCATCAGTTCACAGCCACTGTCTCCTTAAGAATTCCCTGAACCCTTCTAGCTTGTTCCCTGTGCAGACAAGAAAGCCAAAGCTTCCACAACAAGTTACTCTTCCAGCTTACCAGCTGAAGAAATGGAATTCAAATACAGCTCCTCTGCCACTGTTTCCAGTTCTGCCCAGAATGCTGCCCTGCTGAAATCTGAGGCACATTCCTTTTCACTGACAGGAAGCCTTTCTACTTAAGCCATGTATTTGAAGACAGAATGAAGGTGCCTGGTAAATAGCTGAGGAGGGGGTCCATGTAATTAGAGCTGCAGAATTTCAATCTACAAAGGGACTCTGTGGTGGTATGAATGAAAAATGTCCCCCATAGGCTTACATATTTGGAAAGTTTACCCAGTTGCTTATGCTCTTTGGAACCTGTAGGAGATGGAGCCTTGCTGGAGGAAATACAACACTTGAGAGCAGTTTTGAAGTTCTGTAGACTGACCCCTTCGCTGTTTTCTTGGCTTTCTGGGTGTGAATGAAACCTGATCAGCCAGGTTTCAGTACCTGCAGCCATGCTTACCCTGCCTGTTGCCATGGTGGAGTCTATCCCTTGGCTTATATATCACTTTCTTCCTTGACTTGCCTATTTATTTTCTAAGATTTTATTGGAAACAATAGAACAGTGAATGATGCCCAGACAAACATGATTGTCTTAAAACAAAATTAGATGTAAGCTCCAGGATGCACAACCAATGGCTCTGACATTTAGGTATGACATCCAGGCATTTCACCCACCAGGGCTTGGGTTTTCTTAAGAGAGGCAAAGTAGACAGTCCTTATATTTGTAAAGTCCAGACATTTACAAAGAGTTTTACATTGTCCTTATCTCCTGCTCATTTGCTCCCTTCACACATCTCCTCCACCCAGCTGCTTCATACCAACTTGGCAGCCCTTGGCCAGCTGAAATTAAGATTCAGTAAACAAAAAAAAAAAGGGGGGGGGGAGCCTAGTGTGGAATTACAAGAGACTAGAACTCAGAATCCTGGAGTTGGGATTCCACCTTTAAATTGTATCAGCTAATAAAAAGTGCAAGCATAGAAACCTCTAAATATTCAGAATTTAAAAAGAAATAGATTCTCATTTGGAACAATGGCAATAGCAATCAATAGACACGCTGCTGTGAAAGAGGGGTTTGTGGATTATCAACACAGTGAGTGGTTAGGAAGCTACATTCAAAACAAAAATATTATTTGAAAGTGGAGGGTATGAAGATTAAGCACTTGTTCAAATAGTAATAGTCAAGTTCAAGGGAGCAGTACCTCAGATGAGCTTAGAAATTCAAACCGAAACAAAACCAGAGAGCAGAAAATGGAAAAACATACAATTGGTGCAATCCTGCTCCATGTATCTTCTACTCTATTTAATACATACATGTGCATTCCTTTAGCTGTGCATAGGAGTTGACCCTGGATTTCCAGGGTAAGGCTGATACCTTCAATCTAATGCAGCCCTGTAACAGATGAAGTGTTAATTGAAAATAATACATTGGAATATTGCATATTTAAATGTCCCCCTTCTTGGCAGCTCTCATAAAGAATTTTAAGACTCATGGGGTTTACTCAGTGCTACCAAAAGTTCCAATGCCATAATTTAATACACTCTAAGAAGATCGAGTCAAAAGACTATTCTTCATTGAGTCTTTAGAGACAAAAAGTTCTAGGCATTTATTTATGTGTTTTTGTTTCTGTGATAGTGTCTCATACATCCCCAGCTGTCACTAAACTGCAAGTAGCTGAAATGCACCTGATCTTCCCGTCTTTGCATCCCAAGGACTAGGATTCGAAGCGTGTGTCACCATGCTTGACTTTAGTACTTAAGTTTGACAGGGACTTTTCCTGATGCTCAAATTGTGCTGTAGTGCAATGGGAAGGGAAAGCCACATAGGAAATCCATAAAATCCTCCTGTCTTCCAGAGCAAACGATGTACACGTTGGGCTACTGCAATGCACAGGGCTGTCACAATCACTTTAAGACTCCATTAAGACTTGTACTATTCCAACCTTTGTGATTTCAGTTGGTTAGCTGTACAGCAATTTACGGCTGAAGATAATTCACATCCCACACAATTCTACTTAAAGTCACCCTGTTAAGGCCCCTGCAGAATTATAACTTGTGTTGTTTAGTTTTAATTTGCTGGCATGGAAGGAGAGCTAATGATATTGTTTTACATTCTTTGCAGCTGTAATTATTTTGTTCTGACAGAGGTTATACAGAGAGAGTTCATCGGAGCTCAATGAAACACTGTCTGTTGGAAGCACTGGGAAGAAATTTGGGAGTGCTTGATAGTTTGTAAGGGTCAGTTCAAGCACTTGTGCCATTAAACCTTTTTAATCTTTAGTTGTAGCTTTTTTCCCCCAAGAGACTGTGGTCCATTTATCCAGCCCCTTAATATGTTGATAACTTTATCAGTCATAACCCCTGTTTTGAAATACATTAGTGGAAGGTGTGTTCATACTGCAACCCCAGTGGCTATATTTATAGGAGAGAGGGCATTTGAGTTTCCTATAAAACTTTGTGTGGCCAGTGTCACACTGTGCAAATTTCTTGTGTTTGTGTTTCCCTCTGACATTTCCCCAGCTAAGACCTTGTACATTTACAATATCTTCACACATACCATGCTGAAAATTGCATAGAAAGTATTAGAATCTGTAGTCATGGGTATGGGATGCAAAACAAAAGCCATCAAAGAACACCTTCCTTCATCTCTACTTGGAGGGTGTATGTTTATGTACATAAAGAAGAGAGAAATATGAAATGATACCACTAATTATATATCTTATTTTTAGCATATTGAAATTATGGACTCCAATGTGTTTAATGCTGTCAAATTACAGAGGCTTCCTTGGCCTTATTTTGCAGCTGTTTTAATGGGTATGAAAGGACTGTTTTAAGAATTATTTTTAAGCCATCCCCAGCAAACTAATATGATAGTAATACCATTTCTTTCATGAAGCTCATCTACTAATATTCCACACTTATTTCTGCCCCTGTAAATAATATTAAAATGAAATAAATTTGGACTATTTAATATTTCAAACAGACATATAAAGAAACAACTTGTGTTAATAGCCTCTTTCTGATAACATGAAATAATTGACTCCATTGCCAATTAGAAGATGACTTACAGAATGAGGATTCTTTTTATATGCAAAAAAGTACTTAAGTTCATGGAACTTGAAATTATCCATAAATGCAAGCTCCTTTTGGTCTATTTTGTTTTTTAACTGTACAGATTCCAAAAATGTAGATGATACTTTTGCTTAGACATACTCCTGTTAGTGACTCAGCAAGTAACCAGACTTCAGTGGAGGACCTTAGCATACACTTAAATATGGTAAGTGCAGTAATTTTGAAAGTTAACTCTTTCTATTACTAGTTATTACATTATATTAACACTGCATTATGAATGAGAATGCTATGACTGAATATTAAATTCTGTTGTGCATTCATAACTTAGATTTGTGCATACTTCCAACACAGGCACTTGTATACGTTATAGACAAAGTTTCCCACAAAATGTACTGACACAACAATACCATTACAAATTATAACTGAATGCTTCTGTATTATACATTATTAGAGGATGATTTATAATAATGACAAGTAATTGTTTTGAATGATTAGATTCAATTTGCTTAATTTTATAGAAGAAGAAAAGTGTTCCGGTTAAAGAAAATATAACTAAATGATTTTTTAAAAAATGGTGTTGTAAGAACAAAGAGGAATGGGGGGAGAGAGATGGAGCAAAGCGAAGAGAGAAACACAGAGCAGCAAATGCCGAGCCTAGTGCTGGTCTCTGGATAATTTACTGTCTGATTCTGTCACAGTTTGAGAATATTTTCAGCATGATCCTTTGAAAGAAGCAATAAATCATGGACAGAAGACAGACAATTAAATTCACTTGGTTGAAGTCCTAGCTCTATTGTTTCCTGGAAACATGCCCCAATCCTTTGTCTCCTTATAATTAAATGGTGATAATGTCAGCTATCTAGTTATGCTCTTGGGAATCAAAATGATTGCCATGTGATAGGAGATGAATGGTAAAGCTAACTTTATAGATTGCTGTTGAACTGTGTTTTTGCTGAACATAGTTCTGAGAAATTCTGACAAGAAACTGGCTTCAACTGAGAAAGAGCAAGTTTGAAAACGAGCATGAAAAGATGATTTTTCACAGAAAATCAAGTTTATGATGGATAAAAATATAAAGATAACTATAATGTTCATAGCTTAGTTGTTTCACTTCTCATTTTCAAATAGAAGACCGTGCTTCTCCTGGGATATCTATCCCTGGCCTAAGATTTTAAACATTGATATATGACAATGTTTAGAGAATGGTTTAACAAGCAAAACAGCACAGAATTTTTTCTTTAAAAATAGTCCAAGCTCTGTGAATTGAACTTCTAGGAAAAGCTACACTTTATTTTGTACCATGTTTCCTGACATGCTTTAAAAGGTTATAAATTGTTCTTTATTAGATGAATTGTTCTTTATTGTTCCATGGCTTGCAAAGAATGATCTCTGTCCCCAGCATACATAAATTTGGAACTGGTATCTGGATGTGAAATGTTTAAACTTCTTGTTTAAATATAAGAAATAACTCAATCTGACACTCTTATAATTGCAGGGCTACTCCAGGCCCCTGGAAAATAGGGAGCATGTTCCTTCCATACAAGACTAGGGCTACTTGAATAGCACCCTGGGAGTCACATGTTTAGATCACTGACTGCAGTCAAGCTTCTACTGTTCAGAGATTTGGAGCCCTTCCTAGAATCCCATTTAAAGTAAGGGCAAGAGATAGAGATTTATACACAAAGTAGGATTGGATCTGTGTTAACTGATTTTCCTCACAGAGGTGAGGGAAGCAAAGCACTTTTAAGTTTGAATAATTTCTATGTACAAAGAAGTGCTTTTACTTTTCAGGATACAGCCACTTGGAAGACCTGCGGCTGATTCTGTGCATCACAGAATCTGATTGGAAGGAGATCATTTGATGGCATTCCCTAGCACCATTTTCATTCCATGCTATAATTAAGAATATCTGTATTTAAATTTAAATGCTTACTTTTCTCATATCCTATCACTCATAGATTTTATTTTGCTGCCTTGAATCTTCAATCTGAAACTGAGAAAAGCCCTTATGTTAAGGTTAATGTGGAATAGTGTCCTTTCACACAGTGATTGATGTGGATGTGCCACAGTCCTTTTATTTTTTTGAGTGTGCAAGAGTCACTACTGGACTACTGGATGATGCTTAAATATTGCACAGCCACTTATCAGTCTGCCCTCATTTCACACAGAGCAGTCAGCCTTTCCTTCCACTGCCCACTTGCTGTTCTAACAGGCCATCCTGTTTATGCCTTCTTCTGGTTTCTACTATTTGCACTTTAGCTTATTCTTCTTTGTACTTGCAACATATACTCTGCGCCCTTTAGACAGCAATTCATGTATTTCACTACTTGAGATGGTGACAGCAACAGATCAGGTGATAGTAAGAAGTATGCAAGATTTTATCAGTGATCACAGTTTTTTAAAAGAGGAAATGGAACATATCTGTTACAATCTGAATACAGCTATGAAAAGATAATCCACTTGAAACATTTGGAATATAAGTGACATTGGTTTGGAAAAAGAGGAAGATATAGTTACCCTGAGTTTGAAAATAACATACTATTTCAACCTTTAGGCTGGATAAAGATGGATGGAGTGATTGAAATCCAGATACTTGGCTTATCTGCACAAAGCCCAGCTGGCCCTGACAGGTGAGAGCTGGGTTTTAGAAGAGGCATACATACAGATAGATGTTGCCTGTGGGCGAAAAGAGCTGTGAAGAAACACCTTGCTTCTCCTGTCCTCATCCTCCAATATTTAGCCAATATTCCCCATAGGCAAAATCTGTCCAGACAGTGACACAACATTATGGATGGTCCTGTTGGGTGTCCTTTAATTGCACTACAGTGTGCAGAAGCTTGAATGCACATAGCATGAAGAATGGGTCTGGACTCAAGCATGCCAAGTAATAGTAAACAAAGAGAAGGGATTCCAACTTCTTGTATGGAGGGACAGAAAAAAGCGTTTAAAATCGAATTACCTCTGAATCAATCTCCAATTTATCTTCAGGAAAAGGCTTAATTTAAAATACTATCATATATGACAACATTCTAAACATATATATATATATATATATATATATATATATATATATATATATATATATATATATATATATATATATATATATATATATATAGTAAATGAATTTTAAAACCGAGAGCTGAGTCCCTAGGTTCACTTCTTAAAATTTCAGTCATCAAAATAATCTCTTATTAAACAATGTCAAGTGGAAGTTAGTGCAGAACACTCTGTCCTTGCAATTCGCTTCTGTGCTAGCACATATATCTCCTAAGATAAACACAGAAGAAATTTAAACTATGCCAAGCCAAAGTAAAAAGAAATGCAGCCAACATCAACTGATAGATACGTATTTTCCAGGAGATTTACCCAAAGTGTGGGCTGATTTTTCTAGTGAAGACAATACAAACTGTCATTTAAACTATGAAGAATTGGAAACAACACCTAGAGCTAAAAAGATAAGGAAAATGAAGCAACACCATGGAACATGTGTAGGATAACATGGCAATTGCCAAGTTTTAGGTTAATGGAATTTTTCCTATAAACTTAGAACAGTAGGTCTCTTATACTAAAGTATCTGAAAAGTTACGTTCTCCCTCATTTTCTCTTTCCCTTTCACCTCTTAGCATCCAGCAGAAAAGCAAGTCATTGCCTAGTAGTGTATGAGCTGTTTTAAAATTTAAAATTTAACTCCCATTCCCGATAAACAGAAGGATGACTTATTTTGTAATAACTGTTTGTTCACTGAAAACAGAGTATTTATGGTGGGTCGATGATACACCTTTGAAATGTTTGTGGCAGTTTTGAGGAACTGAAAAAACATTCTTAAAGGTGATGGGTTAGTCAATAAGATAGAAGCTGTGTCCAGGGATAGCATTTGTGTTTTCCAGCTGCTTCTTGAGTTATTTCGTCAGCACTGATTTTTCTGGTCTGGCGCCTACTACTTATACAGTGTTACGGTATTCATGTGACCCCCAAACTGATCCTAACCTAATCTCCTCAGAAAGTATTGACGTTTAGTTACTAAGTCACCATGGACATTTCTTTGTTAAACCACCAGAGGATTTGGTCTGTGTGAATGAATCCTAGTGGCCATTGTTGACTGCTTCCTACTTTTACATATTTTTTCCATATTTTCTTCCTAAGGATTTCTAGTTTGTTTCTTTCCATTTCTAAGTTGGCTGTGAGTTCTGTGACGGTATTGAAATTGTTTCCTCTGATATAGAAACTAATATATACTAAATGACTATCCTTCACAAAATACATTTATCCTTATATAATCTATCATCTTTCTTTCCTTGTGTGGTTCTCATGAACTTTAAATAGAAAGGTGCTTTCTCATCTATCCTTGCACATAGGGCTGGTGCTGGAAATCGCCTAGAAGAGCAATTTAATTAAAGATAAGGACATTGGGCACCCAGCATTCCCACCTGAATGCATCATGAGCAGCTCAAATTCTGTTAATGGTCACAGAAAGTTAGAACTGGTTTGTTGCTTTTGGGGAATTATGTATATGTTTGAGTCAAAAGTACTAGACATATGCAACACAACAATTATGTGGCATAACTCTTATCCTCAGACAGTTTAACTGTTAGTGGAAGGCAGATTGGGTGAACAAAGGCAATATTAGTTGTTATGGGTGGAATTATGTTCCCTCAAAAATTCATGCATTGAAGTACTAACACCCAAGAACTCAGAATGTGACTATATTTAAAGATATGGCCTTTTAAAGGTGACTAATTAAACCCAAGGTCATCAGAGTTGGCCCTTATCGCACTTACCAGATCCATCTAAGAAGAAGAAACCTGCGTATGCACACAAACCAGTTATGTGAGAGCACTGAGAAAAGACATGCACGAGTATGGGAGGTGGGTGGGGGGAACCGGTGCCACACACAAGCTGCTAGGCCTCAGCAGAAGGCACTTCTGGCCACACTGAGTTCTATGTCCATCCTCAAGAACTTTCAGCAAATGCATTCCTGTCGTTGAAGCACTCTGTCATTTTGTTGTATCCTCCTTTGCAAACTAAGTTAAACTAAAAGGCAAAAGAATAATTCTGAATTCTTTTTGTTAATTAATTTTGTAGAAATAAGACTCTGATAACGATTGGGCTATTCACTAATCCATCATTAGGAATCATATATATATATATTGCCAGTCATGTTTAGTTCAATTCTAATTCTCTGGGCTATCTAGCCTCCAGTTCTTGGCCATCCAGGCAGTATCAGTGATGGACTCCCATGGCAGCAGTTGCAGAGACCAACGGCCAAATATTAGGCAGAGCTAGGGGAGCAGACAGAAGGATTGTAGGAGCCAAGTGTCAAGGACATGATGAAAACACGACCCACAGAATCAACTAAGCTGGGCTCATAGGGGCTCACAGAGACTGAAGTGACAATTATGGAGACTGTATAGGTCTGGGCTAGGTCCTCTACATGTATGTTATAGTTGTGTAGCTTGATTTTATTTTGGAACTCATAACAGTGGGAAAGGGGGTATCTCTGACTCTGAGCTTAGGATCCTTTTCCTCCTACTGGGTTGCCTCACTCAAGCTTGAGAGTTTATGCCTAGTCTTACTGTTATTTGAAGCCATGTTGGGTTAATATCCTGGAAGGCCTTCTCTTTTCTGAAGGGAAACCAAGGAGTGGCTCCAGGGGAGAGGGGGTGGAGAGTGGAACCGGAAAAAGTGGAGGGAGGGGAAACTGCACTTGGGATATAATGTATGAGAGAAGAATGCAGTAAAAAAAATTTGGTCACTGCTTGAGTTGCATTATAATTGCTTCAATATTTAGCTATCAGTTTCCTTCACTGACACACTAAGAATAGCTCTACATGTAGGTCCCTTAGGTTCAAAGATAGCTTCTCTTAATCCTAATACTTAACTTTAGAGATATTCATGCAAGCTCCAGAATTTCCTAAGTAAGAGTGTTTGCTGCAGTTGTTCCAAGGAGAGGGAATTAGGGTGCTAGCATCCCCTCCAGTCTTCCTTTGTATGCCATTGGAACTCTTTAAGCACAGCTCCTCACCTGCCCAATTCCTCCTTGATATTCCTAAATGTATTATTTCTGTACAGTGGCATCCTTCCTACTCCATGAGTTCCAGATCAGTGAGAAACTTACCCCCTGTGAATGTTTTTAAAGGTAGATAGTACCTAAATAATTATTCCCCTGGTTGTTTGTATCCAACATCCAAACACATGCACACCTCTGTGCAATGCACTTTCACAATAAATAAATTAATAAAATGTTGGCTAGAAGAATGGAAAAGAACCATAAATGGATGACATTACTGTGGTGACATATGTATACCCTAATAAAATTTGCCTGAAGATCAGTGAATAGAACAAGCCACTAGGTTAAACATAGAGGCCAGGCAGTGGGGCACACATCTTTAATCCTAGCACTGGGAAGGCAGAGATCTGTCTAGATCCTCATACATTTCATAGAAGTTCTAAATTTTAGAGAAAGGAAAGGAAAACTGGAAGGCGGTATTTTAAAAGATAATTGTTTAAAATAGCATCAGAATTTTAAAAAAGTTCCTTTAGAAAAAAATTGAATGTTGAATATGAAAATATAAGTCAGTCTTCACTAAGCATATTAGAATGACATTTTAGAGTATAAAATAAATGAATAGAAGAGACCATGAAGTGCCTCAATGGGTGGAGCACCTTCAGCTCATGCTGAGTTTGACCCAGAACCTGACAGTTAGAAGCAGAGAACCCATTCTGGAGAGTGAACCTCTGACCTCCACATGCGCACACTAGCACACAAAGTATCTGGATACATACACTTAGGCTAAAATAAGTAAATGAAAACCATTTAAGAGAAAAGTAGTGACAATGTATTCTTAACTTTTTTAGTAATTAAGTCTCTTCTCGGGAAAATTCACACATGTTTATAATGCGTTGTTTACTCTCACCCCCCACCATGTGTGTGTGTGTGTGTGTGTGTGTGTGTGTGTGTGTGTGTGTGTGTGTGTGTGTGTGAGATATGGGACAGAAAAGAAAAAAAAAGGGAAAGTACTGGGGATGCCTTTCTGTATGCTGTAAATGTGTTGCTCTGATTGATTGATAAATAAAATGCTGATTGGCCAGTAGCCAGGCAGGAAGTATAATATAGATGGGATAAACAGAGAGGAAAATTCTGGGAAGGGGAAGGCTGAGTCCGAAGATGCCAGTCCGCTGTCCAGGGAGCAGCATGTAATAGGCACACAGGTAAAGCCATGGAACATGTGACAACATATAGATAAACAAAAATGGGTGGAGTTTAAATGTAAGAGCTAGTCAGTGGTAGCCCTGAGCTAATGGGTGAGCAGTTTTAAATAATATTAGCTTGTGTATGTTTATTTGGGTCTGAGCAGCTGCAGGACTGGTGGGTGAGAAAGATTTGTCTTGACTACATGCCAGGCAGACTCCATCTCTCTCTCTCTCTCTCTCTCTCTCTCTCTCTCTCTCTCTCTCTCTCTCTCTGTCTCTCTCTGTCTCTCCCTCCCCCCCCTCTCTCTCTCTCTGTGTGTGTGTGTGTGTGTGTGTGTGTGTGTGTGTGTGTGTGTGTGTGTGTGTGATGCTGAGTATGTAACTCAGGGCCCCATATATGATAAGCAAGTGTTGAACCACTGAGGTACACTTCCCAGACTTGAATGAATTCTATCTATAGAAGGCATTTCAACCGATAGGAAACTTCTCAATACTGACAACAAAGGCTGGGTAGATCTACAATCAAACTATAACTCAAAAAATAGCAAAAATGTCCAACATATAGAGATGGAAGGTCTTTGACACCTAAAGAGCCATGAGAAGAATCAATAGGGGAAAAAATTTTTGTGTTGGGCTCACACTCTTCTATGTGTGTGTGTGTGTGTGTGTGTGTGTGTGTGTGTGTGTGTGTGTGTATGCATGTATGCACACATATGGAGTTGAGATGACAACCTGCCATAGTTGGTTCTCTCCTTACTCTATGTGGGTTTCGATATTGAACTCAGGTCATTCAGCTTGGTAGCAAGTACCTTTCCTTGCTCAAACACCCTGATAACAATCTTAAAGCATATTTTATAAGAACCTCATAATTAGTAGGCTTTATACCCTTTTTTTTCATACATCTTTAGTAACTGACAATATGTTTCCTGAGGATTCTAATCTCTGGAATAGTGTCCTTCTCCAAAAAGTTGTGAAACTGCATCAGTTTCAAGTAATTTACACTCATGTAAATGATTAACTAAGAGAATTTATAGGTAAGAGCTCCCCTGAGCCAGTGGTAATACTATCATTGAAGTATATTCGCAATCAAGGAAACAGTCTTTCATTTTTTACCACACAGTAAATTAAGGGCTCTCATATATTCAATTTTGTATACCTGTAAATAAAAGCACAGTTTAGTGTACTTTAGTGGAATGATAAGAGTTTCCCTTCAAGTTAGACAACTAATACAATGGCATCAGGGCATGAGTGTTATTAGGGACAAATATTTGTCTCATCTATTCAAAATTATTCAAGAATGGAGACACATTGTGTTCTCTAGGAACTGGGCTTCTGCATGAGTGACTGCTAGGCTATTCTCCTCAGCTTTTTGATCTCAGTTAAAAAACTGGTTACAAAGCACACTCAAATCTACCTCCTATAGCAGGAAGAAGAAATTTGGTATAATATATATAACTTGCTTACCACACAGTAGACCTTCCATAAATTAAAAACAGATTCTAGATTTTAACAAAGACCATAGAAGCCAAATAGTGAATGAATGGAATAGAATCTTCACACTGCCAAACTTAGTGGACTGTGGGGAGAGAATGAGAAGGAAGTGCAAAGTGAAGTAACAACACAAAAGTAACTCTTAGTTTGCCTTTTAATTATTGAATAAAGGTAATTTATGCAAAAGAACTAATGTATAGATCATGCAGATGGTGCAGAGTGAAATATCTTCCATAGATCATGGGAATAGGAATGTATGATTTAAAGTCAGAGTTTTCTTAAAGGCCCAGGGGAACTGAATCAGCATAGCTACAAACCTTGCAGAAATGTATTTTCAAATGGAATTGCCGACTTCTTTGCCTACAGTTACAGAATCAGGTGTCCTTGCTTACAAGTAGCTCTGAGACATTCATTTATCTCATAAATAGTCCCTGACTTTTTTCTGATTTTTTTCCCTAGTAGTTTTGTTTTCCACAAATGTTTTTAGGAGATTTGAAAGGAACACAATTTGGAGGGCAGGCATTTTTCACTAGCTTCATTGCTTGGACAGAAAGCAAAAATCAACGTGATAAATACCCACCTGGGCAAAGATGAGGTCCCCAAATGCTGAGACTGAGCTTTGGAAGATGCTGAGCTGCTGTGTACTGTGTAGTTTCAAAATCAGTTTTGCACTTTCATTGCACCTGAACACTGGGTTTCCTCTTCCTGATGGTTAGAGGACATTGGTGTGCCCCCTGGATTAGCCAATCTTGCTGAGAACAGAGCAGCCATAAAGTTAAATGTAGGAAGCACACCAATGTTCCTTATGAGAGTTCTGACTGGATTCTCTCTCCGTGCTGTGACAGAACACTGTGGCAGTTCTAGTCAGGAACATGTTTACAATGTTCTCCTACAACTATACCTTTTACATACTTAAAATCTATCTATCACGACACTGAAAAACTGTTCAAATGTTGACAGCATTTAGACAAAATAATCAAATAATTCGAGTGAAGGGAAATGAGAGTTTTTGTAGTAGGGACATTCATCATATTGACTTGCAAAATAGACACAAGGAATTCATTGTACTATTTTATGTTTCAGATGGTCTTTAATACCAAGATTTTTAAAATGTTCTGATAATATGACAGTCTGTGATATGTCAGAAAAAATAAGGTCATGCCATGTCAATGCAATTAATTTTATATCATATAGAAAAATACATAAAGAGTTTAGGATGTAAATAACTCCTCCTCAAAAATGACATGATTATTGGACTTTTTTCTATATAATTATTATAAATTTTTCTAAAATGTATGCAAAAGAGCACTACAATAACTGATAAGAGGTTTTCATGTCTATTAGTTACAAGAAGAACTCCAGAAGGAGGATAGAAAGAATTTAAGAGCCACAGAGGGTGGGTGGGGGAGCACTGGGAATCTCTGTCTTCCAGGCACAACATGGCGGTTGTACTCATGAAATCACAGCAGCCATGAGTGCCTATATAACACCTGCATAAGGCTGTGCACATCAGCATCTCTCATTCTGGGGGAGCTCAGTCACTAGTGAGCTTGTGGCAGTTAATGGTTGCAGGGGGAAGAGGCCACATTTTCCCCTGTGGTCTTGCCACTGATTACCTGTCAATATTCCAGTAAATAACACTCCATCTGCTGTCACACGGGCAACCCTAACTAAACTCAGGGGAACACACACACACACACACACACACACACACACACACACACACACGCCATGAATGTTGAAGGGGAACTTGTGAGAAGAGCAAGAAGCTGAGCAGGAGTGGGAGGGTGATAAAAGCATGTAATAAGAGGTCTGGATGATCAAATACAGTACACATTTGTGGTGGTTTGAATAGGAATGACCCACACACACTCACGTGTTTGAATTGATCCATAGATACATATTGATCCATATAGTAGCACTATTACAATAACTGGCCCTTGTTAGAGTAGGTGTGGCATTGTTGGAGGAGGTGTGTCACTAGGGAGTGGGCTTTGAGGTCTCAAAAGTGAGAGCCAAATCTCTGCCTGCTGCTTACTGATCCAGATGTAGAATTCTCAGCTCCTCCTCCAGCACCTCTGTCTGCATGCTGCCATGTTTCCCGCCGTGATGATAATGGACTAAATATCTGAACTGAAAGCCAAACCCAATTAAACATTTTTTCTTTATAGAGTTGCTGTGGTCATGGTGTCTCTTCACAGTGGTAAAATCCTAAGACAACACATATATGAAATTACCAGGTAATAAATTTAGAAAGCACAAAAAGCACATGTGTATGGATATAAAAAGCCAATACCTTTACAAACACAAAGCAGAAATTTCCTTCGTCATTTTATTACTACACGTGGAAACCTCAAACACAAACCCTGTTCATAGCAAAACAGTCAGCATTCAAGCTTAGTGTTGTGGTTTATTTCTAGAATAATAAATTGCATTCAGCCATTTCTTTCACTTTGACGTGGGGCAATAAATCCAAGTTTTCATTTCCTCACAGTTGTAAAAATAGAACTGTAGTTACATAACTGTGCAAACAATAGCAGAATATATATCACTGAGTTTCATGTGAAGTACGTGATGGAATTCAGGGAAAGCACACATCCCAGTGTCTTTGACACATTCTTAGACAGGTCAGCAGCGGCAGCAGACCCCAACAGGAGCTCTTTGTAATCATTTTGTATTTTGTTCTTACTATTTTATGTCTCAGCATTTTACTTGCTGATAATATAAAAGGATTGCAGATGTTTCCAAAATTGTTTCTGTTATGAAGAATTTAATAATTATTTGCAATATTATTAATACATTTCAACAACAATTATCTATGTGAAAAGGTCTAAATGGCAAAGTAATTTCTTAAGATTATGATTTTTTTCAAACAAATCTCTGAGGGAATCACCTTATTATTTGATTTTATAGATTAGAAAAACTGCATTAATTGGCACTTTATGGGAAGGTGGGATCTCACCCTTCATCCATAGATCTTCCCTGGCCTGGGTGTCCTGCTGGAGAGAGGATGCAGAGACTTTCAGGGGGGCTCCAAGCAGTCTTAGTGCATTTGTGTGTCTTGGAATGTTCACTTTTGGAATACAAATGTGCTCTCAGGAGACTTAGCTGGAACATGAAATCATCATATTCTGGTTTCTGAATGAGCTGCAATGGAGCCCTAGAAGTATGAATGAGCTACCCTGGGATGTTCAAACGAGCTGAGACCACTGGGGAACACACCATCTGCTTCTATATTGTGATAACTGCATGGAGATCTCATGAGAGAACTACTCACCTGAGGTTAGTCAACCCAGAGAACCACAACACACTACAACCAAGATTATTTTAAGCCATGGTCTCTGGGTGTGGTTTTGTCCCTTTGCAATTAGGAGAGGTTATATTTTCTCATTTCTATGTCTTTATTTCTCAATTTTCATTCCATTTATTCATTAGCATATATTAATTCTACAAAATAATGATGTAATCATGTTATTTTCATATAAATTGTACTTTGATTATACCTCCCTACACACACACACACACACACACACACACAAACACACACACACACACGCCACACTTGTCCTTTTCTTTTCTATAATAATTGCCCATTTGCTTTCATTTTTCCATCTAGGTCCATATATTTTACTGTAAGCAACATGAATTTCATCTCTCTTTGTATGTTTCTGGGCTGTATCTATTGTGTATATGTTGGCAAGTATGAGAGGTAGACAGCCAATCACAAGTAGATAGCCATCTCTAAAACACTACATACAAGAGGCAGTGACCTATCTTAACCTTAACTCCCTTTGAAGTTCTTAGGTAGACCGCCTTAACCGTTGGTAATGTCACCATTCAAATGTAGACTGGATTGAGACACAGCTTTGCAACCCAAGAGTCATTTGCCTGGGGGAAGTAAGCTGATGTTGAAATACATTTAAGTTCTTATAAGCTTATTAAAAAAAAAAAAGCACTAGTCTGTCTTCCTCATATTAAGAACAATTTATAAGGAGTGTCGAACATACATTAAACACTCCCTCTGATACCAATGTAAGATCAGTAGAATGTATAATAAACAATTAAAAACTATTTTAAATAGGATGAAAATGTTTACAACTGTTGCCCAAGCAATACTATTAAAAGAGAATAAATTTCTACATTTACTTTTGCAATCTTCAATGCAAGTTACTTAAGATAGAGAAGGTTACTTAATGTCTCTTCCAACCTGCTCTTATTTCAGGGTTGCTTAAGAAATAAGATGTAACCTAGCATAGCAACTGACACAGAGAATCTGTCCCCAAGCAATAGCTCTTAACATCTGTAATCCTTCCTACAGAATGCCTGCAGCATGGAGAGAACATCTTACTGCTTTTTGCTCCCAAATGTGCTTTACATAGCTGAGAGCCTTTGGTTTTTCTCATTCTGCAGTGCACCCAGTCACGGGCTATTTTTGGTTATAATAAGAAAGCTCTTTATCTTCTGAATGCAGTAAGCCAAGTTGGTTTTCCCATTAGAATGATAAAGTGTGTTTAAGTAATAATATTGTTCCTACATAAAGGAGAATATGTCCCTAAACATCCTTTACTTAACTTATCTCACTAGAATTCTCCTTTATCAACCAGGAAATTAAACTACACAATGGGAAACTGTCCAGTAGTGTCTTTGTGATTGCTGACACAAATCAATATTTGGTTTATTAGAATATGTTCTTACTTAAAAACCCAAGTTCTCCCTTAAACACGATCAAAATAGGTAGAACATCCCATCGTAGTTTGATAAATATATATTTTTGCTGTAATTATGTGATAAACAAACATAGTGACAAGATAGTGTCTGTCTCAGGAAATGACTTTTTGTGTTGAGTGTACATTTTTATTTAGCTTTCAAATTAAACCTGAACATTTTACTGCTAAAGAGAAGGAAGAAAATGAAACCACAGAGCACTGGGAACAATAAGGCTTCCCTCAGGTAAGGTGTTCCTGAGGAAGCTGGAATCGATTCTTTGGTCACAAAAGGAAAACACACATTAGAAAGGGAAAACAAAATCACTATGAGCTAAATAAATAAATAAATAAACAAACAAACAAACAAACAAGACTTCTGCTTTTCCTTCTGTTCCTTTCTCCCCTCTCCTTTTCTTCCTGAATTAAGGTTTTCAGCCTTCTGTGTAAGGAGGGGCAGATAAACTAGACATGTGGGTGTGAGCACATCGTGCGGTGTGGTGCTGGAAAGCAAGGGGCCAGGAGCACCACCATATGCAGCAAGCGCATGCGGCAGAGGGTCTCCATGCAGCAGAAGGTGAGGGCAATACACACAGGGTAATACTGTGTGGAGTGATTTGATTCCAAACTCTTGCATGGTAAAATTATATAAGAGACAAAATGCTAAGCTTTTGAGAGAAGTAATTCTTGAATCAAATTAGATATATGAAGTTATTTCTTTCTCAGGTAGTTTGTGAAACTTTCATTCAATGTTCATTATCTTCAGTTTTCTTCTTGGAAAAAAATATGATATCTTGTTATGGGAGAAAAAAAGAACTTAATGGTTTATAACCCTGGATCAATTACAAACTCAAATTTCAAATCTGTTATGATTAAATTTAACAATTTCATATTGTTAAAATAATAACAGGATATTGAAAGAATATATTCAGAAATAAACTGACATTTGCTGTAACTCAATTCTATTTGAATAAAGCAATTTATGCTAATGGGCACTGATACATATTTAAGAAATATAAAATGTGACATAACTCTATAATAGACATAATTCATTTTTTTCTTTTGACAAGAGCTTAAAATTGAGTTGGGATGTTTAATTTATTTTAGCTATGAGTGGAAACTAAAATACTTTAAAGCTGATATTGAAGCAAAATTCTATTAAAGAAAGCACAAAATACCAGTTTTTAATTCATACTTCAAAAGTTTCCTATATAACTGAGACGCTGAGCACTGGCTTTCCTACTACTCCACTGTATTTTATAATTTCTTTGGGGTCTGATTTCTGTCCTTTTTGATCAGGTTCATTCAGAGATTTAATGGCATTTATGGCTCTGTTATGGGCATGAGGGTATGAGTGGAGATGTTGCTGGAAGGTGTTGGCTTACCTGTCACATTTCTCATTGGAAGACTCTGAATTGTCTGTACATCAGTAACATGTTTCCAACATAGGAACAAACCACTTTCACTGGAGCACTTGGAGACTCGCGGAACTCCAGGCTTTCAACTGTATCTCAGTCCAGTATCCCTCATGTTTCCCCATCAAAGATAGGACTGGTATAGAAAAGTTGCACTAACTAAGTTTGGCATTTTTATAACCAAGTGCAGTGTCTCATTTCCTGATCAGATATAAGACTATAACAAACCAGGCTCCAACTTTGCCACTTTGCTTTAACTTCATAATGAATATATCTGAGACTTTTATGTTCTCTTTTCAATACAAAATGTGTTTAAGAGTGGCCTATTGTTCTTATTATTGGCTGTTATTGTCCACTACAAAGGTATAACATAGAACTTTACTCCAATTCTTGTGAGTGAAGAAGTCAACAAAGCATGCCTCATCAATCCAACTCTGCTCAACACATAGATATGATGTCATTATTGGAGGAAAAGTGACCTAGAACAGCACACTACTACTCATTTCTGCTGTACTGACTGCATAAGATACTCCAACAGCCCTGATAAGCCTGAAACTTAGTTCAGAACATTTCCTAGAGCTCACACATCTGTAGTGTTTCTTAATATGACCCCACGTTGCATGACCCATTCTACTATGAGACTTGAGCCCACATAGAAATCAGGAATATCAATAGAGTACACTCTGCCCTGGGGATAGTAGCTACAGATATATTCCTGAGTTGCTAAGATTCTCTTATGTTTTTACCATTTCACATGGGTTAATGCAAAGCCAGAAATCTGGTTCTTCAGAGCCAAGCCCCAACAAAATAGGTTGGGCATCATGCCCCAGCAAACATGCACATTTACACAGACGATGAACTAACACACACCTGGCACTGGGTTTATCTATTCCTCTTCTTGACCTAACAACCAACCAGGCATCAGACTAGCCCTTAGAAAGTGTTTCACAGTAGGATGGCTCAGATGCCCATCCTCCTACCTACCTTCTGAGTCCAGGAATTTTCATCTCAGTTTATCTTCCCAAAGTCACTCTATGAATATAATAGGCAGGTGACTGAATTTTCAATAACATAAGTTCTGTTCATTTCTTTTTTAATAGATTTTTTTTTGCTGAATTTCTCATTTAAGTCAATTTTTTTCCTGATTTTATTGAATTAGTCATCTCTATTGTCACATCTGGCTGAGTTTCTTTGAATTTGAGTTATTTTGAATTCCATTTCCTCACTTCACAGCCTGCTAGCATGCCTTGTGTAGCTGAGACTAACCTAATAATGTGTTAATAAATGCTATATTCTCCTAGACAGTCCATGTGCTTCCAGAGAGTCTGTAATGTCTCCACAGCCCTGACTTTGCCTTGACAGTAAGAATGTAATCCTGTACACTGCAAAAGCCCATCCTGTACCTGTCAACCCATAATACCTATAGGTACCACCTGTATACAGCCCGAAACCTCATCCTAAGCAAAAGTACACCACATCAGTGAGTTCATAAACACGTGTCACCTAAGACACAGATGCTGACAAGATTATAGCAGAAGAAACTATATTGACACAACACTACTGAATCCACTCAAAATGAAAACCAATATACCAGTATCCTAGGACTGTCCAAAGGGAAAAAGAGCTTTTCAGGGGAGAAGCTCCATGAAATTAAAATGATGCATGACATGCAGAGATGTCAACAAAGGAATACAAAGAACACCAAAAAAGGAAGAAAACTTCACCAATACCCCCAATGGAACATAATTCTTCATTAACTGGAGAAAGGAAATTTGTGAAAGACTGAAAAGGAGTGGTATGTAGATAAAGGTTTTAGCTATGATTCAAAATTACAAGCAATAACAACAACAACAACAACAAAAATCAGGAAAAGCTTCTGCGGGGCCCAGAGAGATGGCCCAGCTCTTAGGAATACATATTGCTTTCCAGACCTGGGATTACTAGTACCACCTCAAGCAGCTCACAAGTTTTCATAACTCCAGCTCCAAGGGGATCCAATGATTTTGGCATCTAGAAGTACTCAAATGCACATTCATTTGCCCATAAACAGACACAATACACAACACATAATTTTAAAGCTCACAAAAGCGTCTATATATCAAGAGAAGCCATCAACAAAATGAAGAATCACCCTGTGAAACTATGGAAGTTTTTTTTTTAAAACTACTCATTTTACAAAAATTAATATCCAAAGATTAGAAGGAAACCACATGACACAGGAAGAAATCATCCAGTTAAAAATGAGTGAAATATTTGAATAAAATTTTTTGTAAGGGTTTATAATTTGCCAACAAGAATTGGAAACCTAAACAATATTACTATTTGTTATGTAAACACAAATCAGAACCACAAGGAGTTATCACTTCATTGCAGTAAGAATAGCCATTGTCTCAGTGCAGAATTCTACCAGAATTTCAAAGAAGAGCTAATACCAATACTTCTCAAATTGTTCCACACAATAGATACAGGAGGAACACTGCCAAACTCTTTTTATGAAGCTGCAGTTACCCTGATACCCAAGCCATACAAAGATACAAAAAAGAAAGATAATTACAGGCCAATCTCCCTTATGAACTTGGATGCAAAAATACTCAACAAAACACTGGCAAAGTGAATCCCAGAACACATAAAAAAAAATCATTACAATGACCACGTAGGCTTCATCCCAGAGATTCAAGAATGGTTCAACATATGAAAATTTGTCAATGTAATCCATCATATAAACAAACTGAAAAAAAAAAAACAAAACACATTATCATCTCATTAGATGATGAAAAAGCTTTGCCAGAATCTAACATTCCTTCATGATAGAGGTCTTGGAGAGATTAGGGATACAAGGAACATAATCACAGCAATTTATAGCAAGCCAACAGTTAACATCAAATTAAACGGATAGAAACTCAAAGCAATTTCTCTAAAATCAGGAACAAGAGAAGGCTGTCCACTCTTGGAATATCTATTCAAATTTCTAGTAAGAGCAATAAGACAACAGAAAGAAATCAAGGGGATAGAAATTGGAAAGGAAGAAGTTAAACTTCCACTATTTGCAGATGATATGATAATATACATCAATGACCCCAAAAATTCTACGGGGCAACTCCTGCAGCTGATAAACACCTTCAGTAATGTGGAAGGATACAAGATTAAGTCAAAAAATCCGAAGCCCTCCTATACACAAATGATAAGCAGGATTAAAAGAAGTCAGAGAAACAACACCCTTTACAATAGCCACAAATAATGTAAAATATCTTGGGGTAACTCTAATAAAACATGTGAAAGACCTTTATGACAAGAACTTTAAGTCTTTAAAGAAATAAATTGAAAAAGATATTAGAAAATGAAAGCTCTCCCACGCTCATGGATAGGTAGGATAAACATAATAAAAATGGCAATCTTACCAAAACAATCTACAGATTCAATGCAATCCCCATCAAAATCCCAACAAAATTCTTCACAGATTCCAAAAGAACAATATTCAAACTCATGGAAGAACAAAAAATCCAGGATAGTTAAAACAGTCCTGTATAATAAAGGATCTTCTGAAGGCATCACCATCCCTGACTTCATGCTCTACAATAGAGCTATAGTAATAAAAACAGCTTGGTATTGGCAGAAAAACAGACACATGGATCAATGGAATTGAATCAAAGACCCTGACATAAACCACACACCTATGAACACCTAACTTTTGACAAAGAAGCCAAAATTATGCAATGGAAAAAAGAAAGCATCTTCAACAAATAGTGCTGGCGTAACTGGACATGGACATGTAGAAGAATGCAAATAGATCCATGTCTAACATCATGCACAGAACTGTGGTGGTATAATCCTTTTCTGTTCACTGGTATGAATATATGTAGCTATGATTGGTCTAATAAACAAGCTGACTGGCCAATAGCTGAACCAGATAAAGTTTGGTGGGAAAGCTAAAATGAGAATGATTGGATGAGGAAGGGCAGAGTTTGAGAAGTGGCCAGCAGATGGAGAGAGAGCAGGAGATGAATTTGCCATGCTAATAAAAGTACTACCATGTGGCAGATGGTAAATAAGGAATTTGAATTAATTTAAAATGTAAGGACTAGTTAGCAATAAGCCTGAGCTATTAGCCAAGCATTTATAAATAATATTTAGTCTCTGTGTTGTTTTTTGGAAGCAGCTACCAAAATGGGTTAGTCATGACAGAAAAACTTCCAACTACATAAAACTCAAGTCCAAATGATCAAAGACCTCAACGTAAATCCAGTTACACTGAACTTGATAGAAGAGAAGTGGGAAGTAGCCTTGAATACATTGGCATGGGAGACTACTTCCTGAATATAAGACCAGTAGCACAGACACTGATATTGACAATAAATGGGATCTCCTGAAACTGAGAATTTTCTGTAAGGCAAAGGACAACATCAATAAGATGAAATGGCAGCCTACAGAATGAGAAAAAAAAAACTTCACTAACCTCATATTGGCAGAGGGATGAATTCCAAACCATATAAAGAACTCAAGAAACCAGACATCAAAATACCAAATAATCCAATTTAAAAAATGAGGTACATATCTAAACAGAGAATTCCCAACAGAAGAATCTCAAATGGCTGAAAGATATTTTAGGAATTACTCAACATCCTTAGTCATCAGGGAAATGCAAACCAAAATGACTCTGAGATATTATTTTACACCTCTCAGAATGGCTAAAATCAAAAACACTGAAGACAGCTTATGTTGAAGAGGATGTGGAGCAAGGGGAACTCTCCTCTACAGCTGGTGGGAGTGCAAACTTGTACAGTCACTTTGGAAATCAGTATGAAAGTTTCCCAGAAAATTGGGATTCAATCTATCTCAAGACACAGCAGTACCATCTTGGGCATCTACTCAAAGGATGCTCAATTATAACCACAAGGACAGTTGCTCAACTAAATTCATAGCAGCATTATTCATAATAGCCAGAACCTGGAAAAAAAAAAAAAACTAGATGCCCTTCAACTGAAAGAATGGATAAAAAATTGTGGTACATTTACACAACTGAGTATTACTCAGCTGTAATAACCAATGACCTCATTAAATTTGCAGGCAAATGGATGGAACTAGAAACAAAAATCATTTTGAGTGAGGTAGTCCAGATCCAGAACGACAAATATAGTAAGTACTCACTCGTAAGTGGATATTAGGAGTAAAGTGTAAGATAACCAGCCTACAATCCACAGACCCAGAGAGGTTAGATAACAAGGAGAGACCAAAGATGGATACATAGATTTCCCTGGGAAGAGGAAATAGAAGAGATCTCTTGGGCAAACTTGGGATGGAGGAAGGGGATGAGGGATGGGAAATTGAGGGAGTGGTTTGGGCAGGCTGGGTGCAGGAGTCAGGATGGAGGGGGAAAGTGACTAAAGAGATGACTTGATGGAGGGATCATTTTCAGGTTAAGGAGAAACCTGACATAAGGGAAACCCCCAGGAATCCACAAGGATAATCCCAGCTAAAACGCCTAGTGATAGTGGAGAAGGTGCCTGAATTGGCCATGTACTATAATCAGATTGGTGACTCCCCTAATTGTCATCAGAGATACTCTATCCAGTAACTGACAGAGATCCACAGCCAAGCACTGGGCTGAGCTCTAGGAGTCTTGCTGAGGAGAGAGAGGATGGATTGTGTTAACTAGGGGGTCATGATAGGGGAATCCACAGAGACAGCTGACCTGAACTCATGGGCTCTGGCCCAACTGTTAGGAAGCCTCCATGGGACCAACCTAAGCTCTCTGCATGTGTTACAGTTGTGTAGCTTGGTCTCTTTGTAAGGCTCCTAGCAGTAATATCAGGACATGTCCCTGGCAATTTAGCTGGCTTTTGGGAACCTTTTCCCCATGCTAGATTACCTTGCTCAGCCTTGGTACAAGGGGAGGAGCTTCGTCTTGCCCCAACTTGATTTGCCATGCTTTGCTCAAGACTGTGGGAGGCCTGCCTCTTTCTAAATGGAGACAGAGAAGGAGTGGAAGGGGAACTGGGTAGACAGGAAGGGGGGACTGAAAGGAGAGGAGGGAAGGGAAATTGCAGTGAGTATGTCAAATAAGTAAAAAATGTTATTTAAATAAAAAAAAGAATAGCCATTTTCAAAAAAGATGAAGTAAATAAATTACTGGAGAGGATATAGAGGGAAAATAATCCTTGCATAGTGTTGGTAGAAATATAATTTTTCATCAAAACAAATATATGGGCTTTCCTCAAAAATAGAACAACCATGTGATCCAGCAATCCCTCTATGAGTATATAATCACTTTCAGGCTTACCTATGAAACTGTTAACAACATTAAAAATATGGAATCACCCTGCCCATCAGTGAAAAAATAGATAAGGAGATGATATCTCATGATTAGTTGCAATGGGCATGAGCCTAGAAGACGTTATGTTAAGGGAAACAGTGCATGTATAGAAAGGCAACAGTGTATTTCTCACTCGGTTTGGAAGCTAAAGAAGTCAACCCCATGGAAACAGAAAATAGTCGTTTCCAGGTGCCTAGAAGGACAGCGGGAGGGAGGAGTGCCAGAGAGAAAACAGTTCAGATGTAGAAGTGTGATTGGCTAGAATGCATACGTTCTAATGTTCTGCAGTAGAATGGGATGAATACAGCCAGCTACTGGAGAGGATCTTGAATGTTTCCAACATGGGGAAGGGACGGATGCTGTGGGGCTGAGCGTCCTAATCACCCTGTTTCAGCAAATCAAATCCACCATTAAGCAGAAAAATAAAGGAATCAATGGGTGACCTAGAGATACAAACCAAGGAACTGACATGACATTCAATGCCCATCAGGTTAGCTGAAACCAAAATGCACTGCACTAAAGTACTAGTAAACTGGGGGATCACCATGCATTTCCAGTAAGAATATGAAAGCTTCTAACACCACACACACACACACACACACACCATACTCACTGACACATACTTAATAATTCCTCAAAAGTTAAACCTGGAATTACTAGATGACTCAGTAATTGTGAAAACATATACTCAATAGATAAGAATGGAAACTGCAAACATTGAAGAACTGGTGACTCAATAAACACAGTGTGGGGAGGATGGTAGAGAGCAGTAACTGGATCCTTCTGTCTCATTACTTTGTAGTCTTCAGCTGCCTGGGCCTGGCAGAGTAGGAGAGAGAAACCTGACAACCTATGCAATGTTGGAGCCACGTCAGTGGAAAGTAGTTCCTGCTAAGTGACAGCAGTGAGTTTTCACTAAGAAGTTCTAGGTGACAAATGTGAACTGGGGGGGGGCCTGGCCCGCTGAAGGCAACCTAGGGTGGTACAAGATTCAAATGGGGATAATTTAAGTTATGACTGACAACCCAGTTAAAAGGGAAAACATATTCACCCTACCGCTATTTTTTTCATTTCTGGCTATATGGGACATGGAACCAAAGCATACTCTGGCTTATCTCGCAGGGACATGCCACCTTCCACAATGACTGTGCCGGCACGGAGAACCCTGTGTTTCCCCTATAGATGTTCCCCCTTGATGTTGGCACAGGGTGTAGGAAGAAAAGAGAGGGGAAAGTATAGTCTCCTCTCTTCCATCTTCCATATTTCAATCTCTCAGGACAAGAATGTTTTATCTTCAAATTATAAGTAGTTTTAATCATAGATTTACTCAGAATTAACATAATGTTCTTCACTTACATATAAAATATGTCCTAGCCCATGATGCAAAGCTGCACATTGAACACTGAATATTTCTCAACTGTGACCGAAACCAAAATGAAAGGGAACAAATGTTTAGGAGATGGCTTCAGGCCAGGCATGGCAGAGCACACCTGTTAAGCCCCCTCTAAGGAATGACAGGACCAGTTCTTCGCTACATAGCACGTGCAATTTCATCCTCAGACACAGAGACCCTGGCTCCAGAAAAGAAGGAAAAACTTAGTTTAGATGGGCTAGGCTTACAGTAGATTTTGAAAGTGAATAAAGTAGACATACAGGTTCACTTAGAGGCACATACAAGTACCTTAGAGGCTTGAAGGAAACAGGAAGTGGCCAAGCATCTTTCAGAAGCTGCAGGGGTGGGGGGGTGGGGCGTTTTTCAGAGTTTCAAATACTTAAATTCAGCTAAATCTTATTTCCGGGGAAATATCTTTAAATGACCAAATATAGTAAGAAAAGAGTTGACTTTTTCCAAACTCATGGAAAACAGACCTTTTAAAAGAAAAAGAAAGTGTATTTAAGCTTGTTTTCTGAACATGTACTTAGATATTGGAGAGAAGCACTTTCTGCTTGAGCCAACGTTGCAAAGCTCGTGAGTGTTTGGCATGACAGAGCAAACACTGACAGCTTGTCATCATATTCTCAGGGCTCATGAACAGTCTACGGAGGCATCTCAGCCTAAGAAGTAAACTATAGGACAGATTCTTGAGAATGGCCCTACTTGACAGTCTTAAATTTAATTTTTACACTTATTTATTTTATTTTATGTGTATGAGTCTTTCTCTTGCAGATATGTATGTGCACCATGTGTGTGCCTGGTATCCATGAAAGTCAGAGAGGGCATCTGATTCCAGCGAACTAGAGTTATGGATGGTTGTGTGCTGCCATGTTGATGCTGGGAATTGAACCTGTGTCCCCCATAAAAACAGCAAGTGGTCTTAACCACTGAGAAATCTCTTCAAGTCCTACTTCTGAGTTTGAATAAGTGGTTTCTTTGTATTATAGAAGCAAAATATTGAATTTTGTAGTATTGCTATCTATATCCATGGAATTGGAAGGCAGACACAATATTTATTAGCTATCTTAAAATACCAGTGAAAAGAATCTACATATAAACAACTTTTGACCCATGAATATAACCATGAAATACTGCCATAAAGCATTAGCAAACATATTTACCATCTCTCCATATCTCTTGTGCTTCATTATAAAATTTTCCTATATTACTATATATTAGTTTGCATCTATTTGAATATTACCTGCTGTTTTTAATTTGGTATGATTATTTTGACATTTATTCTTTTGGCACATATGCTAACTATTTCTTGTACAAATGTGCAATACTGTATTATGTGGTTATGCCACCATTTATTAATCAGAAAAACTAATAATAATATATTGGTTGTTTCCAGCTTGGAAACATTACAAACACATTTTAAGAGTGTTTCTGAACAAATCTGTGCATAGAAATATTATTTTATTTTTTCTTAGTAGACAACTGAGAATAGTGTTTAGATCATACAATAGGTAGATTTTTCAAATTTAAAAGATATTGTCAGATTACTTCTCAAAGAGAATTTTGCCATTGGACATTGACACTAATATGTTAGGCAGAGAATTCTTAGGTAGAACACCAATATCATGCACTCACTATAACAATTATAAATATCAAAAAGAAAGCTCATGAAAGAAGATATATAGACATTAAATATATGTATAAAGGGCCGGGTGGCAGTGGTGCATGCCTTTAATCCCAGCACTCAGGAAGCAGAGCTAGGTGGATCTATGTGAGTCTGAGGCCAGCCTGTTCTACAGAGTGAGATCCAGGACAGGCACCAACTACACAAAGAAACCTTGTCTCGAAAAACCAAAAAAAATATATGTATGTATGTATGCATGCATGTATGTGTGTATGTATGTATAAAGGGGTATGAGGTGGTAATTTAAATTAGAGAAAATCATAATTAAAATGACAAGGAGTTATTTCCACACTTCCACTAGAATGTCCAAATTAAAGAGACTGACCACAGTAAGTGCTAACATTGATTTTGTTCTTCACCAATTTTGTATTTATTCTACAGCTAGCACAGAGATCCTTTGTAACTTTTTTCTCCTCAAGGAAGATAAATAGAACCAATTAATTCTTATGGAGTCATCTTCAAGCTCATTATATTCCATAGGCAATTATTCATGTGCTTATTCTTGAAAAAAATGGGCATTTTTTTTCGTGAAATGACTGTCTCATTTTTTCTTCCTTTAGAACTGTTCTATCACAATTTATCTTCATACTTCTCTTCTTATCTTTATAAAGTGCTCCTCCCTGGGCTCTGACCTAAGCTTTGCTTTCTTCTTAGGACATATTTAACCTCCTTAGACTTTGTTTGCATTTTAATGGGCTCTGCCCCAATTTATTGCAATTTCTTCCAGATTGCTTCTGTGCCCTAAATACTTCCAATAGCATTTTTTTTAAACCCCTACACACAGCTGATTAAACACAGAAAATTCTTTATACATTGCAAATGAATAAGGAAAAACTAAACACATGGTCCCTGATTTTGCTAAATGAGTTTTTTTTTTCTCAACTCATCATTTCTATTTTATGGGCTCACACATTAACTTCTATTTATATTTCTACCTACTTATCCAACAAGAATCTTTCTGGAATCTTCCTAGACTTGGTTACATATTGGTATTATATATTTTTCATCCCTCCAATCATGGTACCTAAAATGATTTTGAGTTGTCTATGTTCCCCACTAGAAGGAAAGCACTATGAACCACATTTACACTTTACTCCACATCATCCCTGTGCTTAAAACACAATAGAAATTCAATTAAGATTACTTCATATGCATTAATTAATACAGTATGAAATGAATGCTGAAACAAGAGCCTCTGCCACTGAAGAGAAGGCTCTGCAACTGAGGACCCCAGCTGCTCTTCCAGAGAACTGGGTTCAATTCCCAGCACTTACATAGTGGCTCACAACTGTCTGTAACTGCAGTTCTAGGATATCCAATACTCTCTTCTGGTCTCCATGGGCACAAGGTATGCAAGTGGTGGACAGACATACATGCAGACAAAATACCCTTAAAAAACATTTAGAAAAGTTAAAAAACAAAAGACATGATCACCTCCATGCTTGCAGAAAGGGGGTCTCCTGGAGAAGTGGGGGAAATAAAAGAAGCTAGAACATACAAGATAGTGTGAGCAGAGACCGTGGTGACAAAGCCTTCAGTACATGAGAAAATCACCTGTCGAAAATAAGTACAAGCAGACGTGTCCTACCTTGAAGCATTCTGGTAAAGTCTGTACCTCTTGAGGGGTGTACTATACTTCAAGACTAAAAGGTGCATGTGAAATCCAAACAAGGGGTACAAACTAAGCAATGCATTTTTGAAGAATCGACTCTAACGCTGAGAACAAAGAATAGCAGAAGAGGGGAAAGAAACTGTCTAACTGGAAAGTGGCCATCTGGAAGAGGTAAGGCAAGGCATGCATCCCAGCCCAAAGCAGATCACAACAACAGTGAGTGACTATGAAAAGACACTGGTCGGTGCCATGTGTTATTGTCAGCTCCTTTCTCAGATTACCCCGTTTTCAAATATTCTCATGGGCCACACATGGTATATTATTCAGAAAAGAAGCATATGGCATCACAGTTCATTAAAACCTAGTTTATATATGAAATTGCACACTTGATACATGAGTTTCACTGTTCATTAAAGGCACTTTTAATTGCATCACCTGTAAAATGTTTCATAACATCATGAAGAACTCTAATTCTATATATTTGGAAGTTATATGAGTCAAGAATTTCCATGACTTTAATCAGCAATGGCTGAATGATTTTAAAGGCAGCTCATCAGAGTCTGAACCCAGCAGGAAAAAAATTATTTATCAATATTTATTTAGTTGAATTGCCAAGGTCTACTGAATTTATTTCATGAAAAAAATAAATACTAGAAACATTTACCCATGGATATTGGCAAAACCAAATCAAATCTTCTTTATCTTTTGACTACATGAACAAATCCCTGCCCACCATTAATTTCAAACTGATCAAAACCCCTTTTAGCATTTGTATTCTCTGTGACTAGCATTATTTATGCATATTTACTTTGCTCATTATAATATAATTTAATGTTGCTCTGCTTTAACTGAGGAACCTAATGGAAAAGAAGGCATACTCCCCGCAAAAGGCACCAACAGATCTGTTTCTATACTGGTGTGAAGTCATAAGATGTATAAAGAGTTAGCAGTGATTTATTTGAGTCAATCAAATTAATTCTGTACTGTTTGTTATTTTGAAAAAACATTTTATTGTTATCCTTTTAAAAGAAAATTTCCCGTGTATGATTGAACTTTCCAAATTGATGCATGTGCCTAGCAAAATGGCAAAGATAATAAAACAAATTAACATAACTTCCATCTCAAATAGTTCACATTTTTTATAACAGGAACATTTAAAATTTACTTGTTAAATGAAATGTCTGGTGAGATACAAGTTTATTAATTATATTCTTGTGTTTTGCATTAGTTTTCTGGACTAGCTGTGGAGGTAGAGACCAACTGCTTCATTTTGATTGATATCATGGACGGAAGCAGAGTAGGGGTGTGGTCTGTCTGGGAAAGAAGTGTCATCCTGAACCCCATCTCTGGTGAAATATGAACATTTGTGGAATGTACCCTTCCTTGCATATTCACAAGTTGTTGGTTACAACTGAGATGAGGTTGTGATTTTGTTGGCATTATTGCTACTGTCATGAGTCACGGTAGAACAGAAATTTAAGTATTTTTGTACATCGTGTGTGTCCCCCGTGTCATAATTTCTGGGGTTAAATAAACACTCTGATCACTTCCTTTCTTTCTTGCCCTCAAGTGTGAGACCACCTGTTCCATGTTTGTTATAAGTTCCAACATTATTTACTGGATGTATGTTCAGTAACACTTCCCGTTGGCTTATGCATGAAATGTAATCGAAACAATGTAGCAACTTCCACCATCTTAGCTAGCTCCTTGCCTGTCTCTGGCTGTTTGTGAGGTCAGGAAGGAGCTTTTGTTGCACACAACAGAGCTCTTTCCTCCTGCACTGCTGGACCACCACCACCTGAAGCCTTGCTAGCATTGATGTGCTGAGTTTTTGAAGGCCTCAATTTCTAAAATCTATGGTAGTTTCTCATCTCCATTTATTTACCATAGATCATAATTAAAAAAAAAAAATAGAATCATTCGGATGGAAGATTTGCCAGAAAGGTTAAAATAAAGACAAACATATTTAGAAAAATAATAAACAATAATAATGTGGGCTAAAACACAAAAGAAAAACTTTCCAGAGAATACAATAAAGAGATAAATGTAAGGATGCTGTTTGATTGCAGGTAATAAAAGGCTAATAAGCTGGGCAAGGTGGAACAGGCCTGATATCCCAGCACTCAAGAGGCAGAGACAGGTGAGTTTGAGGACAGCCTGTTCTATATAATGAGTTCCGCCCAGTCATGGCTGCACACCGAGCCCTTGTTTTAAAATGAGAGAGAGATAGAGACAGAGACAGAGACACAGAGAGAGATTAATAAAGGTACAAATGAAATTCTGGAAAAGGGAGAAAGGAAATGTCAATATTGACATTTATGGATAAGGTTTAATGGATAAGAATATTCTACAGTTACTACAAACAAACATCCTTTGATTCCTAAAGTGCAGTAAGTCCCATGCAGAACTTTGTATAAAGTAATAGCAGCAATAAATAGTGGTCATTAGAATGGCTGCTGGCATTAACATGCAAGATGAAATGAACACAATCTATCCTTTCTTAATGTTTCTGAAATGAATATTCCAGGAAGCTTTTTGATAAGAGGAAGAAGAGATAAATTAAATTTACACTAGCAAATATGTCAAATATCTAAAGTAATCAAAAAAGTAATAGTTCATAAGCTCAGACCAACACGAGGCAAAAAGAATTTCAAGAAAATAATTTAGTTATCCCTAAAGAAGGTGGGCAAGGTGAGGAAATTAAAAAGAAACTTTTAAAATGTAGCTACACAGAAATAACAAAACAGATGTCAGAAAACACAAATATATTTTTAAAACACAAAGGGACTATTTTCTGAAAACTAGTATTGGAGTATATATGTAGGAATAACACATGGATTTAACATGTTAACTACGTGTGTAATTAGTTGCTATTATATAGGTATAGATTGGTAAGAGAAGTACTCACATTAGAATCAAAAAGGACTCTGCAGGGAGGAGAAACTTTGAGCTAATATTCTGACTATACATGAGAGCTTGCCAACTCAAGAAAAGGACAAAAATTGTTCAGAAACAGAAGCAAGCATTTGGAAAGAAAGAGAAAAAATGGAAACTGAAGCATATTTTTTACCTTCTCCTTTCAAGCCATGGAAGAATCCAAAGTCAGAATGAAAGGTGGGAAAATATTCAAATAAAATTTCCATTTCCATTTGTAAAGTATTTATCTGTTCTGGATCTTCTTTTCCTAGTCCCTTTTCAAAGTAGAAGGTATTCATTACTTAACACAGAGCACCCACGACAAAGGGCATCAGATTTGTGGTGTGGAAATGTGGTAGCCTTCACATCAGACAGCTTAGCTGTTGGACCACAGAACCTTAGACCACATCTTCTGGAGAGCTGCATCCTCATGTGGCCTCCTTTCTGGGTACATGCCAAGAGACATCTGACTTTTCCTCCTATAGGTGAGATCGTCTCCTTTAACTTCATGTAACTTCCTACCTCCCTGAAAGCCCTGTTTCCAAATACCCTCACCCTGGAGGCTAAGGTTTCAACATCTGAATTGTGAAGGGTGGGATTCAGTACATAAAAATCCCACAACAAACTTTGTGTAAACAAGATAAGTGAAAGAAGTGTAACAGATTTCTCACCATTCCTGCCATCCTTTAGGATTTGATAGGCTAAGAAGTTTTTCTGTCACAGTTGATATTAGTGAGGTGTGATAAGACTTTTTTATTCTTCTTTATTCTTTTTGTTCATTTCAAATGTTGTTTACAGCAAAAGGAGTTGGCATCAAATCCAAACCCCTTTCTTTTGCTTGAAATGTCATTGTTAATCTCTTATGTAACCGAGCTACTAGATTAAAATACTGAAAACTGCAAGAATGTACAACTTGAAATACAGTTTCTCAACACACTGCATAAGAAGCAAAGACTTTGCTTTGAATAAAACCAATCTGAAAAAAAAAATGTACTCAGCATTATCTTTCCCTAGTTTGATACAAATGTATTTAGAACAGTCAGCCAAAAACTAGGCATCAAATTTAACACCTGCCTGTCTTCCTTTATACGGCAGACATAACATCATTTAAAAATTTAATTCCTGTTTGGTATTTGTGAAAGAAAATGCATGTGTCATTTTAAAAATCAATTAATATTTCCATTCAAGCTAATCAAAAAATACCTTAGTGATTAGCTAGCTTCCTGGAATAATTATATTATTTAGCAGTGTGTGCCAATTAATATTTGCCAAATATTCTGTGCTTGTCTAAGAATGAAGTAAGATGTTGAACACTGAAAACATATTATTCCTTTGTCCAATCAAGAGCTCATATTCAGCTTCCAAGGGAAAGGAGTAGAAAAGTGCAATGTAGCTACAGACAACCCGAGTGGGTGTGAGTTACAGTGACATGTACAACCAGGACAGGCAATGCACTCAAGCCTGGTATTTATCACTGTCCTGTCATGCTTGTCTCTGCACAAAGTATATTGATAACTGCATTTATGTATTCTTCAAGAAAATGCTTCCTTAGACATTAACTTTCTCTCATGCTATTGTTGAAATCCGTGACCTGGTATGATAAAAATAAGAATGTGTGATGTATGTGATGTGACCTGTCATTCATGTGAGAACTGGGAGGTACCTGATCAAGGGAATGCATGGAGATGGACAACGTTCGATGATCTTTTAAAATTATGTTCGACTTTTAATCATTTTATGGTAAAAAGGTGAAGTCTGAGAGCACTTGCTCACTCTGCTGGGGAAGAAATGGATGGCAGCAGGGGCTGCTCAAAGCTTTGTGGGTAAGGAAGCATGGAAGGGGTGTTGTCAGCGCGGAGAATGCTTTCCCCATTTGCCTTTTTTCTCTAGTGCAGAATTCTAGACCATGGAATGATGTCACACACATTCCTGGTGTCCTTTTCCCTCCTTCAGTCTCCCCTGGCAATGCTCTCACCCTGGACCTTAATAATATCCTAAGCATTTCTTAATCCAGAGAAGCTGACCTGCATAGTTGCTACACATACGCACATGTCCATGTGGATTTAGAGCAAAGAGACAGTCTAAGCACACAATCCTAATCAAATTATAATTTAGAGCAGAGAGATATACTAAATACATAATCCTAACCAAATGTTGATATCTAAATATAAAATTGAGTCCAGATAATCTCATTTTACAATAAAAAATTTCATACCCATTGCCTTTATGGGTAATTTAATTTTTTAAAATCTTAATTGTTTCTGTTTCTCCCTTTAACACCCAGACTCAAATGGTCATATCTGTGTCAAACACATTTTTTAAAAATATAAACACTACCACAAAAAGAAAATATTTCAGGAATGTTAATAGAAGGAAGGATGACAGAAAACAGTATTAAGCATCTTGTGCTGGGGGAAATTACTGAAATCAAGATTGATCTTCTGCGTGAAAACCAATGGGAGCAACAGTGTGATTTAAGTTTATTCATGTTGTAATAGGATATAGAGTAATTAAAACAAGCCAGCACTCATCCAGCTCATAGAAAAAATGTTAAATTTTTTGCACTGCAAAGTTTCAAGGCAGTAAAATAAACATTTACTTGAAAAGTCTGCTTTATCTAAAGGTAAAAATGTGTTAGTATTGTGTACAACTCCATCTACCATGGTCTCTACATTGAACAGGAAAATAATTGTCATAGACCTTTCCTCCAAAGTGTTTTCATAAATGTGCCTCAATTCAGTCCCCATTGTCATTAGTTCTGTCCTTCTTTGCATATAACACTGCCTGCTTAGCCTTCCCTGCCTTGGTATCGCCTTACCCAGATCCCATGATCAGACACAAATCCGTATCTGTTAATTCTCTCCGTGTTTACTCAGTCATGTCACGTGCTGGTCATGTTGACACCAACACTCTTAAACCCAGCTTCTCCTCCATGTTTTGATCATCACTGTTCACCAAATTATCAACACAGTGCTGGCTTTTTGTATCAGCTCCTTTTCCAAGTGTCTCCTATATCCCAGATTTCTCCACTGGTTTCTTTTAGTGCTTCAAACCCAACTAAATCTGCCTGTTTCTGAAATGTCCTCTCTTCTCACCCCTACTCTTTTCTTCTTATTCTTATTCTACAAGACATTTAATTATGACAACATTTGTCAATTATAGAACTCACACATGGAGATCTATGGATTCTAATTTTGGTAGAAACAATAACTGGTACAGCCTCTGTTTGCTTCATCATAGTTCCAAGTTGCTGTTTAACTCCAACTACTCATACTTGAGTGTTTATAGTGTACTGAGTGATTTAACTAGGTAGTTAGAGAACTCAAACTGCTCATAAATATCAGTTGTACTGAAAAATACATTTAGTATTTTGGCTATAATTAATTTACTCTTTCAATCAGATTATCTACTGATTGCTGCCAAGAACAAACAGAACTGTCAGTTCTACCAAACTTAAGCTTGCTTCTATCCAATAATTCAGATACCATGCATTGATATCATTCAGTCTTTGTTATCTTTTCCCAGTTTCTTCTGCCTCTGTCTTCCACTCTCTCAAATGTGACATCTCATAGGCATACGCAAAAAGACATTTTTCTGCAATTCAGACAGGAATGTGTCCAAAGTCATGTGCGTACATATTATGTCCCTCTTTGGCCAGCACTCTGTCACTTCTTCTGTACTCCTGCAACCCAACCCTGAGTGCTCGTTTATACACCTCCACAAAAGCAAGCAAGCAAATTCTTCTCATCTACTTTGCTTACCATTTCTTTTCACACTTCTTTTTGTCTGTGTCTATTCTGCTTGTGTTCCATATGCCAACCTTGTAAACACTTTTTGGATACAGAAAGAGCCAGTTTCTAGTTCATCCACCTTAAAACACACCTTCCATGCCCTGTCTGTTTTATTCCAGCTGTACCATGAACTTGTTCCAAACCCTGAGTTGCCATGGCATATGTCCCAAGGCTCTAAGCCTGACTCAGAGTATTATACAAACAGGATCTTTTCCTTTGTATCTCCCTGCCTTGTGGTGCCTGATCACATAATTTGGACAAAGCTGTAGTGTTCTCACCTTCTACACCCTTGCATCTGGCTATACTGTCCCTTTTTCAGTGAAAGGCATGTTTACACCTTTAATTACATTTTCTGCATGACCAACATTGCTTAGGTAACATTCTACAAACAGAATAATGGCATTGTTTTATTTTGTATATACCTTTCCTCTGAAACTTATCAGTGTTCTTCAGAACTGAAGTAATGTTCAGGGAAAAAACTATGTTAGTCTTAAGAGACCAGCCAACCCTCCTGTTCTATGCCACGTCATTTCCCATGCCAGTCATACCCCACCCTAATCCCTGATCTTCCTCTCCTTCAAACTCCTACTTAAGGCTTTGTTAACGCAAAAGAAATGCATCCAGTGAAAACATTTTTATTAGTTATCTGGCCTCTAATCACTCATGTTAGGTGCCAAACTTTGATAAAGATCTTCAGAAACAATCCAGAACTTAATCCTTTCATGAAACTTCCTTAAGAGATTCCCAGCACTCCAGCAATGCTACAGATTTTCTGAACCTTTCTCCAAAACATTCTTCTCCAGAAGTAAAGCAAGAAGAATATTCATATGCATGAAGTTACAGACTTATCAAGGACTTACTTCACAATTATCTGTCATATCTTCTTTTTACAGAAATGGAAATGATGTCCCCAAATTTACTGACAGACACATTGCTAATTGGTCATAAATATTCCTTCTGCTTATATAGAAGAGTATATCACCATGTCCTGGCTATATTTCACACCATACACACACACACACACACACACACACACACACACACACACACACACACACACAGCTACATTACATAGTATGCAGCATTTATCTCCCACCCTACCCTAGGTTTTGGAAAGATGGAAACCATAGCCCCTCCTTGTTCAGTCCTTCTTTTAAAAAAACAAACAAAACCCAATCAACTTAGTTTCTTCGCTATAGGGAAAAGTGAGGACTGAGTGACTGAGGGGCTCACACTTACTAGTACCCCCTAAATGAATGCTAAGGTTTCTCTTCCCTGATCCTGGCATTGTTTCTGCTGGCATGGATCTAGTTCACTCACGTCACTGGCAGTCATATCCAGGGATTTGTGGTCAGAATGGAGGCCAGGGTGCTGTTTTCTCTCATGGTTTCCCTCCACGTTTCTCTCATGCTTTCCTCTGTGAGGGGTAGTGACTGGAAGTTTCTTGAACAGTTGAAACAGTGGTCATGTCTGCGTACTGGAGAGACAGACAGTTTGGTAAGCTCTGTCATTTTAGGATACCATGAATGACTAACCTTTTCCTTCCTTTCATAGCTTCCGCGAATGTTTCATGATCAATACTAACTTTTGTAACTACTCTGAAGAGAGCAAAAGTTTGCCCTTTGTGTGTGTGTGTGGTTTTCCGAGACAGGGTTTCTCTGTAGCTTTGGAGGCTGTCCTGGAACTCGCTTTGTAGACCAGGCTAGCCTTGAACTCACAGAGATCCACCTGCCTTTGCCTCCCGAGCGCTTGGATTACAGGCGTGCATTACCACCGCCCAGCTAAAAGTTAGCCTTTACCACAAGAGGGGCCTAGAAGATTGTGTTCTTCTTCTTCTTTGTGGTCCTTGATGATGTGTATCTGAATTGCATATGGTCTGTACCTAGAGTGGTTGAAGATGGTGCGTGCTCATCAGTTTCCCCACAAAGACACAAGACTTCCTTCATATTGGTTCAAGCTATTTTTGAAAGGGAATCAGAAATGAGCCCCTGGTGGGAATGCACAGGACTTCCATGTAAGCCTTAGTTTAAACTACATGGTCTTCACCTTGAGTCTCACTAACAGTCCAGTGTCCCTACCAGAACTCCTACTGGACTAAAGGCCTTGGTGACTATATCTGGATTAATCCAGACTTATTTTCTGAAGTCAGTTTGCTGGGATTTTGTTTGGTCTCTATGTAAGAAATGAGTATAGACCACTTTTTGTTTTATTTTTATTTTTACATTGTATGTTCAAGTTCATCATAATTATTGAATACAGATATGATCACAGAGCCTAATCTTGTAAATATTTTGATGAGGTGTTTATTTACAAATGAATATTGATTACTTAAATCAGGATTTGGAATACAAGGACATATTTATAAGGTTTGCCCAGTTTCCTGATTAATTACAGTGTATAATTGGAGAGTAGGGAATATAATTTTCTCCCTTTTCCACAAACACTTCTTGACTCAGGTGTTTATCCACCAGCAGAGGGCACAATACACATACAGATTTGGGACTTAAAAGTCTGGTTCTTTCCTGGGTTACCTCTAACCTATTCACATGCACTCAGGTCATCACTAAAGATGATGCAACTCAGACTCATTCAGATTATATAAAAATAAATGTGTGCTTTATTGTTTTTACCTGTAACATATAGCTAAAGATGAAAACAATACCAATCCTTTAAGTGTTCATACTCGTTATAATGCAAACGTACATAGCCTTACTCATATTTTCAAGGAAGATAGGTTCATTCTTTTGTAGTTTTATTTTCCATCATATAAACAATGTTTAAAAATTAAACTTACTCTGCATAGCAAGACAGTTGTGTACATGATCTGTTTAAGGGCTCCCCTGGCAGTAGGATCAGAATCCATCCCTGGTGTATGAACAGGCCTTTTGGAGACCACTTCTATGATGGGGCTCCACAGCCTTGAGGCAGGGGCGGGTCTTGGGCCTATCTCTAGTAAATGTACCTCCCTATGGGACACCTTTCCTTCTTGTAGGTGGTTTGGGAGGGGGAGGCTGGAGGGACAGGAGGAGGGAAGAGGGAGATCTTTCTTATGTAAAATGAATAAAAATTTTTCTTAATTTAAAATATAATAATAATAAAAGAAAAATTCAACTTACAATCAGATAAAATTATTTTCTGTGATACATAAAATAATCATTAATAAAAAGTATGCATAACACAACTGTAATCTACATGTTATAATTTTATATCATAAAAATGTACCTTTTCAGAATTCTTTTTGTTCTAATGTACAAGGCTTTCCACAAATCCTTTGTACTCTCCCAATGGGAGACTGATTGTGCAATTTGTAAAATATTTTTGTTTATTTGAGTCAAGAAATCCCTAGGTTTCATAGGTACATTACATTTAAGAAAAGATATTATTTCCCTACTTGCAAATCTTTATTTAAAATTTCCTGGCTGAATACTGGTGAGGTACAAAAGAAAATGGGTGAGTCTCTTATAGAACCTTGAAGGAGGAAAACAATCAAATTGGAATGTCACATTTTGATTAGGTCTCATCATTTTTATGTTTCATATGCATGACCAAAGTGCATGACCTTATACCTACTCAGAAGCAGAAGGGCAAACACTTCCCTGTCACACTTGAAGTTAGGTCTGAGTAAGAATTCACCCTCATACTCACACATGAACACATATACACAGAGAGAGAATGATAGACACTAGGCCATTATTGTCAAAATTCCTATGAAATAAAATAAATTATATAGTTGGAGAGATAGATCAGTTATTAAAGAGCTTACCATGCAAACAAAGACCTGAGTTTGGATCTCCAGCACCCACATAAGAAGATGGGCCTGGCAGCTCACATCTGTAATCTGAGTTCTAGAAAGGCAGACACAGGAAGATCCTTGGAGTCCACTGACCAGTCAGTGTAATCAAGTCAGTAGGCTAGGTTCAATGAGAGAGCTAATCTTGAACCTAAGGTGAAAAGTACCAGAAAAAAACATGCCTGATATCAACCTGTGGCCTCTACAAGAAGATGCACACATGCACCTGCAAACATATATGTGCACACATGAACCAAGGACATGTATACACATACACACATACACACACTGCATATACCAATGCACAACTAACAATAATATATTACAGATGTCATTATTTGCCTCACTAAATATTATTTTTACTTAATGAGTTAAGTAGCATGAAATTGGTGGCACTCAATCCTTTTTTTGTATGATTCACTTTTTTCTTTATCATTTTATACAATGAAATATAAAGCAAACAATCATCTGTCCAATTTACTTTTCTTGGTGCTCAATTGTTAGATTAGTTTGCTGTTTATAATACTGTAAAAGTTTTCATGGCTATTGGAAAGCAGACCCAGCACTTATTGTGGATAATTGATAAATACTCATTAATTAAAAAAACCATAATACACTAAAAGACACCAGAAAAGACCACATTGGTTCTAAAACTAGATTAAAAAGTCCTGGTAACAACAAAATAAGTAGTTCAATAATAAAAAAGCATTTGTATTATTGCTTGGATTCTTAACAAATGCCAGTTATAAAAAGTGTAATCATTAACAACCTTTCCTTCCACCTTTCAGTACCAAAGTAGATGAGACTCAGTCAGGGTCCAGATTGCCTGGGTTCAATTCCAAACTCAACCTTCATCCTGGGAAAACAGTCCAAAGCTTTCCTAAACTCTGCACATGTCTCTATTTTTATCAATAAGTTGAAATAATCAACACACCTCAATAGGTCTCACAAGGAGAAATTAGCTTAGGTCTTGGTATTCAATCAATTTTGATAACATTAAACCTGTTTTTTTTTTTTGTTTTTGTTTTGTGTTTTTTTTTTTTTTTTCTTGCCATGATATCTTAGTGAAAAAAGTTTATCTGTCCTGTGGAATTTTTGCTTCTGTCACTGACCTAACACTTTTGTTGAGTTGACTAAAGGTACATTTCTCTATTAATCTTTCTCACTATACTCTAATTTTTTGATGTAAGTGTTTCTACTTTGGTTGATTTTGCTTACTATAGATGATGCCATGTGAGACTATGAGATGACTCATCTCATTTCACAGTACAGGAAAGAGTAGTGTTGTTTTGTTACGGTGCCTCTCATTTACTCCTATATGTTTTGATCCTATTATTCATGCATGTATACACCATACCATAATACATTGCATTCTTTATGACAACTGTTTGATCAACACTGATAGATTATCATGGCTTCCTGTTTCAATTAAATTCTTAGGGGTTACTGATACTATTGATTATTCCCCTTTGACTAGAATGCTGACCAGTTCCAACTTCTGCTTTAGGTCCAATTTCATTATAAACTTCCTGTTTTTTCTTTTTTCTTTACTTTCACTTTCCATTCTTTAGAAAGTCTTCACTGTTGTATACATTTTACCTGAAGCAAGCTGTTCATTTCTTATATCTTCAGCAACTACAAAATCATGCATTTTTCAAAAAAATTCTGATCACAGCAAATTCTATTTTCTTCTCATTTCTAATTCATTACCAAGTTCTCCAGACAAGACAGGTAGGGTACTTTGACTCTCTAATATATTTTCCTTGAGACTTAAAATTATAGTTAACATATATTTGGCAATAAGTTCATACAAGGCACTAATGTATGAGTTTACAATGCTTAATACATTACATTTTAATGAAACTATGATATAGGTATGTTTTTCCTACCTGTTTTATTCATAAATAATCTGAGGCAAGAAGAGGTTAAATAAATTCAATATCACACCACTCAAACTCATAATATAGAAGCCTAAAACCAGAACCTAAAAAAGTAGTCCTTATATTTTTCTTAAACACACACATACACACACACACACACACACACACAAACAAGCACATGCATGCTTAAAACAAACACATGCATACTCTAGACATGCATGTGAAAGGAGAGCATAGTTTTGTATAAGAATCAAAAAATTGTTTAAGTCTGAAAAAAGAACAAAGTAAACGTCAAGAAAATTTTATTAATATTTAAACAAGTACAGCAGAATATCCAAAATGAATAGTAAAACAGCAAAGATCCAAGGCATGAGCCAGTAAAGAGTTTCATGCACACTAATGAGGAGCAATCTGAAAAAACGCGGGGAGAGGTGGCCTTGGTACTCACTGCTTTCCATCACCACTTTCCACTTTCACTGCCATTGTCACTTTACATAAATTACCAGCTGCTGATAACAGATCTACTCCCCTGTGGCTGCTTCCCCACATTTCAGTTCTCCACACAAAGGCGTATGTAGTCACAGGAGTCCATGCTTCAGAGTCCCTCGTCCTACCATAGCTTTTATTCTGAAGCAGACAACAATAATGATGATCGTGCCTCATGCTCTGCCTGCTGCAAACCTTCATACTCTGCAAACACTCCAATCTGACTCCCATCTTTTCCCACTTTATGCTCTTCATTCAGCCATATACAGAGGCTTGGGGAAAGAGAAGGACATAGAACTAGCTATTCTAATTCTAAGACATTAAGTAATAGGGCTGACTTCAAAGAACTCCAAGTTTCATTGTAAATTTTGAAGTAGAGCACATGTTAAAATAGATACCACAACGTATATCTAAAATAATGAAAATTTCTTTAATCAGATGATGATAAGTTTAAGAATTTTCAAAAGTCATTGGTTCATAACATGGAGTAATCACAGATTCCAGGATAGTGAAAAGGAACCATGACAGTGGAGGTTGGTGGATGAGAACCCTAGATGGGAGAATAGTAAGACACAGTTATTAAGAAGGGGGCAATGGGAAAAACAAATGAGGGAGATTTTTTTAATAGTTTAATTGAAGTTACATCACTTGGGGTAACAGTACTCCTAACAATAAGACCATGGATTATATAAATTCACTGCTAAGCATGAGGAACTTCCATTTGAGTTGTTGGTCAGGGGAGTACAGAGACCCCAAAACAACATAGGCTAGTGATCCTTGGTGCCTTCCAGAAAAATAAAAGATAAAATGTCACACACTTCAGGGACAGGACTTAGAGGAAGAGATTTGGATCTGACCAGGAAGCCTCTTCCTTGAGTGCTAGCTCATAGTATTGGAAGGAGCCATACAACCTGCAATGGAGAGAAGAAATCAGTAGTCCCATCAGGATGTAACAACTCCAGTTTACAGCAATTACAAGCCCAGCAAGATACTCGGACAGGTCTGAGTTGCAGTGATGCCCTGGGTGACCAAAGCCACCTAAGTAGACTTACCTGTTCCATAGGAGGGAATTCATGTTTGACACTTTAAAATTAGTAATGCTCTATTGCTGATTGTTGCTAGATCCTAACAGTTCCCTCAGAGGAGGGGTTGAGAAGGCACAGTGTCAACAGCACAGACACCTGGAGTCAGTTGAAGGCAAACAACAAACTCATTTATTTAATAACAAAGAAGGCCTTATATACCCCCCCGCCCAGTACCCAGTCTGTATCACAATCTGGTGGTATTGTGTGGTCATCCCTCATTATCTGGGCATGATCAGGAACTCTGACAGTGTCCAGGACTCCCACAGTATCTGTGGCTAGGCCTCAGGCACACTCCAGGTTGGCTCATAAGGAAGTACATTATCTGCATGCCTTGTCAATTGGTCTGAGCCAATTTCCTCAACCCTATGGGCCTACCCTATTACAGCTGATGAGGCCATGGTATCTAGAGAAGCACATGCTACTGTTTCTGTCTTACTGTATTCTAAACACCCTTATGTCCACAGAGAAACATAGCTGTCACCCCTTAATCAAAGAAACATTATCACATACAAAGATCATCACAGAAATCCACAACTGGCCAGCACAGAAATCAACTAACTGCCTTTGAGGTGCTGGCTTCCAATCAATAACACAACCCCTACACCTAAGTCTCAGAGGGCATCCGGAAAGATGAGATGGAAAGATTGTAAGAGCTGGGGACCAGGTTATCGGCTACAAGATAGTCTCTCAAAAAATAAATAAATAAATAACAAAAATGGAAAGAAAATGGAAAAATAGGACTAGAAGTAGAGGGGGTTAGAGAGGAGTAGATCTGAGAGGAGGAGTGGGTGGTGAATACGTCCAAGGTAAGCTGTATGAATTTTCAAACATGTAATACAATTATCACATTACTTTTTCAAAGGTTTAAAGTGGAGCATCATAAACCTGAAAAATAATTTTGTACCTACTTCAGGGTTAAGAGGAGCCACGAAACCCTAATTTAATTTTTTTATTATTTGTTTGTTTGTTTATTGCTTATTTATTTTGTATGTCCCTGTGTATGAGCTCCTTTGTCTGCACTTGTTGGTGTGTAGGTGTGTTGATGTCAGAGGACAACTCACAGGAGCAGACTCTCTGTTCCACATGAGTCCTGAAGATTTAATTCAAATTGTCAGCTTTGACAGTAAGAACCTCTACCCTCCATGCCATTTAGCTGATCTCTCATGTAAATACTGGCTTCTAATAGAGATTCTCATGACTTCAGATGGAAGGAAGCCACCTACCTACTTTTTAATGGAAAATCTATCTTACATTTATTTTTAGAAAGTACAACTCTTTAGTTTTTGTTTGCTTGCTTGCTTCAGGGCAAGTGTGATTATACATTAATTTATACCATGTTTTCTTTTCTCTAGAATAAGAGTTATAAAGGACTGTGGAATTTGTCTCACAAATAACATTCCTTATATTTTTTTATTTGACACAAAACACAATATACACTATAATGTTTACTTGGAATGTTGGGGTAAGGTGGGAAAGTTTTGGTATATTCCTTAATTGCTAAGTAAGCACTAATATACATTGTATTACAAAGCCATAAGATAAATACAAATAGTTGGCAGCAATTACTAAGCAACAATTTCTCTAACATGAATTTGCTTGAATTTGTAACTTTTACATGAAGTATTTCAAGGTAACAAAGAAGTTCTAATGTACAGAATATGTGTGCATAACTAGACCCACAGTCCTGTAGCCAGACAGAACACTACTGTCAAAGTCATATCTGTAACCAATGAACACAACTACTTGACATGTGCACAGGTATTTGATAGTGTAGTGTTGTGCTCTCTCCCTAGGGCTGGCTTCTTTCCACCTCACTGCTGGACCATAGGTTGTACTAAATATTTTTCTCCATCAGTGCTGGGAACATCAATTCTTCATGAATTCAGTGTGTCCCATACTCATAATAAGTATAGTTCTGTAGGTGACTGTTCAGATGGTAGATTTCTGTCTTGGCAATGCTCAGTGGGGCAAGTTCATGGTAGATGAGCTTCTCACTACAAGCTGCTTGGTACAACATGGAATGCACTTTTATGGATCCCCTGATGAACCTAGTCACCAATAGCTACTGGATTCAGTGAGTTCCGAGAGTGCTAATGTAATACTTTGAGAATTTGACTACAGATTTGTCTGTAAAAAATGTGCTCTGTAGCTTGGATCATTAACACTATTTAGAGTGTGTTAGAAATGCAGGATTTTTGCCCTCACACCGATGAGGTGTTTTGACAAGACTCTCTCAGAAATAAAGTTTGAGAAACTCTGCTTTAAAGCAATGATTAAAACAAAGTAATAAGTATTTGTAGAATTTTATGTTCATTGCAGAAAGCATGTTTCAATGTTTCATATTACTTTAAAGGGATTCACCACACATGCACATCACACACACACACACACACACACACACACACACACACACACACACACACTTATTTAGTTGAAAAATGACATGAAAAAGACTGATGGCTTTTAAGAAAGACAAAATTTGCCTTGGTGTTGCTACTTCATAGTTCTAAAGGAGTGACATAAATAGCCAAGTCATTACTAGTTGTTTTGTCTAGTTATTATTCTCAAAATAGTTACTTCTATAAAACATCTATTAGCCTTTAGACAGTAGTTTCTGCTTTGGGGCATGTTTCTGTATATTAACTGCACATAGCTTATAGTCTGCAATATGTACAAATAACTCTGCCTCAGAGTGTCAAAAAATGTTTATTAAATCCATTTTTATTTTTCTTACTAACACAGTTTGACGATTCTTTCTTTCCACAACCCTTCATTCCGGCTTCTCCACCTTGCTACTTCCATGTTTCCAAACTGGTCTCATAATGAATCCTCCAGCAATTGGAAATCAAGTGTTTGCAACTTCAGGCTGTTCCAGTCTTCTCTCAGTACTTCAAAGGTCAACTGAAGTTAAGGAAAACTGGTATGCTTTACTTTGTGTAACTGAACACAGCAATCCTCTGCTGATTTTACTTTCTTGTTGACATGCCTGAAAATGTGTATCAGTTAATCATGACAAGTTCAAAATTAATTACAAACCTGGATATTTATCTAATTGTGTTAGCTCTCCATGCCTTACGTGTTAGGTAGACAGTCACTGTAGATGTGATATTTATCTAGAATCAGGCATAATGATTCTGAAGAAACAATCTAAAATTCACAAGGGTATAATGACAAACATCGGGCAAATATTTCTTTCTTTTATTTAATGCATTTTATTTTATTTTATTTTATTGAGCTGAGGATCGAACCCAGGGCCTTGTGCTTGCTAGGCAAGCGCTCTCCCACTGAGCTAAATCCCCAACCCTTTAAATGCATTTTAAAAAGTGTTTTTTCATTTTACATTCCAATCCCAATTCCCCCCTCCCCTTCTCCAGCCACCCCCACCTATCCCAGTCCCACCCCAGCCCATCCACTCCTCAGAAAGGGTAAGGCCTCCCTTGGGGAATGAACAAAGTCTGTCATACTAAGTTGAGGTAGGACCAAGCCCCTCCCCACTGTGTCAAGAATGAGCAAGGTGTCCCATCCTTGGGAATGTGTTCCAAAAAGCCATTTTATGTACCCAGAATATTTCTTATGGATGATATTTGTCTGTCACAGATCATCAGTACTGTCATTTATGGACTCAAACAGAGAGGGAGTTTTGTTTGTTTTAATTTTTTTATTTATTTTTCTTTCAATATTACATCTTGGCCACAGTTCCCCCCCTCATCTCCCCCATCCATTCCTCCTCAATTTCCCTTCAGAAAAGGGCAGGCTTCCAGGGAAATCAACCAAACATGGTATATTTAGCTAAAATACAACTAGTTACCTCCCCTCATATTAAGGCTGGATGAGGCAACCCTGTAGGAGGAAAAGGGTCCTAAAATCAGGCAAAAGAGTCAGAAACAGCCTCTGCTCCCAGTGTTAGTAGTCCCATAAGATGAGCTACACAACAATAATGTATGCAGAGGGCCTAGGTCAGACCCATGTAGGGAGAAGCTTTTTCTTCATAATCCTCTGCCATGGCAAGGGAGGGGACTAAAAAGAACCATAAAGTAGCTCTAAATCTTATGCCTATTACATATGCCACTTTCCCCACAGTTTATTGTCCAAATCAAGTCATAAGAGCTTGTTTAACTTTAGAGGGACAAGGAAGTGTGGTCTTGCCATATAACCAAAGGGGTAGTACTATGTTTGAGTAGCCATAATAATTTAAGATAAAGAATAAACCAGACGATATGAATAACAGCCTCTTTTCCAAGGCCTTAGTTGTAGAGTAAGATCTGTGTGTCAACAATGCATAGCAAAGCTGAGTACCATTTGTAGAATATTCTAAGATTTAAGTGTGGTGCTAAGAAAAAGTGTTAAAGACATTCAGCAACAGTAGAAATAAGGAACCAATTATAGATATAAGCAACCAATGCTTGATAGAAATACCACATGGAGAAGTTGAAATTATGTAAAAAGCATTAAGTTCAGAAAGCAAAATGTCAAATGCAAGTATATTCATGGTTGTAATAAAAAATATGAATCAATATTATAGAGCCGTACTGTAAAAATGGATACAATTGCAAAAGATGAGTACTTTATTTTAGCAGGAGCAAAGTATGTCTTATATCTGCTATAACATCAGCCTAGGGAGACACAGGATTCACTTCAATTCTAGACCAAGATGTTTGAACTTGGGTTTTTATATTATCTGCTCTCATCATATTCTCTTTTGATGGTCCCTCCTGCTTTTGAATTAGGACCTGCTACATTAAAATGTGAATATGTACTCTTGTGGGGCCGGTAGACAGAGTAGAAGTCAGGGCAACATATGGGATTATCAGAGATCAGGATTAAGGAAATTAGGAAGAAAAAAATAGGAAGTCAATTTCTCTCTGAGCATATGTAGGTCATTAGAACTTTGAAAGGGGGCAAAGAAAACCTCTTTTGTTTCAATGCAACATGCAATTGGTATAATTTCCCCAGAGCTCCAGGAAGCAGACTTCTTTTGTAAAGTGAAAGGGAGGAACACTAACACTGGGAAAAACAGTGGCCTAGATTTTAGCAATCCTCAGTAAGAGAGGCCTCAGTTGAAGTCTGGTACTGAAAAATGTCATGCAGTCTTTCAGGATATCAGATTCCATATTTGTGAAAATAAAAATCATGCATTTAGCCGGGTGGTGGTGGCACATGCCTTTAATCCCAGCTCTTGGGAGGCAGAGGCAGGTGGATCTTTGTGAGTTCAAGGCCAGCCTGGTCTACAGAGTGAGTTCCAGGAAAGGTACAAAGCTACACAAAGAAACCCTGTCTCAAAATAAAACAAAAAAGAAAAAAATCATGCATTTATAGTTAAGTATAATCTAAAATATACTGGCTCCCTTTAAGCCTATAAAGTAGTTTTTCTTTCTGTTTCACCAATAAACAGATATAAAGACCTCAATATTTGGTAGTGAATCAAAGCAGATATGCTGAGAGATCATTTTATTTATTTATTTATCTATTTCTCAGATAATAGGTTAAAAGACAATTTTTAAACACAAAGTGGTTAGTGATAGGAAACCCTCACTGTTCATTTCAAAGAAATGTCAGTGCCTTGTTGTAGGCTCCAGAACAGTCTCGTCCATCATCCCTGCTATCTTGCTTTATGACTTAAGCAAGCTACAGAAGGCAAGCCATCTGTCTCCTGTACAGCTGGAAAGGAGTCAACTTTTAAGTAGCTATCCTATACAAAGATAATATAAAAGAAGTGTGCATTGAAGGACAGTGAGTTCCACTTCTGCTATATTCTTCATTATCTCTGCCAACTTTCCCTTACCAGTACGTGTATCCAATGGCTTAATCTTATTATCTTTCAGCTAGTTTTGTATGTAGCTCTAATGTTCCTATTAAATTTTGATTTTGTTTAGTGTCCTATAATTTTCTGTGAAACTAAAACAGTCCACATTGGAGGCAAAAGCAAACTTAAGATAAAGCATAATAAATTCTTTCGGTTAGGCTTAGAAAGAAATCCTTTGAACCCTGCTCTCCAGTTACCTTCTTGTTTAGACAAACATATTGAGAGAAGGACTTTTATCAGATAGTGATTCAAATATATCCAGAAGAAACCAAGAAATTCTTTAATAAGATGTATTGAGCTTGCGTTTTCCATCAATTGTTTATAAGCCTACTGCTTAATTGTCTCAGTTATCATTGATAAAAGACCTCATGTTGCAGGGTGCTCTGTATCTTGTGTTCAATGTAAGTTCAGTTAGAATAACATTGGTGAGGATTTTATTGTTTTGTGAATCATGTGACTTATATTTTTGTAATTGGAAGTCTAGACTTCAAGGGAAAGAAACAGTCCTTTTTCTGCTGATCTTTTATAATTAGTCAAACACAGTTATTAAAATGACTTAGTTTTTCCATGGACTTTTAGCTTCATTACCATTGTACTTCATCTATGATTCATCTTCTTGTGACACTTTAAAACAGATACAAAATTAAATCATTTTCAAAGATTGGATTAGTTTGATTTATGGTAGCAAGCCTAATTACTCTATAAGGATTTAGTGCATGATTGAGTTGAAGAATCCTTGAACCATTTGGGGGAATATAAATAAATTTATGTCAAAAGAATTTAGTAGTGATGTGTCTAATCCTACACACAAAAAATCTAGATGACAGCCAGAATCACCTTTCAACACTGTTATTCATTGACTCCACCCAATTGTATGTTAGGAATTAGAATGAAATTTCAGTTTTCTCTCTTTTCCTTTAATCCGTCAGTACTCATTTCTATGGAAGATCACTCCTGAACTACTACAGCAGACTCTCTCCCTCCCTACTCATGGCTCTCCTCCTGGCAGTTCCTCTTCTTCACCCAACCCAGCTCATTGAGACCACCTCTATCTCTTCTGTAGTCTTTCTTCATTTTGTCATTAAATTCTGAGCAAAAAGGCTATGTACCACGTGCCCACTGCTGCTGTACTCCTTTTCACACAGTAATGGCATGTCTCTCCAGTACCCCTGGAACCAAAACTTCTAAAAGTCAGACATGCTTTTCCTTTTGGACATTGAATGTCTAACATAAGACACCTACAAAGTTTTATCAGTCCTTCAGAAATCATGTTAGATGTGTGCATGAGTCAATAAGTGATTAATAAATTAGTAACCTAAAATAGAAATATAGGAAATTAGTCAAGTAAAATTCCAAATCAAAGAACTTTAATTGATTTTTTTTCTTTTGCTTGTCCACATTACCAGTGATTTAAGCAGCTCCTAACATCATGTTAACAGTGCATGTGGTATTGTGAACCATGCTCCATGACTTAATTCCATTGGCTCATATGATAGTAAGTCAACAGAAAATTTGGTGCTAAAAACAAGTCCCATAATAGGCAATGCTCAAAAAATCTATTCAAATTGGCAGATACTGGAAAACAGAAACAAGAAACTTCCCAAGACTCTGTTGTCAAACCAGAAAACACTTCTTAAAACAAAATAATGCTTCTTTCATGTGCTTAGCAAGATTTTCCATTGTTAATACTTTTTTATCATGAAATTCTGAAAAGAAATTCAATTGATCAAGCATTCCTCTGATATCACTCAGGTGAAAAATGTTCTCATTCTTTCCTCTTGGAAGCAAAACAAGACAATGTCTTTTTCTATTCATCATAAGTTTAAACTCAGTTGCAGCTCCATCATTGGTAAACCCATGACAATATAAAAGCACTGTTCCAGAAGGTAAGGAAGCACCAGGAAGTGCTATGGATCTGCCAAATACAGGGGATGCAAACAATAATCTTATCCAGCCTATGAATCACAACAATGACCAACTCTGCAAGATATTCCTAAAGGTGAGTAGTGACATTCATATCTTACTGGCAACAAACAGCTGTCTAAGTTAAGGTCCTTTCAATAGGAGGGGAAGAAACCTAGACAACTACCAGAGGCTGATGAGGTCATGGATCTTGGAGGAGAACCTGCACCTGCCACTTTCCTAAGCCCATATAATTCCTAACTGCATTCTTAACAGTTATCCTTATACCTACAGGTACTGTAGATCTCAACCCCCATCAAAGAAACTTCTCTGTTTAGTAGATGGAGAACATCACAGAAAGCCACAACTGTTTAAAATACAGAGAGTAAGTGACCACAGAGTATCCAGATCCACTTGATATATCTACAGCACAATTTCAGTACCTTAGGCTCAAGGAACATCACAGAAAATGGGGCAAAAAAATTAACAACCAGAAGAACAGGAAGTCTGATGTGAGGTTGTGTCTTCCAGAAATGACAAGGAAGCTACTCCCATGTCTCAACATTATAGCTGCCTAAACAAGACCTAAATGTTGACAACATACCCTAGTATCTTAGGTTTTCTATCACTCAGATGAAACACCCTGTCCCAAAAGGAAGTTGGGGAGTAAAGGGTTTATTTGGTTTATACTTTCACATTGTAGTCCATCATTAAAGAAGTCAGGACAGGAAATTATCAGCTCCTGAAGGCAGGAGCTGATATAGAAGCCATGGAAGGGTGCTGCCTATAGACTTGCTCCTCATGGGTTGCTCATCCTGCTTATAGAACTCAGGACTACTAGCCCAGGGATGGCTCCACCCACAATGGGCTCCTCCCGCTCTCATCAATCACTAATTAAGAAATGCCTTTAGCCAGATCTTATGGAGGCATTTTCTCAATTGAAGTTCCCTCCTTTCAGATACCTCTAGCTTGTGTCAGTTGACATAATACTAGTCAGCACACATAGATAAAAGCTAAAGAACTATAGGCAACTAAGGAATGCTAAGAAAGGAAGACAATCTTCTGCATGGATAAGTCTTCTGATTATTACATGGTTATCCAGTGCTAAGTGATCGACTTGAAACCACATAAATACAAGCAAGTCTAATTGGACTTTGTAGAATATATATATATATAATAGTAAAGAAAAAGAGGCCATGAATTTGAGAAAGAATAAGGAGATCCACTGGAGGGATTGGAGGGTGAAGACATGAGAGGGGTTAAAGAAAAAAGGAAAGAATGAAATGATGAACTTATGTTTAAATTAAAATTTAAAATTTTTAAGAAGTGACAGTTCTCCTAAAAAATGTGTTCACACTAATAGATGCAGCATAATTATGTAGTTACTCTTGTATGTTAAAAAGAAATTCTGTCTTGTCATGGTGTCAGCATTACAAACTTAAAAAGCACCATAACATATTCCTTATTTATATTCAATAACACCTAGAATTTTTCAGAGAAAATAGTTAATAAAAAGCATGATCATTATAAAATTTAATCAGCTGGAGACTGATAAAAAGTTTATTTCCCTTTAGAGTTGTTCTCAACCGGTGGGGTTGGTCACAACCCCCCAAAACCATCCCAAAACATAGATATTTAAATTATGATTCACAAGAGTGAACTTATACTTATCAATGAAAATAATTTTATAGTTGGGGGTCACCACAACATGAAGAACTGTATTAAAGGGTCACAGCATCAGACTGATTGAGAACCCCTGTTTTAGAACATTTTAAGTATGTCCCTCCAATACCAGGTTATAGTTGGACCAACATTATTATCAAATCAGGCTACCTGTGCCTGTGTTGTGGATGCGGGGATCAACACCAAACATAAATGAATCTATTTCTTAAAACCTACATCAAAATTTCAGTCAAAGTGAAGGAATAAATGAAAGAAAAAGGTCTCCCTATAATGTTGATTAATAGTAGAGTCTTGTGTATCTCTCATATAAACACTACGAAATTAATACCAAACAAATGGTTCTTTCTATGGATACAACAATTCCTGTGAAAGAACACTGCGATCAGTACATTCTGAACCACAGGACAGCAGACAGGCAGCGTCATCTAAGATCATGTTCTCTTTCATTTTGAGGACAACCAAGTGGGTTCCTGGTGATAAAGTGTCATAAATGGGCAAATTCAGAATGTCAACCACTCCGGTGCCAAGTTAAACAAGACACCAACTCCCCAGGGTAATCTTGCTGCTCAGTTATTTGAACATTAGCATGGGCTGGAAGACATCCATGTGCCAGCACAGAAAATCTTTCAGCAAATTGACTTTTAAACAAACTGAGTCATAGTAAGTGACAGCAGGGAATAGGAGACAAGAATATGTTGAATCCACTTGACAATTTGTTCACTTGCTGCAACAGCTAGTGCCTTACTGCAGGCCTTTCTCCTGTAAGGAGCACAGGTAGATAGAGCTGGTCCCTTACTACCTACCTCTTATCTGTAAGGACTACAGGTGGATAGAGCATACTCCGTTGATAATCTTCCCCATCCCATTTAACAGGCCCCAATTTCATTTATACCCAGCAGAGTGTCATTTGAAAGCTGTCTGCCAAGAAGGGTTAGCCGTTGCAATGATATACCTCTCTCAAAAACAAAAGAAAGAAAAAAATGAGCATATTCCTTAAAGTGAAATTAAATGCTATTCTTCACCAAAGGCATAAAACACTTTCATATTTCTTGAATATGGAAACCTGTACTATGCTTCTCTAACAGAAAATACAAAGTTATTCACATCTACTTTATCACAGAGCTTGCTTTCCAAGAAAAAATTTACATGTCAGACACAGGAATGAAATTAGAAAATGCTGATTAGGTACAGCTTATAAATTGTGAATTCTTCCTGCCTTGAGAAAAGTGACTTATCAACTGTCAAGAGAACTCCACTGATTTTCTTTTAACTTTAGATCTTACCTTTCTTCCTCTTTATTCAAAATAAAGAAGAAATGAAAAGCACTTGAGACAAATCCGTTCATTTGAGTAATGCAATCACATTTTGTTTTTAAGATTGTCATTTGCAGGACTATCATTTCAATTTTATCATTTATGTTTCCAATTGTTTATTATTACTATTATTATAAAAATAAGCCTTCTTGTTGAGTTATTCCTCAGTTTCCCTCATAATCTGAAGTGAACTGTGAATAAATATTTCATTCAGGAAGAATAACACACACATAAGTGTCAATTCCACTAACTTCTAGAGTGTTAATCTGGTTTTCAGCTCAAACACATACTTAGCTCATTCAAAGGATACCAGTAAATTGTTCACTTTGTCTTAATTCCTCTTTTATTTAAAAAATGTCATTTTTCCAAGGTCACAGCTGGTCTTTGAAATGAAACTAGTGGCAAGCTAACATGAAGAACTTGTATCTGTCTTGGCAATGGATAGCTCAGTTTGTGTTATTTTAGATATTAGCCAATAGTGTAATCAGTGTGATGTAAGTGAAACTTGAACCAGGTGGATGCACCTGTCTCAGGTCCCAAGAATTATCACATTTTAACAGACAGGAAGTTAAGTATGTTTTATTTAAAATTATCTTTAACAACTAAAGAATCCAGTACACATAAGTATGCATAAAATAAAAACACTGTGTTATAATAGATAGAAGAAACAAGCAATTGCTTTATTCTGAGAAATTCACATGTATAGAAAGTTTCTTCTGTTTGTGTTGAATATTCCAACATACCATGCCATTGTAAGAATACAAACATACTTCTACGGATATACTCTGCCTTCTGGGTACATACATTACAGTATAAAGGTAAACAGGACAAAAGGTTCATCAAATTAAACCTGATAAAAAGAAAACACCATACAACTAACTACAAGTTACAGACTTTATTAGCTTTATCAGTCCTACATACATGAAAAAACAAGAATGTTAATAATTATACCAACTTTTGCTTTCATGATCATTCATCATGGATAATATGATTTAGAAAAAATATAATTGAGATTCTTCTGATTAATTGATTGCCAGTTTTTCAATTAACTATGCCATTTGTGTAAACTATAAAGACAGTTAATCTCAGGAATGATAGAATTGTGGACTCCATTCAGGAGAGAATTTTTACATTTTATGTAATGATCAGCAGATGTAAAGATTTGTCTTTCTCTGGTATTCATATGTTTCAAAACATTTTTTCTCTCAAGATCAGGAAATCTGTACCCCAAGCTGTAGATCACTGTTAATGAATTAATATGGTATTGGTTGTATATGAAAACGTTCAAAGGAAGTTTTAAAAGAAATTCTATGCCTTAAGTTATGATTTCAGGGTGTCTATTGCCAGAGTTTTGATAGTTCTGAGTATATTGCCCATGTTATATGAGGAAAAGTACACTTTCATTATAATAAGTATGGTTCTTAGTTTTATATCAACTTACACATGCTAGATTGATTTGAGAAGAGGGAAACTCAATGGATAATGCTGCCACCAAAATAGTCTATGAACAAGTATATTCTTGATTAATAATTGATATGTGAAGGCCCAGCTTAATAGGAATGATACCTCCCCTAGACTGATGCTCCAAGGTGCTATAAGAAGGCAGTCTCAGCAAGCCACCAGAAGCAAGTAATTAAACAGCATTCTGCTATGGCCTCTGCATTATTTCCTGCCTCAAGTTTCCTGCCCTAACTTCCCTGGATGATGGACTACAAGTTGTAAAACTAAATAAACCCTTTCATCCCCAAGTTGATTTTGGTCATGGTGTTTTGTGGTTTGTTTGTTTTTAACCACAGAAATAAAACCCCAGACAAGTTATTAATATTTGTTGTGGTGTAGTCTACCTTTCTGAAGTATGACCAGTATCACTTTCTTGAAAAGTCTCTATCAGAGCAAAGATCCAATGCAAGAATATTCAACTCAAGATTTTTTTTATTTTACTTGATGCTATATTTTAACTTAGTAGTCTCTAAATGCTATTGTTTTAGGCATTCAAACAAAAATGGATGACAAATATTTATATGGACCAAGAATTTTATGATCAATAGAATTGTACACCAGACGTCAAAAAAGGAGATCGGCTTACTCATAAAGAGAAAAACCTGGAAAGATGTCCAGGATCCAGCAATCATGGTGAACATTGAAGAAACAAATTAGGAATATGTGAATAAGAAGCACGCTAGCTATTGGAAACAAAAATGAGGTTGGGATGTGGGCAAAGATGAGATCCGAGACCCTAGAGCATCACTTTGAGAGAGCACCTTTCCTTTTGCCATTATTTTAGGCCATGGGAGTGGCGTAAGTAAATTACTAGGATGATGGAGACTGAAAGTCTTTGGTCCAGCCTAGAGTGGAGAAAAGTAAGGTTCTAAAGGTTAGATGGGAGGAAGGGGGGGGGAATACTAGAAGCTGTATAGAGGGCACCATCACCTGCTCAGGTGTCTCAACAAAGCTTTACTGGTCATCATATTAGTCTTTAATGGTTATTGAAAAATTCAAATCTATGAATGTAGGTTTATGCTAGGCACATGCAAGTGTTCTTTCTAGGGTCTGTATTATTATTTTTGAAAAGATTAGGAAAGGATGAAATTACAAGAGTAAATTTAAAGCAAGTTAAGACATTTCAAGGCAAATGTCTCAAAATTTTAGTTCACTTTCTATATTAAAATCCTTTGAAGTTTGTTTTGTTTTTGTTTTTTTACTTAAATACATGGCAATAGGGCTGGAGAGACAGCTTTGTGGCTAAGAGCAATTGTTGCTCTTGTCGTGGGCCATGGCTGGGCTCCCAGCACCCGCATGACGGCTAACAATTGTCATTAGCCTTTTTATATACCAACAAACAGTCTACTGAAAAAGACATAGTGGACACATCCTTATTCCAAATAGCCTAAAAAAATAAATAAATAAAATACCTATGGAGCAGATATACCTCTACAATAAAAACTTTAAATTTTTGAAGGAACAGATAAAGACATTAAAAAGTGAAAAGACAATCCATGCTCATGGATTGGTAGAATTGACATTATGAAAGTGACCATCTACCAAAAGTCATTTGCAGCTTTAATATAATTCCAGTCAAAACCCTAACAACATTCTTCACAGAAATAGAAAAAAGTCCTAAAGTTCCCAGGTGGTCAAAGCAATTCTGAGCAAAAAGCATTGCTGGAGGGATTATTATCCCAGATGTCAAGCGATATTATATAGATGTGAAAATTAAAAATGAATGTGAGGTACTGGCACAAAAACATACAGGAAAATATTTTAGTGCATAGAATTTGATTTCCAATGCTCAGTAGAGAAATAAATGATCTAATGAAACAAGTTGAATGAAGTAAGGTACTTTTGAAAAGAACATGTAAGGTCCATGTAATAAATATACAGGGAAAGGAAATAATTCTCTATTCAAGCAAATTTGGGCACCAGGAATACTTGTTGTTGAGTTCAGTCTACTTCCACCATGGCAAACCTGAAAGCATTCAGCATCCTATCCTGTACTATTTCCCTAAACAGGCTCTGGAAATAAGACTGGTTATGCATCGTGGCTCATTATTCATCTTCTTATGAACCTGGCATAGCTGCAAAATCAAAAGCTACTGCTAAAATGTCAAGGGAACTTCAATTTTGGCATGAACTGGATGGGAAATAGCCCTTTATCCTTGGATCACCCACATCCAAACCAAATAAGGGTCAGCCTAGAATAGAACAGACGTGCAAGCTTCAAAAGTGAGTTCACAACTTGTGCCAAATGCTACTTCCTCACTTTCCCATTTATCAAAAGTAGCCTGAGTGAAGGATCTGGGCTGAATTCCGTTCATTTCAGGGAAGACTTTCACAAGCAGGTATTTTGCCCATTAAGAGAAGACTGGGAGTTTAAGCCACACAGTAAGATCTGGGGAATGACAAGATCAGCATAAACTACTGAGCCTGGGAAGAGCCACCTTAAAAATCTAGAAGTGTATTTTATTATTATATTATTATATATATTATTATATATTATATTATTTTAGGGTAAAGACCCTTGAAAGTCTATTTAAGCAATTTAACACTGTATTTTTTTGTTTACTCTTCTCTTATACATTACATCCATACCAAAGTTGCTGCCCTTCTCCCACTGCCCCTCTCCAGATCCACTCCTCCTCCATTTACCTTCAGAAAAGAGCAGAACTCCCATTCCTTTTTTTTGACAATGGAATACAGTTGGGAGGAAAACATGCTGTTAGGGATCTGAGAAAGTTTGGTGGGTGGTACTGGGGCCAGGGATTGATTAAAACACATTGTATGCATATATGTAATTCTCAAAGAGTAATATATAAATAAAATAAAGTTGTATGAAATCAGGTCTTAAAAGCAATTATTCATTCACTAGCTGATACCTACACCATTTCCTAAACATCTGTTTAATGCACTATTTTGTGTTTGTTTGTTTAGTGATTGATTCATGCATTCTGGCTATGTAACTCCAGGTAGCTTTGAGCTTTCCATCATCATGGCTCTGACCCAGTGTATGCTGAGATTAAGGGCATGTATTACCACTACCAGTGGTATTGTTAGATTCTACTTTTCTATGAAAACTCCTACCTCTTATATTAAAAAAGTGAGTCTCATTCTTACAGAAAATAACAAAAATTACTTTCTTCTCATTTTCACGGTTTAGCCATTGCTTCAACACTTACTAAATAATTCCTTGCTAAACACTGTTTTAAGAGTACCACATGAGCAATACAGATAATCTCTCTGTGTATGGAGCCTATTTTTTCTCCTTTTTAGTTATTTATTATATTTGTGTTTTAATGTTACACATCAGCCATGGGTTCCCATGTCCTCCCCCTCCCGCCCCGCCCCACCTTTCCTTCCCAGCCCCTCCCCTTCATTCCCATCTCCTCCAGGGCCTGCCTGTACTGAATCCACCAGGTTTACATGAATCCCCAGTGGAGCCTATTTTTTAATGGGGGTAAATCAGAAAGTATCCCATGTTGAACACAGAGAAGTGTCTACAGCATTACACCCTTAAATCAACCAAATGAAGAGAAAATACTAGTTTGCAAATTTAATAATGAAAAGTTGAAACTCAGAGGGAAAAGTTTGCTACCTTTCAGAAATTTAGTCAGCAAGAGACAGGGTCAAGATCTGAGTCCATGTCTATCTTCTCTGAACATTTTTAACCACTAAATCTATGCTTTCCAGTACTGATTACAATAAAATGATTGCCAATTTTTTAATATTGGTATTTTGCAAAGGGAAACATGTATATGTTTAGAATAAAGAAAAGTTGTGAGTCGTGCTAGAACTCTCATCCAATGACTGATGGAAGCAGATGCAGAGATCTACAGCCAGGCCCCAGGTGGAGCTCCAGGAGTCCAAGTGGCTTGGCGAGAAAGAGGAGGGACTGTATGATTGAGAATTGTTGAGACCATGATTGGAAAAAGCACAGGGACAAAGAGCCAAACTAGTGGAAACACATGAACTATATGAACCAATAGCTGAGGAGCCCCCAACTATATCAGGCCCTCTGCATAAGTGAGATAGTTGATTAGCTTGAACTGTTTGAGAGGCCCCCAGGCAGTGGGACAGGGACCTGTCCTTAGTGCATGAGCTGGCTGTTTGGAGCCTGGGGCCTATGCTGGGACACTTTGCTCAGCCTGGAAGGAGGGGACTGGACCTGCCTGGACTGAATCTACCAGGCTGAGCTGAATCCCCAGGGGAGTCCTTGCCCTGGAGGAGATGGGAATCAGGGATGGGCTGGGGAGAGGATGGTGGGGGAGGAAGAAGGACAGGGGAATCTGTGGCTGATATATAAAAATAAATTAAATTATAAAATTTAAAAAAAGAAAAAAGAAAAGTTAATATATCAGATGGTTTATTTTTTGAAACTGAAATTAAAATAACTAAATACAAAATATCTTAAGAAATAGTTTTCATTTTATTATTGATGCTCATGATTATGTATATATATATACATATATATATGAAATTTTTATTATTTCCCTTGGATTTGTTTGTTTTGCTGATTCACTGACTACTTTTAATCCTGGGAATCCTGATGAACCAAATACATTTTCCATTTTAAACTAAAACCACAATGTGCCAAGGTCTCAAAACCCATTGGTGGAAACCCTGCACTAAATATAACTTGGAATTCATGAATTATTCTGTCACTGTATTTGTTTATGATGTTTATTCAAGAGTCAAATATCATATCCAAGTGACAACTCACTTCAGATTTATAGCAAGGATTATAACCTTAGTCTACCAGAGATACATCCAAATAAGAACTTGATGTGGCCTGTTTAAAAGTGGTTGCATTTTGAAAATTCCCAAGCTAAAAAAATGAATCATAACTACATGCATTATAAAGAAAAACAAGTGCATATTATTATTTTGTTAAACAATAATGAAAACACAAAAGTACTTGTAAGACATTTTTAAACCCCTCCACATTTTTTCATATTTTCTTATTAAAAAACCCACAAAGTTTTCTAATTTCACACTATGAAAAGCTAATAGGTTTTCTACATCAATAGTTTACAAACATTATTTGTAATCAAAATGCTATGTAAAAGCTGGGCAGTGGTGGTGCCCACCTTTAATCCCAGTACTCAGGAGGTAGAGGCAAGCTGATCTCTGTGAGTTCAAGGCCAGCCTGGTCTACAGAGCTAGTTCCAGGATAGTTAGTGCTGTTTCATAGAGGAGCACTGTCTTGAAAAACCAAAAATATAAAATTAAATAAATAAAATTCTATCTAAGGATAGATTAGCCAAATTTGAAAACAAAATGAAAATATATATTTGCACATCAAATATTCATCTGGTGTAGCTTAAGTTTCTACATACTAGCATGAACTGCCACATATTTCTGAGTTCTTTTATTTAAAATATTATTGAAGACATCCATGAGTAAGTGAAGGAGGAAAGGTCTTCCTAGTAACAGAAAAGAATGTATTGTTTGAGAATGCTAATTTAATTTGATTTTTTTAAAGGTGAAATCTGACTCTATGTCTAAATTCAACACTTCATAGTTCAGTCTAGTCAAAGAAAGAGGCAAACCATGAAAGCCAGCATGGGGTTTCCCAAAAGACTAATAGTAGGATTGCCATATGGCCTCACAACAACATTTGAGGGCATATATCAAGAAGATGCTCTCTACCTTACCAGAGAGACCTGTGGACATTCATGCTCATTGTCATTCTACTCATAGTATCAAGAGAATTAAATCAGCCTAGATGAATTGGAAATGAAAATGTGATACCTACATAAAATGGAATTTCATTCAGCTGTAAAACAAAAGACAATAATGGCATTTGCAGAGAAATCGGTGTAAATTGAATTATTGTAGCAAAGTATCTCAGACTCAGAAATGTTGTAGAATTTTTTTTTCATTTTTTTTCTTTCTGGATAAAGAATAAGTATTTTATTTTAACAACAGACATACTACTGCTTTGTAATGTGGATAGAAGTAAGTCCCAAATTCAAATACTAATAACAACAATAACAGCCGTGCCAGTAAGAAAGAGAGTTGACAACTTTGAAAGCTGTGGTAATTAATTCCAAATTGAGAATATGATAACACAGTGCACAAGATATTCATATCCTCTGGATACCCCTTTGGTGTTTTTGTCTGTTTCATTTATGTACCAGTTTGCTCTAATGTTTCATCTGAAATATTTCATATTGGTGAGAGATGACTCTTTAGGTAGACGGAGAATTCTTCCCACAGAGGGTCAGTTTTCAAGGAGAGGAACATGTTCATTGCTTCCTATGAGTATCAGAAAGGGGAAGGTACAGTGTAAGCAGATCAGTTGTTCATGACCTGTTGTTCAGTCATCTTCTAAAAATGTACCTCAGGAAAATATTTTTTCATTTTTTTATGAAGAAAATTTTTTTCATTCATTTTACCCACCAATTAAAGATCCCCCTCTTTCCTCCTTCTGCCCCCCAACTTCCTCCTTCCAACCCACTCCCCACTCCCCACCACAAGAAGGCAAGGCCTCCCATGGAGAGGCACATCCAGTAGAGGCAAGTCCAAGCTCTTCCCCCCGGCTTCAAGACTGTGCAAGGGTCCCACCATAGGTAGTGGGCTTTAAAAAGCCTGCTCATGCACCAGGGATGGATTCTGATCCTACTGCCAGGGGGTCCCCCAAGCATATCAAGCTACATAACTGTCTCGACATGCAGAGGGCCTAGTCCAGTCCCACGAAGGCTCCATAGCCTTGATCCAATTTTCATGAGTTCCCACTAGTTTGGTTTGGTTGTCTCTGTAGGTTTCCCCATCATGATCTTGATACACTTGCTCATAGAATCCCTCTTCTCTCTCTTTGACTGGACTCCTGGAGCTCTGCTTGGTGCCTGGCTGTGGATCTCTGCATCTGCTTCCATCAGTCTCTGGAGAAAAGCTCTGTGATGACAGTTAGGGCATTCACCAATCTGATCACTGAGGTAAGTTCAGTTAAGACACCCTCTCTATTATTTCTAGTAGTCCAAGCTGGGGTCATCCTTGGGAATTCCTGGCAACTTCCCTAGCACTGGGTTTCTCTTTATCCCCGTGATGTCTCCTTCTATCATGGTATCTCTTTCATTGCTCTCCCATTCCATCCCTGTTTCATCTCCACTATCCCTTTCCCTTATGTTCTCATTTCCCACCCCTCATCCCCAGTTTACTCATGGAAATGTTATCTATTTCCCCTTCCCAGGGTGATCCATGCATTCCTCTTTGGATCTTCCTTGTTAGATAGCTTCTCTGGAGTTGTGGGTTGTCATCTGGTTATCCTTTGCTTTACATCTAGTATCCACTTATGATTGGGTACATACCATTTTATCCGTCTGAGCCTAGGTTACCTCACTCAGGGTGATATTTTCTAGTTTCATCCATTTGCCTGCAAATTTCATGATGTCATTGTTTTTCTCTGCTGAGTAGTACTCCATTGTGTATATGTAACACATTTTCTTAATGTAGAATATTATTTCATGATGTGTTACACTCATTTATGCTGTGGAACATTTGCTTTAATGATGCAAAGATGTGTTGCATTATTTTATGTTGCATTTCTTTAACTCTGTGAAGCTGTGTTATTGTGCCTGTCTAAAACACCTGATGGTCTAATAAAGAGCTGAACAGCCAATAGTGAGGCAGGAGAAAGGATAGATGAGGCTGGCAGGCAGAGATAATAAATAGAAGGAGAAATCAGGGAGGAGCAAGAAAGAGGAAGAAGGAGAGAAGGAGGAGTCCTAGCAGAGGGAGCAGCTATATAACCAGCTATGGAAAGATATACAGAAATGGAAAAAGGTAAAAAGCCCAGAGACAAAAGGTAGACAGGGTTATCTAAGTTAAGAAAAGCTAGCTAGAAACTAAGCCAAGCTAAGGCCAGGCATTTACAATTAAGAATAAGCCTCCATATGTGATTTATTTGGGAGCTGAGCAGCACTCCCCAAAAGAGCAAAAACAAAGATCAAAGAATAAAAAGAGCAAAACAATCAACTACACAGAAAGACTAACATGTTGTCACTTATATGTGAATCCTAGCGTCTAATTTTATATATTTTTATTTATGTGGGAATGAATGTGCATAGAGTCAAAAAATGAAAAATGAGGCCTTAAAGAAGAAGTGTAGGGAGGGTAATAGAATACATTATGTGACAGTGGAATAGAAAACATTTGGTTGAAAGGATACCACCAGGGAAGGTAGGCAGGGAGATATGTGAGAGGAGTGTGTATGTAGGTGAATTGCCAAAGCTACATATGGAAATGCCATACAGAAACCTGCTCTTCATTGATATTTGACAGAGATACCAAAAACATAAGCTGGCAAAAAAAGACACCATCTTTAATAAATATTGCTTGGAAAACTGAATGTCTACATGCAGAAGAATGAAATTAGACCCGTATCCATCACTGTGCACAAGAAAACCAACTCCAAATGGATCAAAGACCAAAATGTGAAATGAGTCTCTGAACTGCTAGAAGAAAACATAGACAGTACTCTATAGGATATAGTTGTAGGAAAGGACTTTCTGCATATGACTCCATTTGCCCAAGAATTAAGGTCTACAATTGACAAGTGGGATTTCATAGAACTAAAAAACCTTCTGTACAGCTAAAGAAACAATTGGTCCAAGGAATAGAAGACCCACAAAATGGGAGATAATCTTTGCCAGCTATAATTCTGATAAAAGATTAATATCAAAATATATAAAGACCATCCTCCAGAATTAAAAATAAGACTTATCCAAAGTATAGGCCAGGGACCTCAATAAAGAGTTCTCAAAAGAAGAATAAAAACCAGCTAAGAAAATGTTTATTGTCCCTAGAAGTTAGGGAAAGGCAAATTAAAATAACTTAGGGATTTCATCTTACCTCAGTTAGGATAGAACATATTGATAGAATATAACTACAAGTGTTGGAGAGGTGCAAGGGGAAAGGAACAAGTCTATTGTTGGTGAGACTGCAAACGGGTGCAGCTACTATGGAAACCAGGGTGGAGCAATCTCAAAAAGCTAAAAATCAATCTAACTTACCACTCAGCAATGCCACTCTTGGGCATCTGTCCAAAGGACTCAACAACCTACTCAACTCTAGTCATTGCCTCTCTATTCACAATAGCTAGGAAATGGAAACAACCCAAATGTTCTTCCACAGATGAAATGAATGAATAATAAAAATGTGGCACATGTACTACAGAATATATTCAACTATAAAGAAAAAAAACTGAAATCACGAACATTGAAGGGAAATGGATGAAAGTAGACAAGATCATATTGAACAAGTAACCCAGATCCAGAAAAACAAACATGAAAACATCACATATTCCTTCCCTTCCCATCAGAGATTCTTAGCTCCAAATTTTCAGATTGTGAGTACACATCCCGCAGTAACTTCAGAAACCAGGAAAGTTACAAAAAAAAAAAAAAAAAAAAAAAAAAAAAAGCAAAGCAAGAACCACTGCCAGAGTAGGGGGAAAGGGGAGAAATAGAGAGGGTAACAGCAGGTTACAAGTGATATGACTGGCGAACTAGACTTGGAAAAAGCGGGTTCTCAAATTAGGGACGAGGAAGGGAGGTAAATATAGAAGGAAGTAAGAAGGTAAATAGCAGTAAAGATGTCTGAAAAATCATAAAGAAACATACTATTCTTTCTCTCTCTCTTCAGCAGGATTCTCTGAGCTTTGCCTAATGTTTGGTTGTGGGTCTCTGCATCTGTTTCCCTCAGTTACTGGATGAAGCTTCTCTGATGACAACTGGGGTAGGCACCAATCTATGAGTGCAGCAGAATATTGTTAGGAATCATTGTATTGACAGCTTTTTCTTCAATTGTGTTTGGTTCTATCCTAGATTTTTGGGCCATCCAGGCTCTGAGTCCTGGCATGCCAAGCAGTGTCAGGGGTGGGCTTCCTCTTGTGCCATTGGTCTCAGGCTGGACCAGTTATTATTTGACCACTCCTACAATCCCATAGGCAGAATAGAACGTAGATCAAAGGTTAGGTGGCTGGGTTGCTGTCCCAATCCCTCCACTGGAAGTCTTGCCAGTTGTAGGAAATGGCCAGTTCAGGCTATGTATCTGCCATTGCTAGAAGTCTCAGCTGGGGTTTTCTCATATGAGCCAGAGGGGTCAAAGACATCACAAGAAAACCCACAGAATCTAGTAACCTGGGCTCATAAGAGCTCACAGAGTCTGAACTGACAACCAGGGAGCCTGCACAGGACTGATAAAGTCTTTCTACATATATGTGACAGTTGTGTATCTTGGTCTACTTTCAGGAGTCCTAGTAGAGGGAGCAGGGTCTGTCCTTAACACTTTGACTGGCTTTGGGGGACCCATTCCTCATACTGAGTTGCTTTGCCCAGCCTTAACACAAGGGGAGGATCTTAGTCCTACTTTGACTTGGTTGCCATGTTTTGTTGATATCCATGGGAGGCCTGCCTCCTTCTGAACAGAGACAGAAGAGGGGTGGATTGAGGAGGCAGGCAGAGGGAAGGTAGGGGGAAGGAACTTGAGGAGAGGAAGGAGAGGAAAGAGGAAACTGCAGTCAGGATGTAAAATAAATAAATAAATTTAATTAATATCAATAAAATAAAATAAAAAGAATTATACTGTTAACAATTTAACTAAATGAAAATTTTATAATACATGTAAGTCTGCATATAAATATACATGCATATTTTAAATGGAAATTTCTCATCAGGGTTGAAAATACTGCTTCCAAGAACTGAAGACCACCTAACAAAAACCCAAACACCAGGCATGAGAAACTCTACTTTGAGGTGTTGGCCAAAGATGTCCAAGAGACTCCCAAAGCATGCAGCCTATTGTTAGTACCATTGGTTGCCACTCAGATATAGGAATAAGTCCCTATTGCTGAAGACACAATGATCTTCAGGCACAGAACCCAGAGGATCCTGAGCTAAAACTGACCTGAATGTCTCCTTCCCAAGGACTAGCTTTCATGATACCAAAAGGTGCCATGCAAGCTTCCAAAAGATGGAAACAACCAACATTCCTACCCAGCTACGATGCCTATGAATCACAACAATGACCATTATGGCATGATAATCCTAAGGATGCAGTAGTGACGTGCATAACTTGGCCAAGACCAACAGTTCTCTAATCGGATATAAGGCCTTTTCAACAAGAGGGAAATCATTCCTGGTACTGTAAACCTAGCAAGTTACCCAGGAATAGAGTATTCAAGGATCTTGTAAGAGAACCTACAATCACCACTTTACAAAAACAGCATAATCCCTAACTACCCTCTGAATATTGCTTCAGTTCTACCCTAGACCTACAGGCAGCTAAGGAATGCTAAGAGTGGGAAAATATTCTTCGCCAGGCAAGAACACACCAATTGGTGATATAGAAGCAAGTATTCAGTCCTGAAAGCAGGTTATATTTAGGAGTGTGTGTGTGTGTGTGTGTGTGTGTGTGTGTGTGTGTGTGTGTGCATGTAACAACAATCAATAAGAAAAGAGGCCATAAATTTGAAAGAGAGGGGAGCATATGGGAATGTTTGGAAGGACCACAAGAAAGGGATAAATGATGTAATTATAATCTCAAAAACAGTGGTTCTCAAGCTTCCTAATGATGCAGCCCTTTAATATAGTTCCTCATGTTGTAGTGACCCACAACCACAAAATTTTCTCATTACTACTTCATAACTATAATTTTGCTACTGTTATGAATCCTAACATAAATATCTGATATTCAGGATATCTGATATGAGACCCCAGGGGTGGCGATCCAGACTATGAGAACTGCTGCTTAGAAAAAAAAATTCCTAAAAATTTGGGTGTGTGGAGGTGGTGGTGTGTAGAGGTGGTGTATTGTGTGTGTATATGGCAGGTGGTTATGCTCAGAGACTAGAAAAAGCTATACACTGTCCTGTTCTATCTTGTTCCCCCTTATCCCAGTGATACAAGGACTCTCACTGACCCTGACATTTGCCGTTTAACTAGGCTGGCCGTCAAGTTCTAGGTATGCACCTGTCTCTTTGGCCCAGATCTGGTGTTCCAGGCATGTGCAGCTGTGTCCATACTTACAGAATGAGTGTTGATAATTCCCTCAGGTCCTTGTGCTTACACAACATGAACTCTTACTAACTGCGCCTCCTCCACAATCTCACCACTGCTTTTTCTACGACAGCTCCATACCATACACTGCTTCCTTGCTATGTTTATCATCTACCATTTTTGTTTGGTTTTCACCCACCATACCCTTAATTCAGCCAATATTATCTTCACCTGGAGTACAGTGTTTTGCTTGTATATTCATTCTTTTGTTAGTTTTGTTTTTCATCTCTGGCCATGCCTCTTGCCATTTTATTAATTTGTTGTAATGTGTATCTAATCATGTATATATAAGAAACATGTGAGCTGCAATTTTCAAAATGACTTGTACAATATTTCTATTGTATGTGGCTGCAACTCGAAACGTCACATTGTTGTGGCAGCATTTTTAAACCTGTGTTTATTATGATACTATAATGTAAGACTAACTCACCTGAGCACCACAGACTTAAATTTATTGAACCACTCCGGTTAAATTTGGGGACAGAATCTTACCCTGTTGCCCAGGCTGTCTTGAACTTCACTATGTAGTCCAGGATGGCCTTGAACTAGTGGCATTCTCTGCCTCAGGCTCTGTGCGCTGGAATTACAGACATCTGCTCATTTTGACAATTCAAAATCAAAGGGAAATGATGTAAATAAACAACATCTCAAAACCATATGCCATCGAGAGCAATTGTATTAACAGATAATACAATTGCATCATCCAAAACACTTCAGGAGACTATTCAGACTAATATAATAGCTGCCATTCTTTTCCTCAGAAGTTTAACCACTAACTTTTTTTATCTGCATATGGGCAAGCATACTGTACTCATTTTGTGTATGCCTAAAACAATGGAATTCTATCATCATTAGTGTAATTTGTAAGTGAGCACAGTCTCCAAGGCATCTTGCATATTCCATCTGGCTAATTATTGGCATTGAGAGAAGCAGGAGTTAAACCCTCACTTAGGACTCCCTCCACCCCTGGCTCTTTAGCAATAAATGAGTGCCACCTCCTTATACTCCGGCCCCTTCTAGTTGCATGAGAACAGGTCCATCTGGCCAAATCACACTCTTTCTACACCTCCCCCTATTCTCCAGTTCTCTTTCCACTGTTCTTACCCCAGCGCCTGCAGGAATTCATTCCTTAAGCTGCATGTGTGAAATTTTGGAAAGCTGAATTGGTAACAGCAGTTTCCAATGTAGCACATTAATATTTTCAAGTTGAACCTGGCTCGTGTTTATACATCCAGGCTGGCATCTGGCATTTGTTACAGAATAACACAGCTTTAAAATGCCTGCCAGCCCCACGGCAAGCCAAGTCATCTCCACTTAATGAGAAGTATATCTGTGAGTTTCTCTGAAACGTTAACCAGATGCCACATGCTGTCGGTTCATCTGCCACCGGAATATTAACAAAGTGTCAACACATCTGTGATTTGCGCTTAGATCCAGATGACGAAATCCTGCTGTGATACCAACAAGTTGAATGATGATTCCCTAAGCCAGGGTCTCTGTTTCTGTGGGACTCCTGAAAATTTGAGTGAGTTTCCATTTCCATTTTATGTATATTCAGTGAGTGAGATTTCATGAGGTTCCTAAGATCTTGGTACAGCATATCATGGAGGGCTAGGTATAGGACATCACTCTGAGGACATCACGAAGGATTTTACATATGCTTGAATATTAGAAGGATGAATTGGAAGTTGTAAAAATGGAATCTGTCTACAGTGTTTCCTTGTTACTATTTCTTTCCATGTTCTCAACTGCTTGGGGTTGGGGATGGTTTGCAACAGTGAAAACAAATACAACAAACAGTCAGATCCCCCGTGAGCCAATCAAACAACCAAACAAAGAAAAATCCAAATATTCTAAAACTGGCAGAGGCTGACAGAGGAAGTCTACGCATATGCATGCATTCTTTATACTTCCCAATAATGTGCTCTTGGTGAACCGAGTACCTATCTTCTGTAGTTTCAAAGTCTACCAAAGTACTTTTAAATTTAGAAAGTACCTTCACAACCAATAGCCCTTCTTGACATTGGTTCTGTTTCAGCTATAGATTTTTTTCCCTTAACAGCATGATATATCTATGGGAGGGTAGGTCTGATGGTGTCTTCAAATATATATGAGAGGTTGGTAGTCTGGTAAATGAACTTGTCTCCTGAATTCTGTGGATAATTCTAGGATCTTATTGAACATGAGGAGGAAATCAAGGGTATCTGCAATTTATAACCAGACACACAAAGGAAAACACAAGGAAGGCCTCTTCTTCCCATGATCATTTGGAAAATTGTTGAAACACAACATATTTAAGTTAATCAATGATGTGTTTCCTTTCATAAAAAGAAATCTGGTAAATGGAGAATGGTAACAGACCTTAGAGCAATTAACAAAGTAATTCAGCCAATGGGCTCTCTACAATCTGGAATTCCTTTGCCTACTTTGTTACCTAAAGGATGGCCTCTCATAGTTATCCATTTAAAAGACTGTTTCTTTTCAATACCCCTACAAGAAAAAGACAGAGAAAGATTTGCTTTCACAGTGCCTACTTACAATAATTCTCAACTGGTTAGAAGATTTCAGTGGAGAGTCCTCCCACAGGGAATGTTGAATAGTCCAACCCTGTGCCAATATTTTGTACAACAGCCCTTGGAAGTGATACATAAAAAATTTCCTAAATCTATAATTTATCATTATATGGATGATATTTTACTAGCTGACTCAAATGCAGATACTTTAGAAAGAATGTTTGAAGAAGTAAAGAAAATATTGCCTGGCTGGGGATTACAAATTGCTCCTGAAAAGATACAAAGAAGAAATTCTATTAATTATTTAGGATATAAAATAGAGCTACAAAAAATTAGACCTCAAAAGGTACAAATTAGGAGAGATCACCTACAGACTCTTAATGACTTTCAAAGATTATTTGGGGACATTTCTCATCTACGAACTATTGTTGGGATAAAAAATAATGAACTGAATAATTTGTTCAAAACCTTAGAAGGTGACAAGGACTTAAATAGTCCAAGAGAATTATCACCTGAAGCTGAGAAAGAATTGGCCGTGGTAGAAAAAAAAGTACGTGAAGGACATGTAGACCGTATTGATTCAAAGCTGGATTGCATTTTGGTTATTTTACCTTCTAGGCATTATCCTACAGGAATATTAATGCAGAGAGAAGATATTGTTTGGAATGGATATTTTTACCAAATAAAGCAAATAAAAAATTAAAAACTTATGTGGAAAAAATCTCTGACTTAATTTTGAAAGGAAAATTGAGACTTTGTCAATTAGCAGGAATAGACCGAGCAGAAATTGTTGTACCTTTAACTAAAGAGGACATTGAAAAATTATGGACAGAAAGTGAATCTTGGCAAAGAGATTGCAGTAATTTTTGGGAGAAATTAACAGCAAATATCCTAAAAGCAATAGAATTGATCTTATAAAGAGAGCTGATTGGATTTTGCCTCGAATTGTACGTGAAAAACCCATATCTGGAGTTCAGACATTTTATACAGATGCCAACAAACAAGGAAAGGCAGGTTACAAATCAGAAAATTTAAGTAAAGTGGTTCAAAGTCCTTATAATTCAGTTCAAAAATCAGAATTGTATGCTATTCTGTTGGTATTAATGGATTTTTCAGAACCTCTCAACATAGTTACTGACTCTAAGTGTGCTGAAAGAGTGGTATTACATATTGAGACTGCAGAATTTATCCCTGATGCTTCAGAATTAACTTCACTATTTATTCAATTACAAAATACAATCAAGGAAAGGAGTCATCCTTTATATATAACTCACATCCGATCCCATACTGGTCTGCCAGGCCCTCTAGCACAAGGTAATGATGAGATGGATAAATTATTGATAGGAAATGTGCTGGAGGCCTCAGAATTTCATAAGAAACATCATGTCAATAGTAAAGGTTTAAAAAGGGATTTTTCCATAACCTGGCAACAAGCCAAATAAATTGTAAAGAAATGTCCTACTTGTTCCTTCTACAATCAAACACCATTACCAGCAGAATGTAACCCAAAGGGTACTCAGAGGAATGAAATCTGGCAGATGGATGTGTTTCACTTTGCAGAATTTGGAAAATTGAAATATGTACACCATACTATCGATACTTATTCAGGATTTCAATGGGCAACTGCTTTGAGTTCTGAAAAAGCTGATTCTGTAATCACTCATTTGCTAGAAGTTATGGCCATCATGGGTATGCCTGCACAAATTAAAACTGACAATGCTCCAGCATATGTCTCTATTAAAATGAAACAGTTTTTTGCTTATTATGATATAAAGCACATTACAGGTATACCACATAATCCTACAGGCCAAGCAGTTATAGAAAGATCCAACAGAACTCTAAAGGACATGATAAATAAACAGAAAGGGGTAACAAAACCCCCCAGAAGTAGACTGCACAATGCTCTATTAACTTTGAATTTTCTCAATGCTAATGAGAAAGGAACAACAGCTGCAGAGAGACATTGGTTAATAGAAAAAACAACAGAATTAAATCAGCCTATATACTTCAAGGATGTGCTGACCTCAGAATGGAAACCAGGGTATGTGTTACGTTGGGGATGAGGTTTTGCTTTTGTTTCTGCAGGAGAAGATAAGCTGTGGGTACCATCAAAATTGATAAAGGTTCGCTTTGAACAAGAGAGACCTCTTAATTAGAGGAGGTGATAGTTCATCAATCAAACATGACCATCCAGTTTAAACTCACTTACACCATTAATACATGCCTTTTCATTTAATCAGATGTAACTTGTCAAAAGGGAACCTCCCCAAAATTAGTCTTGGGGAAGGGTTTTTGTTTTTGTCTTTTAGGAGAATGAAGGCTAAGGAATCTGAAGAACACTGGACAAAAGAGACAACTGAAGAAAATGGACAAATCATCTGTCCCAGGAAAAAGAGTAAAATGGCCTATTGGTATATCATCTACAAAATTTCATAAATCTTCCTAAATGCTCTTCTCTAAAAAATTAATACTCTTGGTCTTCTTGTAGTCCCAGTTCAATTAAAGCTTCAAGCTGATTTTGGAGTTGGAGAATGGCTCTCTCCTCCTTTAAACTCAAGCATGTTGTTAAAAGGAAAATGAAAACTCCCTGTATCATACCAGAAGAAAGAGCCATCTTCTGACATGGGACAGGAGAAAAACCAAATTACTTAAGGGACTATTCTATTACTAATCTCAATTCTTTGATTCTATTCTGATTCTTTAAATGTTTCTTAAAGTATGAATTTTATATCAAAATTTACAAGATATATATTTTTTAAACTTTGTTAAGATAATAATGGTCATATAGAGTACTAATTAATTCTAGAAAAAAGGCTTTGATTAGCTGCCTATACATGTCTTTGTGTTCGAGTCTCTTTTCAGTTTTCTGCAGGAAATCACAGCCAGGCCTAACATCAACTGAAATCTCCAGGAAGAAGATGGAGCCCCACAATGACAATTCCATGTGGAAAATAATATCACTAAGCTGACAAACATCATCTACAGATCAGCTTTGGACTACAAAGTGCTTAGAGCAATTCTGAGATGGCTAGCTGAGATGATCCAGTTTCAAAGACTGCTTGAATAAGGACTTGAGATAAACCCTGAACTTTGGCATTATGGATAACAAAGAATATAGTTATCTTTCCTAGAATTTGTCAATTAACCCAAAAATTTTCTTTTCAGAATAAAGATAACTTTGCCCATACCCAGCAGGAAGCAATTTTAAGAATTCGACGCCCACATTCCCAAAGGGATGGTGTGGGGTGGGTGGTTTTTTGGTCTTTTTATGGGTATTGGGTCTGGGATAATTTTCATTGTTTAGGAGGGTTGGTTACAAGTTGTTGTTAAGGGTTAGGAAATGGGCTAGGCAAAAGGTGCTTGTTAAAAAAAAAAAAGAAAAAAATGAAAAAGACAATTACTCGTTTTAAATACTTTACATTCGATTGGATTGTTTTATATTGTATATAAATTATTATTGAGACTGAGATTGTTAGAATATACCATACACGTATTTCTAATCTTGCTCGAGATATTGTATTTATACCATTCATTTAACAATGTAATGCAATTTGCTAATCCTTGAATGTTAGTATTACCAACTATTAGGATATATAGAAACGAAAATTAGTGGTTAGACATTGCAATTGAACTTGTAGTCATATTAGGTGTGTTTTCAAGATCAAACAGATATATTTTAGATAGACAGGTCATCTTCAAACCCTTCAGAGATCTACAGAATATGGCATTTAAAATGTTTTAATAACTTAGGAATTTTTCTTTTTTGCTATAACTATGAGACATGTTGGTTCCTGGCAGTACCAATCTACTTCAGAGAAAATATGGGCATTGAAGAAACTGCACATGGAGTTAACTTTCATTGTGGCAAAAGTTAGCCACTGGACAACAAAGTATCCTCTAATCAACTGCTGACAAACAGAACAGACAGGACATAAAACCAAGGACTACCAATTCTTGCCAAAACAAGTGTGGTTGTGGCTTTAACAAAAGGCATCTTCTGAAGCCAGGACAATATGGCACCATCCCTGAAGTGAGTGACCTTTGCAATCTGTAAAAGGTACCGTGCCTTTTCTTCAAAGGCAGCTGAACAGGGAGTGGGCCAATGGCTTCTGATGTGCAATGGAACAGCAGATGAAACAGTTATTCTTGAAGAATAACTAAGCTCACCCCTCTCAATAGTAGACTGGCCTTTAATACAGGGACGTGGAGAAGAACAGGATGCCGAGATGAAGCCACATATACACAGCCAAGAAAAATGGACAGCTGAATTGAAGAAACATCAATAATTTCCAGAATTTAAAATCCTGAATCATGACATGACACTAATGTAATTCAGCTGTTTCTGGTACATGGACTGCTCTCACCAAATGTGAGGTCAAACTGTTGACCTTGTATACATCCTAGTTCACAAAAGAGTACGCTAAGCCTATAGGCTGAAGATGATGCCCCAACACTGTGGAGAAACCTCAGGTGACTGTCCAGGCAGCTGGCTGTTTCTGTCAACTCACATTTTTTTTTTTTTTGGAAGCTGCTTGCATGCACTTCCTGTTTTTATTTTTTATTAGGTAGTATTATTTCCTTCTTGGGTCTCTGAGGGAGTTGAAGATCAGTTAGTTATAGTTATAATTATCTTTGTTAAGGATTTCAGAAAAACTCACTAAGAGCTGTAAGTGTATAAATTTGAAAGACGTTATAAGACAGTTCCATTAGCTATATAAGTTAGGATAGAAAGTGAATCAGGTACATTTTGGACTTACCAAAATAGGATAGATAATGGAATTATTTTCTCTGAATTTGTCAAATGCAAATGGACTAGACATTGTTTCGGTATTTATTATTTGTATATATGGTATATATAGTTATTGTACTTTTGTATATAGTTTTTCTTATATTAGTTATAACTTTTTCTTTTTTTCTCTTTTTATTAAAATAGAAAAGGGGAAATATAGTGATATTTTATTTGTATTGAAATGTGATTTTATTTATATGTTAATAAAGTTGCCTCAAGTTCAGAGCAAGCCAGAGCAGAAACTGGGCGGTAGTGGTGCACGCCTTTAATCCCAGCACTTGGGAGGCAGAGCTAGGTAGATCTCTGTGTGTTCAAGGACACAGCCAGCATAGCAGACACACGCCTTTAATCTCAATAGCAACCATAGAAGACCTGGAGGTCTGTACAAACAGGCAGTGAAGAGGAGGTCATGTGGCTGTGTTTACAACCAATGAGAAAACAGAACAGAAAATCTATTTAAAAAGATAGGACACAGAGAGGTAGTGCTCTGGCGGAGAGGAAGAACAGCAGAAGCAGTGAAGGGTAAGGTTTTCCGCTCTTGCTCTGACCTCGTGGTTTTTAACTCTGCAATTGGTTCTGTGTTTCTTATTTAATAAGCCGGTTACATCTACAAGTAATATTAATATGTTTGGGTTCTGTTTAGACAGTTCAGGCTTCGCCTATTCAATAGATATCCCCTGACTCGTATTATAAGCGAGGTATTCATTTACTTGTGGTAGATTTAATGACAAATAAAGTTGAGGGAGACTCTCCTACAGTTAAATAAAATCGAGAGAAAACCTCTTAAAGATCACATTAAAGTATTCCAGGAGCATTTCTCATATTTCATCTAACATCACTTGCTATTTTCAGAGGGCCTTGGGAATTAGTGTGTTTACGTCTGCATCTAAAAGTTGCCTATGCCCCTTAGCAGCCACCGCTCTTGTGGACAACTGGCAGGGGTCAGGGTACGAAAGTCAGATTTATCCGCTATAAAGATGATGTCATTCACTCATTTATACAGGAACACGAGTTCTTGACAGAGGGGCAACAATATATAATTTAGAATGAAGAATATTCAGCAAACTTCTGAAATACGCTAGAGTTGTCCATTTTGCAAGAATTATTTTGTGACTCTTTTTGTTTATTACAATGTACCAGAAAAAATTGTATTTAATGAATGCAAAGCGATGGCTTGATAATACATACACACAGTGAAGTTCTTACCACAATAAAGCTAATTAACATGTGCATACTTCATACTGCCAGTGTTTTCCTTCCTGGTTTTTCCTGTTTCTATCATTTTAAACTCCTGAACTCCATGTTTATATAAGATAGTTCAATATTTTTCCTGTGTCTTTTATATGTCATGCATCATAATGTCTTCAAGGTACATGTACATTATTAAAAATACCAGCATTTACATTTTATTTAAAGATACACACACACACACACACACACCCACACACACCCACACACATGCACACACAGGGTTTTTTTTTTTTACCTACTATCATCTATATATAGGTATGTGGTTTATTATCTGATATTGTCAACTGTAAATATATAAGCTTACTTACAAATACATGTCACCTGTATCCTGCTTTTCCCCTCTCAAGTCTTCCCCCTCCCTGGCAGGGTCCCTTTATACTTTCCTGGTTTCTGTGGTTATTCCACTTTGTATACTCAGGTCCAAAGATTGGAGCTAGGAACCACAGATGAGAGAGAATATGTGCTGTTTGTCTTTCTGGGTCTGGTCTACCTCATTGAATATAATCTTTTCTAGGTCCATCCATTTACCTGCAAATGTAATGATTTCAGTTTTCTTTACACCTCATAGCATTCAATTATGGATATGTATCATATTTTCCTTATCAATTCATCTGTTGAGGACGTTTGGGTTGATTCCGTTTCCTGGCTATTGTGAATAGAACAACAATGAACATGGCTGAGCACATATCTATGGGGCAGGATGTTGAGTCCTTTGGGCATATATCAAGGAATGTTCATATGGTAGACTTATTTTTAGTTTCTTGAGGATTCTCAGTACTGATTTCTAGAGAGGATGTGCAAATTTGCATTCCCATGAACAGTCAATGAGGAGTCTGTTTCCCCCATAACCTTGCCAGCATTTGTTTTCACTTATTTCCTATTTTTTTTTTTAATTTTCAGCCACTATAACTGGGGTAAGATGAAATCTTAAAGATGTTTTAAGTCATATTTCCTTAACTGCTAAGGATGATGAACTTTTTTTGGGTGTTTGCTGATTCTTAGCCATTTTTACTTCTTCTAATGAGAAATCTTTTTTGATACCTCGCACATTTTTTAATTGGGTCATTTATTTCCTTGACTAATATTTTTTGAGTACTTTGTATATTCCAGCTATTAATCCTCTGTCAGATATATACCTGGCAGAGATTCTTTCCCATTCTCCAGGCTTCTTCTTTACTCAACTGATTATTTCCTTAGCTGTCCAGAAAATGTTTAGGTTTCTGAGGTCCCATTTGTTAATTACTGGCCTTAATTCCTGGCAAATATAGTCCTGTTCAGGAAGCCTATAATCTATATGGCACTGCACATGTTTTTTTATAGCAATAATTTCTTATAATTACTTCAGGTTTAAAATGGATATCTTTGATCCACTTGGAGACAATTTTTGTGCAATGTGATATATATTGGTCTAATTCCATTCTTCCATATGTAGACATCCAGTTTTCCTAGCAACATTTGTTGATGGTATTTTTTTTTTTTACCTCTTTGTCAAATATCAGATGGCAGCAGTTATGAGTACTTCTATTTTATTCCATTGGTGTTCAGGTCTGTTTCTATACCACTACCATGTTGTAGCACTATAATCTATTTTGAGGTCCTGCCTGGCAATCTCACTGATATTTTTCTTTTTACTCAAAATGTTTTGGTTATCCATAATCTTTTCTGGTTCCATATAAATTTTAGGATGATTTTTTTTTTCTATCTCTGAGAAGAACATTGTTGGTATTTTGATAATGATTACAATGAATCTGTAAACTGCTTTTGGAAGATTATCATTTTCATGTATTTATTCTACCTATGGTTGAAGACAGGGTGTCTTTCATTTTACAGTTCCTTTATCAGTCTCATTCTTCAGAGATTTCTTGTTTTCAAAAAGGAGCTTTCCCCTCCTTAGGTTTTTTTTTTTCCCCAAGATATTTTATTGGCTTTAATGTTATTGTAAGTGCGAGTGGTGATCTCTGTATTCATGTGTTTGTTGTAGATGAAAGTCTACGGATGTTTGTATGTTGGTTTTGTAGCCTGCTGCTTTGCTGAACTTGTTAATTTTCTTCTAGTGGAATTTTTGAGATCTCTTACGTAAAATATTATATCATCTAAATTAGGGATAATTTGACCTCTTCCTTTTATATTTATATGCCTTATCTTATTATCCAGATGGTGCTTCCAGCACTATATTTCAAAGGGAACAGTGGACAGGCCTGTTTCATCCTTGATTTGAGTAGGAGCACTTGTAGATTTTCTCTATTTAAAATCTAGTTGACCGTTGGTTTGCCGTACATTGCCCTTATTTTCTTGAGGCATGTTCCTTCCAGTCCTTCCTTTTCTAGGAGTTGTATCATAAGAAAGTGTTGATTTTTTCAAAGGCATTTTATGCATCTATGAAATGATCAGATGATTTTTCTCCTTAAGTCGGTTTATGTGGTTTGTTATTTATTGGATTTTGTGTGTGTTCACCGATTGCTGCATGTCCAGGACAAAGGCAGCTTGACCATGGTAGATGATTATCTTGATGTGCTTTTATTCAGTTTGCTAGTATTTTATTTAGGATTTTTGGATCTATATTCATCATAGAAAGTGGTCTATGGTTTTGTTTAGGTTTATCTTTATAATTGTGTCTCTACAAGATTTAGGTATTTGAATAATACTGACTACATAGAACAAGTCTGGAAGTGATCATTCTAACCTTTTAAAAATAATTTAAGAACTATTGGTTGTACTTATTTAAAAATCTGGTAGAATTCAGCTGTGAATCCACATGGGCCTGGGCTTTTTTTTAATCAAAAGACTTTTTATTATCATTTCAATCTTGTAATTTTTATTGGCCCGTTTTAATTCTCAATTTCTTCATTTAACTTTGGTAGTTTAACGAATCAAGACATTCATCCATTTCTCTTGGAATATCCAACTTAATTAACTGCAGGTTTTAAAGTATTTCCCTATAATATTCTGAATTTATTTGGTGTCTGTTGTAATGCTTTCCTGTTCATTTCTGATTCTGTTCATTTGGCTCCTCTCTTTCTTCCTTTGACTAGTTGGTTAAAATTTTGTTTATCTTCTCAAAGAACCAGTTCTTAGATTCATGATATCTTTTTTTGTGTGTGTTGTTTTCTTTGTTTCTATTTCATTGATTTCTGTTTTGATTATATTATTTCCTGCTGTCAATTGGGTTTGATTTTGGTTTGTTATTTTTCCAAATTTTTTCTTTATTATTATTATTGTTATTATTATTATTATTATTATTATTATTATATTTGTGTTATAATTTTACACATCAGCCATGGGTTTCCTTGTCCTCGCCCTTCCTGCCCCCCCCCCCACCTTCCCCCCATCCCCTCCCCTCCATTCCCATGTCCTCCAGGGCCAAGACTCCCCTGGGGATTCATTTAAACCTGGTAGTTTCAGTACAGGCAGGTCCAGTCCCCTCCTTCCGGGCTGAGCAAAATGTCCCTGTTTAAGCCCAAGGTTCCAAACAGCCAGCTCATGCACTAAGGACAGGTCCCGGACCCACAGCCTGGATGCCTCCCAAACAGTTGAAGCTATTCAATTGTCTCACTTATCCAGAGGGCCTGATCTAGCTGGGGGCTCCACAGCCTTTGGTTCATAATTCATGTGCTTCCATTCATTTGGCTATTTGTCCCTGTGCTTTTTGCAGTCTTGGACTCAACAATTCACACTCTTACAGTCTCTTCTCTTTCTCAACTATTGGACACCTGGAGCTCCACCTGGGGCCTGGCTGAGGATCTCTGCATCTACTTCCATCAGTTATTGGATGAGAGTTCCAGCTCAACTGTTAGGGTGTTTGGCCATCCAATCACCAGACTAGGTCAGATCAGGCTTTCTCTCCACCATTGCCAGCAGTCTACAGAGGATGTATCATTGTGGATTTCAGGGGACCTCTCCAGCACTCTGCCTATTCCTGTTCTCATGTGGTCTTCATTTATTATGCTTCGTTATTCCTTGTTCTCCCTTTCTGTTCTTGATCCAGCTGGGATCTCCTGCTCCACTAAGCTTTCTTTCCCTCAAATCTTGCCCTTCATTACTCCCACTGTCGTCCAGGTTGTTCATGTAGATCTCATCCATTTCTCTGTCATTGGGTGATCCCTGTGCCTTTCCTAGGGTCCCATTTTCTAGGTAGCCTCCCTAGAGTTGTGTAGCAGTCTAGTCATCTTTGTTTCACATCTAGTATCCTACTATGAGTGAGTACATACCATGTTTGTCCTTCTGAGTCTGGGTTACCTCACTCAGGATAATGTTTTTCTAGATCCATCCATTTGCCTGCAAACCTCATGATGTCATTGTTTTTCTCTGCTGAGTAGTACTCCATTGTGTATATGTACCATATTTTCTTTATCAACTCTTCAGTTGAAGGGCATCTAGGTTGTTTCCAGGTTCTGGCTATTACAAACAATGCTGATATGAACATAGCTGAGCAAATGCCCTTATGGTTTGATTGAGCATTCCTTGGGTATATGCCCAAGAGTACTACAGCTGGGTCTTGGGGGAGATGGATTCCCAATTTTCTAAGGAAGCATCATACTGATTTCCAAAGTGGCTGTACAAGCTTGCATTCCTACCAGCAGTGGAGGAGAGTTCTCCTTGCTCCACATCCTCTCCAGCATAAGCTGTCTTCAGTGCTTTTGATCTTAGCAATTCTGACAGGTGTAAGGTGGTATCTCAGAGTCGTTTTGATTTGCATTTCCCAGATAATTAGGGTTGTTGAGCAATTCGTTAAATGTCTTTCAGCCATTTGAACTTCCTCTGTTGAGAATTCTCTGTTTAGTTCTATAGTCCATTTCTTAATTGGACTGTTGGGCATTTGATGTCTAATTTCTTGAGTTCTTTATATATTCTGGATATCAGCCCTCTGTCAGATGTGGGGTTGAAGAAGATGTCAGAAAATGGAAAGATCTCCCATGCTCATGGATAGGCAGGATTAACATAGTAAAAATGGCTATCTTACCAAAAGCAATCTACAGATTCAACGCAATCCCCATCAAATTACCAACACAATTCTTCACAGATCTGGAAAGAATAATACTCAACTTCATATGGAAAAACAAAAAACCCAGGATAGCCAAAAGAATCCTGTACAATAAAACAACCTCTGGAGGCATCACAATCCCCGACCTCAAGCTCTACTATAGAGCTACCATAATAAAAACAGCTTGGTACTGTCATAAAAACCAACATGTGGACCAATGGAATTGAATTGAAGAGCCTGACATTAACCCGCACACCTATGAACATATAATTTTTGACAAAGAAGCCAAAAATGTACAATGGAAAAAAAAAACATTTTCAAGAAAGGGTGCTGGCATAATGGATGTCAATGTGTAGAAAGCTGCAAATAGATCCATATCCGTCACCATGCACAAAACTTAAGTCCAAATGGATCAAAGACCTCAACATAAATCCAGTTACTCTGAACCTGATAGAAGAGAAAGTAGGAAGTACTCTTGAACACATTGGCACTGGAGATCACCTTCTAAATATAACACCAGTAGCACAGACACTGAGAGAAACAATCAATCAATGGGACTTGTTGAAACTGAGAAGCTTTTGTACAGCAAAGGACATGGTCAACAAGACAAAGCGACAGCATACAGAATGGGAAAAGGTCTTCTCCAAATTCTTAAGCGACAATTTAAATCATTTTTTTGTTGCTCTTTTTGATTTTTCAATGTAAGTATTTAGGCCTATAAACTTTATTCTTAAAACTGTTATTTTGTTATGTTTTGCTGTTATCTTTCAGAAGCCTATTCTTTTCTAATGAGAGACAGAAAAGGAGTAGATCTTGATGGGAGAGGAGATTGGAAGGGACTGGGAGGAGTAGAAGGAGGAGAAATTGTAATCAGGATAAACCACATGAGAAAATAATCTATTTTCCATAAAAAGGGGAAAAAGGAAACCAAGAGATACATTTTAACCATTAAGAAACCTTTATTACTATGTCCTAGAGGTGTGTGTTGTGTTGTGTTTTTTCATTTTCATTTAGTTCCAGGAATATTTTTACTTCTTTCTTGATTTCTTATCTGACCTATTCATCATCCAGCAATTATTTAATGTTCATGTGTTTATACATTTTTTTAGACTTTTGTTTGTTTTCAGTCTTAAGTTTTAAGGCTTACAGGTGGGATTATTTCATTTTGTGGGAGATTATTTCAATTTTTTTATATTTGTTAGGATTTGGTTTATGTCTCAGAATGTGGTCTGTTTTAGAGAAGCATCTAAGTGCTACTAAGTAGAATGTATATTCTTTGATATTTGTATGGATTATTCTGTAGATATCTGTTAAGTTCATTTGATGTAAGTAATAATTTAATTTTCAAGTTTCTCTGTTTATTTTCTGTCCAGATAGATGTATATCTCTGAGAGAAAATAAGATGCTAAAATCACTTATTGTCATTTAATTTGTGTTGATCTGTATCTTTAATTATTTTGTTTATTAAAATAAAATTGGTTGTACCAGACTTTGGTGCAGATATAGTTAGTATTGTAGTATTTTTCTTGATTAATTTGATCGCTCTGTTAGAAGGAAATGCTCTTCTTTCTCTTTTCTGATTAGTTTTACTTTGAAGTCTATTTTGTTGGATAATATGATGGCAAAACTTGTTTGCTTCCTGATCCCATTTGCTTAAAATACTCTTTTTAATCCTTGCATTTTAAGGTTGTTCCTGTCTTTAATGCTAAGGTGAGTTTCTTGTAGAGTCCCCTGGCTATGCATATTTGTCTCTTTATTTCAAAATATTCCTTTCAGTATTTTGCTTACAGTTTTTGTGGTTGGATATAGATTTTTAAAGGCTGTTTGCATCATGAAAAGTTTTTTTTTTCCTTTTTGACTATGGCAGATTGTTTTACTAGGTAGTCAGCATCTTTGAGAACTTGCTCCAGGTTCCTCTGGTTTCAAGAGTCCCCATTGAGAAATCAGATGCTATTTTGATGGATTTTTCTTTATATATGACTTGTATATTCTGTGTTGCAGCTTTCAAGACACCTATTTTTCTGTGTATTTAGTGTTTTAACTATGATATGCTATGGGGTGTTTCTTTTCTGGTTTTGTCTAGTTGTTCTTTTTTTGTGTGCAATTCTTGTATTCTTTTCCCTAGTTTGGGGAAATTTTCTTCTAAGATCTTGTTAAAGAGCTGGTCTGTCACATTCACGTGGGATTCTCTTTCCTCATCTATACCTATAATGCAAACATTTGGTCTTTTGCTGGCATTCCACATATCCTGCATGTTCCTTAAAAGATGTTTCATATTCTTCATTTCATCTAGATTCTCTACTTTACCTTTGAGCCATTGTATTCTGTCTTCCTAATGATTCCTTCTACTTGTAAAGCTTTCCCCTGGATTTTCTAATTAGAATGGTGAGGTTTTCAGTTCCTCTTCATTTTGGCTTGATTCACTTCATTGTTTCTCTCTTTAATGAAACTGGTTTCCAAATCCTGAGTTATCCTCACCATTTCATTCTGCTATGTGTTTGCATTTTCTCGGACATCACTTAGTTATTTATTGTTGTCCTCTTGGAGTTCATTTGGTCTATGTTCATATCTTCTTTAAATTCATTGCACTCTTTGATAAAGACTTTTTCTTTTAAATTCTGTGTCCTGGTGTTTATCTAGAAGTTTTCCTTAGAGAACACTTCTATAGGACTAGTAGGTTTGATGAAATTATGCTATTTTGGGCTTTCATATTGTTTTTGTTTTTGTGATTTGACATGGGCATGTGGGCTTCCTCCTTTAGTTGTATATCTGATGGAACAATCTGTCTTTCTTTAAACTGAAGCAATACAGGAGCTGTGCAACATGAGCTAGGTCTGGTAAAGCTGCTGGACAAGCTGTTTAACTGAGTGAGGCAATGATGTCTTCCAAATTGGGAGTCTGGAACTAACCCATGGGTACAGAGATGGTAGCCAGGGGAAGGAAGGTCAGGAGAGGAAAGGAGTGTTTAACCGGTCAAAGTGGCCCTTATACAAAGCAGGTTCTAAGGCTACTAATCTGGACCTATGTCTTTGAATATGGGGATGAGTTCAGGTGGAGGGGTGGGAAAGGGAAGCTCCAACTTACCAGGCAATGGTGACTCATAAACAAAGAGGGCTAGGCTACTAGGTGGTGGGTCTGGCACTAGGCTAATGGGTTTGCAGAAGGTGATGGTTGGTAGAAGTGGCAAGGAGAGAGAAGAAATGACTTACTGGGCAAAGATAGCTCCTGAACAAAAAGGGATAGCACTGGAAGTCTGGACCTAGGTTTTGGGGGGTATAGAGATAGTGGTGGGTGGTAGGAGGGGTGATAGGATGTGTAGGGAAGAAGCATCTTATTCAGCAAAGGTGGCTTACAAATGAGAGGGCTCACAGGTTGTGGGTCTGAAACTAGGTTAGTGGATTTGCAAATGGTGACAGGTTGGAAGAAGATGAGGCAAAGGGAAGGGCTGAGTTACTAGGTAAAAAGTGGTCTGAAACAAAGAGGGTTCAGGTGATGCACGTGTGGAACTAGGTGTATGGTGTGGAAACAGTGATAGGTAAAGGGATGAAGAGTTCTTACAGGGATGCATCGGGATCTGCTGTCATTTGAATAATGTCCCCCCCCATGCCACCACCCCACTTAATTCTCAGACATTTGAGTACTTGGTCCCCAGTTGGTGGCTGTTTGGGAAGGATTAGGATATAGTCTTGCTGGAGGAAGGAAGTTACTGGGCCACGCTTTGGAGGTTTCTAAAGACTGGCATCATTTTGAGTTAGCTTTCTGATTTCTGTCTGTATTTTGGGATGGAAGCTCTCAGCTGATGCTCCAGCCAACATGCCTGCTATTTGTTCTCCTGTTTTCCCACCATAGTGGATTCTTATTCCCCTAGAATCATATATCCAAAATAAAACCTTCTTCTACAAGTTGTCATGGTCATAGTGTCTTATCATAGCAATAGATAAGTAACTAATACAGGAGACACAAAAGAATTCCCATCATTTCAATTCCTAGAAAAGAGAAACTGGAAAATAACTTAATAGGTTCTCTGAAGTATTTTATTTTCATACGGGAAACATAAAGTTGTGCTTCTCAATTTTATTATGTGTATCTACAATGTAGGAAAACCACATAATTTTTTTTTTTTTGTAATAGTTGTAAAACTTCATTGCAAGCATCTTTTCTGAAAGGACCAACCAGAAGCCATAACAGCCTGTCAGTCTTCTCTCAGAGAAGACTTAATTTCAGTTTCCTGAGATTTGGGCAAGCAGTTTCTGGAAAGGCCATGAACAAAAGACATAGTCCTTGCAGTAGCTCCCTTTCTGCATGTACTCTGACTGCTCAAGGTTCAGCCAGTTGTTTACTGTCTGGGACCCCTCACTAATTTAGAGCTACGTGCATGGGTCAATGTGAATGTGCTAGGCCAGCCAGCCTTCATGGCAGCTCAAGGACAAAGCCTGGGACTTGTCCAGGCCTACCCAAAAATGATAACTGTAACCTCCAACCAATAAATTCAAAGGTTACATACCCTCATCCAATCATATGATGCAAAGGCTTGTACCACCTTGCTTGCAGTTTTTCTCTTTAAGAGAGCTCAGGGCTGTCCTTCTCCACCCACTATCTCGAGTGTTGGACACAGACCAAGGCTGGCCTTGATGGTTATCAATAAACCCCTGTGTGTTTTGCATCAGGTATCGGCTCTGTGGTAGTCTTGCTCCTGGGTCTTGCCACACGAGAACAACACTTCCTCCCCTACTCTTTTTCTTTCTTGACTTTTCTTGTTTCTTTTCTTCTCTCCTCCAAATTCTCTTTTCCACCTCTCCCTTACCATATTGCTATTCTTTTTCATTCAATCCAAACAGTTGCTTGTAGCACGAATTTCAAATAGTTTTATTAATACAAACAAACCCAGAGCCAGGCATTGGGATGAATGCTGAAAGATCAGAGAGATGGAACAAGCCACAGCCAACCTCATCTTGCCAGTTCTTCACAGCTGATCTTGTTTCCTCAGACTGAAAGCTTCTGAGTCTTCATCTGAATGGATCTCAGCTGCACTGCTGCTGAAAGCCTAAAAGCTTAAAAAGCTAAAGTTCCTGGTCCTCATGCCTTATGTACCTTTCTGCCATCACTTCCTGGGATTAAAGGCATGTGTGTTTCCCAAGCAAGACATGAGATCTCAAGTGCTGAGATTAAAGCCTGGGTCACCACACTCGCTTCTGTTCTCAGTGTGGCCTTGAACTCACAGAGATCCAGATGCATCTCTGCTTCTTGAATGTTAGGATTGAAGGTGTATGCTACCACTGCCTAAACCTATGTTTAATATAGTCGCTGTTCTGGTCTCTTACCCCTGGATAAGTGTATTGGGTGCACAGTATATCAACCACAGATGCTAAATCATTTTGTTGTATTTTCTTTCTTTATATTTTACTTATATCTTTAAAAATACTTAAATCATACATCCCTAGTATTTCATATTTTAATGGAGAATGACTGAGAAACAGCCTAATTGTTGCAAAATAGAAGCAAAAGTATTCACTTAGATATTTTCCCAAAAGAATTTGGCAAGAGGAAAGATGAAAAGGCAGATATTCTGAAGAACTAGACAAGGCTATTCTGCCAGTGGAAATTGCAACAGAGTTATTCTGGAGAAACAAAACATATTAATCAAGTGCTAATTGAAATAACCAGTTTAACTTATTGCCTAAAATTGAGGAATCCATAATCATGTTGTTCTCAAATACAGAATATCATAACTAATTTGGAACGTTCCCATAAGCCATATCTGATTATAAAAGATTCTTGGATGAAGACTGCTGCTGAATTGAAAATTCTTTCTAAGCTGAAGACATTCATAGTGTTGGAAGTTGCTATGCAGGCTGCTGGATCAGAATTACAACCAATGATGCTGCAATCAAAATGCCAAGCAACATGTGTTTACTGATGTAATAGTGGTTCAACAGTTGCGGGTAAAGCCAACTATTTAATGGTTAGATTTATGATTCATTCTGCAAAAGGTAACCCATGACTGGTCCTATAAGCATAGGGATAAAACCTGTGGCTCAGGGAATTTCAGAAGGAAGGGTAGAAAATTTCTGCAGTAGCTACACAAAGAAAATGGTTTGATGTCTTCTGACACTGTGAGTACAGAGATACAAATTTAGAGAGCAGTGTGATATTATACTCATTCAACAAAATAGTCATAATAGATTCACCCTGTAGGACCTACGAGTATTTTTGCCCATTTTTACATTACCAAGCATGTGTTTCTTTCTGTGGACTTGGCCCCTATTCTTATACATTCAATAAATACTTCTTATTATATGAAATATATTTGATAATATAGCAGACACAGCCCAACCCTTCACTAAGCTTGCTTTGTAGTAGAGATACCATGTAATAATACATATAGAATACATATTACAATAAACAGGATGAAATAAAGTACAAATGTATATTACGAAGTGTGGTGGTATTGTGTTCCCCAAATTATTGTGCACCCTAATAAACTTATCTGGGCTCAGAGACAGAACAGCCACAATATTAAACATGAGGATAGACAGTGGTAGCACACATCTTTAATCCTAGCATTCCAGAGGCAGAATCCGTTGTTCAAGGATACAGCCAAGCATGATGACTCATGTCTTTAATCCCAGGGAGTGATAGTAGAAAGCAGAAAGGTATATAAGGGGTGAGGGCCAGAAACTAGAAGCATTTTTGGCTGGTTAAGCTTTTAGGCTTTGAGCAGCACAGTTCAGCTGAAATTCATTCTGGATGAGGACTGAGAGGCTTCCAGTCTGAGGAAACAGGATCAGCTGAAGAACTGGTGAGGTGAGATAGCTGTGGCTTGTTCTGCTTCTCTGATTGTCCAGCATTCACCCCAATACCTGGCCTCAGGTTTGATTCTACTAATAAGACCTTTTAACATTCCTGCCCCAATGAAGAATAGTCAGGGGATTTATATCATTTGGAAGTGCATTAAAAAGAAACCTATCAAATAAATTTGGGGTCTAGTATAAATGGAAAAGTTGGAAGGTGGCATTTAGAAAAACAACTAATATAAATATGAAATACTTCACCAGACAAGAGGGAAATAACTAAGATGCTATACCTAATTCAGTGGAGAATTAAACACACATACACGTATTTGTACTTGGAAATGCTAAAATAATTTTCAAATACAATAGCTGCAAAACTGGTCAGTATCTTTGGAATCCTTGCAAAAAATTAGTTTACTGTAGTTGCATGATTAGTTTACTGTAGTTGCACGAACTTTTATCTGGGTTGTCAATTTTATTCCATTGAACTACATGTCTGGTTTTTGCATCAGTACCATGATGCTCTAATTATTAAGGCTCTGTAGTATAATTTGTTATCAAGTGTGGTGATACATTCTACACTATGCTTTTTGTTCACAACTGTTTTGGCTATCCTTCATCTTTCATACCTCTACATAAATTTTTTTGGATTATCTCTCTGTGCCTGTGATGAATAAAGTTAGAATTTTTATTAGGATTGAATTGAATTTGTAGATTGTTTTTTTGAAGGTGGATATTTTTACAAGATTAATTCTTCCAATCCCTGTGCATGGGATGGATATCTTCCTGCCTTCCACTGTCTCATCAATTCAGCACCTTAAATTTTTCAATGTATAAATCTTTTATCTTCTCAGTTAGATTCATTTCCAGGGAGTGTGTGTATGTGTGTGTGTGTGTGTGTGTGTGTGTGTGTGTGTGTGTGTGTGTGTGTGGTGTGTGTGTGTGTGTGTGTGTGTGTGTGTGTGTGTGTGTGTTGATTTTTTCCCTTACTGTCTTTTTCCATGTTCATCATTAGTATATGGGAAAAAAACTGATTTTTGTGTATTCATTTAAGATCCCACCACTTTTCTGAAACTATCAGGTTTAAGAGTTTTGGGTAGAGTCTTTAGGGTCTCTAATGTAAAGGGTCATGATATCTTCAAATAGGGATGCCCTGGTTTCTTCTTTTATTTGCATCTCTTTTATTGCCTTCTCTTGTTGTATTGTTCTAGCTATGCCTTCAAGCACTATGTTGAATAGAAGTGGAGATAGCGGACAACCTTGTTCTTATAAATACAGGTGAGGAATTTCTGAATAAGACTCCAATGGCACAGACAATAAGACCAACAAATGGTATCTCAGAAACTAAAGAGCTCTATTCAACAAAGAAAATTATGAACCAAGTGAGCTCACAAAATGGGAGAAAATCTTTGCCAGCTATTCATCCAACAGAAGATTAAAGTCTAGCATCTACAAGGAGATCAAAACAACTAAACCTTATGAAAATAAACAGCTCAATTAAAAATGGGCTGTGGAGCTAAACAGAAAATTCTCAGAAGAATGCAAATGGCCAGGATACACTTTTAAATGTATTCAATATTCATTCTTAGCCACCAGAAAAATGAAAATAAACACTAATTCAAGAGTCCACTTTACCACAGTCAGAAGGGCCAGCATTGGAAAGACACATAACAAATGCTGCCCTGGATGTTGTAAAGGAGACTCTTACATACTGTAGATGGGCATGTAAACTACTTCATTCTGGAAGTTTCTCCAAAAACTTCAAATAGAACTGGCATATGGTAGTTTCATTCCTGGGGAAATACCAAGTGTGTTTCTCACCCCACCGCAGGGATATCTGCAAATCTGTGCTCATTTCTGCTTAATTCACAATAGTTAGGAAATGGAATCAACCTAGATGTCCACATACAGATGAGTGGATAAATGTGGCACACATGCACAATGAAACGTTACTCAGCTAAAAGGAAAAATAAAATTATAAAATTCAAAGATGAATGAAGGGAACTGGAAAAAGAAATCATACTGAGTGATGTCACTTGGGTTCAGAAAGGTAAACGCCTTATGTTCTCTCTCAAATGTAGAGCTTTTTCTTCAAATATATTGTTTTGTGTAGTTGACTTGGAACATAAGCAGGAGGCAGAAAAGCAGCAGGGGACCTCCTGTAAAGGATGGAGGAATCGGGCATGGTAGATTTTAAGTAAAATGTAAGCGGCAAGGCTGAATACTAAGGGTGGGAAGTCTTTATCAGGCAGGGTCTAATCATTTCAGGGAAATAAGGGGTGAAAGGTTGGGATAACACAAAGGATGAGGGTACACAAGATACCTGGAAGCATATCTTATAACCCAACTTAAAAAATAAGTGGATGGAGAACAGAACATGTGTGAAAAAGAAAGATGGGGGATAGAGCATTAAAGGATTGAGCAGTGACTGGGATGGGTAGATGAGGGGGTGGGTAGATGAGGGGTGAGCAGAAAGTAGGTAGGCTAACCAAAACTAAAGATGTATGAAAATGCTTTATGGCCCCTTATCAGTTAGCAAGCTAATTTCAAACTGGAACTTTAAAAATGAAGTGTTCAAACAAAAGTAATCTGTGTGGGTAGACAATCTCTCTCTCAAAAGAAGTGTTATCAAATGAAATATGTAGTGCAAAGTTTAGAATAATTCCATTCAAGGTGCTGATCAGGGAGATCCTATAGGTCCTCACAAAACAAATCACAGGCCATGTCCATTGCCCCTAGTTACCCTATTTCTGAAGACACCACACACTCTTGAGTGCAGGGTATAGAGAAGTCAATCTCAAAACAGCAAACATTAGCTTTCTTGGTGTCAAGGGTGCTATGCAGGCTCCTTGCAGAGAAAAAAAAAAAAACATTAATGATCGTAGCTAGTTCTAGACCTCCTTGTTGGAGCACTGAAATGCCAGGTGTGATGTCCCTAGTGGTGTGGCTATTATTTGGTAACCAACCCCTTTCTGATTAGATCTAAGGTCTGCTCAACAAAAGGGCATTTTATGACAGATACTGTGATCCTGATCAGTCTCCTAGGCCTGGAACTATCATAGGCTCTAGAGAGAATGACCTATTGTTATTTTGCTAAATGGGTATATTGTCAAAATTTCATCTAAATATTTAACATTTATACTCATATAACTGACTGCTTTCAATCTTGAACAAGGAAACTTTTTAAAACATTTTTTGGCAGTGGATAGAAGTCAGTGGAGAGATCTATGATTTGTCAAACTCCCAAGAATAAGAGATACAGAGCTCAGCCCTAAGTGGAACATCTATACTAACCCCATCTGCCAATGTCCAGGGAATACCATTGAAGAGGAGGAAGAAAGAATATAAGAGCCAGAGGACTGCTGTGAAATGGTGTCTTCTGGACACAACAGTGCTAGCACAATCAGGAACTCAAAGCAGCTATGGTTACTAGCATTAGACCTACAAAGGGCTGAGCTAGCCAAAACCTTGGCATAGATGAGCAGATGATCTAAAGGTCCCACTACATATTCAAGTATATTTTGGCAATGAATGGTTTATGAGGAAGAGGGAGTCATTATTTACTAAAGATGTATACACTGGTAGGTTTCTCAAGCTCAAAGAAATGACGACATACCCATACACATATAGGCAACACTAACTGGACTGAGTGGGTTATATTAAAAAAAAGACAAGTCAGGATGGGGTGCTTTGAAGTGGTATGGAAGGAGTTGGAGGGGAGAGTAGGCTGATATTACCATATTTCATCCTATGCATGTGTGAAAATTTCAAAAATAAGGAAAATTTTCAAAGATCAATTTATCATTAACCACAGACTCCTGATAAACTAAATTTCTGTGAATAATAATCATTTATATTTTTGTCAGGTTTTCATAATTTTTAAGAGCCATAAAATATTGCAAAGGTTATGAGAACTAGGCAGGCCATCCAGTAATTTTTTTCCTCAGTTACATAGCTTTCTTGTAGCATGAATCTTAAAGGTACTTATTAATAAAACTCAAACCCGAGGCCAGTTATTGGGGTGAATGCTGGAAGATCAGAGAAGCAGAACAAGCCACGGCTATCTCACCTTGCTAGTTCCTCAGGTGATCCTGTTTCCTCAGGCTGGAAGCTTCTGAGTCCTCCTTCACATGAATCTCAGCTGAACTGTGCTGCTCCAAAGCCTGAACGCTTAACCAACCAGATGCTTAACTAACTACATGCTTTACTCTTCCTTTAGTTCCTGGTCCTCACGCTTTATTTGCTTTTCTCTTTCTGCCCCCACTCCCTGGGATTAAAGTTTGGGTTTCTGGGATTAAAGGCGTGGGTCACCATGCTTAGCTGTTTCTAAAGTGCCCTTGAACTCAGAGATCCGATAGCTCTGCCTCCCAAGTGCTGGGATTAAATGTGTGTACCACTACCACCCAACTTCTGCTATAGCTTACTCTTCCCATTTTCTAGCCACCATTTCTGGCTCTGTTCCAGTGGCTGTCTGTTCTCTGACCCCAGATTTGTTTATTTCGGGGAACACACAATATTTCAGGGAACACAATACCCACCACACTTTCTCACTTTTTTTTCAGACAGAGTTTGAACTAGGATTATGACGGTGGTTATCAATACCAGTAAGAAGTAATAAGTCTAAACTAGTGAGGGGGTAAGGTCAAGAGGGCATTGGAGGGGTGAGAGGGGGAAAGCGATGCAATTATATTTTAATTAAAAATTCAAAAAATAAATGGTGAGAGGCAGTATGCTCTCGTGCTAAATTAATACATGTGTGAAAGAGAGGAGTCAGTGTCACTTGATCATTCACTAGTTAATTTGTTTTTCTGTGATATGTCATACCTTCTGCTTGACACTAGCTTACTAGATTGGGACACAGAATATGAGCTAGAGGACAAGGGGTTGTATACAGGAGAGAAATGGAGGGGAAACAGACACTTATTCACAGTTGTAAGATGTTTTTGCCTGACAAGATGGACCAGTAGGTAAAGAAACTTGTCACAGAGCCTGACAGTCTGAGTTAAATACCCAGGGCCCACATGGTGAAAGGAAACGACCACTTCCTAAAAGTTGTCATCTGACCTCTACATATGTGCCATCACAGGCTTGTGCACACACACACACACACACACACACACACACACACACACACACACACATACACACATACACACAAATAAATACTGTAAAGAATAAATTAAAAGATATTTCAATTCACAAATTATAACTCAAACAGTTAACTTTTAAACATGATTTATTTATTATTTGCAATTCATATAGCATTATTATTTTGATTAGAAGTATTTTTTGTCAGTCTCTTTCAGACAGTTAGCTTTTAAAGAGTAAATCCATGGCAACCCTCTCTAAGGCATTGTCTTACCGTGGACATATTCTAAGTAATCCCCATTGTGTTCTAGCTAAAAATAACATGGTGAGATTTGACTTTTCAACCCACAGCCACATTCCATCTTATGGGTAAGCTTTGATGAGTTCTGGACATCTCTTCTGAATGTGTATGTGTCACTGAACCTAAGGGCTGGGTCATAAATAAGTGAGTATCTACGAAGGGACTGCACACCAAAGGGAAGGGCACAAGTTGATGCAAGAAACTGGGAGTGTAGAAACAAGTTTGTAATGGGATGTACCTAGATGGGAGCATCATCAGGGTGAATCTGAAAACAGGGACAAGGAAGGCTAGGTTGCCTCTCCTTAAATGCATTAAGCTTAATGCTGCCTCATTGTAGGCCTCTTTAGTCCTTCACATTTTACAATTTAAAAACATGATATATCTTGTGCTTCACAGAGACAACTAACCACAACTATAAGTATCAAAATGTCAGTAGCAGTGACCTCTGATGGTGAAAATGTTGTCAACATGATTTAAAAGTTATATTGGTGCTGTTCAAAATTCCTATAATGAGGCTGATTATAAGGAAAGATACAAAAAAAGAAATGAAACAAAACAAGGAATGCTCAGTCATACCACAAGGACACATGCTCAACTATGTTCATAGCAGTATTATTCATAGTATCCAAAACCTAAAAACAACCTAGATGCCCCTCAACTGAAGAATGGATAAAGAAAATGTGGTGCATATACACAATGGAGTACTACTCAGCAGTAAAAAAACAGTGACATCATGAAATTTGCAGGCAAATGGATGGAACTAGGAAAAAAATCATACTGAGTGAGGTAACCCAGACCCAGAAAGACAAACACAGTATGTACCCACTCATAAGTGGATACCAGAAGTAAAGCAAAGGATAGCCAGAATATAACCCACAGCTCCAGAGAAGCTAGCTAACAAGGAAGACCCAATGAGGAATGCATGGACTGCCCTGGGAAGGGGAAGTAGATGGGATCTCCATGAGTAAACTAGGGATGAGGAGTGGACAATGGAGGATATAGGATATGGGATGAGAACATACAGGAATGGGATGGTTGAGCTGGAACAGGGAAGGATGGGGAATGCAATGAAAGAGATACCATGATAGAGAGAGAGACATCATGGGGATAGAGAGAAACTCAGTGCTAGGGAAGTTGCCAGGAATCCTCACGGATGACCCAAGCCTGGACTACTAGACATAGTGGAGAGGGTGCCTGAACTGAACTGGCTTGCCCCAGTGATCAGACCAGTGAATACCCTAACTGTCATCACAGAGTTTTTCTCCAGTGACTGATAGAAGCAGATGCAGAGATTCACAACCAAACACCAGACAGAGCTCCAGGAGTCCAGTCAAAGAGAGAGAAGAGGGATTCTATGAGCAAGTACATGAGGATCATGATGGGGAAACCTGCAGAGATGACCAAACCAAGCTAATGGAAACTCATTGAAGTTGGATCAACTAGATCCTCTGCATGGCCAGACAGTTGTGTAGCTTCATCTGCTTGGGGGACCCCATGGTGGTAGGATCAGAATCTATCCGGTGCATGGGGGGGGGGGGCTTTTGGAGCCCACTACCTATGATGGGATACCTCGTGTAGCCTTGAGGCAAAGGGGAGGGCTTGGACTTGCCACTACTGGATGTGCCTCCCCATGGGAGGTCTTGCCTTCTTGTTGGGGGGAATGGGAGGTGAGTTGGGAGGGAGAGGCTGGTGGGGGGCAGAAGGATGGAAAAGCGGGATCTTTGTTGTGTAAATTGAATGAAAAAATCTTCTTAATAAAAAAAATTATATAAATAACTTAAAGAATTTTCCTACTCTGTTTGTTTCTATGTCTTTCCTAAATGGCATAATGGAAAATTCAATACTCATATCAAAGCCCAAAGGGGTGTATCTATGAAATAATGGCTCATCCATGGAGTTGCACTAGTGTAAAATTAATTACCACTTGTTTCTTAACATAAGGAAGACAAGCAGACACAGGAGACCCAAGGCTGTTGCCCTTTTAAACTTACTTTAGTGTTATTTTTTCTCTCAATCTCAGAGTTTACACTTAAATAAAATTTTAAATTAAGGGGTAAATGATTTGTAAAGGAATGTATGAATGGGATGTGGACAAGAGAAAGTTCTGGGGTGCAAGATTAAAGTGCTTGACATATAGGCATAAAAAGTCATAAAATAGTTTTGTATACTAAATATCTTAATAAAAAACTTGTTAGTAGATGTGACTTAAGACAGCCATGAAGATGCTGCATGGCATAGTATTCTGAATGATTCTTTTTTTTAGGCCACAGTTCCCAAGCATCTAACTAACTAGAGCAGGATGCAGGTTGTCCTGTTCTGAAATATGTTTCTCTTTCCCCAAATGTTTTAATACCGAGTTTAATCTAGACTGTGAAATCTGAGGAAAATATCTTGTTCAACTGTTCCACAGAAGATTGTGACAACATGAAAACAGAATGCACGTGGGGGGCTTGAAGTCTCATTTGCTGTTTTTGGTTTGAAGTTGTCTTGAGGCATTTACAGAAAACCCCACTGTCCCGGGGTAGATGACAGAATGGGGCAAACATCTGCAGCAAACTGTTACCTTCTTATCTTTATGCAAACTCTCAAGCACTGGCGTGTTCTTCTTTAGATGCTCTACTGTTCTTCCGTAGTCAATGGGCATCATATCTCTTCATTCTGGGACAATGTTTTGTGAACGTACATTTTAAATTCTAAAGTTTTTATTAATGTATGGGATCAACAATACAATATCATACATTGTTCATTTCCAATCCAGCTTTCTGAGTGGGCATGCACTTGCAGTAATGTTTGGTGTTTGGCTGCGGAGTCAAACAAGCCCTCACAGGCTCCCAGCTGCACTAAGATTTCCATCAAGCCTTTCCACCCAGAGAGGGCCAGATCCTAGACAGGCAGGACCTGGGATATGTACAACTAATGACAAGTTTTATACTTGAGTTGTTTTTTAATACGCAAAGTAAAAGTCTGTCTTAGTTAAGCTAAAATGCAAATACAATTTGTACATTCTTTCCCTTCCTGCTTCCCAATGTTTATTTCTGTTCATCTTTAGATATGCACTTACTCTACTCATTTTAGTAAATCCAATCTCCATTATTGGCCAATGCTTCTAACACCATAATAAAGAAATAACGAAAATAAAAGACAAACAAACTGATGTTTTCAGACGCTTCCTCTAGACTGAAAGTTTTGTTCATTCAGGCCACAGAAGAAGAAAAAAATGTCACATAATTTAGGGCACACAGGAATGTGGCAATACAGCAACAGTGTCTGTGATAGTGATTTGAATTGTCCACTTGACAATTACTCTAAGTAAACAATCACATTAATTCTGTAGAAAGATGATGTTTTGAAACAATACTTTCTAGAGACCCCTTAGTTTTTGAAATGGCTAAACATTCTGACATGCTTGAGGAAATTTTCAGCTGATGGAATGGGAAGCAGTGATATGAGGCAATAAATATCTTTAGAATCTAGAGGGACTGCTGGTCAGATGCTTTGTGGAATGATGAGCTGACACACTGCAGCACTCTGAAGTTCTCTAAGGGGCACTGGAATCTGCCTCTGTTACACTTAATATTGACTGGACAACAAAACACTTCATTTGACCAGGGATACTGACTCACAGAAGACATTAATCTAAGGCCATAAATAGGTTTTCAAAAAGTTTGTTTCTGTATCTAGGAAAGGAAACATAAATTGCTCTATTTGGAAGTTCAGTATAGAAACTGTATGAACATATTAAAACTTGGCAAGGGGATGTTGGATTCTGTCAAAGCTAGGACAATATGTCCAACCTTAATAGAAGGGGAGGAGCTTAGTGCTACAAGTTGATGTGCCAAGCTTTGTTGATACCCATGGGAGGCTTGGCCTTTCTGAACAGAAACAGAGGAGGAGTGGATGGGGGAGGGGTGAGAGGGAGGTAGGGGAGGGACTGAGAGAACAGGAGGGAGGGGAAACTGTGTTTTGGATGCAAAATAAATAAATTAATCACTTAATTAATTAAAAAAAAACTTGGCAAGGTGTCACTTAGACTGCCCTGACCAACCATTCAAGAAGAGGTTTCTCATGCTTGATACTGGGGTTCTCGAAGTCTGTGGTTCTTATGGTGACCATTGTAAGCCATGTGACTTAACTTCCTCTTGTATGTATGTTTATGTGTCTGTGTACTCACATGCATTGTGTAGGTTTGGCAAAGTAGTGGCAGTATATATAAATATAAGATAATATCATTGCTTGAGGCCTCATCAAATACCTGAGTATTACTTGTTACTTCTGCCTCATTCTCCTTCTCTGTTGACTTCCTTCCCTCGTCCCCTATTGCTGCTCTCTGCCCGTTGTCCCCTTTCCCACATCAATATCAGATCTTGCTATACTCCTCCCAACCCTCTGCCCAACCTAAGGTCCTTTTGTACTTTCCCATCTTCTGTGGTTACTTCATGTTGTACACTCACATCTGAGGAGTTGGAGCTAGGAGTCACAGATGAGAGAGAACATGGGACATTTGTCTCTCTGGGTCTGGGTTACCCCATTTAATATAATCTGTCCTAGATCCATCCCTTTATCTGAAAATTTCATTATTTCAATTTTCTTTATAGCTGAATAGTATTTCACTAGTATATGTGTGAGATGTTCATTATCCACTCATCAGTTGAAGGACATTTAAGTTATTTCATGCCTTTTACTGGAAACCTAGCCAGTTTCCTGGGGCTAGTGAGGTCATGGACCTTAAAAAGAATCTACTGCCACTACTTTGCCAAACCTACATAATTCCTTCCTATATTCTAAAGATCATTCTTACCCATAGATAAGTGTAGCTATCATATTTCATTAAAAAGGGCTCTTTTTATAGCAAATGGAGACTGTTAGAAAAACCCGCAACTGGAAACAGTGAAACAGTGCAGAGACAAATGACCTTAGGGAGTCTGTCCCCAAAGGATATATCCATGTCACAGCTCTTGAATCTATGGCACATGGCAGAAAAGGGAACGATTTTAAGAGCCTCAATACCAGGAAGTCTACTGTAAAACAATTTATTCTAGAATGGCTATCAGTGGACATGTTAACATGGAAAGGAGACAATTTCATGAGCCCCTACGCTAGGCAAAGAACTATAGACAACCAATGAATGCTGGGAGAGGGAGAATTAGCATCTCTTAGGGATGAGACTCCCTATTGGTTGTCCAGTGCATAATGGTCAGCCCTGAAACCATATACACACAAATCACCAACATAGATTCAGTGAGTTGTATTTATCTGAATTAGTGCCTACACATACACAAATGCTTATATTTATTCATATAGCAACAACAATCAAATAAAATAAGCCATCAACTTGAGAGTGGAGGGATATAGAAGAGGTTAAAGGAAAGTAGGAAAGGCTGGAGAGAAGAAAGGAAGGAAGGAAAGTGATGTCATGCTATTTCAATTAAAAAACATGGTTTTTTTTACAAAAAGAAAAGTAGACTAATTTAAAGTGTCTTTCAGATATCTCCTCCTGTGTGTATGTGTGTTTATGCTTGTGCATGTGGGTGTGTATTATGTGTGTTAATTTTCATGATTGGGACCCTGACTTCTTGAGGGAACTCATGTCATCATAGCAGCAGAGAATAAGGATGGTATGTGTGAGGTCTACCATTTTCCTGAATTTCCGTTTTATATACACTTTTCCTTATTTTTGTTACTTAAAACTTTAGCATGAGATGCAAGAACACTTGCTGAGATTATAACATCATATCCTCCTTTCATAATTATATAAAATCAAACATATGTAATGAATTCCTTAATATAAATACATGGCTCTACAAAGAAAGAAAGATAACTATAAATAAATCTGGTAATTAGAATCTTCTGAAGACAGGGTTAGATACTGCCAGAACTAATATCACTTCTTGATATGATATTGAGTGTATGGCAGTAATTATGATTTGGCTTTAAAATATCATGCAGATGATTTAATATTTATGCTCTTAACCTCTCAGCCATCTCTCCACCCCCAGAAGAAAGGGTTCCCTGACCGGGAATCAAACCCAGGCCGCAGCAGTGAGAGCACCGAATCCTAACCACTAGACCACCATGGATCATTGATCTCTTCTTAATTATTGTGATATACATACATACATACATACATACATACATACACACACACATACACACACACACACACACACACACACACACACACACACACACACACACACCCTAGTCCACTTAGTGTTACTCATTTGTGCATGTGTTTAGTACTGACCATTTGTAACTGGACAACCTATAAGGACCTTGTGTCTCAGCAGCCATCAAATGCTTGTAGCATTTCATCTACTGGTAGGGCCCTGTGAGATTTTTTTCTCTATCTCCACTGGAATGTCAACTGACATTATTACACACGTCTTATTTAGGTGACTATATCATTGAGATTTCATGAGTAGGCATTCCTTGTTATATGTACAAGACACTGTCTCACCATTAATGTCCCAGTCCTCTGGCTCTTAGAATGTTTCTGCCCCTTTCTTCAGTGATGTTCTCTGAGCTGTAGGTGTAGGAGTTGCATTGCAGATGTACTAATTAGGGTTGCTTTGCAGATGCACTAATTAGGATTGGACACCCCATGATTTGTTGTTCTCTGCATTTTGACCAGTTATGAGATTCTATAATAGAAGTTTCAAAAGGAAGTTCCTTTGATGATGGGGAGAGCTACGTTTCTCTGCGAATATAATTATAAATACTAGGATGTAGCTAGAAAGCAGATACAGTCCAGTTCAAATAGCAAGCTCCAGATTCTATAAAAGACATTGTCTCAAAAAAAAAATGAGGAGAAGGAAGATAGAAGATACCCAGTGTCTATTTCTGGCCTCCACACAGGCATGCACAGGCATCTGAATCTGCACACACATATGTGTAACCATGCATGAACCACACACTCATACACACAAAGGATATGATTTAAAAATACAGTATTACCACATAAAACAAGTCTCTCAGACTACATAAATATTTAAAATTTCAACCATTTTAAGGCTATTTTTCTTGCTGGTGGCTGGCTTCTGTTTTGGTCAGTTGGGTTTCAGTAAGCCTGTTGTCCAAAGGGAGTGCTAACTTTTAATTTTCATATTAATCTCAAGAAAAAAAAAAAGCACTAGATAATTTCTTTCCACCGAAGATTGTGGGGTAATATATCAGTCAGGAAATTTTCCAATAAACCCAGTGTTTGCTTCTATTTACTGAGGAAGGCAGAGTAGATTGGGTGAAATCCACCCAGATCATTAGGAAAAACCAAGACAGAGCTCACATTTGGACCCCAGTTGAGGTTGATAGCTCTTTTATGGGTAGATGTGACATCAGCATAAGCCTACTTTGTAGTCCCTGACTGACAGCTTAGTGGGTAGTCAGGAACTCACCACAACAAATTGTTGGAGCTTGTAAAGACTTTACTTCTGTTAAAAGCATGCACAACCGAACACTTGGCAGAGAACCAAATGGCATATACTGGTTATGCTACATACCATTGCCAAGGGGTTGGTGGGAAGGATTAACATGATCAGAAAATAGATTCTAAGGATCAAAGAGATGGGGCTGAAGAAGGCTCATGTTGATCAAATTGATATGCCACACTACAAATATGTTTGAAATTTATGAAATGGTATAAGAAATGAACAAATACAGGTGGGGGAAGAGTTTCTTCTGTGAGTCTCATTCATGTGAGATTATAGATATGAATATGATTGCAACAGTAATGGTAGTTCTTATCAGGCACCAAATTCCAACAGAAATCACACAGGGACCACTATTACTATAGCTTATATTTACTAGATGCATACATTGTGCCATTCAATGTGCAAAGTCTATCTAGAAAACTTGTATATTTTCTATCTCTTAGGCTATTTTTCTTTTCTTACACAAGTCATAACTATGAAAAATATGTTTTTATCAGTGTCAAGCTGTTAGAACATAGGTAACTGGTAAAAGACTCTATACGTAATGATCACAAAAATTTATGCATTAAAGATTAGGAGTAATATAGAAGTTGCAACATCATAAAATGAAAGAAATGTCTCAGCAAGGAAAGACACCTACTGTTCAAATCCAGGGACCTTATGGAGATCCTTAGAACCACAGTGTTTGTGAACAACAAATCAGAGTTAAGTAGAGCCCATGTATTTCCAGTTTGTTGTATATTTTCACAATCCAATGTTCCCATACTGTTCATCTGAAAAAATAATGGAGTGATTTAGTGATGTTTACAATCATGACCTCAATAACATTTATACTGACATTTTTTTTAAAAACCAGAGAATAATTCTCTTGAAGTATTTCAGTAGCTAGAATTAGTCTGGAAGATATATATCGCAAAAACATAAGAGTCGTATGTTCTTGTTTGAAATTTTCAGTGACACGTCAGTAAAAGCAGATGATACTTGACATTGTCTCTTGGACTCAAATTGTCTGGATAACATGTTTTTGAAACATGCTGTATGTCCATCTGTCTTAGTTAGGGCTTTCTAAGTGAAGAGACACCATGACCATGACAACTCTTATAAAGAAAATGTTTAATTGATGTGGCCCACTTAGGGTTTCAGAGGATTCAGTCCATTATCATCATGGCAGGGAGCATGGTGGTGGGCAGGCAGACATGGTGCTATAGCTGTAGCTGAGACTTCTATATCTTTCAGGCAACAGGAAGTCAACTAACACCCTGGGCAGTATCCTGAGCATAGGAAATCTCAAAGCCCACCCCTACAGTGACACACTTCCTCTAACAAGGTCACACACACTCCAGAAAAGCCATACTTCCTAATAGTGCCACTCCCTATGTGATTATGAGGGCCAAATACATTCAAACTATAACACCACCCAACATAAACAGCTGCCACAAACTACTTATAAGTATATGGTTTATTGCAGAGGATAGAGCTAAGAAATGTAAGGAAATCTTTCATGAAAAATATTACCTAAGTAGATTTTTTGAACTTATTCTGAAATTACATCATGATTTCAAATAGAGGTAAATATTTACAAAACAGCAGAGGCAGGCAAGCTTAACATAGAATAGCTTAGACCTTGAAAATTTAAGAGGATAGGAGAAGACCAAACAACACTTTGCTTTGTGTATTGGCTATTTAGACTTCCTAGAGATTTATAACATGGAAATATAATATTCTTCATTATTCGTGAGGAACATGATATCTGAGATAAGCAGCATTAGGCAAGTTGCAAAGCAGATGATAAAAATCATGCCAGAGTTTCAGACAGCTGCTATGATTTCCTGTTCTACTTCTCATAATCAGATAAGTTTGAGCGGCACCATCCAATCTCTGTCTCTATCTCTGTGTGTCTCTCTGTCTCTCTGTCTGTCTCTCTCTGTCTCTCTGTCTCTGTGTCTGTCTCTCTGCCTCTGTGTCTGTCTCTCTCTGTCTCTGTCTCTCTGTCTCTGTCTCTGTCTCTGTCTCTCTGTCTCTCTCTCTGTCTGTCTCTCTCTCTCTCTCTCTCTCTCTCTCTCTCTCTGTGTGTGTGTGTGTGTGTGTGTGTGTGTGTGTGTGTGTGTGTGCCTTCATTCTTCAACACATACTTATATGGTCCAGTAGCCTCCTTCCTGATTGTCAACTCAACTCTCCACCTCCTTGTTTGGATCTGGGTGGATCACCGCAAGACATTTGAATACTGAACTCTGGAATCATAAGGGAGACTGCCAAAAATTCAGAATCTCTAAAGAAAATATGAAAAACACTACTACATATCAGAATAATCTGAGAATTTGTGAAAGCCATACATTCATAAACCCCTTGAACTCGAGACATTTTTTTTGTATTTTGTTTGGAGAATATTCTGGAAATTTGTCATCGTAAAATTTTTCTAATACTAGCGAAGGGTTGTTCAAAGGGTATTTGAGATTAATAACTTGTTCTTATTTTGTTGCATGACTTAGCATTATATCTCTGAGGTCTTTTCATTATTCATTAAACAAGCAAAACTATTTAGTTTTCATTTTTATTTGTGTGTATGTGTATGACTCCCTGTAAATGCCACTTGTGTGTGGGTACCTACAGAATTTGAAAGAGGGCCTTGGACCTCGTCTAGCTGAAGTTTCAGGTGTTTGTGAGCTGCCTGATATGAGTGGTGGGAATCAAACTTGGGTTCTCTGGAAGTTGTCCCCCGAAGTGTTCTTAACCATTTAGTCATTTCTCCAGCCCCATGCATGAAAATTTTTAATAAAGAAGAGGAGGCAATCAATGCGCCAAATTTTGAAATTGGAAAAAAAATTGAAGAAGCTATTATTTTGGGTGTTCTTTGCTGACAGAGAGATATATAGTAAAACATGGGTACAGAGGTAGCAGAATGCCTTTTGATTTTCCTCTCTAAATCCACTGAGGTCACCTAGGAGGACCTTACAGTCTCCTGGCTTCCATCCCTTTCTCTGGCTCCTCCTTCAGGCACTTCTTCCCACACAGTCTGCTGAAGGTTTTATTGACGTCATTTCGTTTAATTTTCACAACCAGCCCAACCAGGCAGAGTGGAGTGACTGTAAAGATAAGGAAACTGAGACTTAAGAGGGATTTAAGAGATTGGCCCAAAGATACACACCTAAGTACAGAAAGGAGAGTTCAAACCACAGCTATTCATCCCTGAGTCCAAAAGTATACTCTTCAAATGCTGCAAATTGCCAGAAGTCTGAGGGATGTTTATCTCAGAAAACAAGTGCTAGAATCAATCCTTTGCAGAAGGAAATAGCTTTGGTTTCGAGCTCATTGCCTAACACCAGTAAGAGCAGTTCACGTCCATCATGGTGAACAATGAGCTGTTTTCAACGACTAAGACAAACATTTTAAAATCGGACGCAGATTCATTTTATTGGCATACCTTACCCTTGGCCCCTGGTATGCGTCAACCACGACTTGTGTTCCTTTCCCAGGAAGCAATTTTGCTTCCTCTCATTAGAATCTGTGCCTGTATCCTCTCCAAACTGCTATAATAATTAAGAAAGAGCTTGTGGATTTGGGAGGGATAGAGGCACAGAAGGAGTTGGGGAGAGGGGAAGAAATTATATAAATGCAGTGCTCATACATGGAATTCTCAAAAACTTTAAATAAAAAAAAAAAGAATTTTGAGATGGCTCAAGAAAATGAAACAATTAACTAGAAGACTAGAATGAAATTATACAGCAAAGAAATCCTCTTTTCATAATGACATATTAGATATGATACTGCCAAATCTTGTTACTTAACATTAAGGTTGAAACTATTGTTTTCTGACTGAATATTGTAGTTAGGCTTTGCCATGGAAAGAATTGAAAGTTCATTGACAGATAGACAGTAATGGAAGAAGAAACTTCACGAGAACACATGCAAATTATCAGGAGAACACTCAAATCTGCCGTTGTATCCCTGTAGTTCGGGTGAAGGTAACAAACAGAAAGAATGTGATGTGATCTTGAAAATAATTTGAATTCAGATATTTAGTGCCTCTGATGATGAGTAGAGGGAAGAAAGGTAAAAGACTAGTAATATAAATGCTGATTCATTGGGACCATATAGCTAGTGTGTGTGCCTGGGCGTGTGTGTGTGTGTGTGTGTGTGTGTGTGTGTGTGTGTGTGCGCCTGGGCGTGTGTGTGTGTGTGTGTGTGTGTGTGTGTGTGTGTGTGCCTGGGCGTGTGTGTGTGTGTGTGTGTGTGTGTGCCTGGGTGTGTGTGTGTGTGTGTGTGTGTGTGTGTGTGTGTGTGTGCGCCTGGGCGTGTGTGTGTGTGTGTGTGTGTGTGTGTGCCTGGGCGTGTGTGTGTGTGTGTGTGTGTGTGTGCCTGGGTGTGTGTGTGTGTGTGTGTGTGTGTGTGTGTGTGTGCATGTGTGTGATGTATGTGTATGGTGTGTATGGAGTATGAGGTTTTTCTGGTGTGGTGTGGTATTATTGTGGTGTGTGGGGGGGGGGGGGGGGATATGGTGTGCTTCAATTTTCCCCACCTCACATTTTCACTTTATTTTCTGTGATACCCTTTCCTATATTGTGATACTATCTTCAAGAACCAGTTCATAAAGAAATAGACACTATTAACACCCAACATAAAAAATGGGTTCAACTAACTTCTATTGTATAAACTGTGTAATGAAAGTGTGAGTATGTAATTAGAAATGATGAATGTCTTTTCATTTATATCACAACATCTGCTTCATTTGTGAGAAGAAAATATTAAATCCTAACAGAAATATCTCCTGTGAATTTTCCAGCAGAAACATTTTGAAAGCTTACCAACTATCCAAAATAAATGTTAAAATGGAGTTGGTACATAATAAACTCTGGTAGTTGTTTCTCAGTATTTAATATTGCATGTATCAAACAATGAGATTTATTTTTTCCTGGTAGTTAATTAAGTCTGAGATCAATACTAAGAAATTCTACTCTAAAAATACTTTTGTTTTCCTCTGTTGCAGGAACTTGGAAGTGATTTTTCTCCTCATTTTATATTCAATTTCTCTAACAGATTAGATAGATTCACCCTATGTAATTTATAAAGTAATGAAATCCCATTTCAATTCAGCCCTACCAATAATTTACTTCAAGGAACTTGTAATACAAATACATTTAAATATAAAGAACTAGAGCAAGAAATGGTGAGTTAAAACATGAAAAATATTGCAAGCCTGTTATGAAAGCCTTAACATTAGGGATAAGGATAAGTCAATAATACAAAAAGCACCTATCAGACAGTGACTCACAAGTGTTATCCAAAATGTTTTGTCAACATTTGTATGAGATTGCTAGGAATGAAGGGGGCATAAAAGAAAAGTTGTCTTTTAATTTTTCCCCATTAACTGAGATAGGACTAAGATTTTAAAAATGCGATAGATGTGTAGACTATGGACAATAAGAATTATTCTCAAGGAAAGGCCAGAGAAAGAAGGAAAAAGGAGTGCAAAAATGTAAATATAATATTTTATGTGCCTTTCTCCCTTCAAGGTTACATATTACTTAGAGACATGGATCTAATCATCTTTGCAAGTATAAACTAACACGATTCCCAATATACAGAACACTGTTTCATCGAATGAAAAGGGAGTTAACATTTCATACATTAGAAAAATACAGTAATTGTTGACAGGAACAAAAAAAATGTTGTAATGATTATGTTTACATGATTTATTGATTTAATGATTATTAAAAAGGAAATGTGAAGAATCTCTAAAGGGTTCTGGGTAAAAGCACATATAAACTATGTTTCGAGAAAAATCAACTGGCTGCATAAAGAAGACTGTGATAAAGAAGACAGACTGCAGGAGGATGTCTCGTCACAATCAACGCCTTAGCCAGCTGTGGGCCTAGCATTATGGAGAGGAAATAACCTAATGGATTTACCATCATTGCTCTGTTGCCTCCTTGACTCACAGAAATTGAACACCTGCTCCTTGCTGACTCAGCTCCCAATAAGGGCTCTAAACCCAGGACGTGCTTGGCTTTGTCATGAGTTAGACTTTCCACACTTAAAATGGTGTGAGGACTGGAACTAGTCTCAGTGGAAAGATTTAGTCCTTTGGATGTGTGCATCTTTCTACCTCTGCTCCAGCTGTCTCCTGTGACTAGCCTGACAGGTGTCCCTTCTTTCCGAGCCCCTGAAGCTCAGCTAAGTTTTGTGACAAAACTGGAGACTGGCTCTTATATCATTGTCGACAGCTGGGACCTTCTTTTAAACAATCTGCTTCCTGCCAGACAATTCCAAAAAATATCTTGGTGCTCATACCTTCTCACATCCTTCTTAACATAGGACTCCACACCATGCCAATGAGAGCTGCTACTTCAGAACATTCAGACTGAACCCTTCTAGATCAGGCAGTAGTTCTTCTCTAATCTTGAACTAATGATTTAAAACATTGATTGCCCTAACTTTTTGCTTCTTTTTCATTAAAAATCTCATGAACCAACTGGAAAGGCCATCTCCTGTGAGGGGTATGAATAATTAATAAAGATTGGAACCTGGATGCATAAGTAGCATGAACATTTCTGGAGTAAAGAAAAATCAAGATAAGAGCTTTAAACACTGATGGATTCCTTAACTTGAAAGGGTTCAGAGAGGGACAGTTTGGGGGGAAATGCAGCATGATTTACCTGAGATGACACTTGGGATGTTAATACACCAATGAATCAGTGCAGCTGTAAGAGAATATCAGGAGCTTCGATGAAGAAAGGTCGAGTCTAACGATAGAAGAATGGTAATGCAGATAGCTAATCAATACATACTCATGACAATTAAACTGGTAGCGTGGCAAAGGGAAAGCTTGTAAATTAGATGGTAGAAAACCTTAGTCAATGATGAGGGAAATTTTGGAGATGTGATGCTGAAGAAAGTCAAGAAAAGACTTCACAAGGAAAGTAACAATTATTCAAATGTCTTAAATAAGTTAGGACTAAAGGGTGTTTTTGTGGCTTTGTTGTTGTTGTTGTTAGCAATGCTCACACAGAGGGTAGAGTTGATCTTCATGAGTATATTTTCAAAAGAACTTAGTCTAAACCAAAGCCAAATCGAAAGAGATGAAGCAGTGAGAGACAATGAGATGAAATAAGGAGTTTGCACAAGTTTTAAGAACTTCGGTATTGAATAAATGAAGACAGAGTGTATAACGTGAAGAGCGACTGTGTCGGGATGGACTTTTCGTTCAGAATGGTACATTATTTAAAAGGACAGGAGTTACCAAACCTGAACTTGATTCACCAACTACCCGACACTGATACTGTGCAAAGCAAGATAGTGTATTTTTGAAGAGACACAGGGAACTGTATGAGGCATTTTTGTCAGAATTCATTGGGTAAGTTTTATTGGAAAAAAGAGGATGAAGATAATTATTTATGTGTGTGTGTGTGTGTGTGTGTGTGTGTGTGTGTGTGTGTGTGTGTGGTGATGGAGAGAGAGAGAGAGAGAGAGAGAGAGAGAGAGAGCGAGAGCCTTCCAATCTATCTTGAGTCATTTTCTCTCTCTGTAAGTTGTTTCTAATTTTATGCTTTGTGTAATTCACAATAGCATCAATCATTGCCCCTATGGAAAATATGACAAGACTCCAGATAAACAAATCTTCCTTCACAACTGCAGTTTGGGGGCTGGTTGTATAGAATAACTCCCTAGGATCCTGCCCCTTGTGCTGTATGCTTCCTATGAGACACCAAACAAGACGTTATTTATGCTTCTGATAAAATTGTCATCCAGGAAGCCTTGATCTAGGATGCACACTGATACTGCTGTGTGCACAGGGTAGTCCCCATCCCTCCTAACGCTCTGTTCCTGTAGGACTATATATCTATAGCAATCAATAATACCATGTGAAGGATGAGAGGAAAAACACTGCAACGGAACAATAACGAAAAGTGCTGGTAAAATACTGTTGAGTTTAGGTTTTAGCTCTAACCCTTTCCAATTGTGCGGCTATGAAAAATTACTTATATCTCCAAGTCTGAAACTCTTAAGGGTTATGTGTATTAAAAATAAATGGCATCATAATGTCCATAAAGCACTGCAAAATACCTATTGCATAGTAAGTAGGTGATCAAAACTGATAGCCATTTATTCCACAGGAGCATACATTCATGCAGGAGGTCAAGTCATGCACAAGCTACATGTTGAGCACCATTTAATTGCAACAAAATGGAAGCAACAGAGAGGAACTTGGAAATTTTTTTTGTACTGCCATGAACCCTGAAACATAAAAATTACACTCCCACTTGCTTCCAGAAACCTGTGTGATTAAAATATTGACTCTAATGCTCCTATGAACGAGGCTTGAACTTGTGATATTTGACCTTGCTGCCAAAAACTTCATTGTTCAGATTTATATGTCTGTCAGTCTTAAATCTCCCACCTGTGACTTGCTCCATCTACTTGATGTGTACATCTTCCAGTTGTTGATATGAATTGAGATTCTCCCAGGCAAAGATGCAAATGCAACTTATTCCAGAGAAATTGTTTCCTTACATGAGTGACTCATGGTTTATTTTGGAACTTGTGCCAAGTCAAGCCTCATCCTGGTTCCTCTGTTCCTGCTCTGGTCATCTCTTACATCTCTCTCACACTTGACCCCATACCTACATTTGCAAGTTGACTTTGGTGTGCTGCTTAGCATGTCTGGATATCTTCTTGACCCTACTCATGGGAATCCCCATATGCCTTGCCATTAGTAGGAGGGCTCAGGATACTAGATTTCCCTTCATTCTGGGATAGTCTGTATCACATTATTCTGGGCACCCATCCCAGAATGGGCACACTCTATCTTAATTTCTAGTGTTTTAATATCCATAACCTCCCCTATCCTAACCATAATGAGTACTTGTGGCCTGGAAGTCACCAACAGCTCTATTTAGCTACCTCTTCCATCATGGTTTTGACAAAGCAGCGACACTCATCTGAGTAGAGGAGAAATAAATTGAAGAAATATATGTGGCCTATGAAGAACAAACTCTTTGTATGATTTTTGGTGGGACTGACCAGTGATTATACTGTATTATTCAACATGTTTCATTAGAATACACACATTAGTGTGAGCACAGATGATACAATCTATTTATTTTCATTTGTCCCAAAAGACAGCAGCATCTATCTTAACAGGCTATTGTTCATTCCACTCGTATTCTAGATAAACTTAATAAATTACCCATAAACTGGCTTTTCTAGGAAAATGAAAAAAAATATGTTTTTCAAGGTTCTGAAAACCAAAAGTCTGAAATCAAGGTATCCAGGGTGTTGGTTTCTTTGGAAGGCTTTGAGAATAAAACTGTTCCATGGCTCTCTGATGTCCCCTGTAGAGGATTATGACCACTCTGACCTTTCTCTGCTGTTAGATGGCATCTCTTTTATGCATGTCTGTGTATCTCTGTCTTAATATAATATATGCTCCATTGAATTTAATCATATTTGCCAAGACCCTTTTCCAAACAAGTTTTCATGCTGAAGCTTCAAGAGAACATCAATTTGAATATTAGTGATAATATGAAAACACCTTACTTGTAAAATTCCTGGGACATAATTAGGACTTAATAACTAGCAATTACTATCATTTATGGCTTACAACATTGGCTAGTTATCATTGAGTAATGGTCAAATGTGCAGGGCATGTAATAAAGGCCTGTAACAATTTACTATGCCAATGTATTTTTTTCCTTACATCATTTTCTTCACAACAATACACCATGTAAGAGCAAGACTCGAGTCAATTAAGTTTAGTCCTGAAATCAATTAGTTTGCTCTAGTTTTTAAAAACCACATTAGTCCCCCCCAAAACATAAGCAGAGAATTGGTAGATCTTTCTTGTGCCTGGAGTCAAATTTGGGGCCAAACTGTGCTTTGCACTAATAATAGATTGCCCAGTGTTTCATTAGAATAGGGAGGACCCAAGACTGCTTCAAATTAAGCTGTGGGTTTTCTGTTTGTTTTAATTACATGTTCTATTCTACTCAGTCTTAGTGGAGCCAATGGCGGCTACTTCTCTATTCCTTTCAAAAACTTTATGAGTGCAAAATCAAAATTGAAATATTTCTTACCCACAGGGGTCTCCAGAGTGAAAAGTCCCTTCCCCCTTGAGTTGGCTGTGACTGCTAAGAAACAGGAAGGTAAAATCCTGGGTGATCTGGTGTTTCCTGTAGAAAGGACTTCCTCTTTCTCTACTTGGCTGGGCTGTCATTCTCCTTCCCAAGTCATTGGTTTTTTTAGTCAAACATTAAAAAAATGTTGATAATTTATTCCAGCTCAAAGCCTTTTACATGCAATAACATGGACAAACCTGGAAGGCAAACCAAGCAGGGAAGGACAAATACTGCATTATCACTCATGGGAACAGAGTGAGATGGGATTGCCAGGAGCTGTGGTGAGGGGTAGAAATGGGTGGAGGGTTGTTCAGTGAGTCCAAATTTCACATGAGATGAAATATGTAAGTTCTATGGACTTGATGTATAGTATAGGTGTGCTCTTAAGTCTGAGAACATTGCATTATACTGAAACATTTACCAATGACACATTTCATGTTAAGAGTTTTCATCACAACATAGTGTATCCTCAAAATACGCTCTGTGAAATAATGGAGCATGTGATAACTACAGCAACACTTTTAGAGTTCTACATTGTTAGTGTGTAGCTCTGGCTGTCATCGAACTCGCTTTATAGACCAGGCTGGCCTTAAACTCAAAGAGATCCACCTGGCTCTGCCTCCCTGAGTGTTGGGACAACCACACCTGATTCCACCTTAAACCGTTTGAGAACAAGAAAAAAAGAAAATATTTAAATTAATTAACTTGAATGTTAGATTTTAGAAAACTCAGTTGAATTAGGCCTAGTCATGGTTATAGTATATGTTTTCTAAGATGGCCATTACACAGTGACCTTAAGTTGGTACTTTTTGAATACACTACTAATTTATGCAGATTATGGGCATAAATAAATAAAAAGATACGGCCAAATTATAAATCACTGTAATTAATATGCTATTAACACCAAAATTTTCAAGGTCATTTAGATGTGCTATAGAGAAAATAGGTTTAATTATCTTCCCCTCAGGAATTAGAGTTATGTGTGTCCACACCTACCAGTTACTGTCCCCAAAAGATCCATTCTATAATTTTATCTCCCTAAGAACATGAAAGTCTCATCAACATGATTGCCCAAATGGGAGCTGAACAAGGACAACTCCAGCAGATATGCCAAAATAGACAGGAAAAAGTCCATCAGTCCTCAACCATCCACGAAGAACTACAGGCACTAAGGAAAACTGGGAGAGGAAGATGTGGCCTCCCCCAAGAAGGAGAATATCAAATTGTTGTCTGGTGCTCAATGGTCAGCCCTGAAAACATACATAAGAGTAACATTATACAGACTGAGGAGGTTTTATTTAGAAATATATATGCATATGCCTATCCACATATGAATTCAATAACAGTTAGTGCTAAAAGGGGCCATGAATTAGAAAGAGTATGAAGTATATATGGGAGTGTTTGGAAAGGAAGGTTTGTAAGAAAGGGAAGGGGGAAGTGCTGTAATTATGTTACAATCTCAAAAACAATGGGGGGTGGAGAACATTGAAAGCATGTTCAGATCTTGTTGAAAACAAGTACAGAAAAATCTTCTTAAATGAGGTTTTTGTCTCTTTGAGATAAGCAAAAGACAGCTGTCAAGATCCACAAGGATTTAAATAACTTCTACATCACTCCAACTGCTATCTTTCTTTGCATGTGTATATTAATTTATTCAGACATCCATTCACTAGGAAACAACAATAACTTCTGTAATGTCATAGCAAATCTGTAACAAAGCCAGAGGCTTGTGTTTAAATACCTCAAGTAAGCACATATAAATTTCAAACACACTAAAATGCTCTCATCACTTGCCTTATGATGAATGAAGTTTCCCATACTAAATTCAAGAAGGGGAAGACAAGATGCTTCCATGATTCATCGCTCATCTTTTCTCCATCTCTGATGCCAAAGAACTCCTCCCTCTGAAAAATAAAAACACAATAATCATCATGAGTTGTCAGCGGATGCAGTTCCATGTAATTGTCATCACATGCCACAACTATAGACAAATATGCCTTTGAATTAGCTGCTTTCCAGCTGCCCAGATCGTAACAACTCACACAAGTTGTTGGTACCGCATTGCCTATCATTCTGGCTGCTACGTTGTTATAAGTAATCACACAATTCTCAACCATACATCTTTTGTTTTTGTTTTTGTTTTGTTTTGTTTTAAAGACAAGGTTTCTCTGGGTAGTTTTGCTGCCTGTCCTGGATCTCACTCTGTATGTAGGTCAGGCTGGCCTCCAACTCACAGAGATCAGCCTGTCTTGCCTCCCGAGTGCTGGGATTAAAGGCATGCACCGCCGCCGCCGCCGCCACCACCACCTCCTGGCCCAACCATAAGTGTTTTGATCATTATTATCATTTTAGAAGGCTGGTGAAAGGAGATGATTTTGTTAGTCTTGTAGAACTGGAAACTACAGATACTATAACTTTTAATCTTGGGACTCAGGGGAAAATCTCATTACATTGTCAGTTCCTCAAAAAGAGATTACTAAACACTGGGCGCAGATGAATTCTGCTGTACAAACATAGGGACTAACTTTACCTCTCCTTTCCAATAAATCTAATATGATATCTAGATCAAGCAAATATATTTTTTCAATTTAATTTAATTTTACACATCAGCCATGGGTTCCCCTGTCCTCTCCCATCCCGCCCCCGCCTTCCCCCCAGTGACCCCCTCTATCCCCATCTCCTCCAGGGCAAACACTCCCCTGGGGATTCAGCTCAACTTGGTAGATTCAGTCCAGGCAGATCCAGTCCCCTCCTTCCAGGCTGAGCAAAGTGTCCCTGTGTAAGCCCCAGGTTCCAAACAGCCAGTTCATGCACTAAGGACAGGTCCTGGTCCCACAGCCTGGGTGCCTCCCAAACAGTTCACGCTATTCAATTGTCTCACTTATCCAGAGGGCCTGACCCAGTTGGGGGCTCCACAGCTTTTGGTTCATAGTTCATGTGTTTCCATGAGTTTGGTTATCTGTCCCTGTGCTTTTTAAGCAAATATATTTCAGATGACCACTTTTAACCTCCAGTTTAAAATTATTCTATTATTAAAATAATTCAACAATATATTTGCAAAAATGTGTTTGATACCCACATCTTTAGTAACGTTGGGAAACAATTTCACATCTTTTAAAAATTTAATGCAATTTTTACCTTTTTAAAGTAATTTTTTATTCTGTGAACTTCATACATTTATATAATGTATATTGATCATATCTATCCATCCATACCACCATCCAACTCCCCCTAGTTTCCCAAACCCATCTGGAATGTCTTCTTTTCTGTAACTCCCCTGAATCCAATTAATGCTGCCCAGGTGCATAGGGATATGTGTTCTCTTACTGGACATGAGCAGCCTACCATGAACAAATCCCCAAAGGAGAGAGACTTTTGCTCCCTCGGCAGTCTGAATTTCATACCTTGATTAAAAAAAATCCCTACCATAAACACTTGATTAAACAATATAAAAATTTAAAGAATTATTTCTAAAATATACTTTATTCTTGAAGTAAGTGAAAATTATTCACCAAGCTATACCCTTTGTCAAATGAGATACTCAGTCTATACATACTATTGTGAGAAATGTGTAAAACTATCTTCTGTCATCATTTTACAAGACTCTAAGCTATTACTGTTTAGCTTGAAAAGCCAACTGAGCTTCTTCAGTTTGGAAAATTGTAGCTGAACAAGCCAATCTCTCTGAGTTTGAGGCCAGCCTGGTCTACAGAGTGAGATCCAGAACAGTCACCAAAACTACACAGAGAAACCTTGTCTCAAAAAAAACAGAAGAAAAAAAAGAATTCTATTATGAAAGATGAGAAAAATGAAACCCACAAATTACTTTTCATCTCTTCCACTGGCTTTATACCCCGTGATGGTTAGCCTTTATTGTCAAGTTGACAATGAATCTTTAAGCATCTTAAAGAAATATTAAAATATCAATGAGCTGCTGTCTCTCATCAAAAGTGTTTGTTTTACCTGAGAAACACATCCCTGTGTATGTCTCTTAGGGCCTTTTTAGTTTTGACTGAGGTGAGAAGACATACCCGAGTCTGGTCAACATCATCCCATCGTCAGGGGTCTTGGACTGAAAGGGAGAAGGCAGACTAAGCACCAGTGTCCATGTTTCTGTAATTCCTGACCAAAGTTATAACAAGTCTAGCTGCCTCACCTCCCTAAGACACACTTAAAGCTGTTCATTCTTCCCCATCACAAGAAACTACCTACCACTTTAAATGATGACCTTAAGTAAATATTTCCTTAAAATGCTTTTTGTTACGGTTTTGTCATACCAAGTGGAAACATAACTATTGCATACCTCAGTATATGAAGATGCATTTTAATAATATTATACAGTTTCTAATATATATTATGTGCTGTTAGGTACATTTTATTTGAAGTTTACTTTATTTTTGTGTATTCTTTAATAAAATTAATTATTCTGTGCTTACTCTAAGTTGATCACAAAGATCAATAATGAATTACAAGAACTATAATGTTTAAGCACCTAAATGTGGGAGGCTGTGGGAGTCCAGCTCCTACCTTTCTCACCTTTTCTAGGGTTCCTAGGAGGAGGAGAGAAGGATAAGAAAATATTAGATAGAAAGAGAAACCTAAAAAGATGAGATAGAAAGATGAGAAGAAAAACAGAAGCACAGGACAGCTTTGGGAGGGCCTGGATCAATACTTAACAGCTTCAAATGTTTATTCAAAAGGGTTTTATAGCATGCCAAGTGGAGAAGCAGGAGACCTTCCCCTTGCAAGATCAAAGCACACCCTACAGCCAAGTGTAGACCCTTCCAAACACCTGGTAAACATGCCCATGATTGAATCATCTCCTCATGCAGCCCTGTTGGGTAAAGCAAGCTCAGATTCTCTGGCCCTGAGTAAGTTCTCACTAAGAAACCTCTGTGGGATCCCATACCTAAATATTAATTTTATAAGATCTAAATGACATAATTAACCCAGTAGAGCATTGAGTGTAATTACATGGTGTTGTTGATTGTTTTTGCTCTTTTGGGGGGCCCACCAGCTAGCTCCCAAATATATCACACATGGAGGCTTATTCTTAATTATAAATGATCAGCCTTAGCTTGGCTTGTTGCTAGCCAGCTTTCCTTAACTTTAAGTTATTTGTCTGTCTTTTGCCTCTGGGCTTTTACCTCTTTTTACTTCTATAACCTTTCTTTTGCTCTTACTCCATGGCTGGCTGTGTAACTGGGTGGTTGGCCCCTGATATCTTCTTCCTTCTCTGGCTACTTCTTTTTTCTCTCCTACCAGATTTCTCCTTCTATATATATATTCTCTCTGCCTGCCAGCCCCACCTATCCTTTCTCCTGCCTTGCTATTGACCATTCAGTTCTTTTTTGGGCCATCAGGTGTTTAAGACAGGCACAATAACACAGCTTCACAGAGTTAAACAAATGCAACAAAAACAAAAGTAACACACCTCAAAATAATATTCTACAACAACATGGCACTAGATGAAATGTGTGAAGATGAATATGCAAAATGCCAAGCTCAAGTGCATTGGCCATTCCCTTAGGACAGCTCTGCAGCATTTGTTTTAGTTTTCCAGATTATTTTATGGTTGGACTATAACACTGTTAAAGCAGGCTCTGTTTGCTTTTCCACCTTATCAAATAATGTCAGCATATGGGTTTAATATACAGGAGTTGAAAGAACTCAGTTAACCTTACATGCATTGATAGAATGAATATATATAAAATAACCATATTTAAGATCCCAGGGGTGAAAAGCATGTTTTGTTAAGAGTTATCAACTGCATCTCCCATAATAATATTTTACATTAAGTAAAAGAGAAACTAAAAAACCGTGAGCTATGTATTCTTTACATGATTGTCTTTCACATTGTCAATACCAACTGCCAAAGCTTAAGTGTGGACATCTGGTTATTTGTATACATCCAAGTTGCAAAATAAGAATTACCAGCAGCTAAAGTCATAAAAGCACAAAGTGAACTGAAGGTCAACAATATTTTAAGAAAAAACAAAATCTCTTGCCCCTGCTCATAAAGATTCTCCTTGATGGCTTGTGGCAGTGCTTACTAGCCTGTTGGCTGAGTGATGGCCACTGAGAGAACTTTTTAGTGGCTGTGTGGGAAGTTCCTCCCCACATCTTTTTTTTCTATTTCTCTTTAATCAAATGGTCCTATATTAGTTCATTATAGTTTTTTCCAAAAGAAGAGTAGTAAATGTTAGCATTTTGGCTATTTTATTTTATTTAAAACAGCATTTTAGTTATTATAAGAATCTTGTTGTTATGGTAATGAACCAAAATCTGCTAACTTGTAAATAGGAGCCATACAACTCTCCTCTTGCCCTACCATTTTCTTTTCATGCTATATGTATTCTAAAACAAAGGAGTCCTTCCTTTCTAACCAAAGCCCTCAAATTTTGCTTGTAATAATCCACAAGTATACATAAACATTTGCTTTAGTAGATTGTATCTGCTTCTATACAATGAATGTTATAATTTTGTGGAGTAAATTTATACTTTAACCAAAGAATGTTAAAGCTTATAAGTATTAAGTCATTACTGAAAAACAAAAACAATAAAGCCTTTAGAAGCCATCTATGTCCAAGTCAAATAGAAACTCTCACCTAATTGTCTCTGCCTCTGGATTCTAGAACAATAATGCCATTTTGGAAGAACTAAAGCAGTACATTCCTTGCTGGGGAGAATGGAAGGGAGGGAGACTTCCCACAATAGTAATATGACAAATCAGCCCCGATAATTCCCGGGCTTCTTTCTTATAGCATTCGCTTAGAGTTACAGAAGGAAAATGAGGAAATGTTTTATGCAGAAAACTAGACCCGAAAAGTCTCCCATCAGAAAATACCTTTTTATCTGAGGGGGATATGTGGAACAAGAACCCTTCCACCTAATTATGACTAGCAGTGAGAACATGGGGATGTGTAGATCTGCTCAGAGTCAAGAAATGAAAGTGCAAGAGCAGAGGGCCAGTGATTGATTTTCTACCCGCCTGAGGCAGAAGTATGTGATGTGCAGAATTAAACCTTCATGGTACTATACTACATTCTTCTTTTGTCTAATTCTGGCATTTCTATTTTTGAGAACTATGGCCACTCCATTATTTATTTATTTATTATATTTGTGTTTTAATTTTACACATCAGCCATGGGTTCCTCTGTCCTCCCCCCTCTCGCCCCCGCCCCGCCTTCTCCCCAGCCCCTCCCCTCCATTCCCATCTCTTCCAGGGCCAAGACTCCCCTGGGGATTCATTTAAACCTGGTGGATTCAGTACAGGCAGCTCCAGTCCCCTCCTTCCAGGCTGAGTGAAGTGTCCCTGTGTAAACCCAAGTAAATCCAAACAGCCAGCTCATGCACTAAGGACAGGTCCCGGTCCCACTGCCTGGGTGCCTCCCAAACAAATTCAAGCTATTTAATTGTCTCACTTATCCAGAGGGCCTGTTCCAGCTGGGGGCTCCACAGCCTTTGGTTCATAATTCATGTGCTTCCATTTGTTTGGCTATTTGTCCCTGTGCTTTTCCAATCTTGGTCTCAACAATTAACACTCTTACAATCAGGAGTCCAATTGTCGAGAAAGAGGTGGCCACTCCATTTTTCAAAGTGTTGGTGAAAATTATTTTACTGATAGGTTAAATATAACAACACATGATTCCATATAATTTTTTTTTAAAAAATACTTATTTTAGTTTTTGAGCTTATAATTCCTTCCTTTCCCCTTGCCTTTCCTCTCTTCAAACCCTCCCATGCATGCTTCCTTACCGTCTTTCAAATTCATGGTCTCTATTTTCATCAATTATTAATATATACATATATGTATATAAACATCTATTTATAAATACAAGTATATAAACTGCTCAGTTTGTATACAGATACTCAGATGTATGTTTTTAGGGCTAACCATTTGGTATTGGATAACCAATTGTGTTCTTCCCTGGGGAAGATTCAGAAAAGGGATTATTACTCTTGTTTTATCAGCCTAATTTTAATGGTATATACAAATTTACTGATTTCTAATTTAGATTTTATGTCTTATTGGCTAAAAATGCTTATCAATTATAAGAGTTTTCTAGGGGAGTCTTTAAAATTTCTTAAATACAAAATTAGACTATCTACTAATAAATTCACTTCTTTCCTGTATGTGTCTTAATTATTAGCTTCTATAGTCATATTGCAATCACTACAACTTCAATACTAAGAATATGAAAGAAAAAGCAGATAATAAATACATGAAGAAAACTTTAAAGAATAAATCTAAACATGAATGGCAGTAGTGATATAAAAGATAAGATTATTTTAAGTTTCATTGTGTCAGTACTGATTTAGTATTATATATGTGTGTATGTAGATGATATATGTATATATAGGTATATATGTATACTTATGTTGGGTGCAGTAATGTATAGCAACAATATCAGCACTTTAGAGGCTAAATCAGAAGGGCAGCAAGTTCAAGGACAAAGTGGACTACATAGCATGACATTGTTTAAGTCTCTACCTACGAAGTTTGTCATACTAGGTACTATTTTCTGTTAGACTTAACCCCATTGGTATAGGTCTGTTCACATCTGGTGTGGATTAGACTATAGGGACTAATAAAGAACATGTTATATAATAATATTACATTGTCTTTGTAGTGAATGTAAGATTTATGAAATTTTATTTCAAGTTGTATAGTGTGAGTTATTAATATTGATAAGGGCAGGTGTTTTATATTAGAGAAAAGAAAGAGATTCAAAGACAGGAGAAACTTCGTAAAGACTATACAATTCATTAATACCAGAAAAAAAGAAAACATGACCTTTATTACACAAGGACCCTAAGTAATTTTAATCTTTGGTGGTGAAAAAGAGATTTGACGTATGAAGACTTCCTTACCCAATCAAAACCATTATTCACGAGTGTTGCTGCATTAGGTTGTGGTATAGTGTAATCAGTCAATCAGCAGGAAAATAAGAAGTTATACAGTTTCAAAGTGTGATTTTATAAGTGTTATTCATGGCCTTAATTACAAAAGGGCAGTTTAACTGAAGGACCTGTGCATAGCTCACATCTCCAAAGCAATCAACTTAATGACCATCTGTCCATCTTTATTGCTATGTTGTAACCATACAACTTATCAACCCAGATGGTACTTGGAAAAGTCACAAAGCACTCTACAGAGTTAGTGTTGTGTAGTTATTTTTAAATTTATGAACATCAGGTTAAGATTCCCCACATCTGGTGCCTTCTCATGGTTAAAATAGAATAGAAATTCTAGATCCTTTTGCACCTATGAATGGATGAGTTGGATATTCCTGGTTTTGGTGTTTCTGAAGTTAACATCATGCTTGTTCTCAGCCCAGCACTATGTGCAGTCATTTCTTCTGCTATCTTCTGACTTGCTCTTGTCTGATATGTAAAGTATGCTGCGTTAGGAAGGCCAACCACACGTATGGTTCATTCTGTGGTATTTTCCATTATAGATTTTAACCATAAACATTTTTACATTATACAATTTACCAGAGTAACGTGACATTAACCAAATATTTTAAGAATGAAAACAATAAAATACCTCAAATGGTGACTTTCATAGTTCAAGTTCTGCTTAATTTTTTGTTACAGCAGAATAGACGCATACATTTGGAAAGGGAAATGTCACCATTCCCAAGGGTTGCACCTGATTCTATCACTGCCTCAGCTGCTGGCTGTCCCTCCTCCACTGCCACCTCCTCCTGCTGAGGTCATAGTCCAGGGAAGCCTTGGAGTCCAGCCATCATGCCTCAGCTGCTCCATGTAGAGAGGCAAATGTTGCTTAACTAAGTCTCTGTCTTTTTATTTTACCAATAAAGACTCAGGTGCCAGATGCTGGGGTGAAAATCTGCTAGCTCAGAGAGGCAGAGAAAGCTGCTGGCTGACCTTTCTCCTCTCTCTCTGTCTCTCTGTCTCTCTGTCTCTCTCTCTCTCTCTCTCTCTCTCTCTCACACACACACACACACACACACACACACACACACACACACACCTCCCAACTTTGCCTCACTCTCTATAGTTACTTCCAGTCAACTGGTTGCTAATTCAGCCTCTTGACCTATAGTTGATTTTATTTTATTATGTATTTATTTATTTATTTATTTAGTGGAGCTGAGGATCGAACCCCAGGCCTTGTGCTTGCTAGGCAAGTGCTCTACCACTGAGCTAAATCCCCAAACCCGGTTGATTTTATTTAAATAACGCAATCTAGGGGTTTACAGTGTGATCAAATATCCCACAACAGGGATCCTCTACAACAATTACTTCCCTGGCTTTAAAACGTTAAGACTTCCCTCCTAACAAAGCAAGGGGTACTAAGTAATTTGTCTCCTCCTGCCAGGGGACTTTTCTTTTTTCTTATAGAGAAATATATTTAATTACTACATTTCACAGTGTCAAATGGTGTTTATTTTTAAAGTAAAAAAGTTCTCATGGTGTTATTAAATGTTCACACAATTGACTACAAAGTGATGAGATTCAAGGTCAATGGTGTATTCAAGTAACCAATCAGGTATTTCATTCATGTGACAACAATGTTAGTTGTCCACTAGAAAATATACTCATTATCTAGCTTATGGTAGCTCTTGCCGAGAGCCAAAACTTTTTATCAGCCATTTTATTGTTAAAATCCATTCCCTTTAGAAGACATAAACAAAATCTACCTCTTCCTCCTACAATCCCACTGGCAAACCAAGGTACCATTCCATCTCCATTGAAGTTCACTCTGGGGTACCAGTGAGTTTATGATTCCTATATACAGAGCAATGGATGAGGGTTTGCAGGCAGAGCATGAATGAAATTAAGGAAGTTACCCTGGACAGGGAAGGTCTGCACCCACCTTGGAAGATGACTTCCATGTGTTCTTCATGGATGCTGATACGGAGCCCCCTTTCCTTCTTTTTTCCTACTTATTTACTCTAGCCCATTCCAAGTGTTCAAAACTTCATTTAATTATGTGATAACTGCATACAACTTCTTGGGATAGGCTAGATTCTTGGGTGAAGGTCCTATGACCCTGGTTGGCTCTTCCTACTGTGACAGAGTGTCAATAGGGAACAAACTCAGCTATGATTATCTTTTTGGGAGCAGGCCCAGGTGAATTATTGAAGATGTTGGCAGTATGACTCAGAGGATAGTCCTGTATACCTTCCTTGGAGGTATAATCACATAACTAATTCACGCCAAATAGGTCTAATCAGAGTGATGTGTGTTACTTCTGGCTTTGAATTTTTAAAATAGATAAGCTTGTTGTTGTTGCTCTGTCTGCATCTATCTCTTAGGCCTTCTTAGATTTTGAAGCTAAAAGATAGAAAAATTCACAGCCCTAAAACACTGTGTGGAAGGTGACTATATCACAGTGACACCCTCGGTCAGTTGACCAAATGCCATGCCAGAGAGGTAACTTCACTTTTGTTAAACCACTGAAATTTTTGCTATATGTTTTTGAATAGCTAGCATTAGTCTGGATACTTGAGACAAACCCATACACATCATTTGGGTCCATGTTTTGTTCTGGCTAGAAAACCATGATGTTTGCAAAACTAACTCAAACCTCAGTCTCTTAACTAAGCACAAACACAACTAAATCTCAGCTCTCCCCCAGGAAAACAGCCTGAGCCAGACCTACCATCATCTGAACTTAGCTGCTCCCATCCTCCTTTAGGTATTTAGTTTATCCATCTTTCCTTTCCCTTTACCTCCCACCTAGTCAACCCCTCCCCTCACTGCCTTCTATAGCAGAGTGGTAACTTTACAATTGTTGTTTTAATTATTTTACTGATTTCTATTTTCCTCAATAGGCTATGATTTTCTCACTTACTGATTCAAATATTTTTATTTACCTCTATTTTTGTGCCTTTTTAAAAAAGATTTATTTATTTATTATGTATATAGTATTCTGCCTGCATGTGTCCCTGCAGGCCAGAAGAGGGCACCAGATCTCATTACAGATGGTTGTGAGCCACTATGTGGTTGCCAGGAATTGAACTCAGGACCTCTGGAAGAGCAGTCGGTGCTCTTAACCTCTGAGCCATCTCTCCAGCCCCTTAATTTTTTAATTATCATTGAAAATAGATTCTTTTCTCATACAATACATCCCCAACCACAGTTTCTTCCCCCTCTGTACCTCTCCTCTCCCCGCAGATCCACTAACCCTATATTTACTCTTCAGAAAGAGCAGTCCTCCAAGAGACAACAGCCAAACCAGACAAAAACAAAATATAGTAAGATAAGGCAAAAAACTTTCAGATTATTTCTTTAACTTTTGAAATTATTATGATTTTTAATTTCATAATTGTGTCTTTCACATACCTCAATACCTAGTTACCTCTGAATAAATATTTGTTAAATGAATGTAATAAATTGATAGCTCACTGTAGCATTCTGACAGTTAAAACTCTAGCAATGTAAAGAATATGCTGAACATTCTTTTGTGGAATTTATGTTCTTTTTGCCTTGAAGTTCATTGCTAAGCTTACAGTGTCTTAATGAAAGAAAGTCAGTGTACAGATCACAGAGGAAATGACATTAAATATAAAGCACACTGTTCACAGCAATACATCTACCGTTTTGTTCCTACCATGCCCATTATCTTTCTCAGTAATAATTCCATTATTATATGTCTGCTAAGAGTAAAGCTTACTGGTGCCCAGAATACCATAGTGCAGCAGTCTATATATCTATGTCCTTCCAACATCCATATGTTGAAATTTAATCCCTTCTGAGACAGTAGAAATGAGGCCTTTGATTAGGCCATGTAGTAAAACCCTAATGGAATTACTTCCTTATGAAAGAGGCCCAAGGATGTCACCTTGCCCCATGCACCCTATGATGATCTAGTAAAAAGAGGCCCTCTGTAAGGCAGAGGCCCTCAACAGACTCAATCTTCTAGCAACTTGAGCATCTTGACATGAGCTTCCCTTTCTCCAGGACCCCCTTACCACTTCTTTGGATGCTCCCTGCCAAGAAGCAAGACACATTATAAACAACTTGCTTCCATTCATGTTTTAAAATATAATAAGATAAAACAAAAATAATCACATCAAAGCTAGATAAGCCAAACCAAGAGAAGGAAAAGAACCCGAGAGGCCACAAGAATCAGAGACCCACTCATTTATGCACTTAGCAATCCTATAAACACACTGCACTGGAAGCCATAATATATATGCAGAGGACCTAACACAGACCCATGAATGCTTCTTCAGTCTCTGTGAGTTCACATGATGTACAGGGCCTTGCTTTCTTGGTGTCCTCCATCCCTCTGGCTCTTACACTCTCACCTCCTCTTCCATGGGGTTCCCTGAGTTCTGAAAGGGGGCAATGGTGACATTGCATTTAGGGGTGGAGTGGCCCAAGGTCTCTCACTCCCTGTGTAATTAATGTTTGGTTGTGGGTCTCTGTATTTGTTCCCATCTTCTTCAGGAGGAAGCTACTCTGATAACAGTTGAACAAAGCAGTGATCTGTGAGTATAGCAGAGTACCATATGGAATAATTTATCACTCTCCCCTCCCCTTTTAAGACTAGTCATATTTGTTTTTGGCCTAGGTCCCTAGGCTATCTAGTCTCTGGTTCTTGGTCACCTAAGCAGTGTCAGGTGTGAGTTCCATCTCATTGAATGGGCCTTAAGTCAAATCACACATTGGTTGGTTACTTCCACAAGCTTTGTGCCACCATCTCTCTGGCATATCTCACATAGCGCATCATTACAGAGAAAGGGTTTGTGACTGGCTTGGTATTTATACTTCTCTTTTGAGAGCATCCAGAGTACCTTCTGTACCGAAGATGCTGGAACATAGGGATGAAGACTCTATGTAGGTACCAGCTGGACATCTCCACGTTCAATAAGTTGTGAAGGTGTTGTCTTCAGCAATGTGACCTTGCTATCAGTTTGTGGACAGTTAGCAGCAACCTGGTTTGTGGGGATTCCTGTGGGTCCCTTTGTCAACAATTCAATTAGATATAACCCAAATCCAGTACTAGAAGTTTCCTTTGATGACAAGAGATGGCTAGTTGGGAATCTGTATCCCCAATGTTTGGTGATTTCATTTGGATCACCTTCAGATGATCACTGAGCTCATGTATAAAGATGAGTGGGGTAGTATGCTGGGTATGTTATCCTAGAATTCCTACTGTGAGGCAGGAAATGAAGACAAGAGAATCAGCCAGGAGCTCAAGGGCTAGGTAGCCTGGAATACAGAGCTACAGAGGACCGCAGAAGCATCAAGAAGTGAAGCTAGAACTAATTCCTAAACATTTCTCTTTGATCTTCTCTCTCTCTCTCTCTCTCTCTCTCTCTCTCTCTCTCTCTCTCTCTCTCTCCTCTCCTCTCCTCTCCTCTCCTCTCTCCTTTCTCTCTTTTACACACACAAATACATTTAAAGACAGATTAAACTTTTCTAATACTCTTCTAAGTCACATTCCTACCAAGCCTCTACTTTACTACAAAAAAATTACCTTAAAACTCATCATGTGCTGGGCAGTGGCAGTGCATGCCTTTAATTCCAACACTGGGAAGTAGGAGCAGGTTAATCTCTATGAGTTTGGGGTCAGCCTGGTCTATAAAGTGAGTTGCAGGAAACCCAGAACTGTCACACAGAGAAACTCTGTCTCAAAAAACAAAACAAAACAAATAAATAAACAACAACAAAAAACCCTCATCATGCCCTTCAACTGAAGAATAGATAAAGAAAATGTGATACATTTAGAAGAGTACTGTTTTTTTTTTTTTAAAAGTCACATCATGAAATTTGCAGGCAAATGGACAAAACTAGAAAAAAATTATTCTCAGTGAGGTAACCCACCCTCAGAAAGACAGACATGGTATTCACTCACTTATAAGTAGATAATAGCTGTTAAGGATGGACAACCACACTACAGTTATAAACCACAGACCCAGAAAGACTAAGTAACAAGGAAGGCTCAATGGGGGATGCCTGGATCTCCCTGGAAGGGGAAATAGAAAAGATGTCTGGGTAGGCCGAGGGCAGGTAGGAATGGGAACAGGAGGGACCAGTCCAGAGTGAAATGGAGAAAGAGACTATGGGGAGAAAAGACTGGAATTGGAGGGTATGGGGGTGCTGTGTGAAAACCTATAGCAGTATACACTCTAAGGATTATATGAGGATGACCCTAGCAAGGATTCCTAGTAATGGAGGATGTGGAGACTGAGTTGACCATCTTCTGTAACCAAGCAAGGCCTCCAGTGGTGGGATTGAGACACTAACTCAACCACAAAACCTTTGACCTATAATCTTTTCTGCCTGTAAGATGGACTGGGGCAAATGGGTCACAGAACTTCCGTGAGTTGCCAACCAATGACTGGTCTAATTTGAGGCCCATGCCAGGAAAGGGAGCCTATGCCAGACACTGCTTGGGTGGCCAGGACCCAAAAGCTGGACAGCCCAGAGACCTAGAATAGGACAAAAATCAATAAAATAATTGCTTATAATAATCTGCTGTACTCAAAGATGGGTTCCTAGGCCAATCATCATCAGAGAGGCTTCCTGCGGCAGCTGATGAGAGCAGATGCAGAGAGACCCATAGTCAAACATTAAGCAGAAAAAGAACCCAAACAGGAGATCTCTATCAGGTTCCTCCCCTTGGAGCTTGCAGAACCCCACAAAAGAGGGGGAGGAAGAATTGTAGGAGCCAGAGGGGTTGAGGATACCAAGAGAACACGGCTCACAGAACCAACTAAGCAGGGTTCATAGATATGGTGATATATTATGTACCCTAATAAAGCTTGCCTGAGGATCAGAGAGACTGAAGCAGCAGTCACGAAGCCTGCATGGGTCTAAGCTAGATCCTCTGAATATATGTTATGGTTTTTGGCTTTGTATTCCTGTGGGACTCCTAATAGTAGCAGTAGGGGTGTCTCTGACTCTTTGGTCCGCTCTTAGGACTCTTTCTCCTACTGGGTTTGCCTTGATAGGAGGGTTTGTGCCTGGTCCTATTGTATTGGTATGCTGTGTTGTGTTGAAATCCCTAGGAGGCCTGCTCTTCTGAAGGGAAATTGAGGAGTAAATCTAAGGGAGAGGAGAAGTGCAGGGGACTGGCAGAGGTGGAGGAAGGAGAGACTGCAGTTGGGGTGTGTTGTATTAGAGAAGAATAGAATTAAAATAAAAAAATAAGAAGGAAAGAAAAAAAGAAATAAACCTAAGAATGCTAGAAAAAAATAATCTCACTGTGGTCATATTTTGGCCCATGTTGGAGTGATTTTTCTTTATCTGCTCTGTTTGGAAAAGATATAGCTCAAAACAAAATAAACACTTACAGTCACATATAGACATTTAAGGCACAGAATCTGAACATGGACTAATTGGTAGTTCTAACTTGGGGTTTCTCATGAGTTTATGGTCTCGATGTTGCATCCTCAGGCTTGGCTTGAGCAGGAAGATGTTGCAATGGAGTGGGAGAGAAATATGGCTGGGCTGATTAATGCAAAACATCCAGATGGAAGAACTAACTCTTAATCACTCCTGTAGTGGGACACACAAGAGGTTAAAACCAGAGGAAGCATCAGTTCTTCCTGTTGCATTTTGTTTTGTGTGGAATGGGGTATACTTGTCAACTTACACACAGTTACAGTCACACAGACATGAGCTTCCTGGTGGTTAAGGGATCAAGAGGAGGAGAGCTGCCAGTGGAAAAATACTGAGTGTTGAGAAAGAGTGGGGAAAGGATTTACTCCAGCCTCTAATAACGAGGTCTCAGCAAAGGCTCCCAGCTTCCTAAGAGGACCTCAGATAAACAGTTCTAGAAATGTGTGGAAAGCATGCCAACCATATGGCCCAAGTCCTTACTGCCATTTCCTCTAGAAGCTGTGGTGTGCCAGCTGTGGCTCAGGATGGGTGTGAGTATACTTGTATCCTGAATACTTGCTTATGATGGTCAGGCCTGATCAACCATTCAGCTCTTTGAAAGAACCAGACTCCTGGGAACATCTGTTTCTCAGCTGACTTCCTCACATAGCTATCGACAGGAAGCCTGAATTTCTCACTATATGCTTCTCACCACCGACCAGATCAGTTGGTAAAAGAAGTAGATTCTGCTTTTCTGAAGAAAATATTGAAAACAAAAATCTGTACTTGTTTTAAATCAACCATACTTAAATAGATCATCCTAAATTGAAATTAAGAGCAGGGCATGAAGGCCTAGGGCCATACTGTTGAGTTACAGAACCTAGTTTGTACTTGGACTTGTGTGTGTTTTGCTCCGTAGCCAAACTTACAAAAGAGAAGGTAGAGCAGAGTATTAGTCTTAAGTCCAAGTATAAAATGGAAGCTGTATATATTTCACTCCATCTGTAAATTCATTCAATCTATCAACAGGGTGGTAGAAAACCTATCAGATTTTCCATATAGCCAATTAACTATTGACTAATTATGGCAGATTCTGAGCTGTGTTAGTGTTAGAATTCCTAGCCACCCCCCTCCCCCAGCTACATAACCGCAAATGCACTATCTGTAGCCAGGCAAGATGCTTATTCATCCCAAGGCCTTGTGTCCTACGTAATCTGTGCACTGCATGATCACGTAATATATGCACATGTGTGGCGTAGCCATGTAAGCCTATATGAGCATGTGTGGGGTGGGGTGGTGGGAGGAAACTATAAAAGCAGGTTCCACCTGTTCTTTCTCTCCCTTCAGGCACTGCCATTCCACAGGCCTATGCACACCCCTTCTCTATTCCCTTCATAACTCTTAGAGTGGGTTTTGTTGTGCCTCGTGGCTTTTCTTGCATGGTAAACCACGCCACTTAATAAGTAACACTGTGATACTGATGGGATTATTTTCCACTTAAAAATGTCAGATGTCCATGATAGTTAACATCCTGATGATTCTAATCAAGATAAAAATGTCATCTTCTGAAAAACCAACCTAAGAAAATATACAAATATTTCATCTTTTATAACCATTTTTTTGGGGGGGTGGGTATCAGGACAAAAGTTGGAAATGACAGGAATGCTTCTTCCAGGAATGCTAGCAAATGAGTAAGCTAAAAGTATTTTATTTATGACAAAAGTCAAGATGGCAACAGTCTTTGAGGGTTATTGTTTTGTTTTATTTAATGTTAAGAAATGTTGGGGAACTCTCACTTCCTCTCAATTTAACAACTCTTGGTGCATTGAATTTACTGGAACAAAAAAAAAATGCAGTTTGTAAACCCTGCTTGGGAAATAAAAGCAACTTGAAGTCGATGGTGGCATTATTTTTTTTACACGGGACTTCCTGCCTCACATTACGCAATGCATTTTCGCTTGACAGGCCCTTCCTACATCATGACAGCAACTAATCCAAACAGCACTCATCAGACCCCCAACAGAGGAGGAAAAAGTACTGGCATGTGCACATCTTAACTTGAGACTTCCGATAGGCATCTTCCTTAAACACTACTACTCTTGTTCGTCAAATAGTTTCTCTGCTTTAGATATGTAAAGTGGGAAGTAGAAAGGGGAACAGTTCTAAGTAGAACCCCATGGCTAGCCGTCCTCATGATCGTCATATGCAGACGATCTCTGCTGTCCAACCATGAGTTTTATTGACAGAGCACTCTGCTCAGCAGGTCTGACTTTGTCTCTGGTGCCTGGTTTGATGCCTTGCTAATTATAACACATAGTTGTGAAATGAATTGGGAAGTGCTATCCTCTCCCTTTCTTTTTCTTTCTATGACAAAGGGTTCCACTCTGTAACCCTAGCTGACTCACACGTGTATCAATGCTCCTGCCTTAGCCTCCCAAGTGCTAGGATTACGGGAGTGGGCCGCACTCCAGGCTGGGAATGCTATTCTTTAAAATTAACTACTGATTTTTCCACTCAAAGAGAAAGAGGTACCTTTACTATGTATGACCTCCCCTTTGTGGGTGAGAGAACTTTCCACAGGCTAAATGTGTAATTTTCAAACAAGGTTTGAAAAGAGGGTATATATGTGCTATAACTACTGTGTAATCTATAATTTCTTCAAATGTCAGAACAGTCTTGATAATCATCTAATTATTGGCTTCTCAGTTTTTCCAAATGCCAAATTCTAGAAATGTATTTAATTTAAGCATTTAGCGCACAAAAGTACTTTATGTGTCCAGATGCTGGACGAGCGTTAGGAACACTGAGAGATACTAGGTGGATCCACACTCTGCCCTCTAAGAACGTACGCTCTGGTAACAACTTCAGATTGAAACCACCTATTGCATAATGCATTTATTTAGTCATACTTGATGACTGGTGGTAGAGTTAGCATACTGACTCTGAGAGTATACCACAGGAGACATTCACTGGTCTAAAGGGACAGGGATATGTTCCTGGAGAGAAGAATACATGAAGTGAGCTGTATAAGAGAAATAGAATTCATGATTTGGCCAGCCAGTGGTCAGAATGGACAGGAGATGGATAATGGTCCAGAACAAAGGAAGAAAAGCAAAGAAGTCCATCTGTAGAAATGTATTCCCATTTTCTTGCACATTACTCTAAGGCAGCGTAGAAGAGATGGCCCTCGCATCTGAAGGTGACTGTCCTGCATTGCATTACACTCAGAAGAATGTTGCAAGTAGACAGGGGATGTCTGTGCTGCATCTTGAGATTAGGTTGAACCTTTTAAGTCTCACCACACTGGCTCTGTTATTGTTTCCCATACTCTCAAGTGGAATCCAGCTTTGGAAAAAAGAAATGAAAGTAGCACCTTATTTGGTTACAAAGATTTTTTTTTTTTTCCTGAAAGAGGTTTACTTATTCTGTGGATTTTATTTTTAAAATAAGATGAGTAAATAGAAACTTATACATAAAAATAAGCTTATAAATATATTACATTACTACAAAGATCTCAAAATATCCTTGGTCATATCTAGCTTTGTTTCTCAGTTGTTTGTATTAGCCTGTAGTACACACAATGTCACCACATGAAAGTCTCCTCAGTAGCTTGCATATCTGGAGTGTTTCTTGTACCCAATGTTCTGGGTACCATGCTAGGTTCTTTATATAACAATTTGTTTAATTCTCAGAATGACATTAACTATTGGGGCGGGGTTAATCTGTTTTATGGGAGGTGTTCTTAAGACTTCATGATGCTTTGTAACTTGTTCAATTCCAGGACTAGTTAAATGGCTGATAAACGTTCACAACCACTTGTCTAAGATCTTAGATAGTGTGCTACCACCTTTGAAAGTATAAGAGAAAAGTTTGCTTCCTTACCATTCTGACCTGACATTTCACTGCAACTTTGAAGAAAAGAAAATAAGGCCACAAAGCACTTGTAAACTATGGGCAGCTATAGTGCATATATCAAACCTGCTGAAGTTCGTTTCTAGGTAAGGAAACATTAAATACAGTCTGGTGCTTGTGCAAAAGAGGCCTGACATAGATAGCTGCAGCTAATAACAATGATGTGACCTGTGTTATATAGTCTGGACCTGGAACTCTCAATGTTTCATATGGAAAGAAGCCAGGATGGTGACTGATAAGAACGGAAGGCTTGAACTCAGAGCAGCATTTTCACGAGTTTGCAAGGACCACATCTAAGGACTGATTGGCTTCTGTGAGGTGCTTTTGATCTGTGTGCTGCTGGAAACATAGTCATCACCTTTGTTATCAATGTTATGAGTGTGGCCACAGTAGCAATGCCACCTATAAGGCTTACACTGGAAAGAATATTCTCATTTAGAACCTTGTGGTTTCCTCTCCATCCTGACTGTGTCAGCAGAAGAGAAAGGTTAACTCTTTGGGAAAGTTTTATTTTAAGAAAGAAGGACAGCATTAAGAGCTTTTCACTTTACAACATTATTTGTGGCCTAGGGATAGAGCTGTTATAAGGACTGGGGAATTGATCCCAAGCATGCAAAAAATATTTTTAAAGAAAATATTTTTAATACAGAAAAACTGAAATTCAAAAACTTGTCATAAATCAAATGACAATTTCTTTCACTGTGCCAACAAATCATGGTTCAAGTTAAATGATTTATAAATAACCCTTGCAGTCATTTTTTATGTCACAGACCAAACAGGAAAACTAATTGCTCATAGTGAAAGGTACGAAATAATGAGGTTATTTACAACAGAAAAGGGGGACTGACGTCATATAGATAGTTGTAACAAAAAAGTAGCCTATGCTCATAGGTGAGGAGTTCAAAGAGAAAACAGGAAACTCTGAGTCTTCAGGCAAAGGTACTTCACAGAATCTGAAGCCTAGCAGGCCTGATTAGTAGAGGCTAGAATTATGGATACTTGGGGAAATATTCATAGGTGAGGTAGGAGACAAATGAATATCCTAACTTCTTCCTTTTTCATCGTCAGATATTTTGTCTGAGCATCTTGTAATCAGCAGCCATCTCTCTCCACGCCACAGAAGAGAGCAGAGGGATGGAGTTAATGGAGGCAGACTAAGACAGACAGGTCCACGAAGCAAGCGTCATCCTTGAGAAATAGTGTTGTTGTGTGATCAGAAATTAAGGCAGATAATTCAGAAGAATGTGTTGGGGCAGACTTTGGCAGGTGTAACTCAGGAGATGGCTTTGGAAAAAGGAATCAGATCACTAGATCATTCAGTAAATATTTTATTACATAAGTCTTCAAATTCTAATTTTAGAACCCAATAAAATATGAAATATATAAAATGAACACAGTAAAAAGTAAACAATAAACAGTGCAAGACATAATACATTTTTATTCATAACAAATAACAAGGTATTGGAGAGTATTGATGCTCCTGCTCTGGTTTAAATTGTAAAATTCTTTGATGCTTACTTTAGTATCAACATTCAGCCTAAGGACCTCTAAGCTCATGTTTGAAGACACATTATATACAAATTGAATATATCTATAGCTTGGATTCATAAGGTAGTGAATAGAAGAGGAGGAAGGAACATCAAAACTAATGGCTTCGCACATGTCCTCACCCCATTATTCAAAAGGGGAAGCCAAGAGCACACTGCATCTCTTACCACACAGCTTCTCCACACAGGTCAATGGCTTTCCTCTTTTTGGTATGTTTTTCATCTTTCCTATGACTTGATTCTACTTCTTTTTTTTTGACCCTTTTTTTTTGTTGTTGTTATTTATTATATTTGTGTTTTAATTTTACACATCAGCCATGGGTTCCCCTGTCCTCCCCCATCCCGCACCCAACCCCACCTTCCCCCGATCCCCTCCCCTCCATTCCCATCTCCTCCAGGGCCAAGACACCCATGGGGATTCACTTAAACCTGGTGGATTCAGTCCAGGCAGGTCCAGTCCCCTCCTTCTAGGCTGAGCAAAGTGTCCCTGTGTAAGCCCAAGGTTCCAAACAGCCAGCTCATGCACTAAGGACAGGTCCTGGTCCCACAGCCTGGGTGCCTCCCAAACAGTTCAAGCTATTCAATTGTCTCACTTATCCAGAGGGCCTGATCCAGCTGGGGGCTCCACAGCTGTTGGTTCATACTTCATGTGCTTCCATTCATTTGGCTATTTGTCCCTGTGCTTTTCCAATCTTGGTCTTAACAATTCACACTCTTACAGTCCCTCCTCTTTCTCGACAATTGGACTCCTGGAGCTCCACCTGGGTCCTGGCTGAGGATCTCTGCATCTACTTCCATCAGTTATTGGATGAGAGTTCCAGCACGACCATTAGGGTGTTTGGCCATCTGATCACCAGACTAGGTCAATGACAGAGAAATGGATGAGATCTACATGAACAACCTGGACGACAGTGGGAGTAATGAAGGTCAAGGTTTGAGGGAAAGAAAGCTTAGGGGAGCAGGAGATCCCAGCTGGATCAAGAACAGAAAGGGAGAACAAGGAATAACAGACCATGATAAATGATGACCACATGAGAACAGGAATAGGCAGAGTGCTGGAGAGGTCCCCAGAAATCCACAATGATACATCTTCTGTAGACTGCTGGCAATGGTCGAGAGAAAGCCTGATCTGATTCTACTTCTATACAAATAGATTTGAGTACTTGCTGTCTATGCTCACTTTGATGACTATATTTTGTTCAAGTACCATTATGTAATATATGTTACTTTATAGCCTTAGAGTTTTGATTTGGCAATGTATTTTAATTTTTCTGACATGTTTTATACATGTACATGTATTCAATGTTAAAAGCTATACTGACAAAAATAAAATTATTTCTTTAATTGTAGTTCATTAATGATGCATTGCTAAGACACAGTGGTTCAGGAACTCTACCAATGCAAGGTGGTGCTGTTTCTACAAAACACAGCGAAATTACAAATAAGATGATTATAACTGCACCATTGCCTTGTTGGGTCTATCTGTTGGGAGTTTCCTAGTTATATAAGTTTGTTGGGTTTTTAAGATTGGTTGAACTTAAGTTTTATTTGTATTTAATTACAGATACTTACAAGAAAATTTTCAAATTAAGTTTTGTTTATGTTCATAAATCAAGAGGTTGTCACTCATGAGACTTAATTGGCTTTCCTGTTTACAGATCCTACAAGTGTGGCCTACACACCTTTGTTACTGTTTTGTTTTGGAGAAAGAGAGAGAGGATTTATGTGTGTATAGAAGATATGGAAAATGTTGGGAGGACATGATCAAAATATATATGAAATTTTTAAATAAATCAACAAACATTTTAAAAGAATATATAAATACTCATGTATATATATAAATAATTAAAGAAAAAGAATACATGAATTTAACCGAGATCAAGAGGGTGGTACATGAGAGAACACAGAGGAAGGATGGGGAAGTGGGAAATGATGTGATTATATTATAATCTCAAAAAGTAAAACAATATTTTAAAATTACATCATTACTATAACTACTAAGGAAGACATACATGATTTCATGTTATTCTAAACATAAAAATAGCAAGAATATGAAATAAAGTTTAGCACATGTTTCAATAAATTCCTCACGGGTAATTCAAAGCCACACAATACAGAAAGGTAGGAAGCATGGAGTAGGATTTAGATGCACGCACCATGGGATAATCTTGTCTAGTCCCACTAGGCAAACAAATTCCAGCCAAAACTTACCAGGTATTTTTAATTCCGAAAACTGGATAACCACAGCTATGGTTTCCACCTTAAAATCACCATGGGCTGTTTTGTCCAAATTTGTTCAGAGAGATTTGATTATGTACAATGGAAGTGAAACCATGAAAGTAAGGTGAAGTGTTAAACTTAAGAAACCAAACTAACAAGCTCTTAATGTGCTCAAATTTATAGCTTCACTAATTGTTTTCCTCTTAGAAATATGTAGAAGTAGCATCACAACAAATGACCAAAAGCTGTCATTTATGTGACAACCTTACATAAATGAATGTAGAGACATTGGTTCAATAAAGGACAATTAGTCTGAGGTTTCAATCTAACAAGTCTAGAGAAAGAAAGATTCTTGTTTACATTTCAAAGGCAAATACAGAGATGTACAGAGAATATAACGATGATAAATAGAGACATATAGGAGTCCTAGAAATGCATTAGTCATTTGGATGCTGATCCCAGATTGTCACAGTTGTTCCTGGCAGTAGATGGCTACTTAAATCCTGATCAAGACAGGCTGTAAATTTTCATACTGATAACTAAGTGCAAATTACTACCCAAAGTCTATGAAGCTCAGTTCCAATGAAGAAGTGATTTTGTATGAATAGGTGTGTGAATAATTTTTAATCTAGTAGTTGGGTTTTGCTTATAAACCGTGTCTATACCACTTCTTAGCAGGGAGTGTTAAAACATAATCCTCACCCATATCTTCTTCTAGGCAGTCACTTATTGCAAACTGGAGGTGAGACATGACTAATTTCTCTCTCCACACACTACATGTGCTTAGCCACTAAAGGAAAGCACAGGAGTCTAAATGAGGAACTCAGCCTTAATTACAGACATGTTTTCATATAAGATTGGAATGGAAAGTGTCACAGGAATTCTTTCTCCCACTTTGCTTAGAATTTGTATCCCAGTTGAAGACTCATAAATCCCAAACACTCCTCTCTTGAGTGATTTTTGGCTTAATCAATGGAAACAAAGGGGAAAAATAGTTTCTGCTTTGTAGTATTGTGAAGTATCTCTTGGTGTGTAATTAAGAACAGGATGAATGTTTTTATTATCAAGTAAATGATAAGGATGAATAAAGTCAACCAATTACCCAATGTCTCTCTCTTCATGAGATTATTGAGGAGGTTCCCTTGTGGAAATAAGATTCCCTGATTTAAAAGATGCAGTACACAGGTGTAGAGAGCTGCGTGCAGCCGCTCCTTAAAGATGGCGCCGGCTTCCGCCCTCTGCCTTCCCGATGGTGAGCACTCTCTGTGATAAACAACTCCTTAATTGGCTAAGGCTGAAAATCTGGCTTGCTTATGCGCACCTGGACCTATTGGTAGTGCCCACGTGGTGTATCAGGGTTGGCTACCCAGTGATTACTTAAGGCTGTGAGCGGGTTTCCCCGGGGTTAGAAGTCAGAAGATTGTTCAAGGTTCCTGAATAAACTGCTGAAAGAAGAGCTTGGTGTTGTGTCTTCCTTGCTGGTCGAGGTGGTCGCAGCAAGTGGTGGCCCATACAGGGAACCTCACTACTTTCAACGAGGGCTCAGAACTTTCTGCAGTCAGGGTGGTGCACCGGTAAGTTCCCAGGTAAGGTGGGAATCCGCGACAAAAGCGGGGCTAAAGGAAATCCCAGGTAAATTGGGAACCTGCAACAAAAGCGGGGCTAAAGGAAATCCCAGGTAAATTGGGAACCTGCAACAAAAGCGGGGTTAAAGGAAATCCCAGGCAAATTGGAAACCCGCAACAAAAGCGGGGAGATTTTTGCTCTTCTCTGTAGATAAAGAGAGAGCGGGAACCAAGGGCTAGTCGATAGACGAGCCAAAAGTGAAAGATTGTCTAAAAGATTGGAAAGTTTTAGACATGGGCGCTTCTTCTTCGCACCCAATTTTTCTGGCTCTTAACGAGCTACTGCACTCAAAGAAATTAAAGATAAAGAAAAGTACCTTAGAGAGATTTTTGGACGAGTGTGATATTGTTGCCCCATGGTTTGCCGTTTCTGCAAGCCTCACGATATCCTCCTGGGAGAAACTGGGTAGAGATTTAGATTTTGCTTTTGAACAAGGGACACTTAAGAGTGGGGTAAGACCAGTCTGGGAATTGGTAAGAGGCTGTCTTGAGGATCAGCGTTACAGTGAAGCGGTAGAGAATGGTCAGGCCGCCCTAGAAATGCTGCAGGAGGAGAGATCGGAAAAGGCAAACAGTGAAAAGTGGAAGAAAAGAGGGGGGTTATACCTTGACCTTACTGAAGTAGAGACCTCTGAGTCTACAGACTCAGAGGAACTGCAATCACTCATAGAACAGATAGAAAAGACAAAGATAAGAAAGAGGAAGAAAGGGAAGGAGAAGGAAAACCTAGACAAAGGAGAATGTGCACCCCCCCCCCCCCCCCCCCCGCTTAAGCAGGAAAAACATTGGTACCAGAAAAACATTCAATGAGAATTTAGGGGCGTCAGTTCTACAAGAGTTACCAATATCTCTATATCATACTAATGGTACCAGGTCATCTTGTCATTCCTGCTTCTAGAACCAAGGTGTTGTTTGTTTCTTCTCTTTCTACTCTTTGGGCTCTTTGCTCTTTTCAGAGGCCCACCACCAAGCTCCCAAATAAATCACACATGGAGGCTTATTCTTAATTATAAATACTCAGCCTTAGCTTGGCTTGTTTCTAGCCAGCTTTTCTTAACTTTACATTATCCCATCTACCTTTTGCCTCTGGGATTTTACCTTCTTTTTCTTCTGTAATCTTACTTTCACTCTTACTCCGTGGCTGGCTGTGTGACTGGGTGGCTGGCCCCTAGCATCTTCCTCTCCTTGTTCTCCTGCTTTTACTTCTTTTCCTCCCAGATTTCTCCTATTTTTCTCTCTGACTGCCTTTTATCCTTTCTCCTGCCTTGCTGTTGTCTTTATTAGACCATCAAGTGTTTTAGACAGGCAAAGTAACACAGTTTCACAGAATTAAACAAATGCAACACAAAACAATGCAACACAATTTGCATCATTAAAACAAATGTTCCACAGTGTAAATAAATGTAACACATCTTAAAATAATATTCTACAATACCAAAGAGAGTTGAGAAAATCTATAATCCAGCATCCAGCTGCCTTTTTCTTTTAAATCCTATCAAGTAAGTGGTTGAGTGCTCTTTGAGAGAGGCAGAGTTTTGAAAACATAATACAAGTAATGGAGTAATATCCAAATTATTTATTATTTCCAATTATAATCAAATTACTTAATGTATGAAAAGTGGCCCCTTATGTTTCCTGATAGTTAACTGACTATATAACTATTACTTCTCTGATATTTTAATTAGGAAATCTAAAAAATATTAGAGCCCTACATAAGACAGTTTTGGCCAATGCCAGCTGAGGAAACATATTAAATAAGGTATGATCCTGCAGTAAAAAGGCAATAACGTTAAAATGATAGTTCTAATCTGCAAGCTGGCACCAGGGCTGGAATCCATAGGGAAGATATGAGCTGCTACTCTGTGTCCCTCAGAAAATGGATACAATCCAGAGCTGAGTAAAGCCACAGTGCACAGATTAAAGATGCTACTTATACACATAAGTTAAGTCACCTTTGTGGTTGTAATGGCAAGCACTTGTTAGTGACATTAATTAATAATGAACTTCCTCATCATATGTGCATAAGTCCATTTGAAAATGTATTGACCAACTTTCATACCATGTTTATCACCTTTTCTGTTGTCATATATTGCTATCTAAAACAATTAGATAGAGAACTGCCACTAAACCAAAATTTAATAAATATTAATGAATATTAATTACATTGGATTCTTTGGTGGCTAGAAAGTGACATGATAAATATTTCTACCCACAATGCATGGTTGTAGACAGTGTAGTATATGAAGTGTTTTAAGTGTTTAATAGCATACATAAACTTTGAAATTAGGCTAGTAGGTTTGTTTGCTTGTTTGTTTATTTGAAACCGGGTCTCATGTCTCTCAAATTGGTTTTAAACTTTCAATCCCAAGATGACCTGGAGCTTGTGTAGCAGAGGCTGGCTTTGAACTGCTTATCTTTCAGCCTTTATCTCCTGAGTTCTATGATTACAGGCATGTGCCACCACAGCTGATTTTATGTGTTCTCTTCTCTCTAAAATTGTGATGATGAAGGCAGGCATTAGAGTTATGTGGTCACAGGCCAATATATTATGAGGATTTTCCAGAAACTAGAAGAGACAAGAATAGATTCTGATCCCATACTTGGCAACACTTTCATGTCAGGAACATGGTCTCTAGATCTATGGAAAATCTCTGTTGCTGTAAGAAATCAAAACTGTAGTAATCTATTAGACATACCCCATAAACTACCAAACACACACACACACACACACACACACACACACACACACACACACACATAATGTTATTGAGATCATGATTATAGCAATACTTTTTGCAACACCTTTTATGTCTGACATATTGATAAAAGGATTCTTAAGTCCCAGGCTCAACTATTTTTAACACAGTGGTTGGGAGCTCACAAATGTCAGCAAATAAAGACTTCTTATAATTCACCCCTGTCCTGTTGAACTCCAGAGATCACCATAAAGTTCTACATTAGGCACATGTATAGAATTTTGCAACACAGAGAGAAATAGAAATATAAGAAATTTCTGAAGAATGTAAAATAATCTACTGAGGATGTTGGAGGAGCAAAGATGAGGGATTTTGAGTTATTTTTGTTAGGTAGTAGTTCTTACCACTTAGCTCAAGAGAAGAGATTTTAGACAATTATGGCTAATCTTAGACTCTTTGGAAAAAGGTTCATAAGTTTGTATTCTGCAAGCAGGATGCTGCATAAAAGAACAGAAGCTACTCTTGTGCTAAATAAAATTTATCTCTATGGGAAGAGGCCTCTAAGATGTAGGGCGGGAAAGGACAGGCTGCATCATGAAATTTCAGTGATGTGCAAAAGTCAGACTCCAGTACAGAATATTCCATTTGCAGTCTCAACCAAAGCTAAGTATCTCATCAATTCCAATTTTAGTTTTGCTAATTCTCATAAAACTAGACAATATAAGAAATCTATCTTGGTTAGCTGAGAAAAGAAAAACAGAAACATCCTTCACATAGTGCAAGAACCATGGATTTTTATCTATGCCCCTTGCAGACAATAACTTCTTTTTTCTTTTATCTGTGGTTATGAATGGGAATTGATATGAGGGATAATTTCATTTATTCATTGTCATTTTCTGTTTCAGTTTGAGAGCTGTATTATTGTAACTCATTCTCTCTGTTGGAATTATTTAAAAAAAACATTCTCCTATCCTATGAATGAATTAGAAAATTTAACAATTATTTTGAGGAAAATCTAAGAATAAACTTGTCACAAGGCTATTGCTTATAACTATAAACTTAGGCTTTGGAATGATATATAACTTGGTTCAAATTCTGCCTATCCATAAAACGGGCATGCAATTTTGGATACATTGCTAAGAGATCTAAATCTTAGCCTCTCTAGAATAGAGATGATTAAATACCCTTAATCAAATTAAATAATAATTACAAGGCAGATAAAAATTGTGTCTCTGTGCAGAGGCCAGGGGACAATCTCACATGTCCTTTTTCAAATGCCAGCCCTGTATGTATTTAAGACATCATCTCTCTTACTAACTTGAAACTCAGTAGACTAAATTGACTAACTAGGGAGTCCTAGGAATCCACTTGTCTCCACCTCCTCACTCTTGGGATGACAAACATATGCTTAGTTAAAGCTCTTGTTCCTGTCATGCAACAAATAAATGGAAGACCAAATGCCTGCATTAGATGAGGGATACATGCTGGTGGTCACTGGAGGACTGCCAGGTAGAATCCTCTTGAAATGACCAACACTTGAGTACCAGATCCCATATCCAACTTATTGGTAGAGCTCAGGTCAGACTTAGTCAGAATGCAAGCATGATTTGGAATCAGACTCCATAGAACATAACACTGGGATGCAGTTCTGCACCCATCTTTGAGGCCTAGCAAGAATCTCAAATGATTTAGAATTGTATTGTGATAACAAAACACTACAAAGTCATTAGTGACAAAAAGACTAAAACAAATCAATGTTTATCATCCTAGGCACTCTTGGGAGACTGCAAAGACAGAAACTAGTCGCACTTCCCATTTTGCTAATGGTTTCTTTTGCTGTGCAGAAATTTTAGTTTGATGCAATTCTATTGTCTATTTTTACCTCTTGTAGTCTGTGCTTTTAGGTTCACATCCAACAACCCTTGCCAAGATGAACATTCCTCCGCCTTTAAATGCCCAAATATTAATGGTAGTTTCCTCCTTGCTTCTTGATATGTTTATTTTGCTTTCTTTACTTATGATGCTTTCCATAAGAAAGGAGATTTGAGGGAAGAACTAGTCTATTTCATATTTGGTGAGATGTTACAAGTTGACAAATTATTATCAAATAAATCAAATAAAATATCTGATTTCCACAAATTAGAGAATTGGAAACTCCAAAAAGCCAAGGCTCCTACAGGCCTACAATAATTATGATGCCTGACCTTAGAAGCATCACACTGTAGTTAACTGTTTTCATATGAATTGCATATTTAGTGTGTTCTACACTTGTATAATACTTTGATGTAATTAGGAAAATTTTCTTTACTAACAGCCAGTGGCCCAAATGATATGGGTAGACTCTCTCCTCCACTTTTCTATGTTCATACAGACAAGCCCATCAGAACTTAGACATTCATCACTCCTGGTGCTAAAGTTCATTTGACTTCATAATTCACTGGGAGGGTGTTTTAGACATTTCCCTATCACTGTTATGGCTTTTCATTGCCCCTAAATGCCATGCTTGGTTTAACCTGTTTTTGAAAGTGTGTGTGTGTGTGTGTGTGTGTGTGTGTGTGTGTGTGTGAGAGAGAGAGAGAGAGAGAGAGAGAGAGAGAGAGAGAGAGAGAGAACGAGCACTTGAGCATATCCACCCCATCCATCCCATGTGTGTTTGAGAAGGAGTGGCCAGAATATGGACCCTCAGAGCTGGAGCTGCATACATTTGCAAAACATCTGGATTATTCTGTGGACGCTGAGATTTGAACTCATGTCTAATTTTAAACTAAACTTCAGTTGATAATGAAAGCACAAATCAACTAGGGTTTGACTTCTATTATTTCTCTTCTTACATGGCTTTCACAGAGAGCATTAGGAACTTTCTCCAGATAGCACTAGGCTTTGTAAGGAGACAAATGAGCCCCTTCACAGGTTTTTCTGTACTAATCAGAACTGTGGGGGTTTTAGGGAGCACTTCATAGTCTAAGCTTTATTGGAAAACCTTAGAATAAAACTTCACTTTGACAGAAGTCAAACCATACCAAGAACATCATTACATTAAAAAGATGAAACTGCATAGATGTTTCAGAAGTGAGGACTGCTTGCCAACCAATCACAAAAACCAGAGTTTCAAAAGTATGTGAAATATGTATTTCTCTTTACAGAATGCTTGTTACTCACCAAATGTATTCCAAACAATATTCATATGAGGTTAACTTCATCTGTGCTATAATGTTTAAGATTGTGATCTCTCCCTCTTCTCTCCCACTTCCCTGAATCTTTCCCTTCTTCCCTCTCCTCCCCAACCCTCAAATGGCAGCAATAGAAGATGCAAGAAAAAGGGGAATGTCCAGACAGTGGTGGCATAGTGCCCAGCACTGGGGAGGCAGAGCCAAGGTGGATCTCTGTGAGTTCAAGGCCAGCCTGTTCTACAGAGCGAGGTCCAGGACAGGCACCAAGACTACACAGAGAAACTCTGTCTTGAAAAAACAAACAAAAAAAAAAAAAAAAAAAGGAAGGAAGGAAGAGAAACGGGAATGAAGGCAAAGAAATATTGCCCCAAAGCTATGTGTTCAGATGCTGTTATATATGCTAGCTCCAGACATTTTCTATGTGAAGCTGACTTAATTTAATTACATTATAACATTATATACATTTTTCAGATTTTTTTTTTTAAAAACCTAGGGCTTAAAGAGGTGTAATCCTTTCATAGTCATGAAACAAAACAGGGCAAGTTAAGGTTTACATTGAGATCTGTTTGACCCATGCAGTAAAGCCTCATGGAGCACAACGAGGCACAGGAGGTGGAACTGCAGGCCAGAGCAACACTAATAATGAAAGGCGACTTGACTGTGTTAACTGATCATGGGAGAGAGAACTATTTGCCAGAGCAGAGTCGCCAGCACACATCCCGGAAAAAGCACAAGTTCCATTTGCTCTGTGTGAAAGTCAATTGTAAAGTTAAACCCTGGTTAAAGTGTGCTTTCATTATCAAAGAAGTTTGATTTGTTTAAAACTCATAATGGAAGTTATATGATCATAATAAATATTTTGGATAGTAGCAGTGTGAGAGAAAATATTTAAAAATAGAGTGATGGGAAGAGGCAAGGAGATGAAGTCAATATATTTCTGGCAAGAGAAAGTCTAATCTGCGTTGGCAGTGGGGCTGAAAGTGGTACAAATAACAAAAGAGGCCACCACACAGGAAAATATTCAGTTAGATGTGGCAGTTGAATGAAAGAGATCGAGATGAGCAAGAGAGATAAATGGGCAAAAGTTCCCCAAGATAATAATCAGGGCGTGATTAAGACAAGGATGGTTCAGTTGTCCCACTTAAGAAAGCAAACTTCTGCTGCACATAGCAGGGGCAGGCCTGAGGCTGGCACATACAGCTGGAGGCAGGGCTGAGACTGGTGCACACAGTGGGGCAGGGCTGAGGCTGGTGCACACAGTGGGGCAGGGCTGAAGTTGGCACATACAGCTGGAGGCAGGGCTGAGGTTGGCACATACAGCTGGAGGCAGGGCTGAGGTTGGCACATACAGCTGGAGGCAGGGCTGAGGCTGGTGCACACAGTGGGGCAGGGCTGAGGCTGGCGCACACAGCGAAGGTCAGAGATGATGCTGGTGTACCAGGTTGTATAACTCTCGATGCTGGATCAGGGTGATAAGTTTAGCTGATTATGGCTTCACCTCTTAAAAGTTAAAATTGCGGTGTAGTCAGATTCCTGGAGATCTCTATATCAAGCACATGGTGATTTTCTTTGGGTAAGAAGAGAGACAGCATAAAAACAGAACCGGAAAGTTTTTTGGAAATTGTTAGGGAACTTGCTGGACTCACAGAAGATGGAGATTACTGGGTGTTTTCTTCTGTAGAATTCATCTTGGAAAATCGATACTTCTCATACGCCAGTTCCAGGAATTTAACACTGAAAGATGGAAAAAGAATTAAGAAACACCAAGTCCAAAACATCTGTAATCAGTGGGGGAAAAAAAACCTCAGTTATCTAAAATACCATCTGAAAAGCAAAATAGGCAAGGAGAAGATCAATAAAATGGCAGAAAAATTTGAATCCTCCTCATCATCATCTGTTTGGTATGTAGAGAAGGAAGAAAAATATATTTGTGATGTCAAGTGCACTTTAAAATATATTTAAAATATATTGCTTTTGGAGGCAAATTCAATGGAAACCGACCAAATTCTTTAAGAGTTGAATCGAGTGTCCATGTTTAATGTTCATAGGTTCAAATTAAGATGTGACGATCAAGAACAGTGCTGAATGCCTGGAATCTCAGCATGTGGAAGGCTGAGGCAGGAGGAACACCATGAATTTCAGGCCAGCCTAGGTGAAGTGCTACCTCAGAACAAAACAAATGATCAGAAATGTGAATAATAGTTGAGGAGTTCTGTAAAAAATTTCCCCAAATGATTTCCCTTGCCATCTGTCGAATTTGTCCAATGTTCTATTATCATAGACATGATCATTTATTTAATGAAATCTTTTAATGAGTTTTCTCTTGAAGGTAACTGATAAAATACTTTCTATTGATCATATACACAACAGAGCTAAGTAAGAAGTAGCCCTACAAAATGTGTAAGACTTGGAACATGTCCAATAGTTTGAGCAGTATATATATAAATTGGGAAGGTATAAAGACGAAAAAGCCCAGTGGAATCTCATCAAGACACATGATTTTGTTGCCCCATTTTAATTTTTGATTTTACATGTATAAGTGGTTTGTCTGCGTGTGTGTTTAATATGTAGATTTTTGTTATCTTTTTAAAAATTTTATGTGTATGAGTGGTTTGTCTGCATGCATGTCTATGTACCATGCACATACCTAGTTTCCAAAGAAGCCAGAAGATGACATCAGATCTCCTGGGATTGGAGGTGTGGGCATCATGTGGACCCTGGGAATTGAACATGGGTTCTCTGGAAGAGTGCACAGTGCCCTTAAACACCGAACCTTCTCTCCAACCCCTGTTATCACCTTTTAAATTCATATTTGTAATTTCCTGGAGTCTTGAGATCAACCCTTTTTTTCTCTGCTTAAAAAAAAATTAAAATGTAACTATATCATACCTCCCTCTCTTTCCTCCCTCCAACTCTTCCCATACACTTCACCCAGTTGTTCTCACTCTAAAGTTCAATATATAGTACTGAGAAAAAATGTGTATATGAACATCAGTTCATATACTATTACTTATGTGCATATTATTTTAAGACTGACCAGTTGGCATTGAATAACCAATTTCAGAGGAATGAAAAGTTTGCAGTGTGATTTTTGTCTTCTAGAAACTTCAGAGGAGCTGCACCCATGAGGTATCATCAACATGTCTGCCTAAACAAGACATGGACAGGGATGACACCAATTGACATTCTCATATGGAAGGGGTAAGGCTCATGAAGCCTTCACCCTAGACAAAGAACTGCAAGCAATTAGGGAAGGCAAAAAGAGTGAGAAGTAATCTTCATTTCCATCATCTTTGTACCCTGGGACTCTGTATTTTTGAGCAAGGGAATATTAAAAAACTTCTCTACTTTTTCATCCATCAATTCATCAATCCCATTTCTTTCTGCTAAGATTTTTATCATGATTTCTGGGGGACAAATAAGGTTTTGTGATAAATCCTGAGGAAATTATAAAGCAAGGGGGCTTTATTACTTATTAACAGCTTTAGCCTCAGGGATGAGGCCACATTACTTTTTTAATTATTTTTATTTTATTTTATTTTATTTTTGCTGATAAGCTGTCTTGCCCAAACCTTCAATTTATCTCACTAATCTATGAGCAACTTACTTTCTACCACATCTACAATTTCCACAAAGATAACCCTTGTCAAATGTTAACCCAAGACTAGGGAATTTCCAAATTAACACCAGAGCTGTCTGCTTTTTCAAATACAATTTCATGTAAATACTTGCTGCCACCGTCTACTTTATATATAATAAATGAGTAACTAAATCTGAGTTCTTTAATATATCTGCAAAATACTCATTTCCAAGAATTCTTTCAATCATCCAGTAAACTGCATTTTAAAATATGCTAAAGTTGTTTAGGTCTGGTTTTCATTTTAAGACAATCAGAGTTCCTCAAGTGGTGCTGGCGACCTGCAGGAGTGGGATATGTTTCTGGTACTCTTTTCCATAATGCTATGGTCTTCCAAAGCAATTTTAAAAAAACACACTTGTGGTTTAACTGAGCAGCAGCAAGACCCTTAAAACAGTTATGACATTGTTGGTATCTATTGGCAGTTTTGACATCTTGTCCCTGACCATCCTTGCTAAGATACCAACATGTGAGAAGAGAGTCATCATTCGCTACTGCCAACTCAAACTGAAATTAATTATCTACTTTCCTGTCTCAACATTTTGAACAGATTTTTTAAATGGAAGAGTAACATCTACACATGAACGATTTTTCTGTTTTGCTTTTTTTAGCATTTTATATTATTTTTGAGATTACAATAGAATTACAACATTTCCCTTCCCATTCTTCCTTTTAAACTCTCTTCACTCCTGCAAATTCATGGCCTCTTTTTTTTCCACTAACTGTTATTGCATAGAGGATTTCGACTTGAAAATTTGGTCATGAGAGTGTACTTGCTATTTAATTTCTGAGCATAGAAACAAAGCAATTAAGTTAATAGAAAATACCGAAAGCCTCTACAGTACAATGTTATCTGCCTCAAGTCATCAGGCCTCCTTTCCAGGTAATCTTCTCTACTGAATCCTTCTATTTTTAGATATTGTTCTGAACATTATCCATAAAGTTTAAAATTTTTAACATCCCTCCAAAGTGACAGTCTATCCTTTGCTGTTTCCAGTGGTAGACAATGTGGCTAGGGTCTCATATAACACAGATCAGATCAGGAAGGAGACTAAAGACAAGTGATCAATGAGAAATGGAATTTTCATGGGTAAAGTTAAGACTGTCTAAGTCTCAATAATTTTCATCACAGCTTCTTGGTCAACCAGAGGCATAATCATCAACATTGATATTAATATTGCATCAATATTAATTAATATAGCACATTTACATAATATTAATACATTAATATTGATAGAGTTCCAAGTCTTTCTTCAATTTGCTCACAAAAGAACTACATATATAGAGATCTCCCCAATTTCTGGTTCATTAATATCACACCAGTTTCATGAAATATGCCATGGATGATGTATTTATGCCATGGACATCGGCAAATGTTCCTAATTAGGACATTTTATTTTTAGAGAATCAGACTAGCAGATTCCCATAACTTAAAATGTTCATCAGAATGTGAGTCAAGTCTTATCTAACATGCACACAGTCTTCCTTTGAAAGGGCAGCAGAGCAACATAATTTCCCCCAAAGACATTAATTAAGTATCCTTCACACCAGGATGCTGAGCAACAACATTACCTGAGAACTTGTAGATCATTACCTGGACTTTGAGTCCAGTATTAACTCCACCTAAGGATTCTTGAACATGTTGAAGAACCACATGGTGTTGCACACTGGTATGTGAGTCTCCTTCAATTAAGCATTCTCCTTTCTCTCTCATGTGTTTTGACAGGAAAGATGATGCCATGATACCAATTTTGATTTTAAAATAGGTGAGGTGTAAGTACATACCAAAACTTATTTGTGGTCTGTTTTTATGATGGAAAAGATGCAAGGAAATGAGAAGGAAATAGTGGGGAAAGAGGGAAGAGACAAGATGTAGTGCCCTGGAACTCCTGAGTAACTGCCTCCCTGCTTGCCGACCTTGACCTTGATGTCCTCCCTATGCTGATTCCCTGCTGGTCTCCACCCTGCTGAATGCTCACACTCACCGGGAGGTTCTTTGTCTGTGTATCCTGCATTTGGTGTAAACAGCTTAGATGCAAGAATGTAGAATATTCAGTAGCAAACTTCTGCCCTCCAGGGTCCCTCCATTGTGCTGTAAGCCTGTATTTAAGGTTTCCTTTCTTCTTCAATAAAGGGCATTTGACATCCTCTGGCACGAATGACTCACTGTCTTTTGCCTCTTTTTTTTTTTGATCCACAGCCCCTGGCTCGGACATGGTAAATGGGTGGTGGTAGCGCGGGCGCTACCGCAACAAGAGAGAGCAAAAAATAAACAAATTCCTTGGAAAGACAATAGGAAATGAGACCTAAAATATGAGTAATTTGATACTTAATGTTTTTCACAAAGATGTCTGTCTTAATTAGAGTTTTTATTGCTGTGATGAAACAAGATAACCAAAGCAACTTGAGAGGAAAGGGTTTATTTGGCTTACACTTCCACAGCACTGTTCACCCGTTGAAGAAAGTCAGGACAGGAACTAGACAGGGCAGGAACCTGGAGGCAGCCGCTGATGCAGAGGCCATTGAAGATTGCTGCTTACTGACTTGCTCCTCATGGTTTGTTCAGCCTGCTTTCTCATAGATCCAAGGACCATCAGCCCAAGGATGGCAACACTCACCAAGGGCTGGACCTTCCCTCATCAATCACCAAGAAAGTGCCCTACAGCTGGATCTTATGGAGGCATTTTCTTAATTGAAGTTCCCTCCTCTCAGATGACTTTAGTTTGAGTTAAGTAGACAATGTCTCACTTTTCAGAAATTTGTCCCATCTCAATCTGCAACTATATTATAAATATTTGAAAAATTTAAAAAGTAGATAAACTACTCATCTAGATCTATGAACAACTGACACATCAAATACTCAGGTCTCATAAAAATTAACTATATTTTCTGAAGTTCAAAAGTACTTAAACCAATCACTCAAGATGTGGTTTCTTCAATGAGATATCTTCAATATCTCACAAATATTCCCTGGTGTAATGGATACTTCACTTAATATTGCTCTTGTCTGTGTATATTAACATTACTTACAGAATCAGAAACATTAATGAAATACTTCAAATTAATTCTTAAAATTAGTTAATATAGTAACATCTGTATAGAATGGAAGGCACAGAAGACTGATAAGCAATGATTTGTCAGTGGAAATCATTATAGAAAGTTAGAAACATATAGAAATATAATATTACAAAAATAATTTTAAATGACATTGAAGAAGATGGTTTCACATTTTCATCAGTTTGGAAAATAGAAAACAAGAAATAAACCAGGACTTTTGTAATCATTTGGTTTGGGGACCACCATTTAAGGATACAAAATAATCAGGGATTTTAGGAAGCATTATGTAAAACCCAGTCTTTTAAAATGTACAGATCAAATGAATAATACCTCTGATGTAAATACTCCTAGAAATCTCAAGCCTAATTGCTTAGTTCCTCATCCTAGGTCTGCTGATTTTGTTAAAATTATGAGAAAGTATCATTCATAATTATAAAGCAAGACCTCTGGTTAGCCACCTGGGTGTGAATTCAACCTTTACAATCACACTATTCTACTTTCCCCATGTTGTTATGCAATCACGAAGAAACTGCAACTTGAGCAGAAGATCTATCTTTTCAGCTCTACCAACCTTCCATAAAGTATATTGTATCCCTCTCTTTTACAAAACTAATTTTCCACATTCCAACTATATATGATCTTAAAATATTTTTCTAGTCTTCAGAACATGACATTGAATCTACAAATATTTCCCATTCAGCAGAGAAGAATTAAGACCTGCCCCCATTGCAAATGTACTATTCTTTTAATCTTGGTAAGCTTTTTTGCATTAATAGTGGAAAACGTTTTTGTCTCACTTTAACTTACCATTTACCATATGAATTAAACATGAACTGCTACCTTGGGGCTCACTGAACCTTGTAGTGAAATCCAAATCACTACAAGACATTCACACAATTTTTTCCCATGTTCCAGGGCTATGGCCTCCAGCAGTTTTCCCTTGCTTAAAGCTTCCCCTTCAGTTAAGGGAAAAGGAAAATAACAGCCAGAACCAAAGTGAAAAATTTTACCTATTGAGGTCATTTGAATTTTGGATCAGCCTGAGGAATGCCAGTGGTGCCGTTACACTAGGAAAATTATACATAATATAGATGTGCATGTAAATGTATGTGTGCACAGAAGTGTATATGATATATTTACACAAATATGTGCATATATATATAATGTATATTTCCCACTGTTTTATTAAAATTGGTAATTCAACAGCATTCATCGAAGTCATATACTAATTGATCAAATGATGATGTATGTGTCTGTCTCTATGTATATGAATATAGATATAAGCAGTTATAACTTACAAGGACTAAACCTACAATTCTAGTTTATAATTAATCATGTACAGGTGAGAGAATATTTTTCTTTATTAGTATAATTTTAAATATAATTTCCTAAAATATCATTGTATGATGAGTATTTTCTAAATACTTCAAGTGAATCTTGCAAAAAAAAAAAAAAAACCCAATAGTTTTTAATGTAGGAAGAAATGAGCAAATGAGACACTTTTCACAAATTAACATGACAAAAATTCATCAATTTTTAATCATTTTAATGGTTTATAAAGACATTTTTCTGCTTTTTGTCAAAAGAGGTCACAGTTTTGAACAATTTTGTTCAAAATATTTATTCTCAAAACAACGTGGTGGAATCAACATCTCTAAAGCAATAAATTTGCCCAGCCAGCTTTACCATTTCTAGTGGTACTTGATTGGTGGTAATCCTGGTGGAATATCTTGATAAAGGAATTCATATCTGAATACTTCAAGCAAAACTGTATGGCCAATGTTAAGATTGCAACAGCACCTCTATAACGTCTTAGTCCTCTGTCTTAGGAAATGCCTTCAATGTGGGCCCCTCAGCCACACGCTCACAAAGCAAAACTACTAAGCTCTGACACAAAATACTCATCTGCTACAGTCCATCATAGCCTATAGTAAAGCCAACATTACTGCTTTTGATAGTTATTAGGACTCTGTTTTGTTTTGTTATTTTTGTAAAAGGAAGACTATAGAAACTGGAAAGAGATGGGCATGTTCTCGTGCTTTATAGAGTTGGAAACTGCTGTTCTTGTAGAATGTGTCTGCTCATTTGAGGTTGCAGGTTGCATCAGTGGAAACAATACAGGAAAGACATACAGACATCAGCATCTCACCCTTGAGAGCAAATCCACCTCACCCATGCAGAGTAACCCATAGACTGATAACGGTTTAGCAGGATGCACACTAGACTACCACACAGTCTGATACACAGGGACTCATAATTACAGAAATGCCTGTATTAATAAGTAGCATATTTGGAAACAGTATTCTCAACATAGACATAACGAGCTAACAAAGAGACAATATATATACTGTAAAAATAGAGGAAAACATTTTATGTTTTCTAGACCTAAATTTTGAACCTAAATAATACTCAGAATATATTTAGTAATTTATTACCATAATGTATCTAGAATATATTGACATTTACCTAGTGAAAAATTTTGTGTCACTCTGGAAATTTCTTAAATCTTTCTAAAAATATTTTTTATCATACAAAAAAATAAGTGACTATCACTGTACACTGAAAAGGCAACAGAAGATGAAATAGTTTAGTTTATTGAGAAAATTATCATGCTAAAAAACTTCCCTCTAGATCAAGACAATTTACTTAGTAACTATTGAATGAATATTATTTAACATTTTACTGAGTATTCAAATAAAATGGCAAATGAAAATGTATGCATCAGACATTATCTATCATGCAGCTCTTGCTGAAATGAAGCTATTTGGGGTGGAAAGATTATGAACTCATTCTTTCTTTCAAGGCATTCAATCTGTATTTAAGAACCCATGCACCTATTCCCTACCTTGCTCAGTCTTGATGTGGGGCAGGGAAGGAAGGAAGGAAGGGAGGGGCCTAGAGCCTGCCTCAACTTGGTATGCCAGACTTTGTTGACTACCCAAGGGAAGTTTTACCCCTTCTGAGGAGTGGATGGGGGTAGGATGGGAGGAAGAGGGGTGGGAGGAGAGGAGGGCAGGGGAACTGGGGATGGTATGTAAATTGAAAAACAAAATTTTTTAAATAAAATAAAAACTCACGTCTAATAATACTCAAAGTTTGAGTAATAAAAGGGTGTGAACCAAAATTTGAAAAATAATGAAGCATGTCTAGCAATGACTAAAGCATGTTTAAAAAATAAATAAATAATAGGCACTTTACATCTCTTCTTGGAATTTGCCAAACATAGCAAGAATTATAGAGGCTCTGGTGGACATTTTATTTAGAATGAAGAGTTGAATTACTTTGTGTTGTTATATGTTAGTGTTTGCTCACATTAGAAGAATTTACTGTGTAGGACCATTTTTTTAAAAAGTATCCACAATATTTGTTATGTGATATATCGTTCTGTATTATCTGGGTTACTTTTCAACAATATGTTATCATCTGAGTTATAAGCATGCACTAAATTTTTTTCATAATATCTGAGGGGGGTCTGACCATATTTCTATTTTCCTAATTTGTAACTCAAGTTAGTATGACACTGGAATTACAAAAGAATTGCATTCTTAACACCTTTGTGCTTTTCACTCAAGGCCCTACAGCCTCTGAGGCCTAATGTAAAGCTAAGCCAGGTATTCTTTCATCCAGGCAGATGACATTGTAGCTGCCACCAGGGACTGAATGGCTTCTTACCCTGAAATATTTACTGTTTTGATAATTAAAAATAATGTTTAGCAAACTCTGAAATAGGCTAGAGATTTCATTGTTCTTAGACAAACATGGAAACAAAATTTAAAGTAAAAGTTCACATTACTTATTTCTTAAAACTCTTTATATGAGAGTCTGCAGTCACATTGATTAATTAATAGTACAAAGAGATAGAGTTGTGTACCATCCCTTCTGCAATGTTTTGTACAAATGGAGCCAAAGGGTAAAACTATATTTCTAGGCTCCTATTCTGCTGCTGGCTTCCTCAATTGTTGAGGTTTTTCATTGGGAGATAGTCTCAGAGCAGGTGAGAGAAGCTGCTGGATCTTGACACTGGCAACAATGAAGGTGGTTCTAGAGGTCACTGTAGTATGGGTGCAGCACGAGGTTTGCAGACCTTGGTCCTGAGAGAGGAATAATGAGCTCTGTGTTTCTAGCATGCCCAGGCAGGGCAGCACTGGCAGCTGCCCTGGGTGCTCCTGTCCGTAGGTACAAGCCATTGTTTCACTTTGGCTATCTTTCACTTCCTAAGTTTTCCTCTCTTCTTCTATTCTTTATATTCCTGGACCAGCAGGTTGTTTTTCTTCAGTGACAGGGTCCTAAGTGGGAGATGGCCAGAGGATGAAAGAAAAAGAATACAGAAAGCTGAGGTCTGGAGGTCTTGAACAAGCTATGTCTTTTCGTCAAGCAAGCTTATTAAGAAATGCAGCATGCTGTAGACTATTTCCTGGGGAGAAATGAGACAAAGTAGTCAGAGAGAAGTTAATCAAGTCATGTCACACAAGAGGAACACAAGTTATCTCAAGAGCATTACAGCCTGAGCTCACAGCCACCTCGGGACTGATAAAACTATAGTCTGGTACAGTGGGAAGAGTTGAGTTCTCTAAATCTGAATCCCAGGTCCCCCAATGCCCTTGCCACGGATCATGACCAGCTCGGTCAAGTATATTCCTGACTTTAGAAAAGGAACTGTGTTCCTTCTTCATACATCAGGGCCTCAAGGAAAAGCTCCCAAGGCCTTGGCCCCCGGCTGTTACTGGCTCTGATAAGCTTGTTCCTGGTTTTGAAAAGGTTCCTTCTCAGTACATCATGGCTTTAAGGGAAGTCTTCAATCTGCCCAACCCTCAACAGTAACAGAATTTCTATATTAAGTCTTTCAGCTTTGCTGTAACTAGTTCAGACTTTTCTTATATACTTAATATGCCCCCAGTCTTACTTTCAGTCTCCAAAATCCATATTGCTGTCATACATTCAGAAAAACCTCATCACTCTTCAGGCTTCAAGGTGGGAAGATGAATAGAGAAAAAAAATGGATCAGAGTTGAAAAAGGGCTGAAGTGATGGTGTTTCAGTGATCTTTGAAGAATAAAATATAGAGTATTATGTTTTTTCCTTTGACTATATTGGAAACTTGCCAGATGCTAACTTTAGAGGTGGAATCATCATAGTCTTGCAGGTCTCTCTAAACTCTTTGGAGAATGACTAATTTATATGGGCAGAAACTTCGTCTAGCGTGCTAACAAGTTCCATGCTTTTTTTTTTTTATACAAGTACCATGTCATTTCTGCCTCTTCCCTGATTTTCTTTTCAAGTTGAAGAAATCTCAAAGAATCAGTTTTTAACCAAATTCCCCAAGTGATTGAAGTGGTATTTTCTAATCTCAATATTTTTCCTATTTTTCACCTAATAACTAAAACTGAATATTAATATTTCCACTAGTCAATACTTGTGGTCACATTGCTCATCCCACTAATGGTTTACTATAAGTACATGCATTTAGTTTCCAGGAAATCATCAGTTTCTATCTTAGAGAGGAGTGTTTTTAATGTGTGTTCAAGAGGCACTACTTGTCATACAGTTGAGTGTGCAGAGCTAATCTGAACTAGGGCCAATATTACTAATTCAAATACTGACCCATCCCTGTATACAGAACAAAATGATTTTGAAGACTGAAACAACCATCTAAGTTCAAATTTTCTAGGGAATCTCAACACCTTCGCCACTTGGATCTTTACCTTTAGTAACTACTACAACTGGAAGCATTCTGAAATTAAAGTATCACCGCTTTCCTCCAGATTCAAGTCAACGCAACTCCTTTGCCATGGGTTTAAAAACTCTTAAGTTATTTTATTTAACATGTAAAGTATGAGACCAAGGATTGATAGCCTGCTCACCATTTGCAAGGATATGTGGATTCTGTTCATAGACTCATTTAGTTTTTTCCTGACTTCAACCACTAACCACGTTTTCAGGTCTCTTCCAGTGGGGCAACTCAATTTTGACTTGGTAGCATTGTACCTGAATATACAGTATTCAGGTTTTAGGCCCACCAGATGTCACTAGCCATCATGGTTTGGCCTAAAAGGCTGTCTAGATTATGTTGAGTGCAATGTTGTAATATTCCTTTACTCTGTGTGAAGATGTGTCACTGTGATTGGTTTAATACAGAGCTGAAAGGCTGTAGCTAGAGTTTTCCTGCCTGGCCCAGTCAGGACAAATCTCTCTTACCCGCCAGTCCCACAGTCGCTCAGACCCAACCAAGAAAGCACACAGAGACTTACATTGTTTACAAACTGTATGGCTGTGGCAGGCTGCTTGTTATCTACTTTGTCTATCTTAAATTAACCCATTTCTGTTTATCTATACTTTGCCACATGGCTTGTGGCTTACCAGTGTCTTTACATGTTGCTTCTCATGGCGGTGGCTGGCAGTGTCTCCCTCCAGTCTTCTACTTCCCAGAATTCTCTACTCTCTTGTCCCACCTCCAATAGCTGAGCAGGCAAAGATTAAGTGGGACTTCTGGGGACCGAGAGGTCTCTGGAAGGAAGGAAGAAAGGCAGGTCGTGAGCTGGACACATGCAGTAAAAGAGGTAAAAGCCATAAGCTGTGTGACAGCACATAGATTAATAGAAATGGGTTAAGTTATAAGAGCTAGTTAGAAACAAGCCTAAGCTGAGGTCAAGCTTTCATAATTAATAATAAGTTTCTGAGTCATGATTTGGGGGCTGGCAAGTAAAAAAAACAAAAAAACAAAAAACAAAAAACCTTGCTATATGCACTTCAATCTGATGGTGAGGAACTTTTATTGCCTTTCTGGGTGTTTCCACTGTAGATTATATTCCTTTTTATCACCTCCAATCAATCCTCACTGTGAGCTTTGAGAGCCATGAGGAATAATGGACTTAATATCACAATGAACCTTAATTTGGAACTTGGAGATTCTTGGTTTCAATATGAACAAGATAACAGTTATAAATACAGTGCTTCCAGGTGATGATAGAAAGGAAGTTGACCAGAACCAACCAGCCAGCATGGCTGTGAACCTTGAATACACACTTGCACTCGCTCCTAGGTAGTCCTTCATTATCTCCTTCACACAACACATCTGTGTCTTTAATCTTTGTGTCTCTTAATGTTTGCTCTGTCTCTTGTTCTTGTTGTTGTTTTTAAATTTTTTATTATATTTTTAATTGTGCATGTGTGAAAGTGTGGGGGATAGGGGGAGAATCCAGAAAGAAAAAGTAAATTACCACTTTTTGTGAGTGTGTGTGTGTGTGTGTGTGTGTGTGTGTGTGTGTGTGTGTGTGCATGTCTGTCTGTCTGTCAGAGGACAATGTAAAAGGGCTTTTTTCTATTATTCTACCATGTGGGGCCTGAAGATCAAAACCAGGCTGTCAGCTACAGCAGCCAGCACCTTTATCCACGAAACTATTTTCAGTTTTCTCTCTTTAAATTTTTTTAAAATTTTTACTGAATGAGTCAAAGTCTTGCTATGAATCCAAGGCTGGCCTGGAATTCAGTTTGTACCTCAAAGACATCTTCATCTAATCATAATGCTCTTACTTCAGCCTCTGGAGTGCTAGAATTAGATGTGTGAGCTACAATTCCCTGCTTATGTCATTGTCCATTCTCAGAGAAGGCTCTTATTACAATTCATGAAAGATAAAAAAAAAAATGACCTTTTTCACTTTCTCCTCATTGTCTTATGTATCTATTTCTGACAGTTTTCTCTAGTTGCTACCAAGGAAACCAGATAAATTCAGGTATTTTGTTTGTGAGGTTTTTATTCACTTAAAGTTTAGTCTCCAAATGACAGTTTCCTCTTGGCTGGCCCTTACTCATTTTTAAAGCAGAAATCTCTGCCCCTTTATAAGACTTGAACATTGATAAAAGGTTTCTTTCTATTGCAATGTGTCTGTGTTACATGCATCTGAGATGTAAGATAAATTTGTCTTAGGCTGTTTCATAGCATACCAAGCCCAATGCTGTCCCATAGCAATACAACCCAATTCACAATTGTGCACTTAAACTTTCCAAGAGATACATTTTAAGTCCCTGAAATCTTGAATCACTTTAGATCTACAACATATCTCAATTCAACATAGTTCTAGACTGAAGCCACCATTCTAGGCATCTTTTATTGATATGTTCATTCATGATTTCTGCTGAGATACCCATTTAAGACTGGAGAAAATATGTCAGTTACAGCATTTGAAGGACTTGGAAATTAATCCATAGCCAATGCAATAGGGCCACATGTCCAATTCAGTGAAATAAAATACTATTACAGGATTTCAAGTTTTGAGATAATTACTATAAGAATAGTCCAGTTGGCTTCAGGACTCTAGCTGCTAGGGTGATATTTTGAGGATAAAAACCAATGAAAGATTTCTGGCATCTGCTCTGCCAGCTTCTGTGAGAGCCCTTGAGCCAGACTCACTTTTCTCTATCCCTGTTGTCTTCAGACTCTTCGGCCTAGAGCCAATGACATGGTCTACCAGAACTATAGGCACTGAGTACCACACATATCCTTCACTCATAAATTCATGCCTTTATAGCTCAGCTCAGTATCCACATCCAACTCCAGGAGAGAACTGAAGGCAAAGGTAAGAGTAATATGATTTATGCTACTTAATTCATCTTCTCTTGATACCTGTACCCATGCTCTGAGGCTTTCCTGTGTAAGATAATAGGATGGAGGAAGAGAGAACTATGGCTGACTGATTCTTACCTGGATTAAATATTCTGGTTTTTCTTGGTTGTGCTTGGGCTAGTGCTTCTGTATTAAAGCCCAAGATGCAAAATATTTGTCTTTTGCATTCCTCTTTGATTATTCCCTGTGTTATTTCCAGTATCACATCTACAGGTCTAAGTGTACAAAATGTACAACTAGGAAGACAGTTCTAGAAGAAGGGAATATATGCATTACTATTTCACAAGTTATCCTGACACACATCTATAATGCTGGTTTCTCTTTCTAGGCTGATTCCAATCTTCTTCCAAAGTGAATCTTATCTAAGGAACATAATGCCTCCACTGCCACAATCAAATTATAGGTCTAGCAATATACTGAAGGCACCCATATCTGGATGCTCTGATCCAGATCCTCTATTGCAGTCACCTAGGATGTCATGACAGTGTTCATCCTCACACAATAATGCACCAGGTTTGGCACTTCTGTGGCCTTTCCTGTATCTTTATCACCATCCTAACTCAATTAGAAGTGACTTACAGACAGTTGATGTCCAATATTGGAAACAAATGATGATTGATTATGAGCTGATAGTAGAAAGAAGTGACATATTGAAGAAAATGAGTGTTTTGAACAACAAAAGGGATTACTGCATGTCAAATACTGTGTTCGCAATTGATGAGATCCTGGGAGGGTAAGCAATATACCAAGGTTCAACATCTATGGAGGTAAAGATAAGGAAGAAGAATAGGGTAGACAGAGAAGTTGAGTGGTCACAGATAGGAAAATCTTCAGAAATGGGTGGTTTGAATGAGATGTCCCCCATAGGCCTGGGAATTTGCACACTTGGTTTCCAGTTGGTGGTACTGTTTGGGAAGTATTAGATGTGCTATTGGGGACAGTATGTCATTGGTGGGGTTCTTTGAGAATCCAAAGACTGTATTTTATTGGCTCTCTCCACTCCCAGCTTGTGGTTCAAGATGAGAGCCCCTAACACTAAACTTTCAGCCCCAGCTAACATGTCTTGCTGTCTTTGCCACTGAGTCCCTAAACCTCTGGAATCATACACTCAAAAAAACCCTTTCCTCTTTAACTTGATGTGGCCATGGTGTTTTATCACAACACAACAGAAATGTAACTAAGTCATAAACCAAAAAGGAGCTCTGGGGAAAATGCACTCCTCAGTAAAGTTGTTCTTTATAGTTGACCCTTTACAGGTCAGATTGCCCTGTGTCAACTTTAGTACATGTGCACTGATCCAAGAAGGGGATAACCTTGCATGAAAAGCTCTACACAGCTGACGCAGATCCTAAGATAGCCACTGGAGGTGGCTGCCAACCACGGTCTCTGCACCTGGTCAGTAGATCCGCCTTTGGAAGGGCTCTGCTCAGAGAATCCCATTCCTTACCAGAATTCCTACCACAACTTGAGCAATGTTTGGCAGCTTTGCTTTCAACTGAATAGAGAAGGTAGAAACAGAGAATTCAGGGCTTGAGGTTAGGTAAATATTGCTAAATAACTGTTACTGGCTACAAGGACTGAAGTTTTGAGAAGGGAAGCTAGCATAAACCAGAGTAATCTACAGGACTGAGATTGAAGATGTGGCTGGTGTTACAGATGAATATACTGAGACTGAAGTTAGGAATCTAGAGCAGGGCAAACAGTGAAAGCACCTAGACCAACAACTCCCCAAACAGCAAGGCAATAAATGGGAGTGGAGAACAGAGTTCCTTAAAAGGTAGACACAGAGCAGCTACCACTGTTACTTTACGCAGTCAGCTGAGGTAGGGAACGTGATTATTTCTGAGCTGTCAAGAATTGCTCAGTGGCTTCGCATTGTCTCTATCCTAACAAAATGCAGAGTTTTAACTGAAACAAGCGACTTAAAACACGATTTTTATTTTTGTAACAAATTCTCATAACTGAGACTGCTATTTTCCATTGGATAAATACACTTCATAAATATTTACCACATTTTGTGAGAGTTTTACTGACACAAAAAGACTTTAAAATTAATGCTTTAAGGAGAAAAGTGCAGGGCTTGTTGGTTACATGTAAGACAGCTCCAGGAACCCTGACTTGTTTTCTGAGACAGTAAGATTGCTTTTGCTTTGGGAATCTAACCAGACACTCTTAGAGTTGGTTAGCATTGTCAGTCATGAGGAAGCAAAACAATGGCCTGGGAGATTAATTAAAATATTTACTGCCACACTCACATTGCAATTATTTTTTTAGACAATTCACTTTAGACTTAAAAAAAAATAAGCCTAAAACCTTCAAGAGCATCAAGTTAAACAGTTTTAAAATAAATATGTTTATGTGACAGAAGCAAGAGAAATAAAAAATTGCTACGGGTAGCATGCCTTTCATACATTTGTAAGAAGATACATAAGCTTTTTCTGACTACAGCTTTTATACCATATGCAAATAGCTGTCATATTTTCAGAAAAAAATACTATTTCTTTTTATACTTTGTTCACCAAAATACTTTCATCCTCATCTTTTTAAAGAAAGATATGATAGTTGGGTCTTTAAATCTCTGGTTAATATTGGTGGTTCACAAAACAAAATGAGCAGACATGAACTTGTGAGATAGATTTGTGGGGCTGGTTCCCTAAGGTGGGAATGTAGGAGGTAAGAGTGGCCAGTATACAAAACATATACAGGTGAAATTATAAAAAGGAAAATGTTTCAATTAAATATTCATGTTATAAATCTAATACCTTGTTCTTGCTAACTATCTCATGTTCATTAGTGCTTTTATGAAAAGGTACTAAGGCATACTCCAGCAGTAAACATAATCAGATCATTAGAACACTAACATCTTAGATTAGATCACTTAAGAAATACTGGTTTGTAGATGGATGATGGTTTCTCTATAAGAGTAATTTTTAGGGTAACTAGTCTTGAAGGTGGTATATTTTCTAGAAGATAAGTTACTCAACAATTATTAGTCTGATGTCTTCTGAGGTGACAAGATTAGACACAACTGTCCCTTGCTTTTTCTAGTTTGTTCACAAAAGTAAACATCTTTAAGTACATATACAATATGATGTCTGTCCACGCTACAAATGATGCTTCTTTCATTCCACCACAAAACATACATATTGTAGTGTTACCCTCAATTTATGGTATTTGGAGGTTGAGTCTCTGGAAAGTGAAAGGACTTAAGGATGGGACCCACATGAAATGAGTTAGTGCCCTTATCACAAGAGTCCTCAGAGAATTCACTTCATCTTTCCACCATGTGAGAGTGAAAAATATAGGCCTTGTGGATCACTAAGTCCCAAGAAGACTCTGGGTCTGCTGATGTCCAGTCTTCAACTTTCCAGCATGCAGAACTTACAGAAATACATTTGCTTGGTTATAAGATACCTAGTGTATGTATAGCATTTTACTATAGCAGCATGCTGTGTATTATAACTTTTTAAATTTTCATATCACACTGACTAATCACATGCACATGGACCTGTGGGTTCCCATCCCTGACTAAGGATTTATAAAACAGGTAATGGTAGATTGTGAAGAGTGGTGTGGCCATTAGTCAGGGCCTCAGGGATTGTAAATAAATCCTTACCCATAACACACACACACACACACACACACACACACACACACACACACACACACGGAAGGAGATTATAGAGGGTCTGGGGGATAAGAGGAGTAATGAGGATAAGACGAGTATAAAATATTTTATGTATGTATTTGGAGAATGTCATAATGAAATATGTCATTGTGTATAGCTAATATACTAACATTTTTAAATGTGCATTAATTTTGTAACTTGGTACATTAGATTATCAGTTCTAACATCTTTTTGGTGGAGTCTTTAGAATTGTTAGCTATCTGATAACACCCATAATTTAAGCTCCACTTTTAGCTATTTGGTTAGTTGTTTTTTTTTTTTTTAATTGGCCTAGTTCTTACTAAAACTTCCTACAATATGTTAAATAGGGCAGTAGAAGTGGAGTATTTTTCTTATTCTGGATCAAAAAGGAAAAGTACTCTAGATTGTGAAAACATTTTGTTTCCTACCTTTTCCCCTTCAAGATAACATTGACTGGGATTTTTTTCATGTACAGCGTTAACCATGCTGAAATATGTTTCTTATATAACTAATTTGTTGAAAATTATAGTTTTTTTAATCATGAAAGTATGGTTAAAAAACTTGTTTGCTTTTGTCAATTTACTACAATTATTTCATGGATTTTGTTCTCCGTTGCACTGATATTATAGTTACCGATCTGTGTGTTTTGAATTATCCCTTCGTGAGTGGAATAAATCCCACTTGATCACGTAGTGTGAACATTTTTTGGCATTTCACACATGTATTGAATGTGTTTTGATGAATCATCCACCTTTCTTTCCACTGCTATTCCACCCCTGTCCCCCAACCATCACCACCACTTTTCCTTCCCAACTCCATGGATTCTCTCCTTTTTTAAATCAACTGAGCCTACTTGGTGGTGCCTGTAGGTACGCAGGTGTAGGACCATCTAATGGAGCATGGCTAGCCTCTCACATCGCTGTAGAGAACCTATTCTCCCTTCCTACAACCATCAATTACCAATAACCTTTCAGCTAGGGGTAGGATATCATAGCCTCTCCTCCATCGATACTTGGATTTGGTCCGGTTTGATCTTGTGTATACAGTAGCAGCGTATGTAGATTCATATGTGCAATGATGAAATCATGTCAAGAAAATACTTCATTGTAAATGTCCATTACCCAATGTACTCTTAAGTTTAATTTGCCAGTAATTTTTGACTATGTTTTCTTCTATGTTCATCAGAGATACTGTTGTAAAGTTTTCTTTTGTATCTTTACCAAATTTTAGAACAGAATTATTCTGACATTGGAGAAACAACATAGCAAAATGCCTTCCTTTTACATTTTTTGAATAATTATTTTAGTTCTTTTGTAATATATTATGGAGCAATTGTGAAAGCACTGGGTATTTAACTTTTCTCTGATGAGAGGTTTTTGATTAGTATTTTAACCTCTTTAAATAACATTGGTCTCTTTAGCTTTCCTATGTCTTCTTGTCATAATATGATATGTATATGTCAAGGGATTTTTCCATTTTTTCTGGGTTTTTCTAATCACCAGGGTGTAAATTTATGATAGTTTCTTCCTGAGCCTCTGCATTTCTTTGATAGAAATTAAAATGTCTTCTTACTCCAAATCTAATTTTGAAGTTTTGCTCTATTTACCCAGCTAGTTTGGCTGAGAGCTGGTCCATTTTGTTTTTCTTTTTCAAAAACAAACTTTAATTTAATTAAAGCTGCTGTTATTTTTATTTTACCTCAGTTTATGTTTATTTCTGTCCTGATTTTTATTATGCTTTTCATTTTACTAATTCAGTGTTTGGCCCATCTTGCTGTTTTAAGTCTGTGAGGTACATTATTATGTTGTTTATTTGAAATGTCTGTGGTTTTGATATACAAAGTTCCACCCTTTTTGTGGTGCTGGGGGTCTAATTGTGGTTGGATAAGTGTTCTACCCCTGAAACACAACTCCAGCTTCAACTCCCCCTCGACACTGATTTACCTTATGCCATCAGTTTTCAGTTGCTGTATTTTCATTTGCTTTGAGAACATTTAAATCTCTACTGGGCTGTTTTTGTTTCCTACAATTAGAATATATTAATTTTGTAATGGAAATCAAGTAACAGCCTTTCACATGACTATCATTTTATTTCAAAATTACTGTTTTTCAAATATTACTGAGGGCCACAAATTAGATAATGCTCTGAATTTGAATAATCCTAAGCATGTGAAGTGGTACAATGGATAAGAAAAAATCAACTACTATGAAAATCTCATTGAAGCAGTGTTTAATGGGCAATTCTGTGGCATTACAGGGTTGATTCCTAAGGACGTATTTTCTACATTCAGCAGTTGTCTTTAGTTCTAGAATAATGTTTCACATATGTGTGGTCAGTAGCTACTAATAAAGTATGAATCAGTAATTTTTTAAGCTTAATAAAAATATCTGCCCCAGTCAAATCTACAATGTGAAAAGTGAACATTGTTTCTGTGCATTCTTTTACCCAGTAGCCATTTTTATTAATCTCTAAATTTTCAGCAGAACCATGACTGGTGAATAAATAAACGAATGAGTTGAAGAAGCTTCTAGTATTTCTTGAGTCTCCAAAGTGCAAATATCTTTCCAATGGATAATATTTTAATCTTTGATTCTTAAGGATAAAGGTATTCATAGATTAAATTTGCTGGTGGACATATCAGTTACTGCAGAGTCAAATGTGCCATCCACACATTTGAATAAGATCCCTTACTCATATTTCCATGCAGATTCGGAAATACAGAGCACGTCCAAAATTAAGGAGAGCAAGGGCAACTGAGTATACCAGATAAGAGAATTTATGAACCCTAATGTCTAGGAAGGAACATTTTTTTTAAAAGATTTATTTATTTATTATGTATACAGTCCTCTGTCTGCATGTGTCCCTACAGGCCAGAAGAGGGCACCAGATCGCATTACAGTGGCTGTGAGCCACCATGTGGTTTCTGGGAATTGAACTCAGGACCTCTGGAAGAGCAGTTGGTGCTCTTAACCACTGAGCCATCTCTCCAGCCTGAAAGGAACATTTTTTAATATTGGTGGTTAAATTTTCACAACACCCAAAGTAATTAATGATCCTACTGTGATGATTTACCAATGTTAGCAAAACCTCAGTCACTGTGGTTCACCATAATTTGGTATTCTTCTATATCCCCTACTTATTCATTCATCACACATTTACACAATTTCTGGATACCATCTTCCTTGTGTATCCATGGGCTCCACATTTGTAAACTCAAACTTCTAACTGAAGGTGTTGAATAAAATCCAAAATATTCCAAAATCAAAGCTTAAATTTTCAATGCAGCAACCACTAGGCAAAATACCCTTAGATGAACAGACGCATAGGCGTATGGTTCTAGAGCTCATTCCTTCACAAATCCTCAGTCTCTGATGAACAGCCATCTTTCAGCATCATTCTTCATGGTATGTGCTATATTGTTAGTTTATCGTAGTTGTTTCTTCTGTATTGAACACAAAAGGACTCTTTTCCCTTCATCATTATCCCTTAAACCACAGAGAATAGCGACTATTTACATACTATCTACATTGTGGTACTATAAATATTCTATATTGTAGAATGTAGTATACACAATGTCACCTATATACAAATAATGTTGTTTTATATGTGGTGCTTGAGCATCTACGGAGTGGTAGCTATAAGAGTCCTGAAAGAAGTCCTTAAGTGAAGACTACCTATGCGTATTTCCAGTCACTCCTCTAAGGAATATACCTGTAGATATGATCTCTCCTTCTCAGGATCTCGATGGTCCTTCTGTAAAGACCACATCCCCTTTTGTTTCCATTTCCCTCCATTCTTCTTCTAATTCATTCTTGTTCTTCACTTTAAACATTTGTTGGAAGTAAATAATTCAAATGTTCACTTAACTCACATAATCTTTTACTGTACAGTTGAGAAAGCTAACTCACAGAGGAGAAAGAATTTGCCCAGGTTTTACAACAGTCCATCAGGGTAGGATATTAACACAAAGCATATCTTCAATGCTTCAGCTGCTAATCGTGGCATGTGTATAGATACTGTATAGATTTCAAATTATAAATTTACTTGTTTCTAAAATTTTGAGCCTTCTAAGTAAGTGTGAAACAGCTATCCCTTTTTAGGTTATGCTTTTATATTGTGAACACAATAAGAGACACCTTCATAACACCAAGAGAGAAGAAGCTCTGGTCCTTGGGATTCATTAATTGCATGTTTTAAGCCCTCAGCCTGAAGGAGATCATGTCACCTTTCAGAAAGGTCCAGGATATCTGTGTCATGCTGCTTGATTAGGATACTGTGGGTCCAAAGTGTTGAGTGGGGTCCAGGATATAAGGGTGACTATCTGACTGTGTCTGTGCACCTGCAAAGGAAACTGAGAATGCAGTTCACCTCTTATTCCTTGAGGGAAGAAGACTTTGTTCTCTTAGCAAAGGTCTCCTGGACCTGAGTGTACTTCATAAGGAAATAGTCTAAGAGACTTGCCTAAGGTTAAGCCTGCAAGAAATTGAGGAGGGAAATTCCCAGTCCTTGCCCAGAAAAAATTTAGCAGTCTTTGAGCAGAGAGAGTATCTTCTCTTTAAATAAAGAAAGCATGAATGAGAGAAAAATTTGCATACATTATTAATCATATCTATTTATTTGTCTGTCTTTTTATCTCTCAGTCTGCCCTTGACTTGGAACTAGGGCCACATTTTAATATGCATCTTTTGCACAGACTCTTTCCCAAGTTTCTCAAGGCATGCACCATAACATCATACTGTCCTGAGGTGGTTTGGAACAGAATAGTGAAAATGAAGCCCAAGTGTTATGTTATAGGACCCAAAGGCAGAGAAATGCTTCATCAGCATCCACTGGTTAGGAAAGCTGCTGGATGAGAAGTTTTCATGCTAGCAACAGAATATAAGAAAATAGACAGGAGTGACTAGGTCAAGAAGTGGCACTGTCGGCACCAATGGTCATGCAGAACTTCAGAAAAGGTGATGAAGTTGGAGAGGTGACTATAAAGGGGTGAAGACGGAGAGAGAGGAGGATATGTCGTCCAATGTTTCCAGTAGTACAACATCAAATGACTAGCAATTGATTAGCAGAGGGTCAGAGAGAGGGAGAAAATATGAAGGTTGTACCCAGGTCTCTGGTCAGAGGAGCTGGAATAATTGGCAATGCCTTTACAAAAAAAAGTGAAATAACTGCTATGTTTGAGGACAAGAAAATTGTTGAATTATTATCTTTCAGATAGTGGTTATGTATGCTTATGAGAATAGCTAATGAGCAGTGAGAAGAAAGAGACAATGATCAAGATGATAATAGGGGTGCCTTGTTTTCAACCAACTGTGGATCACAAGGATTTGAAAAAATATATCTGTACTGAACATGGAATGGTTTTTTTTTTTTTTACACTTTGCAATTTCCCACAATATTGTAGAATAGCAATTACTTACATAAGACTTATAAAACTTATACTGTTAAGTATTATATATAATGTAGAGGTAATTTAAGCTGCATGGGAAGATTTGCATGGAATTTACAAAATATTACATCATTTCATGTAAGGGATTTGGGCTTGCAGAAGTTATGGTAACCTTGGAGTGGGACTGCAACCTAACCTTAGAAAACACTGAGGGTTGGGGTTGGGGATTTAGCTCAATATAGAGCACTTGCCTAGCAAGTGCAAGGCCCTGGGTTTGGTCCTCAGCTCCAGAAAAAAAGAAAACACTGAGGGCTTATTTTATGGTATAAAAAAACACGTGACAGTAGCAAAACAGGAAGGAGGCATGGACAAGAGTTATGGTTTCTATATAAAGAAGTGAATGGAGGTAAGCAGGCTTAGTATTGACCAATTTGAATTATCTTGGGGGTGGTTTGTTTGGTTCCTGACCCTGAACTGAGTAAGGAGATTGGATGTTGACCCTGACTGTGAAAATCTGGCAAAGGAGTTGAGTGTGTAGTTTGGTTGGTGCACTTGCAGACTAGTTGTTTGCCATCACTATGGATTCATCATTCTTGAATCTCCCAATTCCCTCAGAGTCAGATGGGCCCCAAGATGCCCAAGCACCAGAAAATGAAATTTATGGTATTAACTATATGCCATCGTGGTATATAACCATATAACCGTAAGGTGTAATGGCTTAGTATACTAGATATTTGGATAAACACACTTTCCCATGCGTGAATGAATAATAAAACATGTTTATTTTTTTATAAAAAAACTCTTACTTTTAAAAATGAATAACATTTTAAATAATAAACTATAATTGCACATATTTATGAGGTTCATTTTGATATTTTCACATTTTTACGCAAAATTGAATGAATGATTGGTTCACTCTAATTGGGAGAGGATTCTATTTTCTTCAGTGGTGTAAACACCTAGAAGTTCCTCTTGTTCTGGTAAATGATCTCCCACTCATGCGCAAGCGAGAAATACTTAAGCTCTGTGTGTCACACACAAAAGGGAACCATAACAGTAGAAAGGGGGTCTTGTTCGGAAGAAGTTCCACAGTAGAAGGAGGAGGGCAGATAGGGGTGGAGGCAAAACCAACTAAAATTCATTCTATAAATGCATGAAGCTGCCAAACAATTAAAAATATGTGAAGTATCCATCTATTTCACATTCAGTACAGGAATATTTTTCCCAAATACTGCTCATCCACCCACAGTTGGTTGAAACCATAGATGCAGAACCAAGAGACATTAAGGGTCAAATATATAATTAGAATTTTCCCTATAATAATATATAATTCAGGGTTGAAAAACCTAGCTAATAAACAAGGTTGGTCTGCTTGTGTGTTGTGAAAGTTTAATCATAACACAGACCCATCTGTGCAGCCACTGGCTACAGCCCTGCATTGATGAAAATGGCCAGCAGCAAGAGACACAAGGATTCCTGAAAGACTAAAGTACTCCCAGCTATAGAAAAAATTTAACCACCTGTTATGTATTATATTCTCTCAGATCATTTATACTAAAGTGTCCTATTTTAAATTCCACAGTGATCCATTACCAGTACATATTGTAATTTTAAAAAGTAAGTACTAATTCTTAGACCATAATGTTATATTGCTCACTCTCAAAAATTAAAAAAAAAACAACTTTAATGTGTTTTTAGACTAAAGTGTTTTGTATTAAATAATAGAATTATTCTAATAGAATTATTGGTAATAATTGTAAATAAGGAGCAAAATTTAATTGTGTATAATGTACTTTCAAAGAGTACCAAATGATAGCACATGAATATTATGAAATGCAGACACTATTTCTACTCACAAGGACATCTGAAATGCCCATGTCTTCCTGCACCCAAAGATTCTCTCCATTAGCTTGTTGTAACATGAATCTTAAAAGGTCTTATTAATAAAAAAATAAAAAAAACCTGGAGCCATGTATTGAGGTAAAAGCTGAAAGATCAGAGAAACAGAACAAGCCACAGCCAGCCTCATCTGATCAACTCCTCAGCCGATCCTGTTTCCATGAATCTTCAGACTGAAAGCCTTTGAGTCCTCACCTCTGAAGGTCTCAGTTGAACTCCAGCTAAAAGCCTTTAGTTTCTGGTCCTCATGCCTTATCTACCTTTCTGCTTCTTGCCATCACTTCCTGGCATTAAAGGCATGTGTGTTTCCCAAGAAAAGACATGAGACCTCACGTGCTGAGATTAAAGATATGTGCCACCATTCCTGGCTCTGTTCCCAGGGTGGTCTTGAACTCACATAGATCCAGACAGATCTCTGCCTCCTGAGTGATAAGATTAAAGATGTGTGTGCCACCACTGTCTGGCCTTTATATCTAATCTAGTGGCTTTTCTGTTCTCTGATCCCCAGATAAGTTTTATTGGGGTGCACAATATATCAACCACAGCTTGTTGTCTAATTGAAGTTTACTAGTGAGTCATTCTAATGTGAGACATGACTACAGACATGGAAAACATGAATAACAATTTACACTGAAAAAAAAAACAAATCATGTGTGTCTCTCTTACATCTAGTTTTTTTATGATAGTCCTTAGCTTCATGTAGTCTTACAAAAATCATAGAACATTTATTTTCCTGAAATCAGTAGTAAATATAATGCAGTAAATAATCTCAAATAGGTCTCATAGGCTGAGCAAGAAAGCGCTTGTCAAGGTTATTGATGGAGGAGCAAAGTGTGAGATATTTTAAACTCTTTAAACTCTTATCCAATTCCTTTGCACTAAAATTATAAATTCATTTACAATTGGTGGGTGAACTGACTTCATTAAGAAATGGTCACAACACACATAAGCATGCATCTTGTAAAATCTTCCCCCTCCCCAGGTGTTTTTAAGAATTATTTGGTTTAGTTTTTGAAATTAAATTATGATTACATCATTTCTCCTCTTCCCTTTCCTCCCTCCAAAACCTACCATATACCCCCCCTCCTTGCTCTCTTTTTCGTGGCCTCCACTTCTCATTAATTGTTGTTGTCCACAAGTGTAACAGGAATCTTAGAAGGTCTTATAAATAGAAAACCTAGAGGCAGACATTTGGGTGAAAGCTGAAAGATCAGAGAAGCAAAGCAAGCCAGCCACAAATCCTTACTTCTATGAAACCCTTGGTCTCCAGAGCGAGACTCCCTGTTTACTCACACCTTATATATCTTTCTGTGCCCTGCCACCTTTCTTCCTTCCTAGTGTGTGTGCTTCCCCGATACTAGGTAGCAAAGTCCCGAGATCTCAAGTGCTGGGATTAAAGGCGTGTGCCGCCATTGCCTGACCTCTAAGTCTAATTTAGTGGCTGACTCAGTCCTCTGATCTCTAGGCAAGCTTTATTGTGGTACACAATGTATCAACACACACACACACACACACACACACACACACACACACACACACACACCTAAATAAGTAATACAAACCTCTCAGTCTATACTGTGTTATTTGTATGTATGTTTTTCTTTATTGAATGGATGAATAGGTACTATGTATGTTTGTTGAATAACAGTAAATAAAAATAATGACTAAATGAATCAATATAAAAAAGCGAGAATAGAGTTTATTTTCCTTCTTCTGGCCCTTCCCATTTTGGCTTATCTTTCTTATATCATCAATATTTAGGAGACAAGGTAAACTCAGGCAGGGATGACACTAGAAAATGAACTTCTGGTTTACATTGTCAGACTTTTCTAGTCCAACAGAAGCTGTGATCCAAACTGACGCAGGAAACATTACCAAAGAGGACAACAGAGGTTAGGACGTTCGCAAATACTTATAAACAAATGGATTGTTTACTTGTCTGTAAATCTTCAGCAGTCAATCATGCTCCAGTTATCAAAGCCCTCACAAGCACCTAACCACCTGCTTCATTTGCCTGCACACACTGAAGGTTCTCATTCCCACCCACACTTCACAGATCAAGTGTTTTCCTTCTTCATATGTTCTCCTCCACCAATTGGAAGGACTGCACAGCAGTAATGGACTTGTTAATAGATTACTATGGTAGGCTCCCGTGGTGTGCCAACACTCTGCAGAAATACATACAGGGCTTAGTAAATATGTCGGCTGGGCAGTGTGATTGTTTTTGGGTGAGGGGAAGAAGTCATTTATAGAAACACACAAACAGGTAAGAGCCTAGTTTCTCCTCACTTTAGAGGATGCACTTCCTGGTGTACAGAGTGGAGTATTACTCTTCCGGTTTTTTAGAGTCACTGGAGCATTACACTGATCTGATGTAAGCACAGTTTGTTACTTGAGGAAAGAAACAAACAAGTCCCATCCAGGATGTCACAGGAGCAGCTAACAGTGGATCCTTCTTCCTCTAGTTCCTTGTGTTCTTACTTTATTACTTCTACTGAGTTTTTCTGCTTGTTGCTTCTTTGTCTTGGAGCACATGAAACAGCTCAGGCTGCCTTCAAGCCATGACAATCCTCCTGGTCAGCTTTCCAAATGCTAAGATTACGTGACTCATCAATTGCTACTATACTTTTTTTCACTGATGTAATTACTAACTGTGTACTCTTATTGTTTTAGAAAACACCTTTACTTGTTGAAACATAATTCACAGGTTACAGGAGTGAATAAATGAACGAGTACAGATAGTATAGTTCTTCCCACTGCTCCTCCTTGTCACCACTGCCTGGGCCTCAAGCCCAGTCACTAAGCGGGACCACTCAGATCCACCATGCCATGCCTCTTGGGTGTGGACGTGGAGATATAAAGCTTTGAATATTTCGATATCATGGCGTTATCCTATGTTATTGATTTGTTAGTTGGTTTCTCTGGTTTTGGTTTTGGTTGGCTTTGAGCTATTTTACCGCGTGGTCTAGACTGACCTCCAGCTTTGCTGTGTAGCCAAGGATGAACTCTGAGTCCCCTGCCTCTGCCTTCCAACATCTCATCATGTGTGCCACCACACCCTAATTGTAGTGCTAGGAATGTAACCCATAGCTTCATCTATGCTAGGTGAGCGCTCTGTCAACTGAGCTACATCCCTAACACCTGTATTTGATATAGTATTTACTTAGCCATATATTATAAAGTATAATGATAGAACTACCTCATATTTTAAAATTATTATTTGTACTTTGTGACTGTATACACACACACACACACACACACACACACACACACACACACACACTCATGTGCCCATGTATGGAAGTCAAAGAGCAACTTTCTAAAATTGGTTCCTTTCTTTCCTTCCACTGTGGGTTTGGGAGCTCTAACTCAGGTCTTCATACTTACGCAGCAAGCTCCCTTTATCCACTAAACCATCTAGCACACTCCATCAGATGCTCTTCAACAGCAGTGTGATATTCTTTCCTGTGTCTAAAGTGATACAATTAGCCAATTCTTTCTGAAACATATTATACAGGGTTTCTAACTCCACAATTCCATAATTCTGCATTTGTATGGTAGTTAACAGTTAACGTTGGCTGGCCTAGGGCTCCTAGCAACATCTGATTAATATTTTCTATCATCCAGACATTGTTACATGTACTTTCTTTGCTTGGATGTCATAACGAACATTGAATTCAGGATTATTTGCCATCTCATTTTTTGAATCCTTTTCCTTAAGAGACAAAGGAGGTAAAATGTGTGTTTTGCTTAACTACCAAATTACAGTCAACTTTCAAACTTTTCATATTTTTATATCTAGCTCCAAAACACAAAGGCCACCACTACACTGAACTGTGGCTTGAATGTGAAGTATCTCAGCAAGCAAATGTATTAGAACACTTGGTGCCTAGCTGGTGGTGCTGTCTAGGGAGGTGGTAGAGCCATTGGGACTTGGGACCTGGCTAGGTGTCTTAGTTAAGGTTTCTGTTGCTGTGAAGAGACACCATAACCACCTCGGCTCTTATAAAGGAAAACATTTCATTGAGGTGGTGACTTACAGTTCAGAGGTTCAATCTATTATCATCAGGACAGACAGCATGGTGGCATGCAGGCAGACATTGGTGCTAGCTGTATCTTGATCAGAAGGCAATAGGAAATGGTCTCAGACACTGAGCATAGGAAACCTCAAAGCCTGCTCCTACAATGACTCACTTCATCCAATAAGGCTATACCCGCTCAAACAAAATCATACCTCCTAATAGTGCTACTCCTTATGAGCTTATGGGAGCCAATTATATTCAAACCACCACACTGGATGATATTGGCTTCTATGGGAAAACACTGAAGGAGATCCCCTCTTTAGTTCCAAGTTGCTGTGCACTTCCTGATCTGCTATAACAAGAACAAGGCTTGCTGTATACTCTAGATTTCTAGTTTGTAGTTTTCCCCTGACCCTATGAGTCTGAATTTACCCACTCACATGTTTTAGTCATTAACCATAAGATCTCTAGCTTTTCTGGCCTGGCTGAATTAGTGAATTAATATAAGTGGATCAGTATTTTTTTTTCTTTTTCTTTCCTCTATTGATGCTTGCAAGTTGTTATTCACAAACAGGGTTGTTGAGAAAAAGTCTCTAATATGATATTTCTGGCTATTCTGCAGTGAGATTTGAAGGAAGATGAATTAAATGTATGATTTGAAATGTTCCCTTATTTAGGGAGAGGAGCCAGAGTCCATTAGCCAAGACTGAAACAAAAGTCAGACTGGAGTCTTTGGAGTGTGAGGTAAAGATAACTTTTAAAATCATTGAGAAAGAAACGAGTAGTGGGGAACTAAGGATCAGTCCATGTGAGGAAATGATCAAAAGGGAGAGATAGTTTGCAAAAGGTTTTTATAGCACTGTTCAAGAATCAAAATTGTATTGATTACTGAAGACAAAAGCTATGGTTTTCTGAAATTTTAAATTTTTATATGAAATATGGACTGCAAAAATTTTAATGTTAATATTTAGGAAGCCATGATTACTATACAAATAAAAAGCCAACTATCTATCTGAGATGAGAAAAGTTATCGGACCTCTCCAAGCCTATGAATCCAAATCGAAACTTCAACGTTTGTTTTCTGTCTTGCAGCACTCTTGTACTAGTTGGATTGACATAACTGCAAAGGATTCATAGTCCGTAAATATAAAGCAAGCATTAAGGCACTCTTACCGTCATTGGATTGCAGTTTCTCAACGAGAACTTAATGTGCAGGAACACTTACCAGTGGGTTGATTTTTCTACTGTCCTTGGCTTTCTACTTCAAATAGATGACATGCTACGGCTGACTCATCAATGGCCACCAAAGGAAAAATGCACTTAATTCCATTTGCTCCTTAATTGTTCTCAACCAGCTGTTCATATCACAGGGCCTGATCACAGCTCTTTCAGTTTTCATAAGCCATTCTTTGAGTTACTGGAATATGTCTCTTATAGTTGAATTGTTTCCAATGCTTTCATCCCCTTGCAATTTATTTTTCAACTTTTGTCAAAAATAATCATGTATCAAGAGAGAGGTGGATCTGTATGAGGTATGAATCAATAAAATACAATAATTGGTGATAAATATGACTTTCTTCTCCAGAATTGTGTAGCCATGGCATGTCAGTGGCTTACAGATCAGCAGCAGTTACCAAAAAGCCCAGAGCTGATCCACACTTTAGAAACCAAAGCATAAGCAATATGTATTTCTGAAATATTGAGCTTGTGGTATATTACATATATCCTCAGCAGTAAGAAAATATAACCTTTAGACAGTATGAGAATGAATATAATCTGCAAAGAAAGCTTCATGGATTCATCAGGAGAAAGTCAAATTATTTATGTCCTGTTAAAGTCCATTATTTGAGCCATGATGACTGTCTTAAAATCAGCTGAGATATGTAATTTAATATAAGAACTGGTGCTTTGGAGACAGCTTTTCTTTAAATGGCCCATTTTTCTTTTCAGTTAACTTAATTGTTCTCTAAAAATTACTTTGCCTTGTTGTCTTGTTGTCATGACGGCACAAATGAACTAATAGAGACTTGCTTTACACTGTCTACAAAGTCCACGATCTTTCTTACAACTGAGTAAACATCTGTGGGAATATGAGGATGACTTCCCTTCACTATGAAGTGCAAGGATTTTACTTGCCCACATCAGCTCATATTCAACTTTTACCAAATTAATAAACTTCTGTTGAATTACTCTAGTGAGTTTCTTCATTACCTGATGTATGTTACCTGCCTATCCTTTATGGAAACAACTGTTCAAATCCACTGTCTCCTTGGACATAAACATATTTTATTAGATTTCAGGTTAGTTTGTTCATTTTTAGTGGAGATGGGTCACAAATGTATAGATATTCTGTTTTGTTTTGTTGGGCTCTTTTGTCATAAAATGGGGAGTTATACCCATTATAAGTATTTACCATTGTTATGCTGGCAGATTTTCATCAACATTTCCTCACTTGGGGATGTGTTTGTCTAGATAAAAAAAAAAAATGTAAAACACTGCAAAGTCCATCGTTCCACAGAAACCAAAAGAAAAATATCTAAGTATTTTCCAAAGTAGCCTGCTAGCTCTGACTGAGACCAGACTTCATTTCCTTTGGGTATAAACCAAATATGGAATTGCCTGACCATATGGTAGGTCTGTTTTGAGGGGAATCTTAACAATTTACAATCACACCTGCCTTTACCGCATACTAATACTTGTGATATTTTGATTCTTTTTGTTTTGTTTTGTTTTTTGCTTTTGTTTTTGTTTTTTGTTTGTTTGTTTGTTTTTCAAGACAGGGTTTCTCTGTACCTTTGGAGCCTGTCCTGGACTAGCTCTGTAGACCAGGCTGGCCTCGAACTCACAGAGATCCACCTGCCTCTGCCTCCCGAGTGCTGGGATTACAGGCATGCACCACCACCACCGGGCGATATTTTGATTTTTTAATAGCCATCCTAAATGATATGAAGTGATATCCCATTGTGGATTTTAGTGATAGTGGTCAGTTTTAAAATTCCTGTTGGGCATTAATCAGACATCACTAGAGTAGCACTTACTCAGTTCCTGAGCTCATCTTTTCATCAAGTAGCCTTATATTCCCTTTCTTTTGTTATTTTTCCTTTAATTGATCAAAATAGTTATTTGATTGATTGAAAACATTTATTGAATCGATCAAAATATTTATTGAGCTATAAGTCCCTTACACTACTTTTTATTACCTACCTAGTATATAGACTTATAGTACTTCCATTCTGTAGGTTGCCTTTCATCACACTGATCATTTTCTTCACTTCAGAGAATTATGCGGTCCTATTTTTTATTTCTGTCTGTTGCCTTTGATTTTCATGTTTTATCCAAAAAGCAATTGCCAAGACCTATATCAAGGATATTTTCTCCTCTGCTTTTTTTCTAGTGATTTCATAGCTTCAAGTTTTACATTTAAATAATTAATACATTTTGGCTTGACTTTTGTAGGATGACCTGTATAACTTCACTGTTTTCTTGTTGACATCGAGGTTTTCCAACACGACTTATTGAACAGTCTACTCTTTCCCCATTGTTTATATTATTGGTAACTTTGTCAATGATTATTAAAAGTAAACCCATACAACCTTCTTGTATTTCTGGGCTGTCAAGTCTGTTCCATTAAATCTATGTGTCTTCTATTTAATTTATTCTTTGAAACTTTTCACATTTGTACATGGTTAAATATGGTTATTTCACCACTGCCCAACTCCCCTTGTGTCCCTCAACGTATTATCCTCTTAACATGTCTTCTTCTCTCTTTTTAGAAAAAATAACCCACTAAGTCAAATTAGTGTTATACATATGTGCATAGGAACAGGTGATCCATTGGGGATGTGCAGGCTGCTGTGGGAAATAGACATCATTAATCTCAACCAGTTCTACAGCCTCTGCAAACTGTAATATGTGTATGTTTTCCTGCCAATATTGTACCATTTGATTATTGGAGATTTTCCATACTATTTGAAGCCAGGAAATATAATGTATTCAGCTTTTTTCTACTTGCTTCAATTTTTTATTAAATCTTGCATCTTTTGCATTTCCATATGAATATTAGAATTACTTTTTTTTCAATTTCTGTGACGTTTACATCAACACATTGGTAGGGATTATATCAGATCTGTATACCTCTTTGAACAATATGGATATTATTTCTGTGTTTCTTGTTCTAAACCATGGACATGAAATACCTTTATGTTCATTTACATTTTCAGTTCCTTTCATTGTCATTTTATGATTTCAGTATATAAATATTCTATCACCTTGAATAAACTTTCTAAGTATTATAATGCAGTTGTAAGTGGACTGCTTTCTCAAATCCTTTTCACATAGTTTGTTGTAGTATATTATTGTGGTGTACGGAAATGCCACTGATTTTTATACATTAACTTGTATTCCGTACATGTACTGGATGACTGGATGAGCTCTAATGATTTTGGTGAGTTATTCATTGTTTTGTAAATACAAATGACAATTATAGACAAAGATAATTTGCATGCTTTCATTTTCATTTTCCAACTGCTTCCGTTGTGACTTCTAGTTCCATCTTGAACAGAAATAGTGAAGATAAACATGCCTGTCTTTCCCTGACCTTAGTGAAAATGCTGAACATTTTTAACATTTGACTACAGTGTTAGTTATGAGTTTGCTATGTGTGGCTTTTGTTATAGTGAAAAAAAATTCCTCTATATCTAATTTATGGGGTGCTTACTTATGAAACTACTTTATTTTTGTCAAATGCCTTTTCTCCATCTATTGAGATGATCACATAATTTTAGTTTTGTTCTCTTAACATGGAAGACTATGTTTGTCATTTGGTATATGATGAACAATACTTGCATTTCAGGGAAAAGTATCACTTAGTGATGGTGTATGATCCTTCCAATGTCTTGTCAAATTTGGTTTCCTTGTATTGTATTTAGGATTTCTCCATCAATAGCCAATAAAGAAAGTAGCTGTGATTTTCTTCGAGTGTGAGGAACTGGCTTTGATATCAAGATAATGGTGACCTCATGAAAGGAGCTAGAAAGCATCCCTTCATCTTCAATTGTTTGAAATAGTTTGAGAAGGCTTGGTACTGTTCTTTAAATGATTTATAGATTCCAGTGAAGTCATCTGGTTTTGGGATTACTTTGTTTTGAGATATTGATGACCTACACATCTGAGCTACTCAGGTTTGCTGCTTCTTCAAACCCATAACCCAGCCTCAGTGCATGTGTACTTCTAGGAAATTATGAATTTCTTCCACATTTGATTTGTCTGTGTGCAGTTCTCCATGGAAGACATTTAAGATGGGTTGCATCTCTGTGGTGTCCTTGTCACTGTCTTCTCTTACCCTTTGACTTTCTTCCCTTGAACCTTATCCCCTTCTCTCTTGACACATCCACTGGCAGGTTTGTCATTTTGGTCAATCATAGCAAAAATCCAACTCAGACTTTTAAAATTATTTTTCAGTGATATGTGTCTTTTATTTCTTAACCAATCATTCTTTCCTACCCTCTGCTGACTTGGTGCTTATTTGTTCATTTGTGTGTAGTTCCCTTTGAAGTAAAATTAGGTTGGTGTCTTTGCTTTGTTTTTTTTTTTCTTTTTCCTTTATTTGTTTATTTTTTGTTTTGTTTTTGCATCTCAACCAAAGTTTCCTCCTCTCCTCTCCTCCCAGCCACCCTGGCCTTCCCATCCACTTCCCCTCCCCTATTTCTCTTTAGATACAGGTGGTCTTCTCACTGATTGTATATCAAGTTGCAGCTAGACTAGGAACCCCTTCTTCTATTAAGGCTGGATAAGGCAAACTGGTAGGAGGAAAGAGTCCCAAGAGTAGGCTAAAGAGTCAGAGACAGCCCCTGATCTCACTGTTAGGAGTCTCACAAGTAAATCAAGTTACACAATTGTTACATACATGCAGAGTGCCTAGGTCAGTCCCATGCAGGCTCCATAGTTGTTAATCTAGTCTCTATCAGCCCAGGTTAATTGGTTCTGTGGGTTTTCTTATGGTGACATTGATTCCATTGGCTCCTCCAATCCTTCTTCTTCCTCTTCTGTAGGATTCTCCAAGCTCTGTCTAACATTTGGCTGTGTGCATCTGTTTCCATCAGTTGCTGGGTGAAGCTTCTCTGAAGACAGGTGGACTATGTACCAATCTATGAGTGTAGCAGAATATCATTAAGAATCATTTCATTGACTTTTTTTTTCCAGTCATGTTTGATTCTACCCTAGGTCTCTGGGGTATTCTACCTCTGGGTCCTGACCCTCAGGGGTGAGCTCTCTTTCAGGGTATGGATCTCCAGCTGTGCCATTAGTTAGTCACTCGCACAATTTCTGGATCATCTTTTCCTCAGCATATCTTGTAGGCAGGACAAATTTTAGGTCAAAGGGATTGTGGCTGGGTTGGTGTCCCAGTTCCTCCACTGGAAGTCTTACCTGGTTACAGGATCCATATCCTCTGTTGCTAGAAGTTTTAGCTAGGCTCATGCTCATATATTCCTCTGGTTTTCATTACTCTAGGTTTCTAGCTCATCCCAGAGATGTCCCCAAATTCCAGTTGTCTCTGCTGGTACTGTCTCTCTCCATCCTTCCCCCATCTGATCCCTCTTGTTCCCATCCTCACCCCCTCTTTCAAGTTTATCTATATGCATTCTCCTCTTAGAACTGCTTTTGATACATCTCATACATTTAGGTAAGTTGTGTTTCCACTTTTATTGAGTCAATATCTTTATAGTTCTCATGGTTGACAATAACTATGGATGCATGAAAACATCCATGTGGAAAGTTACCACTTAATAAACTAATACTTTAACTGAAATTTTTTTAATAAAAATAAAAAGAGCTTGGAACAGAAGTACACTTCATTGGTGAACAATGCTGCTCCAAGATGTAATTGGCCTTAAAGCAAAATCCCCAATGGCAGGTACTGGATAGATCCCTATGAGTAGAGAAGTCTCCAAGGTTCCCACCTCCAAACTATAGGCCACTGCCAATTTTCTTCATTATCCAGCAGAAGTGTGGATGCAAGACCTTATTCTGGGGATGCCAGAGTTTAGTTATAGGACACACAGAAATGAAGTTCGAACTGAGTGGGAAACTAAACCCCCTGGTGGATAGCACTCCTGGTGCAAGAATCTGCTATGTTGGCTTCTCATGGAGAAGGCTCATCATGATCTCAAGGTATAAAAACTAAAATATATAGATTCTTGAACCTAAACCATATGTTTAAAGTAACTTTAGCATCATAATAGATAAAACTTCCTTATTTCTTGCTGAAAAAGTTATTAGTACTGATATGGCTAATACTATTATTGTTAAGTTTTTATGCAACCTTACTAAATTCTAGTTCAATATTAGTAAAAATAAAGAAGCAATCTTCTCCTTCAAGTCTGTGATCTTTTTATTCTGTAACTTCCATTTTTGAACTCCTGGTCCTCTGGGGGAATGTAAAACATTTCAGCCAAGGCCAGAAGTTAGACATAGCTTTAATGTCACACACACACAAAAAGTAATAGCTTTAAGCCTTAATATTTATACTTCCAAGTCAATGAACTCTGTACTTGTTCCTTTTCCTCTTCATTTAACAAATTATCTGATTGGAACCCACAAATATATTTCATAGTTTGCTGATGGACTACATAAATTTGAAAAATACAAAGGTTCAGCCTCAGATTTCTTTAAGGCACAAGAATCTTCAAGTCTTTTTAATGTTAGTATTTTCCTTTTTATAATTGCAGAGTTTTATGTCTTTTTTCAGAATCACAATGATGTATTCACAGATTATCACAGGTTCATGATCCTTTGACCTAATGGCCTGTTAAAGATTATGGGAAACCTTGTAACATAACATCCTCATCTTGTGTTCTTAGGCACACACAGAGTAGTCAGCCATTGTCAACTGCCTAAATGGGACTTGGCTCACTCAGTGTATGTTAGTCACACATTCCCACAGCATCAACATCTACAACAATATGTAGAATCTCCAGCTATTCCAGGGTTGCTCCCTGGTGTTAACCCACCTGACAGAGTGACAGTCTAGTTCAGTAGAGAACATTTCTGTTCTTCCATGACTCTTAAATTTCACCAAAAACTCAATCACTATCACATGTTCTTCCTTTGTTCTGGGCTCATTTGCCAGTTTGGTTGTATATGTACTATGAATTGCATAACTGATTGATTTTTGTTTTGTCAATGATGTAATTTCATGTATGTGTACTGTATTTACATCATTTCCTCTCTCCATCTAACCTTTCCTACCACACATTTGAGCTCCCTCTCAAATTATGGTCTCTTTTTCCTTAATAATTACTGTTGTTACATGTATATATAAGTAAATATATAAATCCAAAGTGCTGGTTCCATTTAGTGTTTTTCATATGTATGTGTTTCAGAACTGACTATTTGGTATTAGCTAACAATTTAGGGAGCTCATCCCTAAAGAGAAGGCTTGATTCTCCCTCTCTCTGCAATCATTAATTGCCTATAGCTCTTCATTTAGTGAAGGAAACTTCTGATGATTTCCCTATCTACACTCTTACATTAATTGGTTTTGCCACTGGTCAGGTTTTGTTTAGGCAGTCATACTATAGAAATATCATGGATGTAATTTCCCTGTCATAAATAGAAGACATAATCTCATAGGTATTCTGGTTGTCTGGCTCTTAAATTCTTTCTACCCTATTTCATAAGGTTCTCTGAGCCTTGGACATCAGAGTGGTGTTGTAAATGTATCAATTGGTGCTGAGCAACCCATGGTGCATTTTGACCAGGTGTGGCTTTCAGAAATGATCTCCATATGCTGCAAAGATAAGCTTCATTAATAAAGAGTGGAAGCTACAGGAATGAAAGAAAGAGTAGTAAGAATGCAGTCAAAATTGTACTAGTCTGAGAAAGTGGCAGTAGTATATTCTTTTCTAGATACTATGGCTTCACCAGCAATAAGTGGTTAGGTGTGTAGTACCAGACACAAATTCCTTCCCATTAAGCACACTCTAAGTAGAATTAGTCAGCTATTGGTTACCACTAAGACATAAGTACCACTGCTGCATCTTAAGGGACATCTTTCCATGATGGTTATTGCTGAGGTTCATAAACATCACAGATATGTAGAACTATTGATGCACTATCACCACCATTTCTTAGAAATTTGCATTGTACCTTCTGCTACTAAGAATATTAGTCCTAGTCTTCAGGAAGGCGGCCTTCAGGTAAGTTCTAGCTCAATTCCTCCAAGTTTTATTTCCAAAGCTTGTAGTGTCTTCAACAACGAGAAACTTCTTTCAAATTCTGGAAGAAAAACAGAGCAACAGCAATAGCCTATATGGTTTGAGGAGTCTTCTACACCTCTATGACAAATAACTCAAAAGGAGATCTCTCCTGCCTGATACTTGTGTCTTGTTGAACAGTCCATTTCTTAGGGGGACCATTATCATCTCAAATGCCATAGTTTTATTTTTATATACTATATATCATATAGTATATTTTGTTCATCATATATTATAATGTATATTTTAGGTAAATCTAAATATTATTCTTTTTGGCTTTATTAAAAATCTTTTAGTGTTTTTTATCTTTCATCCCTAACTATCTCTCTGTATTACCCTCCCTCCCTCTTCTCTCCTAAAGCCTCCCTTCTGTTTTGATCATTTTCTCCTTCATAGCTCTTGTATCCTGCTATTTCCCTTTCTAGAGTTCCTACCTACTACCCTCATGGATAGTCCCATTTTACTTTCTTGGTTTTTGTGGTTATGTACTCACATCTTCAGATGTGGAGCTGAGAACAAACTACAAGTAAGAGACAGCATTTGGCATCTATCTTTCAGGGTCTGGGTTACATAATTAAGTACAATGTTCCTAACTCCATCATTTGCAAACTGTACTTGCAAATTTCATGATTTTGTTTTTCTTCAAACTTAAGAGAATTGTACTATATATGTGTACCACATTCCATTATCCATCCTTCAGTTAAAGGACATTTAGGTTGCTTCCAAATTCTAGATATTATGAATAGAACATCAATGAACATAGTTGAGCAAATATCTATGGAGTAAGATTTTGAATCCTTTGGGCATATGCCAAGAAATGGAATAGTTGAGCAAGGTGGTAGATTTGCTTCTTGCTCTTTTACTAATTCTCTACACTGATTTCCAGAGTGACTACATCAGTTTGCAACCCCCACCCCCAACAATGAATGAGGGTTCCCCTTCACCACTTCCTAGCCCAGGTTTTATTATCATTTGTGTTCTTGATCTCAGGCTTTCTGACTTCAGTGAGACGAAATCTCAATGTAATTTTAATTTGAAACTTCCTAATCTCCAAGGAAAATAAATGCCATTTGAGATATTTCTTAGCTATTTTTATTCTTCTTCTCAATGATCTCTGCTCAGATCCAAGCCCATTTTTAAATGAGCCATTTATAAGTTCTTTATTTAGTGTTAATCAGATGAGTTGCTGGCAGAGTCTCTCCAATTCTATCGCCTCCTATTGACTACATTGATTGTTTCCTTTGTTATTCAAAGACTTTTTAAGTTTATGTGGTCCCACTTGTCAATTATTGGCCTTAATTCCTTGGCAAATGGAATCCTATTACAAAAGTAATTTCCTACACCTATATGATATAGGTACCGCCTATATTTTCTTCTAGCAGTTCCAATTGTTCAGGTTTCTCACTGAGGTGTTTTACTTTTTATTCCTTTGGAATTATTTTTCATGTAGAGGTGATATATGCAGGTATAATTTCATTCCTCTACTTATGGACATTCAGTTTCCCAGTACCATTTGATGAACATCTTGTCTTTTTCTCGGTACATGTTTTTGGCACCTTTGTTAAGTTTTAAATGATTGATTATGTGCATTTGTGTATTTCATTCCATTCATCTACACATTTTTTTTTACTGGTACTATGACATTTTTATTACCATAACTCTGTAATATATCTTGAAATCTGATATGCTATTACCACAAGCATTGTTCTTTTTGCTCAGGATTGCTTTGCCTTTTTTTTTTTTTTTTTTTTTTTTTTTTTTTTTTTTTTTTTTTTTTTTTTGCCTTTGGAGTTCCATATGCATTTTAGGATAGTATTTCACATTCTGTAAAGAATAAGACGGAGATTTTTGTTTGGGGTTGCAAGAAATCTGTAAATAGCTTTAGGTGGGATGATCAGTTTCATAACATTAATTCTACTAATGCATGAGAATGAGATGTCTTTTTATTTTTGATGTCTTCCTCTCTTTCTTCAAAGATTTACTGTTTTTGCTGTAAAGATCCTTCACTTCTTTGGTTAGGTTTACCTTTAGATATTTTTTCTTTGATGCTATTATGAATGGTAACATACAGTTACATGTTCATGTTCATGATTTCTTCCTCATTTTTTTTGGTTTTTGGTGTTTAGAAAAACTATTGATTTTTGTAAGTTAATTCTGTATCATACAACTTAGTTAAAAATATTGTTAGTTTCTTGAAGTTTTCTGACAGAATTTAAGTACCTCCTATATTATTATTTCATCTGCAAATAGATAATTTTTCTTCTTCTATGCCTGGTTGTAGCCCTTTAAATTTTTCCTCTTGTCTTAGACCTCTGGAAAGTACTTCCAGCACAATATTGAAGAGGATTAGGGATAGTAGACAACTCTATCTCATTCATGATTTTGATTGGATTGGTTTAAGTTTTCTACATTTAGGATAATGTTAACTGTGGGTTTGCCAAATACATAGCCCTTGTTGTGTTGAGGATGATTTCTTCACTCCTACTCTCTTGGGCCTTTTATCATGAAGTCATGTTTTGTCAAAAACTTTTCTGCCTCTATTTAAATGATCATATGATTTCTATCTTTGACTCCATATACATAATTTATTGTATATATTGGCTTATGTATATTGACCTATGTCTGCATCCCTAAGATAAAACCAGTTTGATCTTGATGAATGATCTTGTTGATATATACCTATATTCAGCTAGCAAGTATTTTGCTTCAGAGTTTCACATCTATGTTCATCAGGAATATAAGTATTTTATTTTGTTTTTGTGTTGCATGTTTGCTTGGTTTTAGTATTTGAACAATACTGTCTTCACAAAACTAGTGTGTGGGGGGGTAATTCTTCTGTTTCCAGTGTTCTTTCTTTTGTTTGCTAATTATTTAAAAAATATTGGTTGCAAATCTTTGAAAATCTGGTAGAACTCTACTCTGATTCTAACTGAGCCTGGGCTTTTTAAAGTCAGAACAGTTACAAGTATTTTGATTTTGTTTTGTATAGGTCTGTTTAGGGTGTTGACCCCTTTTTGTATAATATTTTCTAACTTAACAAAGTATAAGTTCTTAAAGTAATTCCTTATAATGTTCTGAATTTATTTGGTGTCTATTGTAATGTTTCCCTGTTCAGTTCTGAGTCTACTAGTTTTCTTTCCTTTGTTAAGTTGGGCGAAGGATCTATCAATATTGTTCATCTTCTCAAAGAACCAGCTCTTAAATTATTTTATTCTTTGTATTATTTTCTCTTTATTTCTACTTCATTAATTTCTTCTCTGATTTTTATTGCCTCTTGCTATCTACTGGATCTTGGCTTGTTCTTGTTTTCCAAATTCTTGAATTGTACCATTAAGTCATTTATCTGTGTTCTTAATGTTGGAGCTTAGTGATATAAATTTCCCTCTTATGACCGCTTTTAATTTGTCCCAGAGGTTTTGTTGTACTTTTATTTTCACTTAGTTCCAGGAATTTTTTATGTCTTTCTTGATTTCTTCTTTGACCAGTTCCTCATTCAGCAATGTTTTGTTTGATCTCCATGACTTTGTGTATTTGCTAGAGATTCATTCATTGCTAACTTTAAGTTGTATTGCATTGCTGTCAGATAAACTGCAAGGAGTTATTTTAATCCTTCTGAATTTGTAAATATTTGTTTTGTGTTTCGGGATGCGGTTTATTTTAGAGACTCTTCTATGGGCTGCTGTGTTCAGGTTGAATAGTCTGTAGATTGCTATTAGGTCTGTTCGACGTAAAATGTCATTTAATTCTGAGGATTTACTGATCATTTATTTTCAAAACAGACCTGTATTGGAGAAAGTAAAGTATTAAAATCAGCTATTATTATTGGATTAGTGTTAGTCTGTATCTTTAATTCCAGTAGTAAGCTTTTCATGAGTCTGCACCAAACCAGAGTTTCATGTATATGTATTTAGGATTGTAATGTCTTCTGGGCTAATTGTTGCCCTGGTTCAAATGAAGTGCTCTTCCTTGCCTCTTCTGATTAGTTTTAGTTTAAGGTCTATTTTGTTACATATTAGGCTAGTAACACCTGGAACACATGGTTAGTTTCTAGTCCTATCTGATTGGTGTACTTTTGTCCATCTTTTCACTTGATAGTGATATTTATCTTTAAAGCTAAGATGTGTGTCTTATAGACAACAGAACGATACATTTTGTTTCTGAATTTACTTAGCTCACCTCTGTCTCTTGTTTGAGGAGTCAAGGCCTTTAATTTATTTTTTCACGACAGGGTTTCTCTGTGTAGACCTGACTGTCCTGGAACTCACTCTGTAGACCAGGCTGGCCTCAAACTCAGAGATCTGCCTGCCTCTGCCTCCCAGGTTTTGGGATTTCAAGTGGCTTGCCAACACTGCCCTGCCAGAGCCCATTAATATTTAAAGTTATTACTGAAAGGTGTTTGTTGATTGTAGTCATCTGGCTGAACTTATTCTTCTCTTTAGTCCAAAGTAGTTTCCAGTATTGACTTTAGGGTTGGTTTGGAGGACAGGAATTCCTTTAGGCTGGCTGTTTGTATCATGGAAAGATTTCTTTCTTTTTTTAATTAAGGGGATTTTTTAAATTTATTTTACATACCAATCACAGATACCCCTCTCCTCCCTCCTCCTGCCCCTCCCACCTCCTCTCCCAACCCACTTCCCATTCCCTCTACTTAACCTGTAACAAATAGTTTTTCTGTATACAGTAGTTTAGTTTGGCATATGTGTTCTGTTAGGAATTGGAGAACCTTGTTCTAGGATATTCTGATATTTAATGCTTCCATTGACAAATCAGCAATTATTCTGATGGGTTTTTTTCTCTATATGTGGTTCTGTGCATTTAGTATTTTAGCTGTATGTTGGGGGGATTTGTTTTTCTTGTGGTCATGTCTATTTGGTGTTCTGTGTGCTTCTTGTATCTGTACAGATAAGTTTTCTCTTGGTTTCTAGATGTTTTATTCTATGGATGTGTTGAAGGTCTGGTCTATGCTAATCATCTAGGATTCTTCTCTTTCATCTGTGACTATAATTTGAAGATTGGGTCTTATCATGGTGCCCCACAGTTTCTGAATGTATCTTTTCTGTTTCATTTGCTTGTTTGTATGGTTGGGCTTTAGGATTTTGCTTTGTTTGATTTTTTTTTTTTTTTATGTTCCTTGCTTGTTTAGCCTAATTCCTCTACTTTATCTTCAAGTCCTGATACTCTGTCTTATAATTGATCCACTGTATCTCTTGCCTTTTTAATAGGGTTATTGAGTTTTCATTGCAGCTTGAATTATCTTCAATATCTATGTCTTTTCATTGAATTCAATTTTCAAATCCTGAACTTCCTTTGTCATTTCATTCTGTAATATCTTTGTGTTTGAGGACATCACTCAGGCATTTACTGCTATTCTCTTTAAGTTCAATGAGCTGTTCCTTTGTGTCTTCTTTAAATTCCTTGAATTTTTTAGTTAAGTTTATGATTGTTATTTTAACTTGTTTCCTGGATTTTGTCGGTTAATTTCCTTTGAAGAACATTTTTGTAGAACTGCTGGATGGGGGTGGAGAGTGATAAACTCTCTTGGCTTTTTGTATTGTTTGTGTTTTTGAAATAAGACCTTGGCGTAAGGATTTCTTTCATCAACTGTGTATCTCATATGATAGGGCTAGGATGGTGTACAGGCTATGTCACTGAAGCATGGTCTGAGGGTTGAGGATGGGACAGACAGGCAAGGTTTCCATGGTCCACAAAGCTAGATCTGAGCCCAGATGTGGACATTGGGTTAAACCAGACTGCATGGGGTCACAGCATGCCTGAGTAAGACCTGGAGGTTGGAAGAGGCACAGGCAGGCTGAAATTAGTAGGGCTGACAGGACTGGCAGTTCAGGGCAGGGTCTCCAGAAGCAACAGATCCAGAAACTCTTGGTTCCCTGGCCAGGAATGCCAAGGAGCATTCTGGGTTCTTATCTTTTTCTAAATAAGAGCCTTTGCCTAAAGGCTGTATATGGGGGTAGGAGTAGAAATCCAGGCTAGAAGTAGATCCCTTCTGGTGGATAGCTTTGGAACTGGATCTCTAGAAATTCATGGAAAATATGGATTATATCTATTCTCAACATTTCAGCTCATTTTCTAAATGACACTAAGATTATGTCTCTGGTGGAGGGGAGGTAATGTAGCTAAGAATGGAATCTACCTCTAGGTGGAAATACACTGCTGTGGCAGTTACTACTTTAAGAATTAATCCAGCTGGTTGGGTCTATGACTCTGTGAAGGGACCACCTCTGAAGAAGGTGAAACAATCCCTGGGAAGGTTTTCCTTGAACTATGCTGAAGAGAAGGTTCACGTGATTATCCTTTCAATGAGGTTATGTCTTTTCCTTCTGGGAAGTCCTACCCCCTAGTACAGTCTCCTAGAGACAACAGCCATGCTGCTTCACAAATCAGCCAGCTTCTCTGATTACTCAGAAAGAATAGCTTTTCCCTTTCTTCTTTCTACTTCTATTCTAAACATGCTTGCTTAAGACTGTGGACTTCCTTCAAGCCCCCCTTCCTGGCCTGTGGCTGCTTACATTTCACTTGGCTGACATCAGCACACATTGAGTTTCTTATTCTTTCTCTCCTTCATTCTCCTTCTTAGGGAAACTGCTGAGGTTTACAGCTTGACTGCCCTGGTGTTTTCTTTTAAATTCTAATAAAACTGTTCTCAAGCTTTAAAACAAGAAGAGGAAGAAGGAGGAGGAGGAGAAGGAGAAGAAGAGGAAGAAGGAGGAGGAAGGAGAAGGAGAAGGAGAGGAGGAGAAGGAGGAGGAGGAGGAGAAGGAGGAGGAGGAGAAGAAGAAGAAGAAGAAGAAGAAGAAGAAGAAGAAGAAGAAGAAGAAGAAGAAGAAGAAGAAATCCTCGGATTAAATGTACAGAAATATTTTTCTTTATTTCTGGGAAAATAATATAAATGAAAAATTTCTGAGTAATAGCGATATTTTTATTAGGATCTTGTATGTGTGACTTAAAATTAATTTATTTAGCAAATTTTAAGATACTTACTAAATCTCAAGAACTTTTTCTAACACTCAAGATATATAGTAGAGAACAAACTTGATATTTCATGTACATTTATTCTAGTTAGAAGATCAGAAATAAACATATACATTTATATAATATTATAATTTGATTAAATTAAAGATCAATTTTAATTAAGTGCCCCCAGAAAAAGCTGTTGGGGATATATATATATATATATATATATATATATATATATATAGAGAGAGAGAGAGAGAGAGAGAGAGAGAGAGAGAGAGACAGCAATAATCACATGGACAGAATTAAGTTTTCTTGCTTTAGAATAAGTTTTATTGCTTTTCCTATGATTATTAATACAAGTTCTTTGCAAAATAGACAGCAATGCACCGAGTAAGATTGACAATATTGCAAGAAGCATAAGTGAGAGTTATGCTAGACAGAGTGGAAGGTGACAGCAACATCAGCTAGACAATGCTGTCACTCTCTAGGAGCTCAGTTTAGCTGCAAGCTGAAGCTAGGACCTCAGTATTCCTACCACAAGACACTGAGCTTGCATGTATATAAGCTCAGTAGTAGATTCTTCTCCAGAGCTGAAAGAAGGAGCCACAGGTTCCCAACAGCTGATTTCAGCCTTATGAGTCCAGGAGCAGAAGGGGCAAGCTGACCCTTGTAGCTTTCTGAAGTATGGACCAGTGCAGATGACAGATTCATGTTGCCTTAAGATGTTAAATTTCAATGAACTTGCTACAGTGTGATGGAAGAGTAAGCTATCCTGTTTCCCAAAAGATTAAACAAGACAAACAAAAGTCATGTCAGACCTCTGACCCCAGCACCCACTGACAATCACTGTGTGTCTCATGTAACTTTTATTCTTCCTTATGTAGATGTACTGGTATAACTTTTAGGTTATGCTGAATGCTGAACATGCTACTCCCTTAGGATCCAATAGTTTATGATGATACTCTTTCCGTGGTTTTAAACATTACTCTCCAAGAATTTTAATTGATGGTATTATTATTTATTAGCATTGCTTCTGCTGTTGTTGCTGTTCTTTTTCAAGGGAGGGTTTCTCTATGTAGCCCTAGCTGTCCTGGAACTCACTCTGTGGACCAGGCTGACCTTGAACTCAGAGAGCTGCCTGTCTCTGCTTCCTGAGCACTGGGACTAATGGTGCACACCACCACTGCCCGGCTAATAGATAGTATTATTGCACTGAATTATAACAACATCTAATGGGGCATATGTGAACATTTAGTTTGTTTTCAGTATTTTACTAGCATTCACATAAACTAAATACTTAACGAAACCTCTTATCATGAAGTATAGGCACATTTTATATATCTATATCCTAAATAAAACAAACAAGATTTCCTGTATTTGTACAGCTTTGCACTTTGAAAGCAGAATGCATCTGCCCATGCTGCCTCTGAGCCACTTCCTTTTCCCAAGATACGACTTCCCTGCAAGTCTTTCACTAAGAGCACACTAACACAAGCCATTAATAATAAAATTTTAACTTAATTAAAATGTTTAACAAGATCCCAAGTAGCCAGTGAGCTCAGTTTCCTTCTACATTTCTGACCAGTTAATCTGATCAACCCTTCATAAATTGAAGTCAGAAATTGGAGGTGAAAAATAGTTTTCTTGTTTCTTAGCATTGCAACACATACATGCATCATTATGCCCATTACTGAACATATCCTTAGAATAAAGGCTTTGATCTCAAACTATGAAATTTAAAGTCAGTGTACATTAAAAGCCCGTTCTTTATAATATGCTGGCTTCTTTCTCATAAATCTGTTGTTCAAGTACAAATCAAAATGCTGAAGTGCTTGTTGCAAGGATATTTGCATTAAAATCCAAGAGAATTAACTCATTTCTTGTATCTGCAAACAGCATAGTTTATCAGGCTTTGTGGTTACATTTCCCCCTCACTGGCAAAATTGGAGGTCTTGATTGTGAAGTTATTATACAAGGCTTTTAAAAGCAAACTGATAATTTTGTGTTCTAAACAGCACATTGAAACAACGAGGTAGGATTAAATATATTTCTTAAAGCCATTACCAGCATCGCATTGAATCATTTGGGGAGGAATTCCAAATGTGTCTCTACTGAAGCCTCTTATCTTATTACAGCATGTTTCCTTCACCAATGTTTACCATGCAGGAAGCAGAAGGGCCGGACCTATTAGGAAATTCTGTGCCTTGCTCATTTCCCTAATTATTAACAAATATTGTTCTTTCATTATCAAAAATCCACTTCTGAAGTCATAATTAAATGACTAAAAATATAAGGTTTTTTTATGCAGTAAAGGAAATAGCCAAATAGTATCTTATATTTGGTGATACATGTTCTTATTAGAAATGCATGACCTTATTCTCCTTGAGGCCAACATGAGAGTGGCCTAGAAAGAGCTGAGGGGAATGAGTTCTACCTTTTTTGTCATTTCAAAAATGGATTTTAAACATGAAATACTAAAATTCACTTTTTCCTAAAAGAAACCTTGAGAACAAAAAGCCAGTTTTTATTCATTAGCTGAGGAAGTCTTGGATCTTTCAAAGACAAACATGATATCTGGATGCATAATGCCCAGAGAGTTATTCAAAATACAAGTGGAGATTGAGCTACTTTTCCCTCCAGCGCAGTTAAACTAACTATTTATACTATGTGTATAGAACTAAACATTTCCTTGGTACAGATTATTATCGCTGGAATGTGCTCATAATTATATCCCTTTTTATAGTTTTTTTTTCAAGACTAGTGTTTATTTTTGAAATTATGAAACAATTACATTATTTCCATGTCCCTTTCCTCTCTTCTGTGTACCCCTACTGTCTCTCAATTTATGTCACTTTTTAACTGTTGTTACACACACACACATGTAGTTAGAGTTTTCCTGCCTGGCCCAGTCAGGACAAATCTCTCTCACCGGCCAGTCCCACAGTCGCTCAGACCCAACCAATAAAGCACACAGAAACTTACATTGTTTAGAAACTGTATGGCCGTGGCAGGCTTCTTGTTATCTGCTTCTTCTATCTTAAATTAACCCATTTCTGTTAGTCTATACTTTGCCACATGGCTTGTGGCTTACCAGTGTCTTTACATGTTGCTTCTCATGGAGGCTGCTGGCAGTGTCTCCCCCAGCCTTCTACTTCCCAGAATTCTCTTCTCTCTTGTCCCGCCTATACTTTCTGCCTGGCCACTGGCCAATCAGAACTTTATTTACACAGAGCGATATCCACAGCACTTCCCCTTTTCTTTTTTTTTAAGGAAGGTTTTAACTTTTACATAGTACAATTACATATGACAAAACAATTATCTAGCAAGAATTACAGTTACAATATTAAAGAAGATATCCTATCTATCTTATATTTGTGAGTCTAAGGTTTTATATGTAACTTATCTTGTATCATAACTGAGGAAATTATAACTATCTAGCCTTCAACCACATCAAAGACCTCAGAAAGATATAATATTACCTGAGAAATGGGAGAAGGATGCAAGCAACTTTCGGGAGTCTTGCAGGGTAGACAGAGACAGCTGGCAGCCTGGACAATCACCTAATGTTCCTTTGTAATGTTGGGGCATTTGTCTTCAGCCCACAGGGCTAGAGTCTCTCGGTCACTTCTCTCAGTGTCCTGTAGAATGTCTGGCAGTTTCCTCTGTGAAGCAGGAACCTGAAGGACCATTTTGTCAAGCAAAGTTCATTGGTCACCTTTCTATGGGTCCTGCATGTCCAGTTGATCGAACAGTCCAGGCAAGAACAGTTTCTTGCCCAAATGGCTATTTTTGCCAAGGTGAAGATAAGATATGAAGTGTCTTCAATGCCTATTCTCCTCTCTGAAGTAAATCGGTGCTGCCAGGAGCAGACATGTCTCACTGTCCAGAAAGTCTAAATTTTAAAAGTATTTTAAATGCCATATTCTGTAGGTCTTTGAAGTATTTGAAGATTACCTATCTATCTGAAATATGTCTATGTATATCTAGAAGACTTAACTAACATGGCTATGAATATGATTATCATAGATGACTAATTATTAATCTATTTTTAATTATCCATTTCAATTTAAAATGAGCTATACAAACATAATACCTTAAACACGATTAGAAATATACACACAGTATAACAAAATTAACTTTAAGTTTGTATCAATAGACTAAAATCTATACCAATGTAAAACATTTCAAAAAAGTTGTTGCTCTTTAGAAGTAAGTTCCTTAATCTACCCTTTTATCCTATTATATCTGTATCATATCCCCTTTTCTTCTTTAGAAAGAGATCGCATTTATAATCAACCTGCTTTAAAGAAAAATATTGGTTTTTCTCTGTCCCACACCAGAGGGCTCTTCTGATTTGGGACATAAGAATCTCTTAACCATTTCTTTTAGCAATATGTCTGGGTTTAGAGAAGGAGTGAGCCAATTCCATCTCCAAAGCCAGCTTGATAATTTTGGGAATGTGGATGTAGTTTCTCTTACTACTTCCTGCTGGAGGGGGGCACTGTATCTTATGGGGACACAAAGAAAATTTTAGGATTATAGAGTAGTCCATTAGGGTGAACCTCTGAGCCAGTTGCCTTGAAACCATTCTGGATGGCAGATCATCTGGGCCATGGTGTCATTGGAGACCTTTCAGGTGGTCTTGGCTGATCAAACCTGATGTATCTTAATCTGGAACAAATCCACAGCCTCTGGCTTTCTGTGGAAACAAAAACAGAGACTCCTTTCCAAAGCAACATATCCTTATATCCAAATTTTGAAGTCAAGTTACCTTTAAAATTTACATATTTATCTAACTCAACAGCTTTTATGATCAAATCTTTTTCTGCAGTTAAAAGTCCCAAAGACAAGACAAACCAGATTCTCTGTGTAATATCCATCTTTGTAAGACTGAAACGCTGCTGTGGCTGCTGGCTCCGCCCATCTCTGCTTCCCAACATGGCGGTGGTACAGTTTACCGCCAGCTCTGGGTCTGGAGCCATGTGTACCATCAACTATCAGAAGCAGTTCTATCAAAGCATCACATAGCCCAGAAACCTTTTTTTTTTTTTTTTTTTAAACTAGCAAAGGCTAAATCCACTATGCAGCAGAGTAAAGTACTGCTTGTAGATTCCTCATTCCCGCCACACTGCAGATCAGACGCACATGCCAGGAACCCGCCATAGTAGCTCAAACAGGCAGGCTGCCGCTAACTTGAGAGAGACAATTAGGAAACTGTTTTTACCTCCGTCTTAGAATCTTTTTTTCTCAGATTTTAGGTGGAAACTCTTGCCCCACGTTGGGCACCATTTGTAGTTAGAGTATTCCTGCCTGGCCCAGTCAGGACAAATCTCTCTTACTCGCCAGTCCCACAGTCCCTCAGACCCAACCAAGAAAGCACACAGAAACTTATATTGCTTACAAACTGTATGGCCATGGCAGGCTTTTTGTTATCTGTTTCTTTTATCTTAAATTAACCCATTTCTGTTAATCTATTCTTTGCCACATGGCTTGTGGCTTACCAGTGTCTTTACACGTTGCTTCTCATGGTGGCGGCTGGCGGTGTCTCTCTCCAGCCTTCTACTTCCCAGAATTCTCTTCTCTCTTGTCCCACCTATACTTTCTGCCTGGCCACTGGCCAATCAGAACTTTATTTACATAGAGCAATATCCACAGCGCACACACACACACACACACACACACACACACACACACATATATATATATATATATATATATATATATATATATATATATCCTAAATATCTGAATATAACCTGCTCAATCCATATATATGTGATATAATCACAGAGCTGGCCACTTGGTACTAAATAACTAATTGGAAGGCTATTCTCTGGGGAACACTATTTCAACCTCTTTCAGCATTTCTTAATTGCCTCTATTTTTGTAGAAATAATTTTGCTTATTCTGGATGTGTTTTCAGATTATAGAAATTCTAGATGCCTCAAACCCTGGTGATTCTAATTAAACTGGGGCAAAGTCCAGTTAAAAATATGTGTCTACTTTAGTTAGTAATATAACTAGGACTTTATCTTTAGAGAATGCACCTCTTACAGATTTTAAGTTTATGGATTCCAAGTAGGATAAGTACAGAAGTGGTTTTCCAGCTTTGATGAGTATCAAAATCTCTTGGGACAATGTGGTAAGATACGCAAAGTTCCCAGCCCTTGTAGACTCCAGTCAGTCTGTGATCTGACCATCCAGCAGATTCGGCCACACACTAAAGTTGGAGAACCGCTGTAGTAAAGCCTTGTTGTCAAGTTACTATTTTCTTAATTTAGCGTAAGCATTTGAAAAACCCAGGAGCCCATAAAATGCAGACTGTGGTTCAAGACTATTAGGATAAGATCTTAAGAATTCCTACTTTCCGTAAATACCCAGCAAACACATGTGCTATTGTCCACAGACTCTATTTTGACTTGCAAGACAGAAGCTAGATCTGTGTTTTAGATCACTCTAATAAATACAAGCCAATGGGAATTAAAAATTTTCCACTTCCAACAGCATTTGCCTTGGAGATATTAAAGTGACTGCTGTATTTCATTGCAGCTACCTCTAAACAATTGAAGTTTCTTGAACTTTGTGTGACCTGAATGCCAGAGCTCGGCTGCACCTAATTGAAGACACTTTCCTGAAAAATGAGATTATTTCAGTCAAGTGCATACAGACCTGTGGACTCATTCTTCTCTTCAGAGTGCTAGTTTTCCATGCTTAGTACAATGGGAACTCACTTCATCTAGCATATCAACAAGCTGGCTGTCCTGCTCAGTAAATGACGTATATGAATTCTCACATTGGCATATATTTTCTTACCTGGCTCCTCGGTGTACAGATTAGGATTATTGGTGCTGTTACATTGCTACAAGTTTTGTTTTGTTGATAACATCAGGTTTAAAATTCTATTCCAGAAAATTCTTCTGTATCTATCATGCCTTCATCAATAATGCTTTCCCAGAGAACCTTTATTGCTCATAAGGGGTCTGCTCCTAATTTCCCACCTGGTGAAAGTTCCCAAAACCTCTCAGCTGGAGAAATGTGACAGTCATTTCTGTGTCTGATGCCTGCACTTGTGGTACACACCTGTCTACCGTTTGACCATTTCCTTTTTTTTTTTTTTTTTTCCAGAGCTGAGGACCTAACCCAGGGCCTTGTGCTTACTAGGCAAGCACTCTACCACTGAGCTAATCCCCAACCCTGGGATTGGCCATTTCCTCATCTGTGTCAATGCCTGTACTTGTGGTACACACCTGTCCACCAACTGGCCATTTCTTCATCTCTGCACCAAGGCCTGTACTTCTGGTACACACCTGTCCACTGATTAGCCATTTGCTGTTTTCATTCCCTTCACTATAAAGGGATTACTTTGAAAGTATGGGGACACATTTTGCTGTGTTGTAGCAAGTATTTCCTATAGCTAAACCTCTCCATTGAATTGAAATGAGGGCTAGTAAATTTTAATACTACCCACTACTTGTCACACCAGAATCCATCAAGACACTTATTTATGATATGACATTTAGCTATTTAAAACCTGTGAAAGACTTTATAGTGTAAATAATAAAATGAAGACTAGAAGAATATGAATGAAAACTTTAAAGTTATCTATATTAGTTATTAAGCATAAAATTATTTAAATCTACACATTTTTCCTCTTAATACATAGTAATCCATTTTCAACCCCAAGTACTACTTTTGTCTTTCATTTGTTATCAAGATAAGGTTAAAAAAATCCCCTGAAATATATGATGAATGCCAAATAAGGTTCAGTGAATTATGTTGTTTTCACATTGTACCATGCAGTAGAAAAATAGAACCAGCAATACAGATAGACATATGAAAGAAAAGGGTGGTCAGAAGAATAAAGGAGTGTGAACCAACCCAATGTACATGGGCAGACCAAAGCAGAGTAATAGAATAGAGATATCCACAGCCATTGATGCAACTTTCATGAGTTCCCACTAGTTTGGTTTGGTCATCTCTGCAGGTTTCCCCATCATGATCTTGATGCACTTGCTCATAGAATCCCTCTTCTCTCTCCTACAGGACTCCTGGAGCTCTTTCGGGTGATTGGCTGTGGATCTTGGCATCTGCCTCCATCAGTCATTGGAGAAAAGTTCTGTGATGACAGTTAGAGTATTCACCACCCTGATCACTGGAGCAAGCCAGTTCAGTTCAGGCACCCTCTCCACTATTTCTAGTAGTCCAAGCTGGGATCATCCTTAGGGATTCCTACCAACTTTCCTAGTACCAGGGTTTTCTCTCTCCCCTATGATACCTCCCTCCATCATGGTATCTCTCTCATTGCTTTCCCACTCCATCCCTGTTCCAGCTCCACCATCCCATTACCTTATGTTCTCTGCATGAGGAGACAATTGTGTAGCTTGATCTGCTTAGGGGGAGCCTTGGCAGTAGAATCAGATTCCATCCCTGGTGCATGAGGGAGCTTTTTGGAGCCCACTACCTATGATGGGACACCTTGTGCAGCCTTGAGGCAGGGGGAAGGGCTTGAACTTGCCTCTACTGGATGTGCCTCCCCATGGGAGGCCTTGTCTTCTTGTAAGGGGGAGTGGAGGTGGGTTGGGGGGAGAGGCTGGAGGGGGGGGGAGGAGGAAAGAGGGGGAATCTTTGATAGGTGCATAAAATGGATGAAAAAGTTTTCTTAATAGAGACATCCAAGTCTTCAAGGAAGCTATAAAGAATGTACTCCTGAATCCCTGGCATCGGCTCACCTAGATCTCCAGTATCTTTCCAACCCTTCAAGTCTGTATTGCAGTCACAGAATGCATTTAAATTTTCACCCATGCATCCTAAAGTAGATAAATCTGACCTCCATTTGCAGTTTTGTGGTAGACTAACAGTTAAAAGCCCAACTAGTACCATGATACCTAGAGATGATAGATAAAATAATCATTTAAAAATAGTTCAAAGCCAAGATCACACTAAGCATACTCTATGGAAGAAAAAAAAAGGAATTTACTGAAAAAACAAAATTAGTGTTGGAGAGCTCTAAAGAGATGATTTCCCTGGAGCATTTGTCAATAAATGGCTTTGGTTCTTATTTTCTAATGACCATTTGGGAAACAGTTGGGTGTGGGGAAGGCTATAGTTCCTTTGGGTAAGCCAAACAAAATATCATCTGCTTCTAAAACAGGATGATGAGAAAGAACCAGCTGTGCCTTCCTCAGTTTAAGGTGAGAGAAATGTCTCCCCTGAAGCCCAGCTGCAACCTCCTGGTAGGTTGGTCTTTAAATTCACCTTATTTATTTGGTCAGTGTATGAGCAAGAAAGGCCAGACCAAGAAACAAACCTCTAATGATTCTGTATTTATGATATTTAATATCCTGGGCATCTTGCAAAAGCAAAGGCAAACAAGCATTGTGTTGAACCAACATTAAACCATATAACACAGACAGGGCAAAGGGACATCACAATCAGAGTGTTAGGTACTGCAATTGCTACACACAAACTGCAAAGTAAATCAGTTTTAAATGTTTTGGAAACAAGAGAACAGCAATCTGAGAAAAAAAAGTGCAAGAATCAAAGTAGCAGATAAACTAAATTGATTAAAAAAGCACGGTAAGAGAAGCTGGCTGTGGTAGACTGATTAGAAAGTGGGGTTGGCTTCTTCTCCTTTGTGATGTGACTTTGAAGATCTTCTCATCAAGTGGTAGTTTGTATCCCCAAGATTAATTTGAGCTTCACATTTTAGTGGTTTTGGCCATAGCCATTGTCAAAAATGGCAGTGTGACAGGCCATTAGATGTGATCCTCTCTAGAACTAGAATGCCTTAGGCCATAGTAATTCTGGGAGTATAAAAATGTTTAAATTGGTATGTGGTACCTACCTATCCAGAAAATTATCCATTTCTTTTAGATTTTCCAGTTTTGTGGAGTAGAGGTTTTTGAAGTATGACCTGATGATTCTCTGGATTTCCTCATTGTCTGTTGTTATGTCCCCCTTTTCATTTCTGATTTTGTTAATTTGGATGCTCTGTCTCTGTCTTTTGGTTAGTTTGGATAAGGGCCTGTCTATCTTGTTGATCTTCTCAAAGAACCAACTCTTTGTTTCATTAATCCTTTGTATTGTTCTCTTTATTTCTATTTTATTGATTTCACCTCTCAGTTTGATAATTTCCTGGCGTCTGTTCCTCCTGGGAGACTTTGCTTCTTCCTGTTCAAGGGCTTTCAGGTGTGCTGCCAAGTCACTAGTGTGAGATTTCTCCAGCTTCTTTATGTGGGCATACACCCTAACAGTCATGCTGGAACTCTTATCCAATAACTGATGGAAGTGGATGCAGAGATCCTCAGCCAGGACCCAGGTGGAGCTCCAGGTGTCCAACTGTGGAGAAAGAGGAGGGACTGTAAGAGTGTGAATTGTTGAGACCAAGATTGCAAAAAGCACAGGAACAAATAGCCAAACAAATGGAAGCACATGAATTATGAACCAAAGACTGTGGAGCCCACAGCTGGATCAGGCCCTCTGGATAAGTGAGACAATTGAATAGCTTCAACTGTTTGGGAGGCATCCAGGCTGTGGGACCAGGACCTGTCCTTAGTGCATGAGCTGGCTGTTTGGAACCTTGGGCTTACACAGGGACACTTTGCTCAGCCTGGAAGGAGGGGACTGGACCTGCCTGTACTGAATCCACCAGGTTTCAATGAATCCCCAGGGGAGTCTTGGCCCTGGAGGACATGGGAATGGAGGGGAGGGGCTGGGAAGGTGGGGGTAGGAGCGGGAGTGGGGGAGGACAGGGGAACCCATGGCTGATGTGTAAAATTAAAACACAAATATAATAATTAAAAATTTTTTTTTAAAAATCAATAAAATAACAAACTAAAAATATGTTTCAATTGTTTCTTTTACTTTTTGAGATTATAATATCATCCCACCATTTTCCCTTCCTTATTTCCCCTCCTGGCTCTCTTTCAAACGCAGGACCTCTTTGTACACACACACACACACACACACACACACACACACACACACACACATATATATATTCATAAGCATAACCTGCTCAGTCTGTGTAACGTTATTTGTATGTATGCTTTCAGGGATGACCACATGGTATTGGATAAACAATGGTATGCTCTCCTTGCTCTCAACATATTCCTTCTGCTCTCAGTATTCCTCAGTTGCCTTTAGTTCCTTGTCTAGAGTTGAGGCTTCCCAGGATTTCACGTGTCCACATTAGCATTTCTATTGTTGATGTCCACATTCAACTCATGATTAGGCACTTTTGTTGGTGACACTTTATGGGTGGAGCTTCTGTGTAGTAGGAAGCCTTTCCAGCTTTGATCTGGAAGTACCACCCCCATTGAGGCTTTGGTAACTGTCATGCCTACAAGGCAGAGCCAAGAGAGGACCCCTGAAGAACCAGGATCCGAATGGGCTGGCTTTCTTGGTTCCTGGACCCTGGACGCTGGAGGTAGACTGAGCAGAGTTCTCCAGAGAACACCGCTGGACTGCACTACACCTTTCCCAAACCCTGTAACCTACTGTAACCTATCCCTTCACTTGTAAGTTACCCCACAAAATAAACCTCCTTTTTAACTACGTGGAGTTGCCTTAATATTTTAACAAATACTTCTGACATTACTAGGAAACACATCTCACAGAAAACTCCCTGACCTTTTGGCTCTTAAAATCTTTCAGGCCCCTCTTCTGCAATGATGCCTGAATTTTAGGTGTGAGTGTTGATATGTAGATGTACCCATTGGGACTGGGCATTTTGGTTGGCTGTGGTTTTTCTGTAATGGTCTCCATCTATTACAAAGAGAAATACCCTTAATGAGGGGTGAGGACTAAACTTATCTATGGGTATAAAGACAAATATTTAGAATCTAGTTAGGGATTATGCTGAGTAAGTAAAGTGGCAGTTATAGGCTCACCACAAAGATCTATAATTCCACTAGCCCTGGGTACTTGGCTAAGTTTCCAGTACTAAGCATGATTTCATTCTTGTTGAGTGAGTCTTAAGTGGAATAAGAGAGCTGTTGGCTACCACCAAGGTATCCATGCCCATGCCACTACTACACCCTTAGGATTATTATACCGTGATAGTCAGATAGACATTATAACTGGGTAGCACTGTTGATTGCCTCCCTCCTTTGGAAGGCTGCATGGTGCTTTACAGTTCCAGGAAGCTAATCCTCAGGAAGGAAGCTTTCAGGTCAGGCCAGGGGTTTCATGACTCTGTATCTAAAGTGCCTGGTAGTTTCAGCAAAAGGGACTCACCTCCCACCTCTGGGGGGTGGGCAACCAAGGGCAATAGCAATGGCTTGTAATATTTGGAGAGTGTGGTGATATTGTGTTCCCCAATATATTGTGCACCATAATAAACTGATCCAGGGTCAGAGAACAGAATAGCCACTAGATAAACATAGAGGCCAGAAAACATAGAGGCACACAGACACCTTTAATCCTAGCATTCCGAAGGCAGAAATCCATCTGAATCTCTGTGAGTTCAAAGCCACACTGGAAACAGGCAGGCATGGTGACACTCAACTTTAATCCCAGGAAGTGATAACAAGAAGCAGAAAGGTATATAAGGCGTGGGGACCAGGAAATAGAGCCTTTGTTAAGCTTTTTAGCTTTTAGCAGCAGTTCAGCTGTGATCCATTTGGATGAGGACTCAGAGGCTTTCAATTTGAGGAAACAAGATCAGATGAGGATTTGGGGAAGTGAGGTTAGCTGTGGTGGGTTCTGTTTCTCTGATCTTTCAGAATTCACCCCAATACCTGGCTTCAGGTTTGTTTTTATTAATAAGACCCTTTAAGATTTGTGCTACAAGAGAGTTTCTTGAACAGCCCTCACCAATACCTCAAACAAGGTTTTCTCTTGACTCATACTGGAATTTTTGTTAGATGGTCTTTGGTTCTTGGAACATTGTCAGCCCACATGGGAAAATTTCATTTAAACCATAATGTATATTAGACACATGCATATGTGCATTGTAGGTTTTTGGGGGGGGTAGATAGTTAATAGTGTGGTTGCTTATGACTTTTTCAAGACATCCTTATTATTATTTATTCCCATCTCTCCTCTTCTGTACTTGTCTTCTCCCCACCCCAAACTAAAGCCTCCCACTTCTCCCATTTTGTTCATTGGGTCACCTCTATCCTGCTATTCTCCTCTCTATTGCTCCCCCACCCCAAATTCCATCCCAGTAATGGTCTTTTTTTTACTGTCCTTATTTCTATAGCTATTCCAGGATATGTACTCAAATTTGAAGATTTGCAGCTAGAAGCCTGAGATCAGAGAATATGCAATATTTGCCGTCCTAGATCTGCATTATCTCACTTGATACGATCTTTTCTAGTTCCATCCATTGACCTGCAAAGTTCATTATTTATTTTTATTTACAGTGGAATAGTATCCCATACTGTGTATGTACCACATTTCCTTTACCCATTCATCAGCTGAAGGACATTTAGATTGTTTCCATTTCCTAGATATTATGAATAGAGCAGCAATAAACATTGTTGAGCAAGTATCTGAAGGAGGATGTAAAGTTCTTTGAGCATATGTCAAGAAATAGCATAGCCAGGTCATATGGTACATTTATTTTTAGTTCCTTGAGAATATTGCACCCTGATTTCCAGAGTGGCTGAACCAGTTTGCAATCCCACCAACAGTGAATGAGGATGCCCTTTGCCCCACATGCTCCTCTAACATTTATTGTTTTGTTGATCTATGCCATTATAACTGGAGTAAGAGGAAATCTCACAGTTGTTCTGATTTCCATTCCCTAATCATTAGAGATGATGAATATTTCTTGAGATATTTCTTAGACATTTTTACTCGTCTCATGAGAACTTTCTGTTTAGGTCAAGGACACATTTTTCAAATGTGTCTCTTTTTCTCATTCTTTGTCTTTGGACTTCTTTATAGATTCTGAATATTAATCCTATGTCATATGTATTGCTCTCAGAAATTTTTTCCTCCTCAGCTGACTAATTATTTCTTTAATTGTGCAGAAACTTTTTAGTTTTAGTGAAGTCCCACTTGTGAATGGTTGGCCTTAATCCCTGAGCAAATGGAGTTCTATTCAGAAATTCCTTTCCCTCCTTTCCTATGCCCATATCCTGTAAGGTACTGCCTATGTTTTCTTCTAGCACTTTCAGTATTTCAGGGTTTGTATTTACATCTTTGATCATTTGCTGTTAGTACTTTCAGTATTTCAGGGTTTGTATTTACATCTTTGATCATTTGCTGTTTGTTTTTGTACAAGGTGATAGACACACATCAGATTTTATCCTTCTGCTTGTGGATATCCAGTTTCCCAGCACCATTTTTTGAAGATGCCTTTCATTTCTCTGACATAGGTTTTTGGCATTTTTGTCAAATATTAAATGGCTGAAGTTGTATGTATTCATGTTGCCCCCAAAATGTTTTGTTTTAAAGCAGAAAAAAAAAGCTGAGCACATAACAATGAAACCAAATTGTATTTATTTTTATAACAACACAATTGTAAAATATAGCTGTCCATATTTATATGAGGGTGGTTCACAGAGATAAAATGTGCAGAGATCACAAATCAAATGTTGTAGCAGTTTGAACCGGGGCTTCAATAAGCCATTCTCTATCTAACCCCACAACCTTTAAGGAGGAAATACATAATCTAATATCAAGGAGATAAGAGATCACATCAGGCAAATAGAAGCTTCCAGATAAGACCTCCTCAAACATTTTGGCTGAAACCATTCAAAATATGCAAAGCCTCATAGCCAACCCATAACTGTCAATACCACAGAAGTGAATATTGTAGAACACTGTGGTGGGTTGAAAGAAAGTGGCCCCCAAAGGGAAGTGACACTATTAGGAGGTGTGGCCTTGTTGAAGTAGGTGTGGTCCTATTGGAGGAAGTGTGTCACTGTGGGGGAGGGCTTTGAGGTCTCATATATGATCAAGCCAGGTCCAGTAAGACAGACCATTTCCTCTTGCCTGCAAGACAACATGAAGGGCACTTGGCTACATCCTCAGCACCATGTTTATCTACATGCCACCATGTGGCACCATGATATGGCACCATGCATTAAACCTGTGAAAATGTAAGCCACCCCAACAAAATATTTGTCTTTTATAACAGGTGCCATGGTCATGGTGTCTCTTCACAGCAATAGAAATCCTAAGACAAACACCATCCTCAAAACAGAACATTGATCGTCTTCATCAAGTAGATTGTGCCTGGTTGTAAAAGGCTATCATACTGGGGATGGTGACTGATGCTCTCAAAATAATAAGGCACTGCATACTACTTAAAAGTCTAGCCACTCCACTCAGTCATTTGTACATAGTTTTGCTCTAACTGCATGTGACTTTGGAGTCTCAGGATATACTGGAGTACATAAACTAGAGAAAGTAACAGAGGGGTCCATCTATGAAGTTGTAAGGAAACATCAATGCTAGGTGATAACTTTCTGATTCAGTTTCTTTGGGGGGTTGCCTTCTGTGCCACCTCACTCATTTCCTGTAAGTCCAATGAATACATCAGGTTAAATTTTAGGGGACTCATTGATTTGTCATTGGGAATTTATGAGAAGGAGGTAGGAGTTATTTATTTATCCACAAGGAAGGAATTCTCACAACACTGAGCCTAAGCAGGATCAGAGGGAACAGCCTGCTGACTGGACACCTGAGCACTAATACAATCTTTTGGTCTTAAGTCATTGAGTTTGGAGGTGGTTTGTAATTCAGCCATAACAAACTGATACAGGCAGTGAATGGAAAGGAAAATCTCTGGCATAAAACTAAGGCAGAAAAAGTAATTTTTCTTGGAAGATTAAACACCTCTATTTTGGTGTTCCACGTGAGAGCTATAGAGGATATGTATTGAAGTAATGACAGTTATTATTATTGGAATGGATGAAGAATGGTTGTAGACTTAACATGGACATTAAATCCCCAAAAGTAGTACAAAAGAAATTATTCTCTAATGAATTATAATGAAAGAATAAATGTCAAAAACAAAACACAGAACATACAGGAAGCAAATAAATATTAATAAAAACAAAGTAAGTAAGAAAGCTATGGCAAGTCACATAACGTAACTCCTTATGTAACAACTATAGAAAAGCAATTGCCAGACAAATTCTATCAGTTTCCTGCATCTTCTCTGACCATGGACATGAAAAGATTTTTCTACCTTCACTGTCTTGGTGTTGTAGAGGTCAGTTATGTAGTCACTGTGGTGGTCAGTCACAGTGGTCACTGTGAAGTCAGCCATAGTGCTCACTGCAGTGGTCAGCTTTAACGTTCATTGTGATAGTCAGGCATTATGGTCACTCTTGTGACCAGTTGTACTGTTCACTGTGGTGGTCAGTCACAGTGGTCACTGTGCTTGTCATTGATGAAGTCAGCAGTAGTGGTTACTGTGGTGGTCAGTTGTAATGTTCACTGTGATGATCAGCTGTAGTGATCACTATGGCAGAAAGTTATAGATTGTCACGAAGTTATAGTCGTGTTCACTGTCTTTGATGTGATCAGCTATAGTGTCACTACAGTGGTTACTGTGGTGGTGGGTTGACGTGTGCACTCTGATAGTCAGTGAAAGTAGCCACTGCAGTGGTCATTGGTGTAGTCAGTTAGTGTCCACTCTCAGTGGAAGATAACAGTCAACTAACTGTCTAAAGCTCTTGATCTGAGTTAAAGCCTTATGAGATTTCACCCCAAACAATCTTTAAAAAATTCTCCGAGTCTTTACAGATTCAAATACTTTAAGTCTTAATTTTAAAATCCACACACTTTAAGATACCAAGTTCTTTTTAAAACATAAACTCTAAAAATTCAGTCTCTCTCCTCTAAAATGAAAGGTAATATGAATTCTTTCTTACTTTAAGAAGAAAGAACCAGAACACAGTCACAACTGAGACAAATCAAAAGCAAACCCCAGTAGGGTACAGAACTCAATATTCAGTTATCTCAGAGTCACTCATACTCTTCTGGGACCCTCCAAGGGGCTTGGGTCATTTCTGCAGCTCTGCATTCTGCAGTGCACACAGCTTGTTTTCTAGGTTCCAGCTCCACCACTGCTGCTCTTCTTGGTGGTCATCCCATGGTCCTGGTAGATACCAAAACTGTGGAGTTCCTCTTTGCAACTGAACTTCACTTTCACCAATACCCTCTTCTGGACTCTCAGAAGGGACTCTAGCCCTGCCACATAGTAGCAAGCATCAGCTGCTCTCCATGACCATTTCATGCTTTCAAAACTAGTACCATCTGGGTGACTCTCGCACTACCAAGTTCAGCTGCCAGCACAAGGTACAGCCTTGGCCAATTCTGGAACATGCTTCTGTGTGCTGGCTCTTGGGAAACAATTTCCAGAAGATTTCACCTTAATGATGCTGGCTTCTTCTTAGTCATAGCTGATCAACATCCATTGTGCCAGCAAAGCAAAGACTTGACTTTAGTGGTTCTGTTCTCTTGTTAATCACATCTGATTCTTTTGCTCCAGCTTACCAGACACAACAAATTCTTCACACAAAAGGCCCAGTAGAATCTTTGCTTCCCTCTGAAATGTCACAAGCCAGTACTTTATCATCTGCACTGCTCTCAACATTATTATCTTCCAAGCTCCTACAGAACAGCTCACTGAGCTCTCAACACTCAATGACTTTTCTACATCAAAGTTCCAAAGACCTTCCACAATCCTTCCAAAACAACATGGTCATGTCTATCACAGAAATGCCTCAATACCCAGGTACCAATTTGTCTTGCTTAGAGTTTTTATTGCTGCAATGAAACGCCATGACTAAAAAAGCAAGTTGAGAATGAAAGGGTTTATTTGGCTTACACTTCTACATTGTAGTCCATCACTGAAGGAAGCCAGGACAGGAACTCAAACAGGGCAGGAACCTGGAGACAGGAGCTGATGCAAAGGCCCACAGAGGGATGATGCTTCCCAGCTTCCTCATCTTGACTTGCTCAACCTGTTTTCCAATATAACCAAGAATGACCAACTCAGGCATAGCACCACCTACAACAGGCTGAGTCCCCTCCCCCCCATCAATCACCACTTAAGAAAATGCCCTACAGCTGGGTCTCATGGAAGCATTTTCTCCTTTCAGATGACTCTAGCTTGTGTCAAGTTGACATAAAACTAGTCAGGACAATAGGAAACATAAGCACATGTCTTATTTGAATTTAATCATCTTTCCCACACTTTGACTACCAGGAAGTACATTGACATATTTTGCTTCTGTTTGAAGTTGATAATTAAATGCCCTCAACACTCCTCACAGAAATTAAAAAAAAAATTCCTGAAATGTAGCGTGAATCTTAACAGGTCTTATTAATAAAATCAAACCTGAGGCCAGTTATTTGGGTGAATGCTGGAAGATCAGAGAAGCAGAACAGCCACAGCTACCTCACCTTGCCAGTTCCTCAGTTGGTCTTGTTTCCTCAGACTGGAAGCTTCTGAATCCTCATCCACATGAATCTCAGCTGAACTGTGCTGCTACAAGCCTGAATGCTTAACCAGCCAAATGCTTCTAGTTTCTGGTCTTCACGCCTTACATATCTTTCTACTTTCTGCCATCACTCCCTGGGATTAAAGGCTGGATTTATGGGATTAATGTCACATTGCCTGGCTGTTTCTAATGTGGCCTTGAACACAGAGATCCAGAGGTATTTCTGTCTCTGGAATGCTAGGATTAAAGGCGTGTGCTACCACTGCCTATACTCATGTTTAATATTGAGGCCGTCCTCCTCTCTGACCCCAGATAGGTTTATTAGCCTGCATAATATTTTGGGGAACACAATACCACATTTTCCCTGTTTTTGTCTAAAATTTAAAAAAGCTTATAACTATTTTTTAATTGGACTGTTGGGCATTTTGATGTCTAATTTCTTGAGTTCTTTATATATTCTGGATATCAGCCCTCTGTCAGATGTGGGGTTGGTGAAGACCATTTCCCATTCTGTAGGCTGTTGCTTTATCTTGTTGACCATGTCCTTTGATCTACAAAAGCTTCTCAGTTTCAACAGGTCCCATTGATTGATTGTTTCTCTCAGTGTCTGTGCTACTGGTGTTATATATAGGAAGTGATCTCCTGTGCCAATGCATTCAAGACTACTTCCTACTTTCTCTTCTATCAGGTTCAGAGTAACTGGATTTATGTTGAGGTCTTTGATCCACTTGGACTTAAGTTTTGTGCGCGGTGACAGATATGAATCTATTTGCAGGCTTCTACACATTGACAACCAGTTATGCCAGCACCATTTGTTGAAGATGCTTTCTTTTTTTCCATTGACCTGTCCTTAGTGCATGAGCTGGCTGTTTGGAGCCTGGGGCATATGCAGGGACACTTTGCTCAGCCTGGAAGGAGGGGACTGGACCTGCCTGTACTGAATCTACCAGGCTGAGCTAAATCCCCAGGAGAGTCTTGGCCCTGGAGGAGATGGGTATGGAGGGGAAGGGCTGGGGGGAAGGTGGAGGTGGGGGCGGGAGGGGGGGAGGACAGGGAAACCCATGGCTGATGTGTATTATTAAAACACAATTATAATAAAAAAAATTTTAAAAAGAAAAAAAGCTTATAACTAATACAAGAAAAATCATATCCAATAAGTATGTACAATATACACAGTCAAGATTACCTTAATGATGTCTAGTCCATTAACATTGGACAGATTCAGACAAAAAACTCCATTATATATAACAATGTCCAGTCCAGTAACATTTGATAAACTCAGACAAAAAAAAAAATTCATTACTTATCCTATTTAAAACAAGTAGTTCCTTTTTTAAAAGTAGATTCCATAATCTCCCTTTTTATCTTATCATATCCATATTCTCTTTCTTTTCTTTTCATAATAGATTCAATAACCTTTTGTCATCTTTCTCTTTCTTTTTAGAGTAGATTCAATGATCTACCCATTTATCCTATTATTTCTTTATCTTTTTTCTCAGAGTAGTTTCAGTGATCTACCTCGTATCTATATTCTCCTTTTTCTTTTTTAAACAAAAACTCTATTTTTGGGTTAATTGTCAATTCCTATATCATTTGTCCAGCCACTGCATAGTGAGAAAGTGCAGGGCTTGTTTTAAGTCCTTGTTCAGGTAGTCAGGCTGGATCATCTCAGCTAGCCATCTCAAAATTGTCCTAAGCAATTTGTAGTCCAAAGTCAATCTTTCCATGGTGTTGATCAGCTTAATGGCTTTATCATAGTCCTTGTAGAATCATCTTTGTGGGGTCCTGTCATCCATTTACAGTTATATCTACACTGAAATTCATGTGGAACCACCCAAGGTAGCCAAATCAATCCTGAGTAGAAGGAAAACATTGCTAGGGTGACTGCCACTACAGATTTCAAGATATATTTTAGAGTTATACTAATAAAAATATGACATTGTCACAAAAATAGACATGTAGATCAATTGAACAAAATAGAAAACCACAATATGAATACACACAACTCTAGCTATCTGACATTTAACAAAGATGCCAAGAGCACACCGTGGAGAAAAGACAGCATCTTCTACAAACAATACCAGGGAAACTACATGGCCATAGGCAGCAAAACTAAAACAAGCCCTGTAACCTTCTTTTTGCATGAAAGTAACTTTAACCGGGTCTTCAACTTCACCACAAAACCATAAACACTGAAAGTCCCAGAAGAAAACCTAGTCAGTACACTATAGGATATAGGTATAGGAATGAAGTTTCTGAATAGGACTCCATTTACATAGAAATTAAGGCCCACCGTTCACAAGTAAGACTTCACAAGGCTAGAAAACAAAGGAAATAACCAACTAAGTGAAGAGCAAGCCCACAGAATTGGAGGGAATCTTTAGTGTCTAGAATCTATGACAAACTCCAAAATAAAAGAGAGACAAATAACAAAAAAAATAAATAAAAAAATAAATAAAAAATAAAAATGGGCTAAGGAATATCTCACACAGTGTTTATCACCCTAACCAATTAGAGACATGCAAATTAAAACTACATTGAGATTTAATATTGCCCTAGTAAGGAGGGTGAAGATAAAGAACACAACTGAAAACAAACGCTGGTGAGATGTGTGGAGAAAGGAGAACCTCATTCACTTTCCGTGGGACTGCAAACTGAAAGAGCCACTCTAGAGAATTCTCAACAAGCAAGAAATAAGTCTACCATATGATCCAGGTATACCACTTCTTAGCATATGCCCAAAGGACTCAGCATCCTACTTCACAAATACTTTCTCAGTCATGGTCATTGCTGATCTATTCACAATGGCTAGAAAATGGAAACAACCAAAATGCCCTTTAACTGATGAATGGATTGGATACTGAAATACAGCACATATACACAATGTAATTCTATTCAGCTGCAAAAGTGAATAGATCATGAAATCTGCAGAAAAAAAATATGGAACTAGAAATTAGTATATCAAGCCAGGTAACCCAGGCTTAGAAATACAAAAGCTGCTTCTTCTCTGTGACGTGTAGTCCCTTGCTCTGAATATTTAGATGTGAGTATATAATTTGCAGTAGCTGTAGAAACCAGGTGTCTTAGTGAGAGCTACTATTGCTGTGCTGAAACACCATAACAAAAAGCAACTTGGAGAGGAAAGGGTTTATTTCACTCAGCAGTTCATCATCAAAAGCAGTGAGGGCAGGAACTCATATGGGACAGGAAGCTGGAGGCAGGAGCTGACACAGCAGCATGGAGGGTCCTACTTACCGATTCGCTTCTCATGGCTCAGTTGCTTTTTTATATAATCCAAACCATCAGCCCAGGGATGGCACTGCCCACAATGGACTGGGTCTGCCTCCACTAATCACTAATTAAGAAAATACCTTATAGTTAGAGCTTATGAACACATTTTCTCAATTGAGGCTTCCTCCTCTCTGATGACTCTAGATGTATGAAGTTGGCATAAAATTAGCTAATATAACAGGAAAGTAACATGGAACCAAGGAGGACAGTAGGGAAAAGAAAGTCCAGAAAGGAGGATCATGGGACATGAGTATTCTAAAGGGGGAAATCAGAAAATAAGGGAAATCATTAGCAGGGGGAAAGGTGGACGGGCAGCAGAGAGACATGAACTATCTAACAAAACCTCCAGTATGAGGCATGAGAAACCTCATTCCTGAGTTATTGATCAGGGGAGTCTGACAGACTCCCTGTAAATATAGGCTGTTGTCATTGTCCTTGCTTACCTCTGAGAATTGGAAGGTAAGGCCCTGTTGCAGCAGACACCACACACTCCAGACACAGAACTTAGAGGAATCAGACTGGAAATGACCTAGAAGGCTCCTCCCCTAAGGAAAGGCTATCATAGTGTAGAAATGTATTGTGTAAGCTGCTAATGGAAAAGATCAATTGGTAGTCCTGTCCATCTGTAAGGCCTGTGAATCACAAAAATGACTAATAAGATATCAAGAATGATGCCATGGGGCCTTCTATCTTGGGGCAACCAACAGCTGTCTAATTGAACTCCAATAAGAATTTAAGCCTGATACTATTAATGTAGGTGACTGCTCTTGAATGAAAATGTCATAGACGAAAGAGAAGAGCCTTCTACTTCAATTTTCATAAACCAATATAATTTCTAACTGTGTCCTAAATAATTATTCTTATGCCCACAGATAAGTGTAGTTCCATTCCTCATCAATGAAGCTTCATTTTGTAACAGACGAAGACAATTAGAATATCTACAACTGGTCCAAAAGCATAGAATAACTTATTGAGGGTTCTCAACAGCAGTGATACATCTTCAGTGCAGTCTCTACACCTAAGGCTCAGAAAAAATTGCTGAATAGGGGAGGGAGCTAGACAGAGGTCCATGACTTCTGCTGTTAGCTAATATCCCCAGATATTTTTGGTTGAACAAGACCAAAATAATGACAACACCAGTTGATACACCAATATAGATAGCAGAAATTCCACCTGGTCTCATCCCTAGATGAAGAGTTCTCAGTGCACTTCCCACTGAGAGAGAGCTAAGCATTTTCCTTCCACATAGGTTGTACAATCCCAAGTGGCCATCCCTGGACACATGTACATATGAGCAAAGTTAAATGGATACAGTAGATTACATATACATGTGTGCATATGTATGCACACATGTGTACATATATGCACATGTATATGCAAAAAACCAATAATAAATAACTAAAAATCTTAAACAAATAATAACAAACCAAGAATAATGAACGTGATTATAGCCAGAAATTTCTCTGGTCCCACCTGGTCTGTGGTCCTGCAGCTGCTTATAAAATAATCACTCAGGGGCTTATACTAATTACAAACTGTATGGTCTATGGCTTCAGATTCTGGCTAGCTAACTCTTGCATCATAAACTAACCCATTCCTATTAATCTATATGTTGCCACATGGCCATGGCATTACCAGTCTACTAGCATCTTGTTGCTCCTTTGGCGGCAGCCTGTCATCTCTTGCGACTCGCCCTTCTCTCTTTGCTTGGATTTCCCACCTGGCTGTTAGCTTTCTTGCTGAGGACAAAACAGCTTTATTTATTAACCAATAAGAGCCATACAAATACACAGCATACAAAAAGATATCCCCACAGCACTTCACCTTTTATGTCTAATAAAAAAGGAAGTTTTTAACTTTAACATAGTAAAATTATATATAACAAAACAGTTATCAAGTAAGTATTACAGTTACAATACTTGAGAGAGGAGGTAAGGGACAAATTGGAGTGGGGAGAAGGGAGAGGGAAGACTAGCAGTGATGAAGGTGCATAGTTAATACAAGAAGTTCTCAAAAGAATTATAATAAGAAAGCAAAAAACAAATCCTAAGAAGAAAGATGGTTTTAATATCATTTTTAAAAAGCTCAATCACATGAGCAAACTTTTCTTACAACTATCACTTAACTCCCCTTTGGGAAATCTGTGGAATAAGCAAATTTATCTACCAAAAACTTAGGGCCATTTTACAAATAACTGCAAGTCATCAGATTTTAAAATGATATGACAATGAGACATTTAGAAGTAGCTATCCAAGGCTCTAAACCCCACAAGTGTAACATGAATCTTAAATGGTCTTATTAATAAAAACAAACCCAGAGCCAGGTATTGGGATGAATGCTGAAAGATCAGAGAAACAGAACAAGCCACAGCCAATCTCATCTCGCCAATTCCTCAGCTGATATTATTTCCTCAAACTGGAAGCCTCTGAGTCCTCATTCAAATGGATCTCAGCTGAACTGCTGCTGAAAGCCTAAAAGCTTAACCAGTCTCTAGTTCCTGGTCCTCACACAGTAATATACCTTTCTGCTTCCTGCCATCACTTCCTGGGATTAAAGGCATGTGTCTTTCCCAAGCAAGACATGAGATCTCAAGTACTGGGATTAAAGGCATGTGTCACCATGCCTGTTTCTAGTGTGGCTTTGAACTCACAGAGATCCGGATGGATCTCTGCCTCCAGAAAGCTAGCATTAAAGGTGTGTGTGCCACCATTTTCTGGCCTCTATGTCTATCTAGAGGCTGTTCTGTTCTCTGACCCCAGACAAGTTTATTAGAGTGCACAATATACTGGGGGACACAATATCACCACACACAAGTATCTAAATTAATTCAACAGTTTAACATACTCACCATATAAGCACAGAACAGAGAAATCTCAAATCAAACCTACAGAATCCTCCAACAAGCAATAGTACTTGATATTCTACTTTCTAGGAAGGGAGCATGATAAAGCAAGAAAATGAGAAAATGTTGGAAGATCCATCACATCAGTGAAGCCAATTTCTAAACAGTACTAGGTAGGAAGACACATTGCCACAGACTCCCAGGCTTATGCCATGACATTTCATTATTTTAAACCCACAAGTTTCAAAGGTGTTGGGGTGATGTGCTTATCTCAGGGCTTTGAATAATAGTTTTGAGTCAAAGGGGGATTTCCAAGTTAGCCACAGCTGACCACAAAAGACAAGCTAATGAGCTTCTTAGCTACCTTGTCTGAGGCTTGATGTTCTCACTTACAGAGGTTTTTTACTGGGTTTTGAGCATGCTAGGCTCTTTATTAACCACATGCTCACTTAAACAAAACTGAAGTTTGCCAATGCTTCTATTCTGCAAGTTCTTCTAATGTAAACTGCATAGCTTGATGATTCACCTCTCACTTACTAAATGTAGATGCAAAGAGCTGAAATGGAGTGCCCGGATGAACTGAATGATCATTTTCCTGAAATATTAAGGATGAAGTGCTCTTAAAACAGACACAAGCATTACCCCCTTTAACATACATCATATCTGTTAAACGCTGAGAATATCATTTGTATGTTTTTGTTTACATTCAAGAAAAATGTAACGGGTAATTTTTATTGGTTACCCAGTGAATTCCATAAAGATACTTCATAAAATTATATAATACATTGTGAACTTGTCTCCCCCATGTCCCTCATGCCCTCCTCTCTCTTCCAGCCTCCTGTTAGTCACCTTCTTTTCCCCCAAACAACTATGCTTCTATTTTTATAGCATAGGTAATTTGTCTTCTCTTTTCTATAATTTGAAACCCTGGGTACACTTTGCCCCTTCCATTTGAAAAATTACACTTTATTAGATATTCTACCAGAGACAAAATTTTCTTCTTTTCCTTTTTCTTGCCTCTGTGACTGTGTGTCACACTATCATTTAAGCCACAGGTGCACTTCAGAAAGCCTAGGTCTATTCCTTAGTCATAGTTCTAAATAACAGAAAACTCCCTGTTAGCCCAAGAAGCTTTTTCATGTCATATTTTTCTTTTTTCTCAAAGATGAGCAGAACAGACTGAGGAAACTGTACTTCCTGCATTTGTGAAATCATAGTGTTATCTGTTTTCCGGGACATCTATAACAATACTTATATTGGAAGAGCAACTTGAATATTTACAATCTAATAAAGATGTGGAAGAAAAATTCAACACACACACACACACACACACACACACACACACACACACACACACACACCTGAGAAGCCAGTATTTAAGTTAGGAGATATGGGTTTTAAGCTGATAATCTATATAACCTTGGATGTAGAAATCACATATACCTGCAACTGTGTTAATTGGGAGGCATAATAAGAGCAGGAAGAAACAGGCTGTAGCTATAAACTACAAAGAACTCCATGATGAGAATAAAGCTCAAGATAAACATAAAAAAAAAGACCCACAGGGTCAAGAAATTATACAAAAGAGACATTATTGATTTCATGGAGATATGAATAAAAAGGAATCGAGTATCCACTTATTCGATCTACCAATTCCTCTGTATTCCTTTTAAGGGATCCTAATCTAGACTTTCAGTATATCTCCCCACAAGTACTTCAGTGCCCCTTGAATGACCTCCTTTCCTCTTCCAGGGCTCCAAAATTTTTAACTGTTATGATGACTTGAGGCAGTCTCCTTTCTTTAGAAGCTTTAGTGATCCTTATTGTCGTTAAGATAAACTCAGTCTACTCACAGTCAAATCCAGGGAAATTCATATTTTGCTCCCTACTGACTGGTGTCCACGGTATGGGAAAGTACTCTGCACTACCAGAAGATAAAGGTGAACACTAGCCCAGCTACACACCTCTCAGTCTACAATGGTGAGCAGCCTGCAAGAAATATTGGTGCAATAATGGCATAAAAGTTGTAAGAGTAACAAACTATCTGATTGGAATTAAGACCCACTCTATGAGATGGAACCCAGAGACTAGATAGACCAGGGACCTAGGGGCAAAAACAAATACCATTGTTCAGTTAAAGGAACATAGCAAATAAAATGACTCCTAATGACACTTTGCTATACTGATAGGTTAGTGCCTTGCCCATACAATCGTCAGAGAAGCTTCCATCCACAGTAGATCAAAACAAATTCAGAAACCCAAAATTGGACAATGTGCAAAGAGTGAGAGACCCGGAAACACTCAGTCATAAATGGGATGTCTCCATCAAATCCTTCACCTCAGAGATCAGGGAATTCTTCAGATCAGGAAACTCTTCAGGAGGCAGAAAGATTGGAGTGGATTAAGCTACACAACTGTCTCCCTATGTAGAGGACTGAGTCCAGTCCCAGGCATGCTCCACAGCTGTTGATCTAAATTTCATGAGTTTTCACAAGTTTGGTTTGGTTGTCTCTGTAGATTTCCTCATCATGATCGTGATGCCCTTGCTCATAGAATCCCTCTTTTCTATCTTCGACTGGACTCCTGGAGCTCAGCCTGGTGTTTGGCTGTGGATCTCTGCATCTGCTTCTGTCAGTTACTGGAGAAAGGCTCTATGATGACAGTTAGGGTATTCACCAATCTGATTACTGGGGTTAAACCAGCTCAGGCACCCCCTCCACTATTGCTAGTAGTCTAAGCTGGGATCATCCTTGGGGATTCCTGGGAACTTCCCTAGCACCCAGTTTCTCCCTATCCCCATGATGTCTCCCTCTATCATGGTATCTCTTTCATTGCTCACCCACTCCATCCCTATTCCAGCTTGACCATCCTGTTCCCTTATGTTCTCATTCCCCATCCCCTACCCTCCATTGCCACCTCTCGTCCCCAGTTTATTATCTATTATCATCTATTTCCCCTTCCCAGGGTGATCCATGCATCCCTCTTAGGGTTCTTCTTGTTAGCTAGCTTCTCTGGAGCTGTGGGTTATAGTCTGGTTATCTTTTGCTTTACATCTAGTATCTATGGATGAGTGAGCATGTGTCCTTGTGGCATGTCCTGCGGAGCCTGCATGGGACTGGACCAGGCCCTCTGCATAGAATGACAGTTGTGTAGCTTGATCTGCTTAAGAGGTCCCCTGACAGTATGATCAGATTCCATCCCCGGTGCATGAGCAGGCTTTTTGAAGCCAATACCTATGATGAGACACCTTGTACAGCCTTGAGGCAGGGGGAAGAGCTTCGGACCTGCCTCTAATAAATGTACTTTCCCATGGAGTCCTTACCTTCTTGTAGGAGGGAATAGGGGGAGGGGTTGGAAGAGAGAGGCTGGAGAAGTGAGAGGAAGGAAGAGGGGAATTTTTGGTTGGTATGTAAAATGACCAAATATTTTTTTCTAAATAAGAAAATAAAGATGGACTGGAGCCAGTGAAGAGAGAAGACACTGAGGAAAATGAGAATTTCTAAACTCAACAGGACTGACACACATATGAACTCACAGAGACTGTAGTAGCATGCACAGAGCCTGCAAGATATAAGTCGTGCAGGTCCCCCGTGCTAAGAGGGGAAGTGGACACAAGCCTCATCCCTAACCCAGAAGCTATCTACAACTGATAACACTCACAAATAAAAAATTAGTTTCACTAGGTATACAAACCACACTTACAGGCAGTCTCCAACACAAAGCTAACTGTTAAATGATAATTTTTGGAGGGTTCTTCTCTGGGCATCCTGTTTTCACCTTACAGATCTTTTGCCTATATTTTGTGTTTTCTGGTTTGTTTTTATGGATTTTCTGGGTGTGTAAATGCGTGTGTGTGTCTGCATCTGTATGTGTCTTGTGTTTTTTTTGTTTGTTTGGCTTTTTTTCTGTTTGTTTTATCCAATTCTGGTTTGTTTTTATTATTATCATCACCATTTTAGATGACTGTCTGTTATTCCAATGAGAGAGAGAGAGACAGACATGTGGATTTGGGTGGGGTGAGGAGGTAGGAGAATCTGGGAAGAGTTGGGAGAGGGAAAACCATAATCAGAATACACTGGATGAAAACAGTTTCTACAAAAGTCCTTTTCTCAGTCCATGAAACAAGCAGTAGAGCATCGTAGCTTTTGCATTTTAAAGTATAGTAATCTTGTTCACAATAGAAACATAGGACAGGTGAAACAGCTCAGTGGATAAATACTATTGCCTTTACCCTGAGATCCGCATGGTAGAGCGCACATGGTAGAGAGAACTAGCTCCTGGGGGCTGTACTCTGACATCCACCCATGAATGCACTCTCTCTCTCTCTCTCTCTCTCTCTCTCTCTCTCTCTCTCATACACACACACACACACACACACACACACGCAGAGACAGAGAGAACAAATAACAATTTAAAGGAAAGCATTTCATTATTTAATAAGTGAAAAGGGCATAAAAAAAAAAGACAAAGTAAAAGAAAATTAATGCAAAGTAAAAGAACTTGGGAATCTTATATCATAGTACAATTATCTGAGATTTCATTGGCTGTAATTGAAATTCATAAATTGTTAAACATTACTCTTTCTGAGCTTGTTTAATTCAAATAAAATGATGGATTTGAAATATATTTATTGCAATTCATGCTAAATCTCTATTACTGGATAACCTCTAAGTAATCACTAATAAAATACTAGAAATGTCATAGATACTTGAAAATGTATAGAAATAATTGGAATTTGGAAAGAAAGTTTTTTTATTTGTTTAAATAACACTTCATTATATTCCAGAAGAAAAATGTCATAAGACATAAAATACTATAAAAAGAAAGATATTTCTGTCTTTACCAGTGTTATCATATCCTAATTGTGTTGAATTGTAAACAATAGACTTCATCTCAGAAAAGAAGAATTTGTGGCAGTGTCTGATATGCCTGGGTTGTTACAGAGCAGAAAGAATTGTAAAACATGGAAGAATTGGGGAACGAGGCCAAGAGAGGCCACTGGTTTTGTTACACAAGATCGAACCAGGTCAGCAAATATGAAATCACCTACCCAGAACAGAAAGAAATGGCATAGCTGAAATTTTGAAATAAGCCAGTGATACTCAATATTTACAAATGGCTATGCATACAAGAACTCATGATTGTTTTCCTGTTACATATTCAGAAGCAGACATTCATAATGAGTGGTGACAATTACTTTCACTTCTATTTCTTTTACTTCCTCATAATATCCTGAAGAAAATTGGAGGCGAGATATATGAAATAAAACATGAAATAAACGAGGAAGTGATAAATTCAACCCTAGAGGGAGGACCTCACAAAGTGATGTTTGCGGTTCTGAGAATTTTAGTGGTTTATCAGTACAATGTAATGGATATCATATTCACAATGCTGACAAGATAACACCTAACCAAGTTGTAGAGACCAAGCTATATGCTGGGATGAGTTACTCTGTATTGAGTCAAGAGTGACATTCAGGCTGTGCCTTGCCCCGAGTGACTCCATTTTACACAATAACAGCTGGCTCCACTGTGAATGTTAATGCCATATCAGAATGATTCTGCGTCTCCGTCTCCTTTAAACACACAGACAGCTACCATGTGCATCCAGTGCAAACCATGGGCATAGACTGATAAATTTCTTCATAGAAGTAACAAGTGCCACTCATGAACATATAAAAGTAGAGGGAACTGTTGTATCAAAACTACTTAGAAAACCCAGTCCCGTGAACTTGTCAAATACAAATCAACAAAAGCTGTAACGCCCATACATGCATGGGCATTGAGATCACTCGGTAAATTGTAAACAATAAATTGTGAACTTGCTATTTGTGGTGGTCTGAAAGAAAATGGCTCCCAAAGGGAGTGGCACTATCAGAGGTGTGGCCGTGTGGAGTAGGTTTGGTCTTGTTGCAGGAAGTGTGTCACTGTAGGGGTGGGCTTTGAGGTCTCTTTTGCTCAAGCTTCACTCAGGGTGACAGTGAGTCTACTTCCTGTTGCCTGCACATTCAACACGTAGCAGCTCCTTCTCCAGCACCATGTCTGCCTGCACACCACCAGGTCTCATCATGATGAAAATGGACTAAATCTCTGAAACTGTGAGTGAGCCACACCACTTAAATGTTTTCCTTTGTAAGAGCTGCCGTGTGGTCATGGTGTCTCTTCACACCAATAGAAACCTGAGCTAAGACACTGTTATTCAGTAGGTGCCAACATGATAGAAGGCACAAATGTATCATCTCTGTTCCTGACACACCATGCTCATTATAAGCAGTGATGCAGAGAAACTGCCAAGCTAAACTGTTCTTTGTATAGAAATAAAGATTTATTGGAGATCAGACTGCGAAGGTTGTCTAGAGGGGTGGATGGGAGGGGAACAGAGAGAAAAAAGCAAAATGGCAGAAAATTCAGCAGATTTTATATGACAGTCAACAGGAGGGGATCTGGACTGATAAAGGCTGTCCAGACTGACCTGGAACTAGGCACCCTTGCCCAAGGTAGTTGATGTTTGGGGAAAGGTTAAGGACGGTCCCTGTAGGATTACAGGTGATTCCTTACATGCAGGAACACATTTTAGGAGATCTGCTTTTCTGGTAAATGGAAACCCACCTTAGGCTTGTTTAATCTGATAAGAATCTTCTTGCTTACCTGACCAAATTCTTTCCATTTAGGATAATGTCACCAGCACTGACTTGGAGAGGGCAGGAACTTTGAACCTAACACACATGTTTTAAGTTCTCAGGAGAATCCTTTCCAATAAAGTCAGTTCGGAGTCATGTGTGTTCATCACTCTGTGTCTGTGGGACCATTGCAACAGAAACTTGCAATACTAACATAAATTCAATTTAAAATGAATCTGATGGTTTTCTTTCTTTGCTAATGCCCCAATGGATGTTAAGTCACACTAATGGAGAATAATACTCATTTTGCCCAAGAATTTGTTAAATCATCATCTGTTGCTTTAGTGGAGAGCTGTGCCTTTCGTTTTCACTTTCTCTGTGTATATTTTCTGCCTGTCTCCTGATTTGTCTTCCTGTGCTGCCTGTCTTCCGGCTGCAGCCCTGTCTCTGTGTTCTGCTTCAGTTTATTGGCTTCGGCTTCTGCTCTCTTTTGTGACCTCCATGTCATCCTTTCTTCAGTTCACCTCTGTCTCAGCTGCCCTCCATATATTTGTAGGAGCCTAAGGTCAAGGAAGGGCTCATCTGACTGGGTTGAAAATCTAAGGAGAAGGCAGGGAACAGTGTAAACCAGATTGCCAAGCAGCATGCTTCCTTCAGAAAACTGGACTCCCACTGTGTGGCTCATGACGTGATTCCTCAGCAGAGATTTCCACACATTTCTGTATAGGTAGACTGAATCTCTAAGGGTTGATCAAACTGTCAAGACACCTCAGATTCTCCACTGATGGGAAACTCCAGCCACCACCCTTAACCAGTAACTTCACTTGCTTCTGTATCTACTCTTTGAAAGCACAGAGATTTGTACTTTGTACTTTGTATTTTCTATGACTACCAGAAAAGTTGTGGAAAGTTTAACAGCTTCGACAACGTTATTTGCTCTCCCATAAATTTTAATTCTAGAAGGCCAATAACACAGGTGCCAGTGTCTGCACTTCCTCAAGGTTCTATAAATCATGTTTCCATGCTCACTGAGTTGCTGGCAGTATCCAGCCCTTATAGTGTTTAGATTGAGGCCTCATACCCTGCAGGCTTTCAGTTCTTCTTCTCTGCCTTCAGACTCGAAGGCCTGTCTTTGTTTCTCACTCTTGGGGTTGCTTATCTCAAAGCTAGAATCTACACCTTAATTTTTTCTGTGCTTATAATACCTTATCTCCCTCTATCATATATCTCTTTCCTGTCTTTGCTGGATTAAGTTTTCAGCTTTGAAGGATTTATGTGATTAGAGTGGGCTTACTGGCATAATACAAAATAATCGACTTTAACATCTTTCTAGTAACTTAAGTTACAACTGAAAGGCTTTTTAAAAAATATATTAAGTGGTATATTCATGGACTCTGGGATTAGGGTATAGGCACCTTTAGAGACAAATATTCAGCCTACAGTATGATGCTAATCCTTCCTTCATTTAAAGCCTGTGTATAATGCTCATTTGGAGTTTTTCAAGCTGCTTGAACTCATAAAGGACTTTTACTTGTTAAATCTTTACTTTTTCCTTTTAAATCCCAACCAAACTATGTCTTAAAATGGTTACCTATCATAATGTACTTTATTTGCCTGAGTTCCTACGAGGAATACTACCATCTCTCAGTAGCCCTCATTGCGTAAGTTAAATATTCACTAAGACACCTATCTCCTCTTCCTTCCTCAGTCACTAGCCCGGCTCTCTTGATACTTACTTGTGAAGAATTTTAGAAAGCCACACGGGTTAAAATTATCTCAGCAACTAATATTTTCAGGAAAAAGTTCTTGCTTTTCCTTAGAACACTATTGTATTATGAACCACAACAACAAATAGCATGGTATGATAGCCCTAGGGGTGCAACAATGTCATTCATATCTTAGTGCTAATCCATAGCTCTCTAATTGGACTTAAAGTGTGTTACAACGTGAGGGAAATCATGCCTGATGTTAGAAACCTGGGGCTAGTGAGGTCATGCATCTTAGAGGAGAACCTACTACTGCCATGTCACTCAATGGGAATGATCCTTAACCGCATTCTTCGTATCAGTCCTTATGCTGGCAGGTAAGTGTGTCACTTGCCTATCATGAAAGAAATATCCCTTTGCAACAGAAGGAGACCACCACAGAAAGCCACAACCAGTCAAACTGTGAAGACCAAGTGACTGCGAGTTATGCAGTCACACTTGATACATCTAAAACAGAACTCCTGCACTGATGGCTCTGGAAACATGGAAACGGAGGCATCATGATTTTAAGATCTAAAGGACCAGGAAACCTACTATGAGATTGTGTCTTCTAGAAATGACAGGGAAGCTATACCCATGGTACTTCAACAATATGGCTGCCTAAACAAGACCTGGAAAAGGACAGCACCAATAGGCATGCTAACATGAATGGGGAACTCTCACAGAGGTCCAATGCAGAGACAAATAACTACAGGCAACTAAAAACTGCTGAAAATGGGAGACATAGTCTTCCCCAGGGATGAGCTCCTAATTGGTTATTCTAGTACCAAGTGCTCAGCCTTAAAATCATACACACACAAGCAACAGTAAATCAACTTAGTGGGTTAGCTTTATATATTGAAGAGTATTTTTTCTTTAGTTGTTATTATCAACTATATGTATAGGTATATATATATATATATATATATATATATATAAAACAATTTTGAGAGGGAACAAGGGGAGGCACATGGAAGAAGGAAAAGAAAGGAAAGGGGCAAAGTACTATAATTATATCTTAATTTAAAAAAGAACAATGTGACAAATTGCCATGAGCATGCTATAGCACAAATATGTTTTTGTCTTTAATATCATATTTTATTAAGCAACAATAAATTCACATGAGGTGTCAAGCCCATGTCTACCCAGGTCCAGAGTCATCCTCAATAAACAGTCAAAAGCTGCTTATAAAATGGAGTCTTGTGGCATGCCACAGGTAGAAGTCCACTGTTTCATACAATGTAGAGTAACTTAGAGCCAGGCACAGCTGATCGGAACACAAATATCAGGCTGTATATTCTAACAGTCACACCAAAATACAGCTGGAAAAGAGGCATTCTAGTCTCTACAAGTTTGGGATGTACCTACAATCTCTCTTCTGTAAAGTTATCAAATATCTGAAGAAATATTTTCCACTTAGCCAACAAATCTAACTAACTTCCCCAAGGGCTGATATTACAGGTCTGTGCCACCCTGCCTACCACCATTTAATTATTTTTAATGTCTAAATAACATATTTTATTCTCTGTAGGAACCACAGTATTTGTCTGTTCATCAGTTGATGAAAACTTAAATTTTTATTTCATTTTTGGCTGTCAACAATGCTACCAAAAACAAAAACAAACAAACAAATAAAAAAAACTGTGAGAGTGAAGATGTCCCTTCACATGCTCATTTCTTCTCCTTTAAATAAATGCCAAGTCGTTTCACTGATTTTTTTAAACAAAATTTTCAAATACTGTTTTCTAGAATGGATATAGAGACATTGTCAGCAATAAGGTGTCTGTATCCCCTTTAGTTTACATCAAAATCCTCACCAGCCCTTGGTAGCTTTGGTGTTTGGTTAATAGTCATTCTTACTGGAGTGAAGTACCTTACTGGGTTCACCTTTTACTGACGATTACTGATGTTGCGCTTTTTTTTTTCATAGAGCTGTTGGCAATTTATGATATGTATGTGTACATTTGTATGTTTGCTCTAAGGGTTCTTGTTCCTGAATCAGGCTCTTACTATGTAGTAAAACCAGCCTCAAACTCATGACCCTTCTGCCGGAATTTCCTAAGTGCTGCCATTATAGGCATGTGCCGCCACAATTGACTATTATGCTTCTAAAAGCAAATTCATCTCACTAGAAAGAAATCCATCTCACTAGTAGTGGCACACAGTAAAACAGCAGAGATGAATAACCTTACAGAAAAAAAAAGGATCCAATATTCATATACAGATTGTTCCATGTAGCAGCTTAGAACTACATAGTTTCACTAGTTCACAGAATACATGCTGGCCATGAAAAAGTCTTAATAAATTTTTTAAAGGATTCTTTAAAAATTAACTTTTGGGCAAAAATAGCATCATATTACATATTTTCATACTATAATTACATAGAAGCAGAAATCAATAGTGAGAGAAAATTTGCAAACTACAGGAATTTATGGAAGTTAAAATTTTTTGAACAATCAGTATGTTCCTGAAGAAATCAAATGGTAAAAAAATCTAAAAATGATCTTGAAATAAGTGGAAATAAAAAGCCTCTACCAAATTTATGGGACACAGAACATACCACTGCTGAGAAAGAAGCCCTTCATGGAAAAAATCAGAATAAACAGCCTCACGGTGAGTGTATTGAACTGAAAAAGCAAATCCAACATCACAGAGAAGGATGAGGGAGGGAAGGACGGAAGAAGAGGGAGGGAAGGGGAGAGGGAACAGAGGAAGGGAGAGAAATAGACTAGAAAAGACACAAATGCACAAAAGATCAGTGGAACAAATAGTTGGATTTGGAAAAGATAAACAAAATTGGAAAACTTAAGGGGAAAAAAAGAAAGCTGACTCAGATAAATAAAAGCAGAGATGAAAGAAGAGGATTCACAGCTGAACACAAAGGATTATTAGAGACTAGAATTAAAAATGACTTGTCAAGGAAACGGAAAGATGAGAGAAGAAAGTGGTACATTTCTTATGTGTGGAACCTATCAGAATTGAATCTTAGAGCATAGGAAACCTGAACAAAGAATTAACAAATTGAATTAATAATTTCTAAAAATTCTCTCTCACCAATGAAAGTACAGGATGAGTGGCTTCATTGCTGTGTTTTACTGGCTTTTGAAGACATGCCATGGATTCTTCTCAAACTGTTTCAAAGTAAAGAGTGAGAGGAAATACTTCAAATATAGCCTACATGGCCAAGTTGTCCTGTTACCAAACCTAGCCCATAACAGATAAAAACTATAGACTAATATTTCTGATAAACAAAGGCAAAAATTGTCAATAAAACACCAGGAAATCAACTTTGAAAGCAAAAAGATTATACCTCTACTTCTTTGGGGTCAAGTGGAGTTTATCTCCAGTGGTAAACAACAGTGCTAAACGTGCACAAATCAGCAGATGAGATAAATAACATCCACAGAACAAACTGAAGCACACATACACCAATGTGATCATCTCAAAGGTGTAGGAAAAGTATTGGATAAAACTCACCATCTGAACCTGATAGGAACCTTTAATGTGCACACCTACCCCAGCCCTGCCACTAATAGTAAGTAAAATAAATTTGGGATAGAGAAATGTGTCTCAATAGAAAAGGGAGGACTCTGTATGACTAACTCACACACACCCAATGTTCTGAGAAAGGAAAAGTTGAAACCACTTCTTCTGTGATTACAAACAAGACAATGCTTTCACCCATACTCAAGATAGTTCCAGAAGCTCCCACAGAAGCAGTAATATACAAGGAAGAAACAAAGACATTCAAAGAAGAGAGAAGGGAGCCAAATTATTACATAGAAAAATATAAAGCCTTTACCAAAGACAGCTAGACATGATAAGCAAAGTCAGTAAGATTTCAGAATGAGAAACCAACATACAAAGTCAAGAGATTTCTTATGCACCAGTTATGAAATTGCTAAAAGAAGAAATGAAGAAAATCTCTCATAGTTAAAAAAAAAGATATCAAGGAATAAATTTAACAAAGTAACTTCATGATTTCTACAATAAAAACTATAACATACTGAGGAAATACATTGCAGATGATGTGATGAATGAAAGGACCCCCTTGTTCATGAATTAGGATGATTAACATTGCTAAAATGGTCATATCACCCCATATTATCTCCAGACTCTGGAGTTTCTATCAAAATATAAATGACATTCTTTATAAGTTAGACAAACACCATGAAAGATATCAAACAGCTAAGAGATTCCTGACTCTAAAATGTAAGGGAAATTTGAGACCCCCAAGTTATAAAACTGACAGAAGAAAGGGGTGCTTCAGGACATTCATTGACCTGGGCAAAGATGTTTGGGATGTGACCTTAAAGACACAGGCAACAATTGTTATTATTAAGATGTTTACATTTGAGTGCCTTCTAGATTAACTTTTCAAGTCCAAAATGGACTATTTTTCAAGACAGGAAATGCCAGACCAAATACACCATTTCCCTTCAATGTTCTAAGTCTGAAAAAACCACATGGTACTTGTCAACCAAAAGCCAAGATATGTTCCCTTTGGTGGGGTAAATCAGCAATGATGACAGAATTAGTACTACACTAAAGTGGTGTGTGGTGCCTGTCCTTTGTTGAAAACAAAACTCTTTCTATTTTTTTTTTCAGTCAGAGTAGCCAAAAGCCATAAACTGTCCAGAAGACTTTTGGTAAATCTTGGGCCCAGCTGTGCTGAGCAAAACTCCACATGCAAAGGTAAGAATGAATCATCCTGTGTTTGGTAGCCACGTGTTCCCAAATAACATTGTGTTTGTTGAACTGTAATCAACACTGAGTTTAGATGCTGTTATCAAGCAAAAGGCTACATTTGATTGGAGAATGAAAGTTTTACCATTGCAAGTCAAAACTTCTTCCAGCTTTTAAAGTGATGCCTAGTCACAAGATTTTCTAGGGCATAATTGAATTATTACCCCATTATATTTAAAAGAAGAACAAAATATCTGACAATTGATCTGGGCATGATGGTGGATACATTAATTCCCAGCACTTGGGTAGCAGAGGCAGGTAGGATCCAAGTCAGCCAGGGTTATATAGTGAGAACCTATCTTTAAAATAGATAGATTAGATAGATAGATAGATAGATAGATAGATAGATAGATAGATAGATAGGTGGTAGGTAGATGACAGATAGGTAGGTAGAGAGATGACAGATAGGTAGGTAGATAGAGAGATGATAGACAGGTAGACAGATAGATTATAGATAAATTATAGATGTAGATAAATAGATTATAGATAGATGATAAATCTAGCAACTTTTAATCTAATTTTAATGTATTTTTCATTCTAATATGTAAGTTTTATATATTTTACCCTTGATAGATGCAGAAAAACTAAATTTCTGCTTGACAATTTACAGAGAACATAGGGGAAATAATAACTATAAAGAGAATAAATTTGAATACATAGTTATTAATTCCTATGCAATTTTATTTTTAAAAATAGACTACTCAAATATGATATGAGGAGTTGTTACTTTTTGAACAGTAGACTATGAATGGTAAACTAAAAGGGTGCATCTCTTACTATGATACATGTCAAATACTACAGAGCCCCCAAAGTATGTAAGACACTTTTACTTATTGGTATCTACTTTCCGTTTCATATACAATAGTACTTATTTTATTCAACAGCCCTGATTGTTTTGCCAACTGACAGGCAATTGCCTAGAATGTTCAGTTGGTCTTTCTTGGAGTCCTGTGTCCCTGCCTTGAACCCTGGTGAAAGCATAGAGAAAAGAGGATCTATAAGTTGGAAACATCGGGAATAAAATAACTAACCCCAGATGAATCATAATACTCCCAAACCAAGAATGCCTTGTGGCTAGTGAAATACACCTGCTTTCCTTGATAAAATATTTCAGACCTTGGTTTTTCCATGGCATTATTTGAAATAAAAATTGTCTCTCTTAAAGCTACATCCCAAGGGTCAGGATTAGTCCTGTTATAAGAAAGCACATGCTAACAGCATCCACATTCAGCCTGTGCCCCCATGAGTACCAACAGGCTTTGATATCTAGACATATGCTTTTGACCTTTGGATTAGCTGGAATGTTCTGTCTGTATAGAAAGTTTGCTATAATCTTTTAACAAGTTTCAAAAATGAACCAAGTGTTTAGAACAGTGGTTCTCAACCTACCTAATGCTGAAACTCTTTAATACAGTTTCTCATGCTGCACTGACCCCCAATAATAAAATTATTTTCATTGCTACCTAATAAATGTAATTTTGCTACTGTCACAGATTGTAATGTAAATATCTGATATACAGGATGTATTTTCACTGTTACAAATTGACCCAAAGTGGTCACAATCCACAAGTTGAGAGCTGCCATTTTATATCTCTTTCTCCTTTAAAATATTCTGGTTCTATGAATGTTTTTGTATTTCAGCTTTCTTAATCTAAATGTTTCCCCAAACTCTTTTAGGTCATTTTTAAAATTTATTCTTAAGACCAGATAGCTCACTTTTAAGAAGGTGTATTTATTTAAATTACTTCCAACCCTACATTTTAAATCTACTTGTGTTCATATAATTTGAGAAGAAATGAATCATTATCTGTTCAGAGGATTGTAGACTCCCACAGAGAAGTATGATTCCCAGTGCAAAATAGATGAGCACCACAACACCTATGCTTGGTGGCCTGTCATCATTGAGTGTGAGCACATTGTTGGTTCTACAAGACTTTTAGTGTTGCGCCTCATCATGTCATCTTAGCATGTCTGTTTAGAGACCTGTTTGTCTAGAGATGTGGAAGCAAATCGTTCAAAAAGAGAATTTGAATCATGTAATATTTCAACTTTAGTAGCCTTAATCATCCAGGGCAACTATTATTGACAGCATTTAATTATATACTTTGAAGTATACTTTCTATTTAAATTTCATAGAAGGTTTTGGATTTTCTTAAGAATTTTATTTTTAGACTTGGGTCCTAATCACAATCATACTCATTTCCAAACATGATCAATTCTGCCTGTCTTCCTAGTCTGTGTAAAGTTTGCTCCCACATCTCTATGATGATAGACATGTCTATGAAGCTTCTATAAGTGGCATGTTAAGAATCATGTTGAAAGAGATAAGTGCAGATATGAGCATGCCATAGCTTGGCTTTGAACTCCAGTGATCTACCATGAACATTATGGTCTATTCAGCCAGTGTTTTCAGACCATATGGCAGAAACAGAAGAAAACATTATAGAAGCAGCAAGGACTTCAACCCAGAGCCTAGAATAAACTAACCTGACCCATAGCCTAAAGCAGAATCAGCTAGCTGAATTGAACGTAGATTAGCCACACTGCAGCTAACCCACCCGTCCTGGTCTTTAAACCACTGGCTTCTGGCAAAGTTAGCTATGCATCAATACTGTGGCAATTCCTCAACAACAAAATGTAAGGTGCCATATCAACTGGACACATCTCCAAGCAAGAGCTAACTCTCTGGTTTTCATGCAACTGTAAAGAATATATGTTCAAAAACAGTCCTGAGCAGAAACAAGATGTCTTTAGACTATAAAGAGGCAGAGATATAATTAGGAAAACAAAACATCAAACAAACCAAAAATTACAAATGGCAGGAAGGGCAATGACTGTGGATATGAAGTCAGGATTAAACTTCCAGCCATCCCGGTGACCCTGTACTGACCACAAATAAAGTTTTCAATGCAATTCCTTGGATTATTCACATAAAATTGAATATCGGCTTCTTAGCCACCTATCACCATTGATAAATAGATTCTAAATGAAATACGGAGGTAAATTTAAAACACAATCACACAAATCCTTCATTGCAAATGGAAGAAAAGTTTTGTGACCTTGGATTACATAAACACTTTTAAAATTTAATGTAAAAAATGCAATCTGTAAAATAAACGGTAAAATGGATACTTTTTTTTTTAAAGAGTCTTTGTTTGACCAAAGATGTTAAGAGAGTAGGAATACTCAGAAATTTGGAGAAAATATTTGTCAATCACATTTCCAAATAAGTTCTTTTTTATTATTATTTTCAGAGCTGATCATTGCTTAATGCTAAAGCAGACATCACATTTAATAATATATGGGACACCTAATAATTATAATAAGCAATTGGGGAGATGAATAGATGGCTCTGTACTTAAGAACACAAGACTCATGTTTGGTCCCCAGTACCCACATTGGGTGGCTCACAACTACTTATAAATCTAGCTCCAGGAGATCTGACATTTGCCCACTGGCCTCCTTGACACCACAATAATCCTCTTAAACAGTTTACAGTGTGTGTTAAAATGTACATACATAGGCTTGGAAGAGAGAGGAAAAAGAGGATAGACAGTTATATAAAGAAATAGTTTTAAAAAATAGTCTTTAAAGAGAATGTAAAAGTAATATTAAAAATAAGCCACATAAAGATGGAAACCACACAGAGAGTCTGGGTTATACTGTCTTTGGAATTTTTAACTGAGGAAAGACATTTAATTATAAAGGCTGCTCAGTTAAACCAAAATGTATATTTGAAAGTTATTTTGACTTCAAAATTTGGATCTAAGGATATGTTGCTTTGGAAAGGAGGCTCTGTTTTTGTTTCCATAGGAATCAAAAGGCTATAGATTTGTTCCAGGTTAAGATGGATCAGATTTGATCAAATCAGACCTTCTGAGCCTCAAAAGATGGTACTTATCAACAAAGATTATAGCTGGTCTTCCCAGGACTTGACCATTACCTCAAATTTTCTCAGTATCCCCATAAGACAACCAGCACCCACAATTAGCAGTAAGTAGCCTAGAACACTATACCCACAGTCCCCAAAAATGTATTATGAATGTTTGTCTTTATTTCGGCTGTTGGTTACAAATTATTATTGGTCATATTCAATCTCTTTCTAACAGAAGAAAGGATGATATGATATAGATATGTAGGATATAGATATGATAGGATAAAAGGGTAGATTATTGAACCTACTTTTAAAGAGCAACAAATTGTTTAAAAATGTTTTACATTGCTATGGATTTTAGTTTATTGATACAAAGTTAATTTTGTTATACTGTATGCATATTTCTACTCTTGTTTAAAGTATTTTATTTTGCAACTCACTTGAAATTGTAGTGTATATTTAAGAAATACAGATTAATAATTAGTCATCTATGATAATCACACAGTCATGTTAGTTAAGTTTTCTAGGTATATGTAGATATATTTCCATTATGTAGGTAATCTTCAAACACTTCAAAGACCTACAGAATATGTCTCTTTAAATGTTTTAAAAATTTAGATTTTCCTGGACAGTGAGACACAGCTGCTCCTGGCAGCACCAATTTATTTCAAAGAGGGGGATGGGCATCGAATACATTCTATATGGAGTTTATCTTCGTCTTGACAAAAATAGCCATTTGGGCAAGAAATCATTTTTGCCTGGACTGATTGAGAAAATTTTGTATTGACTGGACATGCAGGACCCATGGAAAAGTGACAACTGAACTTTGCAAAATGAAATGGTCCTTCAGGTTCCTGCTTTGCAGAGGAAACTGCCAGACATTCTACAGGACACAGAGAAAAAAGTGACTGAGGGACTCTAGACCTATAGGCTGAAGACAGATGCCCCAATGCTGCAGAGGAACTTTGAATGACTGTCTAGGCAGGCAGGTGTCATTTTCAGAATTTTTGGAAGTTGCTTACAATGCATTTCCCTTTTACCTAGATAATATTATATCCTTCTGAGGTCTTTGACATAGTTAAAGACTAGGCAGTTATAATTTTCCTTGGTTATGATAAGAGATATGTTAGGTATGAAACCTTAGACTCACAGATATAGGATAAATAGAGTATTTTCTTTGAATTTTCCAAATACAAATGAACTAGATATTATCACTGTAATTATTGCTTGATAACTGTTTTGTTATGTCATTTTATTATGTTAAAATTAAAACCTTCCTTTGTGATTAAACAGAAAAGGGGAAGTGCTGTGGAATGTCGTTCTGTATGCTGTGAATATGTATTGCTCTGATTGGTTAATAAATAAAATGCTGATTGGTAGTAGCCAGGCAGGAAATATAGGTGAGGTAAGCAGACAAGGAGAATTCTGAGAAGCAAGATGACAGGGCAGAGCTGAGAAAAGGTACCAAACCATGTGGCTAAGCATATAAGAATTATGGAGTAATTTAAGTGCAAGAGTTAGTCAATATTAGGCCTGAGCAAATGGCCAAGCAGTTATAATTAATATAAGCTTCTGAGTGATTATTTTATAAGCGGGTCATGGGACTGTGGAGACCAGGCAGGACCAGAGAATCTTCTGGTTACATTACTTTAGTTGAGTCTTGTTGCTTGATCAGTTTAAGCTTGATATTATTGAAGATGTGTGTATCCTGTTGCTTACTTTATTTTGTATTGATGAAAAGTTTGATGCTGTTTTCTTATCCATTTTAATTTTTTTTTTGCATTCTTACCATATTTTACATGTCTGATTTGCCATCTGTGGCAAATTATAGAGGCTTGCAATTTTTTTTTGAAATTTCTTCCTTTTAGATGTGGTATCTGTTCCCTCTCCCTTTAGATCTGGGTCTGATTAGAACTGCTTTGACCAATAGAATGTGGAACTGACATTATGCCAGTTCTGGGCTGAGCTTGAAAAAAATAAAATTAAAAATTAAAAGTTTAAAAAGAAAAACAATTTGCAACTGCCCCTGAGTTCTTTTGAGCCTGAAGAGACATGAAAAAGTTCCAACTTCCCTCTGGGACAGATGCTATAGAAAGATTCTGAGCCCATTTGGACAGAGGACCAACTCAAAGGAGCTCGTCTTTCTAATTACCACTACTAAAACATAGGGTATGACTAACATCACTGACCATCTTGACTATTCTGGTCCCAAATAAATATCTTCTGACACTTACTGAAAATAATGTTAATGCAGAAGTAGAACTGCCAGCTCAGCCCTGCCAATCACCGAACCATCAAAACGTGAGGGTTAACAAATAAACAGTGATGTTGCTTAATATATCATTTTTCCTCAGCATATAGAAATATATTTTATAAATGTGACTTTCAGATGAGAGCATTTATGCATTTGTACATTTTATAAAATATATAACACTGCCCTCTACCAAAGGTAGACAGACACTCTTGACATGCATTGCCTCTTAGATGTTTAGTACACTTTCTGATGAATTGTATATTCTGATACTTTTCATTTATTGTCAATATTTTTTTTAATTTCAACCTTTATTTTTGTGCTCTTAATCTTTCTATACTAGCATTAGCATTGCTAATTTCATCTTAAATAGCCTATTGTTTCTTCCAGGAAAATGTATGTCCCCTTTACGTTAAAACTTTTTATTTGTTTATTTTTTACTTTATTTTATTTTTTACTTAGCTTACAAAATAGAAGCACTCTTTGTGATGTTCTTCTTACACCTGTTTTCTGTTAATTTCATTTATATTTTTATATATAACACATTCTGTTGTAAATATTTCAATTTGCATTATAATATTCACAAAGAACCCCTAAAAGAACTGAGGTTTAATTTTTCTGTCTTAAGGGGATAAATTTTTAATAAATTTCCATAAATGTGCAGAAGATTGTGTGAAGTTACTTGAAGGTATCCATTTTTGGAGACTTGAAAATTGTGTCCCACACCATCCCAAGTCTTCTGTAAGTTTCTTTTAGATATATCATTAACACAAAAGACTATTGAATAAATAGTATAAGCATCACGTACCATGACATTTTACCAGCAGCACCAAGATTTCAGATTTAAGAAAATAAAAGGATATGTGCATTGCATCCTAAGTTTTGAGAAATATATGCACTATGTTCATAAGGATGTCTATTGCCACCAAGTGTCTTGTTTATCATTAAATCATATTAAGGAGTCATGCATTCAGACACAGAGAAAACTGTATTGTGGTGGGGCCTTGAAGTAGTGGTTGGCAACTCACTGCCATTTCAAAAGTTATGTCTATTTTCATATACAGTATATGCACCAAAATATTTCCACCTGTTAGACCGCTAGTTTTAGTTCATCATCTTCAGCCAGGCTTGTTTGGTCAGTAGCAGCTGTGTGTAAAAGCCATGCACTGTGGAAACACACAAAAAAATTATATTGTGTATATAATCATGCCTTGTATCATCAGATGTTCAGTTGGCATTTGTGTTTGCTAACAACCTTTTACCTCATCATATTATAACTACCATGTAAACCTGATTGAAGACCCACTCTTGTATGAAATAAACACATTATCCAGTAATAAATTAACTTAATAAGGAACATTGTACACAGCGATGATGCTAAAATGGACCTTTGTCTATTTTGTCAAAAGGTGTGGTACTATAAAAGACAATTGTACTGATAATGATTACTGAGTAATTGATTGATAGAGCAAAACCATATCAGTGCAGCATGTATGTATTAGCTTGTAGTTACTATGGAGCAGTGATCTAGGTGTGTTAGCTGAATCCTCTGCTTCAGGGTCAAGGATAAAATTCAAATTTCATTTGGAGCTGGGATCCCATTTGAAGTCTCACTGGAGAAGCTTCCACAAGTTGTTGGCAGGATTTAGTTTCTTATTCTTTTCACTATTGTCAGAGGTAACCCTCAGTTACTTGTCAGATGAACGACTTCATTAAACAGCTTCCCACCCTGCAGTTTGTTCCACCTCACCCAAGGAAAACAGATGGAAGCCTTCTAGAAAGAGATTTTTTAAAAAATCAGAATCCAGTACAATCTATTCATGCATATGGCATCCACTCACTGTTCCACAGTCCATTCTTTAGTAGTATGTTGTAGATCCTGCTAATGGCAGCAGGGGGAGGGAGATATATAAAGACATAATTGGGGACTCCAGATTATTGTGAGCCTTCTTAGAGTCTGTCTTGGAGTTTGATCTCCAGTGCTTTGATAAATATCATAACTGAAAGCGACTTGGAGTAGGAAAAGTTTTATTTGGCTTATATTTCCCACTCACAGTCTATCATGAAGAGAAGTCAGGACAGGACCTTAAACAGGAACCTGAGGCAGGAACTGGAGCAGAAACCATGCGGGGGTGGGTGGGGGGAGATGCTGTTTACTAGCTTGCTCCCACGCTCAAGTTCAGCCACTTTTCTTACATCTCTCAGAACCAGCTGGCCAGGGATGGTATTGCCCATAATGGGATGATTCCACCCATATCAGTCATCAATCAAGAAAATGCCATATAGACTTGAATACAGAACAATTGTGTGGAGATGTTTTCCCACAGTGGTTTCCTCTTCCCAGAGGACTCTATCTTATGTTAAGTTGACTCATCAAGGAGCTAATCAGCCCTTTACTGAATTCCCACCTGGCCACATTAGGCTCCCAGGGAAACATGGAGTTGAAGTAGTGTTTCATTGTATTTTTCTTCTAAGGAAGGTGTGAAATTTCTTCTTACTTTACATGTTGTTGAGCAAAGTTGAAGTGTTGAGAGAACTGAATAGACACAACCGCTCTGGGTCCCAAGCAACAGCTACTCAAATGTTTTAGCTCCATTTTAGGGATTTTCAGCAGAGGTTAGGGGCATCTACATGCCCAGCGCTTGCAGGTCAGTGCGGTGTACAAAGCAGGATGTTGCATGGTCCCAAACCTCCTCCAATCTCTGCATAACTTGAGCTTTAAGAATATAGCAAATCTCTGTGTGCTCTGATTTCCCTGTCCACACCATGCTTATAAGCTGTCGTTGGTAAAGCACACTGAGATCCTCAGCATGGCTAATGGTCTCAATTATGATTGCATTCCACAGATTTCAAAACCTATCAATATGGGAGGAGATGGTCAATGGATGAAACTCTTACCATATAAATATGAGGACCAGATCTAAGATTCCCCCAGAAAAGAATGGGCAGGCATGGCAGCCTGCCTGTGATTTCAGGACTCAGGAAGTGAAGACAGGGGATCTCCAAGCAAGTTGGCTAACCAAACTGTCAGAATTACCAAGCTCCAGGTTCATTTCAGAGCCCCTGCCTCAATGAATAATGTAAGGAGTGTTTGAGAAAAACTCCTGATATCAGCCTCAGGCCTCTACACATACGTACATCCTAATATTATATAAACACACACACACACACACAAACACACACACACACACAATTGAAAACAAAAACCCTATCAATGTAGCCTCATCCTGAGGTCTTCAAAGAATAAAGTATGCCTTTGTTGCTTAAAGGGAGAAATCAGCATGTCACATGATTTTTCTTAGATTAAAATTAGCTGTGTATTTTCAGCAAACCCAACATTATAAACTTTAACATGTGTGATCCCTTGAATAATAACTTTAAACTAACCAGCACAACTGCCCCTTTGCAACTTGTAATACATGTATATCACCATTAGTCCATAATCTCTCCTTCTTATTTATCCCCAACATCTCATGTTAATTCACAATCAAAACCATGATATAACTTTATAAGTTCCCCCCATTATTTTAAAATATCTAACACTACTAGTAGATTGCTCTCAAGATCACATTCATCTGCCTTTCAAGTGGAAAGGACCACTTTCCCAATGGTGTTTCTGTCTACAGTGGGCTGGGTCCTTTTCATAATCTCTGATCAAGGAAATGGCCCATAGGCTTGTTTACAGATGACGCTTCCCAGATGGCTCTAACTTGTAGCAAGATGATTAGCTAAAAGTAGCCAACACAGAGTCTGTTTCATGTTCTGATATATATCTCTTGCAATGATTATGAGTACTTAGTTAATCATTTGCTAGCAAATACTATGTCTTTTTCATGACACACAAGGGGACATTCTGTTTCAATAAGTGTTCTTGCCAGCCACTCACATATTTTAATGACAGTATTGGGATGCTTTCATTTGTCAGCTGGAAAATGTAGGCTCAAATTTACAGGATATGTCTGTGACACGGACATAAGTTTGCAGAATACATTTGTAAACATTATTTAAGTTGTAGTTACATCCTTATTACATCTTTTCTTCCTTTGCTCTGATTTCTCCCCATAGATGTTATTCTATAGTGAATGATTTTTTTTTAAGTAATCTCAATTCTTTTTAGAAACTTTAGGAACAAAGTCAACATATAAACAAATGAACTCTAAGTGTTGAGCTATTTGTCTCAAGGAGCAAACAGCCTCTATACCTATAACATCTTTTTTTTTTTTTTTTTTTTTGCTAAATTTAAGTCCATTTGCTTCAATATGATTAAACCTATAGCTTTAATGTAGGTAATGTAGAATTCCCTGGCTAATGAAAAGATAGCTTCTAGTGTGTCTGAAAATTATTTTGTTATCATTAATTGTCTTTATCCTAAGGTAAACAACCTTTAAGCATATAAGGCAAAATATTCACTTATATAAAGCTATTTACAAATCTAAAATAAAAAGGAAGTAAAACTAGCTTCTGTCTATTAAGTAAAAACTAATTTTTCATACAGCCAATATAAAGGAGATATTTTGTACAAAAGTCTTCAGATTAAAAAGTCAACTAAATATGCTCAGCACAGATTTTCTCATAATTATAGTAGAATCACCAAAGCATACTTCAATATCATTAACAAATGCATGAATATAATATTTCTGTTAACATACTATTGAAGTCAAGGTAAAACTTTATGGAAATTATTCTATAGCCTTTTTAGAAAATGACTTTAAAGGCATAGAAAAAGGATTTCTAGTCTTCAGATCAATGGTTTGAAAGGAAAGCAAGTGTGATTTTTGTCTCTCAGAAAGGATTAGTGACTGATGTAATCAAAGGTTACTTGATACATGATCTTAAGAAGTAACAGGAAAAACTACTCTTCCCTTTAGAACAGCAAGATACAGACTGACTTTCTATTACCTTTGCAACAAGGACCAGGAGCCTTTACTTTTATCTGTGTCACACAGGGTTTGTTTATCTGGGAGCCTTGGGGCCTCTTGAAGTATGGTTGCTCTCAGAGAACAGACCTTTGCCATGGTCCTGTGGATATACTAGGTGTGCAGAGTATGAGAACTTCCTCAAAAGGAAGCAAAAATAAAACAGATCTTGAAATACAAAGGCACAAATAAGACTCCACATTCGAAGATGCTGGTCATAGTGAATTTCCCTAACTCCCTGCTGTTAGATAAATCCAGGGTGCAAGACTGGCAGGTTCCTTGGACTTATTAGTCTCGAGATTTTCAAAAGAAAAAAAAAAGGTAAAATTCCCTAACAAAAGACTGGAAAATGATGAACAATGGGTTTAGGATTGCAATCAGTTTCTGTTTCTCTGTCCACTGCTTCCTGTTCTAATAGCTTATAGTACTTCTCTGTAACTTCTCAGCAACTTTCACCAGTATATGAATGTGGTGAGTGAGAATGGAGTTTCCTTTAATTGTCTCTATTTCCACTGGAAAATACAGTTGTACATTTTTATAATCAAAGTTCATTCATTCACACAGGAAATCTCCTATCCTGGGAACTAAAACTTATATACCATCCCCACCCTTTCTTCTGAAGTAGGGCTGATTTCCAGGGGCTTTAAATCTTCAGGAACATTCTGAGGAAATGGGGACTAATTATGAGTTTTAACAAACACTTGATGTGGAGAAACAGTGGTAATGGGGAAGAGAGTTTGGAGTTCTTAGAAAAGGGAAACTCTTCAGCTATGTTTTTAAATTTTTAATTTTTGAGCTCATAATATCATGATTATCTCTTCCCTTTATTCCCTCAAAACCTTCCACGTACCTCTCCTGCTCATTATCAAATTCATAGACTCTTGTTCTTATGGGAGTGTGTATGTGTGTTTGTGTGTGTGTGTGTGTGTGTGTGTGTGTGTGTGTGTGTGTGTGTGTGTATGTTCCTAAACACATAAGTACAACTGTCTATTCTGTATAATGTTACTTTTATGAATACATTTTCAGAGCTGAGAATTGGCCCTTACATGACCAATTAGTGTGCCCCTCCCAAGAAGAGTTTCTTCCACTCTCTGCTTTTCTTGGTTGCTTACAGTTTTTGTCTAGGGTTGAAGCCTTAGGATCTTTCTTTCATCCACATTAGCGTGTCTATCAGTATCAATCTTGTTCAGGCCATGTTTAGCCAGCCATGATGACGAGACATCATGGATATATCTTCCGACATTCCTAGGATACACAGGCTCATAGCAAACTGCACTCCTGTGGTTCTTACACTCTCTCCGGCCCCTTTTCTGGAAGGACTCTGAGCCTTAGGTGCAGGAGTTGTAGTGTAGATGTATCATTTGGGACTGAGCTCTAAAACTCTATACTTTGATTCATTGTGGTTTTCTATAATGGTCTCTGTCTATTTCAAAGTTTCCTAAATAAGGCATGAGAACTATCCTTATATGTGGGCATAAAGGCAAATATTTAGAATGTAGTTAATGATTATGCTGATTTATTAATGTGGAAGCTGTAGGATCTTCTCCAAGAGCCATGACTTCACTAGCCCTTGATAGTTGGCTTCAGTACCAGACATGATTTCCCTCTTGTTGAGTGAGTCTTCAGTGCAATTAGAAACTTTTTGGTTATAGCCAAGGTGTGTATGTTTTAAAAAGAATGTTATATTCCAAAATTTCTGAGAACCATTGAGCTACATGCTTTTGTCTATACATACATTTTGTCTTGAATATGTTCAAGGCATCAGGTTGGGCAAAACAGGTCACAAAAATGAATGGGACAAATGTTTAAATCATCAAAATTAAAAGACCAATATTTTGACGTTCTGAATTATATTTTGAGACTGCCTCGAGTTCCCTGGTATATAACTCCTAAAAATCTTTGGAATGCTTAAGGTGATAAATTTCCTTTTATATGCCTGGCAGGTCCTAGGCAGCTTCCAGATGGGAGAAAGAATAAGGCAAGATTTTAGTGTGGTAGCTATCTGTGGACAAGAGATGGCTGAAGGTTAAACTGGTCAACTGAGATTGGTAAATTAAATAACCATGCCTATGTAAGGAAGCTCTAGAAAAATCTAAAAGCTCAAGGTTCAAAGAACTTTCACACAGCAGAACAGGTTGGGGTGATCCTTGGAGGACCTAAAGAAGGCATGGATGATTCGTCCCCTACCTACACCCCTTCCTCTTCATATTTTGTAATCATAATAAACTTCATAATAAACTGATGAACACAGACACGTCATGAGTTCTCTAGGTGCTTTCACAAATAAATACAAGTAGGTAATTATGAAAACCTTGATTTATAGACAGTTGTACATATTCAGATAAAACAATCTTGAAATCAAATTTACCTGAAGTAGAGAGGGTAGACTTAGTACTGAACTCTTACCTTGTGGAATCTAAAATTATACCCAGATAGAAAGACAGTATCAGAATTGAGCTGAATTAGAGGACAGCATGCTGGTATCCACTGTGGTAGCATTGCTTGTTTGCCAAATGGAAAACACATGGCATCCCTAGGATCAGGAACATGTTGTGAAACTGTAGTGAAAGAAACTGAGTTTGACTTTTCTACTCAAATATGTTACTGTCTTCAGAGAAGAATAAACTTGGATAAACACTTAAATAAGTGAGAGATTACAGCAGTCTGGGGTGTGGGAATGAGAAAATTTCTCTAGGGAAAATGGTTCAGGTCTGTGCATGTGAAGAGAGCAAAGTATGTCAAGTAGAGTCCCTCATATGAGCCAAACACAGATGCCAAAGTATGTGTGTGAGGCAACAGACACACTTGGCTAGAATACCAGATGTGGGAAGAGAAGAATGCACTCAATAAAACACTAAAGCAGAAAACTAAGCAATAACATTACCTAAAAGAACAAAAATAACACACACATGCAAATAAGATACAGCCATGATTAATGCCAAGGTTCAGTGTTTGAATCTCTCAGTAGCTTTTGATGATGCAGGAGTACATGTCTGGCTTCTGCCAATGGGTAATCTTAATATTCTACACTTCCATCTTTCTTTCATCTTAGAGAAATGCCGCATACCTACAGAGGCTGTCTATACTCTTAACTTGAAGTACTCGTAGTGATTATGTTCATAATGTGCAGTGGCATTTCATCATTGTTTCAATCTTGAAAAAGAAATTGCCCAAAGGGGAAGAAACAGAATTAGTTTTCTGGAATAATTACATTTCCATCAACACATCAATACATAATTTGGTTACATTTATGTTTCTATGTAAATTAGGGCTATCTTTTCAAATCTGTACTGTTTGCTTACAAGCACTAATATCATGACCCCTGGAGTTATAACTCACCTCACCTAACACACATTTTCTGCATAAGGTGCCTCATCATCTTCATATGCTTAGAAATACTGAACAAGTGCTTTAGCGCTGACTGGGAGGGCTCCATTCAACAGTGCAATAATAACAAAAGGCACAAAAACACAGTGACCATTCTAGGACCTAAAGGAAGACACTCATTACAGTGTGAGAAAAGAAACAGTGTGAAAGAGTAACCTCAGCCAAGAACTAGAAAACCCTGTTTCCTTAACAACTACTGGGAAAGTTCTGTGGACATGTGTTTTCTGTTAAAAAAGAAAAAGTTTAATAAGAACATAAACTTATAAACACAGAGACTTTGAATCATGAAGGTGGACCACGGTACTGAAGAGATGTCTTAGTGGTTAAGAGCACTTGGTGCTCTTGCAGAGACCTTGGCTCAATGCCCAGCACCCATGTGGTGGCTTACAACCATCTGTAACTCCAGTTCCAGGGGACCTGACACCATCTTCAGATTTCCTCAGGTATCAAGCATGCACATGACACACACACATACATACATGCAGATACATCCTCAAACACATTTAAAAAACACATAAAATAAAACATAATATTTTTAAAAAATTAAAATGGGGGGTTTGAGCTGGAACAGAGACAGAGTGGAAGAGCAAGGAAAGAGATCTCATGATAAAAGAAGACATCATAGGAATAGGGAGAAACAGAGTGCTAGGGAAGTCCCCAGGAATCCACAAGGATGACCCCACCTTAGACTACTGGCAATAGTCGAGAGGGTGCCTGAACTGGCCTACTCCAGTGATCAGATGGCTGAATACCCTAACTGTCATCATAGAGCCCTCATCCAGTGACTGAGGGAAATAGATGTAGAGATCCATGGCCAGACACCAGGTTGAGCTCCAGGAGTCCAGTTGATGAGAGAGAGGAGTGATTCTATGAACAAGGGACATCCAGATCATAATGGGAAAATGTTCAGAGATGACCAGCCAAACTAGTGAACATGCATGAACAGTTGACCAATAGACTAGGCCCTCCGGATAAGCGAGACAGTTGTTTAGCTTGAACTGCTTAGGGGTCCCCCAGGCAGTGAGATTGGGACCCGGTCCCTAGGGCATGAGATGGCTTTTCGGAGGCTAGTGCCTATGGTGGGACAATCTGTGAAACTTTGGTGCAGGGAGGAGGGGCTTGGACCTGCCTCAACTGAATGTACCAGGTTTTGCTGACTCCCCATGGGAGACCTTGCCTTGGAGGAGGTGGAAATGCAGGGTGGTTTGGGAGGGAGGCTAAGGGTGGGAGGAATGAGGAGAGGGGAATCTGTAGTTGGTATGTAAAATGAATAGAAAATCTCTTAATAATAATAAAATATTTACAATATTGACTATATACATAGATGATTTTATGTGTACATTGTTATGGAATAAACATTTAGGTATTCTCAAAGCTCTTCTACTGAATCCTAATCTGCAATCTGATAGCATTTAAAGACAAGTCCTTTGAAAATAATTAGATTATAAAGGCAGAACTCTCCTATGTGGTAATAATACCTTATGAGAAGTCAGAGAACTAAGTAGCTTTCTCTGTGGAGAAAGGAAGGTCTGTAATCTGCAAACCAGAAGACACTCACAAGAGCCTGGCTGTATTGATCAGAGGTTCTGCCTCCTGATCTATAGGAAATATATCCCTGATGCTTGGGAGACACCTGGTCTTTGATACTTTGCTACAGCAGTTATAACTGAGTAAGACATTAATGCATAGCATCCTTACATTTTACAGAATATAAAATAAGAAAAGTAAAGGTGCTACATATGGCAGACAAATGAACCTAATGATTATGTTATCCAGTTGCTTTCTGCATACCCTTTAACTATTCTGAACAAGAGACCAAGGTGGCTGATGAACATGGAACTCCAATCACTAGTCTTACCTGGCTGTGACATCTATCTATTAACTATAGCAATGACCAGCATAGGGATATATCCTTAACTATGCAATAGGGCACTCATATACTGATGGTAACCAATAGCTGTCTAATTCGATTTAAGGCCCACTCACTAGAAAGAAATTATACCTGGTACCTGAGAAAACCTGAGACTAGTGAAGTTGTGAATCTTAGAAGAAAACCTACAACCACCACTTTACTAAACGAGCATAATAACCAACTGCATTCTAAAACTTATCCGTATATTTTCAACACTCACCCCTTATCAAAAACCTTCTCTTTACAGCAAATGAAAACTATTATAGAAAACCACAACCAGCCATAGTACAGGGATAAACTGATCATCGGGATCCCAGTCCCAACAGATATATCTAAAATACAACTCCTGTACCTAAGGCTCAGGGAACATCATAAAATGGGAGTCAGACAGATTGTAAAAGCCAGAGAATCAGAAAATCTAATTGAGATAGAATCTCCTTGCAATGCCAGGATAGCTAACCCATGATAACTCAACATTATGGCTGGCTGAAAAGACCTCATCAATGACAAGGTCAATAGTCATGTTAATGTAGAAAGGGGAAATCTCATGGTACCCCACCCATAGATAAAGAACCAGAGGCCACTAAAGACTGCTGAAAGGCAGAATTAGCCTCTTGCAAGGATGAGCCCCTTAGTTGCTTATTCAATACAAAGTGGTCATCTCTGAAATCATATAAACAGAAGACATACTAAATGGACTCAACAAGTTGTATGTATATACTTACACATACACACACATACATGTGTGTATACATAAAAACAGATAGATAGATAGATAGATAGATAGATAGATAGATAGATAGACAGATAGACAGATAGACAGATAGAGAATGTATAACAGTAATAAATATAAAGAGTTGGAGGAAGAAAAGGGAAGGGAGAAAGTAATAACAATTATATTTTAATTTTTAAAAATTTAATTTAAAAGTATTTACAGGAAGAAGCTTATATATTTAAGTGATGGGCAAAGTGATTTTAAAATGCCAGCGCTAACACAATTGTTCAATGACATTAGAACCCCCGAAGCACACACGGGGACAATGCTTATTACAGACTGATGAAAGAGCATCATAAATGCATACTAATCTATCAGTCTGCTCAAAGATATGTATTTACTTAAACTTTTCCTTTGCATTTTAGGTAACACACTGATGGACACAAATTCTAAAGCAGAATAATAAAAGGAAGACTAACCTGCTCAATCTGAGACCTAATTTAGCACCTTACCTAGATCTGATTTGGGACTGTATAATTTACATAATGCCTTGTGAATTTTGATGAAGTCAGATATAAAATAAGGTTGTATGATTATGTTTATTGATTGCTTTCTCCCACCTTAAAATAACCATTTTAAGTTGGATATACCATGTTATTTACAGTGATAAATCAGCATTTTCAATGCCTCCATATCATGAAAATCTACATACTAGGTTGTATCCATGCATTTAGGAAGGTGTGTGTGTGTGTGTATGTGTGTGTGTGTGTGTGTGTGTGTGTGTGTGTGTGTGTGTGTGTTCTGTTGCTATAAAGAGATACCATGAACATGGCAACTCATAAAGGAGAGCATTTAATTGTGGCTGTCTTACAGTTTTAGAGGTTTAGTCCATGAGCATCATAACAGGGAGCATGGTAGATGTGGTGCTGGAGAAGTAGCCAAGAGTTCTGCATCCAGATTGGCAGGTAGCAGGAAGAGAGAGCCACAGGATCTGGCTTAGGTTTTTGAAACTTCCAAGCCCACTCCCAATGACACATTTGCTCCAACAAGGCCACACCTCAGAATCCCTCTCAAGTAATGCCACTCCCTTGTGACAAGCATTCAAATATGTAAGCCTATGGGGGGCATTCATATTCAAACCACCACAGTGTATGTATATATGTATCAACAATCAATGAAAAGGGGGCCATGAACTTGAAAGACAACAAGGAAGGATGTAGGGGAAGGTCTGGATGGAGGGAAGTAAAGGGAGAAAAGTAAAAGAAATAATATCTTTAAAACCTTATAGAAAAATTTTTTCCAGAAACTCATAACTCCTCTTCAGATGGGAATTATTTAGCTTGAAGCCCATGACAGTCATCTCTGGCCAAATGTCACATTTTCATAAGCTGCACCTTAGTAGAATTTGAGAGCTGGGTGAGGGTCTTAAAAATGATATGGTGCAATAAGAACAGTCCTATTAGCTGAGCAAATGCCCTTGTGGTATGATTGAGCATTCCTTGGGTATATGCCCAAGAGTGCTACAGCTGGGTCTTGGGGGAGATGGATTCCCAATTTTCTAAGGAAGCGCCATATTGATTTCCAAAGTGGCTATACAAGCTTGCATTCCCACCAGCAGTGGAGGAGAGTTCCCCTTGCTCCACATCCTCTCCAGCATAAGCTGTCTTCTGTATTTTTGATCTTAGCCATTCTAACAGGTGTAAAGTGGTATCTCAGAGTTGTTTTGATTTGCATTTTCTGGATAATTAGGGATGTTGAGCAATTCCTTAAATGTCTTTCAGCCATTTGAACTTCCTCTGTTGAGAATTCTCTATTTAATTCTATAGCCCATTTCTTAATTGGACTATTGGGCATTTTGATGTCTAATTTCTTGAGTTCTTTATATATTCTGGATATTAGCCCTCTGTCAGATGTGGGGTTGGTGAAGACCTTTTCCCATTCTGTAGGCTGTTGCTTTGTCTTGTTGACTGTATCCTTTGCTCTACAAAAGCTTCTCAGTTTCAACAGGTCCCATTGATTGATTGTTTCTCTCAGTGTCTGTGCTACTGTTGTTATATTTAGAAAGTGATCTCTAATGCCAATGTATTCAAGACTACTTCCTACTTTCTCTCCTATCAGGTTCAGAGTAACTGGATTTATGTTGAGGACTTTGATCCACTTGGACTTAAGTTTTGTGCATGGTGACAGATATGGATCTATTTGCAGCTAATAGCCAGAACCTGGAAACAACCTAGATGCCCTTCAACTGAAGAATGGATAAAGAAAATATGGTACATATACACAATGGAGTACTATTCAGCAGAGAAAAACAATGACATCATGAGGTTTGTAGGCAAATGGATAGATCTAGAAAAAAATCATCCTGAGTGAGGTAACCCAGACTCAGAAGGACAAACATGGTATGTACTCACTCATAGGAGGATACTACATGTAAAAGAAAGATGATTAGACTGCTACACAACTCCAGGGAGGCTACCTAGAAAATGGGACCCTGGGAAAGACACAGGGATCACCCAATGACAGAGAAATGGATGAGATCTACATGAACAACCTGGACGACAGTGGGAGTAATGAAGGGCAAGTTTCGAGGGAAAGAAAGCTTAGGGGAGCAGGAGATCCCAGCTGGATCAAGAACAAAAAGGGAGAACGAGGAATAACAGACCATGATAAATGATGACCACATGAGAACAGGAATAGGCAGAGTGCTGGAGAGGTCCCCAGAAATCCACAATAATATATCCTCTGTAGACTGCTGGCAATGGTGGAGAGAAAGCCTGATCTGACCTAGTCTGGTGACTGGATGGCCAAACACCCTAACAGTTGAGCTGGAACTCTCATCCAATAACTGATGGAAGTGGATGCAGAGATCCTCAGCCAGGCCCCAGGTGGAGCTCCAGGAGTCCAATTGTTGAGAAAGAGGAGGGACTGTAAGAGTGTGAATTGTTGAGGCCAAGATTGGAAAAGCACAGGGACAAATAGCCAAATGAAGGGAAGCACATGAATTATGAACCAAAGGCTGTGGAGCCCCCAGCTGGATCAGGCCCTCTGGATAAGTGAGACAATTGCATAGCTTGAACTGTTTGGGAGGCACTCAGGCAGTGGGACCCAGACCTGTCCTTAGTGCATGAGCTGGCTGTTTGGAACCTTGGGCTTACACAGGGGCATTTTGCTCAGCCTGGAAAGAGGGGACTGGACCTGCCTGCACTGAATCCACCAGGTTTAAATGAATCCCCAGGGGAGTCTTGGCCCTGAAGGAGATGGGAATGGAGGGGAGGGGATCGGGGGAAGGTGGGGGGGGTGGGAGGGGGGAGGACAGGGGAACCCATGGCTGATGGGTAAAATTAAAACACAAATATAATAATTTTTTTAAAAAGGGGGGGAAAAGAGTCCTATTGAAAGCGGAAGCCTGCCAGCATTGACCAGCTCCCCAGGTGCTGCTTGAGTCCTAATGGTCTTATTAAAAAAAAAAAAAAAAAGAGCTAGATATTAGAGTAAATGCTGAAATATCAGAGAGATAAAGAAACAAGCCACAACTACTTTTCACCTTGCCAACTCCATCAATCCTCTGATTGACTGTTTCTGAATCCTCAGCCAAAAGGGAATAGCTGAAAAGTGCTCCAGCCATGTCACTTCCTTCCTAGTGCTGGGATTAAAGGTGTGTGTGCTTCCCAAATACTGGTAGCAAAGGCATAAGATATTAAGTGCTGGGATTAAAGGCATGTAATTCCCAAGTACTGGGATTAAAGGTGTGTGCCACCACTGCCAGGCTCTGTTTCTCTCCTAGACTGAATCAATCTCATGTAGTCTAGGGTAACTTTGAACTCACAGAGATCCAGACAGCTCTCTGCCTCCCAAATGCACGGATTAAAAGTGTGTACCACCACTGCCTGATCTCTATGTTTAATTCAGTGGCTTATTCTGTCCTCTGATCTTCAGGCAAATTTTATTAGGGTTCAATAAAATATGACTACAACCAGGCCCTGTTTATATATGTCCAGAAGTAGGCCTGAGAACCAAACCTGTGACTTTTCTCCTATTGCCTCATTCTCATGATTGGGCCTTGGTTTCCTGCCTTTTTAAATGCAACATCTTTTAAAAACAAGTGTTGCATTTGGGACGAGCTTAGCTGCTGATTCATTCAGCATGTCTGGAGATGCTTAGACACATTAATTTTTGCTTTGGTTTTTAATTAATAGAATAATATTTCATAACAGTGGGAGATTAACATGTCCATTCAGTAGACATCAGTGACCCCTCAGGAAACTTGCTTTTGAATAGCTATTCTTTGATAGAGACTCAATGTTCTTTAACTAAGATTCATTGTGCACAGACACATAAGAAGTAGTTTTTGTTAATTGGCAATGATGCATGCATATGCATGACCCATTTAAAATTCATTATAACACTATTTTGAGCTGATGTCCTTAGACTGGTTTCGGGGATGGGGGGGGGGGGCATTCAAACAGTAATAGATCAAACTGAAATAACATACTTTTCTAAGAATTTTTTCCAACAGTTCTTTGAACAGGTTGAAACACCACTGTGGACTACAGAAATAGCTCAGTGCTTAAGAATACATATTGTCCTTGCAGGAGACCTGAGTTCAAGTCCCATCATCCACATCAGGCAGCTCACAACTGCCTAGAACTCCAGCTTCAAAGAGACCACACCTCTCTCACCTCCTTTGGCACATACACAGGCACACAGACATTCACATAAATAAATAAGTTTTTTCAAGTTTTAAAAGGAAAAATTACTATGTAATTCACAAGTCAGCCTGTTTGATGAGAGTTAATAATAGAATAATTGTATCTATTACTTAAACTTATGCTAAACTCTGCTAGAGTCCCAGGACCGAGAATTGGATACCCAGAGAAGCAGTCTCTCTGACTATCCTGAGAACATAAGGGTATAATCACCTCAATAGGGATGACTAGGTTCAGCAGCATCTCATGCTATTTCATTGCATGCTTATAAGTACATTAGAGGAAAGCTCCCTTACTTTGGCTTTTGGTGGCTCTTAGAAGCTGGTTATATTAGACTTTCTAGTGCAGTGTTTTAATCCAATGTGATATTTTTTATATTTGTCTTCATATAAGGAAAACCTCGTTAGGGTCTTCTGGGAGTGACAGCAAATTCTAGCTTTTAAGAAACACTCCAGGTTGAATATCTTCCCCACATGTTGAGTATATATTCAATGTTGCAGTAAAATGTAATATTGCAATATGCAGTGTTCACCACAAACATTTTACAGTGTTAATGATATAATATCTAGAGAAAGACATTCCAATTGCTTTATATCTGATAGAAATGTTACTTAATTAGTGGATCTAAGATGTGTTTGTAGATGAAGAGTAAATATTTGAAAGCACATTATACACAATTACCTTTGAATTTGATTAATAAGGAGTTTTTCATGTTCCTTGTATTTCTGTGTTATAATTTATGCCTCTGTTAGTTTAGATGTCTTGTCCATTTACATGTGAGAATCCTCTAATGAGCAGCCTGTTCTTGAGACCTCAATTCCCCAATGCTAGTCAGGGAGGAGGAAAGAGTCTGCTTATGGATAAGGCTTCTGCTTCCCCTTCAGCAACCAGGGAGCGCTGTGTTGGGGCTGTGCTCAGCATGGCTTGCTTCTTTCGGGGGGTTTCCCTCGTCGTTGTCTCCTCATTTATCAGGTATCTTGTTACTACATTGGGGAAGCTCCAGTTTTTCCTTTCTGTTGCTCTTTGGAACAGAATCTGCTTTCACTTTTGTTTTTAATCTCATTTTTCTCCTTCACCAGGTTTACATAGAGGTAGCATCTAACTTGGCATCTTAGCTCCATTCTTAATGTTAAAAATCCTCCCAAGACTAATTTCACTAGTAGTTTGTGGTGGTTGGGGTGTTTGTTTGTGTTTGTGGTTTTTTTTTTTTTTTTTTTTTTTTTTTTTTTTTTTTTTTTTTTTTTTTTTTTGGTCTACTTGATGATACAAGCTAGAGCCATCTAGAAAGAAGAAATGTCAATTGAGGAATTGCCTCTATCAGATTGGCTTGTACAGATTGGGAAATGGTAGATATGTAATTCCACTGCTAGCTGGGGGAGTATAGATATTTGATAGCCACTGGGAGAAGAGCCAGTGACCTTCTGATAGGTTGCCCATATGCCAAAGCTAGCTGAGTAACACAAACAACTCAGTGGAGAATGTGTGTGTGTGTGTGTGTGTGTGTGTGTGTATGTGTGTGTGTGTGTGTGTGTTACTTTGAATGAAATTGGCCCCCATAAGCTCATAAGGTGTGGCACTATAAGGAACTATATCTTGGTTAGAGTAGGTATGGCCTTGGAGGAAGTATGTCACTGGGAAGGGGGAGGTGGCTTTGAGGTCTCATATATGCTCAAGTCATGCCCAGTGTCTCAGACCACTGTTGCCTGTGTGTCACAATATAGGACTCTCAGCTCCTCCAGCACCGTGTCTGCCTACATGCCACCATGCCGAACCATGACAATGGACTAAACCTCTGGAAATGTAAGCCACCTGAGTTCAATGTTTTTCCTTTATAAGAGGTGCTATGGTCATGATAGCTCTTCACAACAATAGAAACCCTGAGACTATATATGTGTATATACATATATGCATATATGTGTGTATACATATACATGTACATATGTGTGTGTTGGATGGAAAAATGGAGAGAGTGGTGCAGAGTGAGAGGGCTGAGTATGTCAAAGCACAATTTGAATTCCTCAAAGTATTAATAAATACATTGCAAAAAATACCATCTTGATTAATGTGACTTTGTCTTCCCACATAAATGTAGAAAGTTTTTTGTAAAGGATATAAGTTGTCCAACAAAAAGATTTTGAGAAGGTATATTCAGTGTAAAACTTCAGAAATGGAGGGGGATTTTCCCACAGCAATGAAGAAGAATTGATACTTACTATCTATTCACTATACTAACAGGGATTCTCAGACCATGACTTCCTTCCTGCAAGTGTAACTGTGGCACCACATACCAGTGCATTTAAATTATACATTCACTAGCCCAGGTTCAAACATATTTCTTAAATGAGACATAAGACAACAAAACCAAAAGGAAATATTGAAAATTTCATGCATATAAAATTAAAAATAAAGTTAGGACAGGGTATCATACACAAAAATGAGTATAAAGTTATAGTCTGGGAAAAGGTATGCATACTCAAATTACAGACTTAGTATTTAGAGTCTATAAAACTCAAGAAATAAGACAAATGAATCCAGGTAAATTAAAGACTGAAGAAATCAGCATTATTCATGGAGAGGAAACTAAATTATTAATAATGTACTAAACTCAACCCAAATGCAGAATAATTAAGGAGAGCACATTATAGCCAGCTTGGAGTGCCATTTCCTATCTATTTAAATAGCAAAGCATTTAAAATAGGGACAACGAGAGGCTATAATTACTTTTTGTACGTGATTATTAGGGTACAAATTTTATATTCACTTTGGAAAAGAATTTGCCTTTATCTGGTAAAGTTAAAGATTAATTTTCCCAAGGAAAAATAAGTTTTTTTTCCAGAAACTTTTACATCACAGAGATACCTGTGAGGGGTACACCTGAAGATGCTAACATAGCAAATGGAAATAGTCAAAATCCTGACCAACTGTGGGGAAAAGAAATATATTGTATGCAGTTATATAAGAAAACACTTCCCAATAATTAAATAAAAGTGAAAAATACAAAAAAAGTTTACAAAAACAAATATAGAATACCATTCACAGAAGTTTATAAATAAACTTAATTTAAGAATACGTATCTATACATGTTAATAATCTTATATGTCTATGTGCATATTCTTAGAAAATCATAAGCCACAAAGCACATTCTTTTCAAATACAGGAGAACTCTATACTGTTCTCATGGCATATAATGTGTGTTAATAGTTGGAGCACACTGAATATTTGACAACTTGGTTCATTAATGAAAGGTTTCAAGACTTTCAACATTAATTGTGTTAGTAGTTACATGATATTATAAACACATATTATCTATTAAAAGAGGAAACCTAATTTGTTCTCAGAGTGGCTAAAAACAAATAACTCTGAAAACATTGCTAATTTTATCTTCATTTTTTTCTTTTTACTTAAATCATTATAACATGTGTTTTTAAATTCCAAAGCCATATCCTCCTCCATTTTTTCAAGTTTTAATCATTGACTGGCATTAAATTCAGATGAAGCAACACAGTGTCCTGGAGAGAAATGTCACACTTTTCTAACAATTGGATCCATTGAATTAGCACAGAATGTCTGCAGAAAGTTTTCTCTCACACATAGAGTCTGCGCTTTTATTTGACTTATGTGATTCAAAAATTATAGGAATCTGAGAGCCCCTCCAATTCCATAAGAAATTCCAATGTTTATGTGAACACATAATCCCAAATATGTCTAAAGGCTCTTGAGTCCTTCCTTGAGAAGCAAGAAGTGTACATTCTGGATGTTGTAAAAGTATTAACATCATCTACATCCCATAGAGGCATAGCTTTAATGATCCTTATATTTTATAAAAACAAATGCACATTTGCTGTGAAACACATGACCTATATTTATACATGTCAACAGTTTAACCTGTGGTATAAAACTGATTTATAATATCTTTGACGAGTATAAGGACAACATACATTTGGCTTCATCCATTTGACTGTAAGGTAACTCAGCTCGAGAGATTCGGTGCTGATATCCTTTATTAAATGAAATCACCCCCACCTCTTGATCTTATTTTACACATTTTGAGTATGTTCAAATAAAACAGATGTGATGACACCAAAGGCCAAAAGTGAGCCAAAAAAAAAAACAACCCTCCAGGATCCCAGCTGTTTTGAATTACGTAGCCAGAACCACCACATCCTGAAGTAGAAGGTAGTATTTGGAAAGAGTCGAGTCTGTGGAGGTTAAGCTGTCTAAGATTAAAATAAACTTGATTTTGTTTCTCTAACTGAAACTACTCACTCAGCTGGTGGGCTCCTCCCCTGGAGAGCACCTCACAGGCACTATGCCTTTTGCCACTTGGAGAGAATGGAGCCATCATAGACCCTTAGTGAAATTTTCCCCAAAGCACATCTTATTTCTCTTTAAAAGGGACATTCTTTCTCTCTAAGAGTGATGTTATTGACCACCACAAATGAACTCCTTTCCAAGAGAATGGCTTTTCAGAGTTGAAACTTTCTTAAGTTTTATTCAGTATTGCTCATCTGATAGTGGAAGACAATATCACGGTGGCCAGAAACCACTCTCTGCTGGTCCTGACTGCGATGTGTGAATATTTGACATGATTCTACATCATATACCCAAGTCTGGGAGATGTTCTTCTTACCGTCATCAAATATGCTCCAAGAATGAAGTTAACTTCCTGTTGTGACACCCACAAAGCAATTGCCATGACCATCATAATTTGTCCAATCTGTGACCTTTACAAGGATGCTGGGTGGCATCTAATAACACGGCTTTTAGCATCTGTTCCTGTTCAACACCATTGGGAGGAATATTCACCTTAGGCCAGTTACACAAGAAGAGAATGGTAGATGACTTGAAAGAGACAGTGTTTTCTAGTGACAACAGAGAAGATGTACATATGCATGCACAGTGATTGTCACATCACATACAAAACCTGCACAACAGCAAGCCACACAACATCCCAGCCCAGAGTAGGAGAGGTGGGCATGAAGTCCTACACCTAGCTGAGGAGATATTGACCTTTGAGGACTCCTAGGAAAAGTGACTTTTCCTCAGTGGTATGACAACTGGTTTATCAACCACATTTAGGCCAGGCTCTATGAGTAGTTGAGTAGTTGGCCAAGACAAACTGGACTCCACTAGATATTTTTTATTTTGTTTTGTTTTACAAAACAGAGAGAGAGGGGGAGAGAGAGGGGAGGGGGAGAAAAGGTTACATGAAATTGGATGGGTAGGGAGATGGGAGTGTATTTGGAAGGAGTTAAGCAGGGTGGTGAATATGATCAAAATACATTGTATAAAAATCTCTAAGAATTAATAAATGCAATATCTTGAGAAAATTCACAAAACAGAAACTCAGCAAAGACAATAGCCTTGATTTTCAATAGCAAGATGAGCTTCTCTTCAACAGGGAAATATTCTACCATCTAAGTCACCAGTCATCTCTCTTGCCCAGGAGTTTTGGTTGACAAAGAGTCAACTCCATCAAGAATTAACTATGAGGGAAATGGTTCAGTATCTGTAAAGTGTTTGCTATGCATTCATTAGGACCTGAGTTCCGATCTCCAATAAGTGCATAGAGTATGGACATGGCGACATGCACATGTAGCCCAGGAGATGGGTGGGACGGTCCCCTGTTTATCATTTATCCTAGCCAAAACAGTGACTCTACGTTCAAAGAGGGAATCTGTCTCAAAAATAAAGTGAAGAAGTAACTGAGTAGAAAATTATGACACCAACCTTTGGCCTTTGTATGTGCCTGTATGGACTAGTGTAAATGCATAGACACACACACACACACACACACACACACACACACACACAAATAAATAAATAAATAAATCCACTGTAAGACCCTTGGGGGAGGGGAAGATAAGTGATAAGTTCAGGTCCCCATTTATATCTTTTAAACATTGTTGCTGCTGAATTGAGACTGGTATGAAGGCTCTAAGTTGGCATTTACTGCCCAAAGTCAATGTGTTTATGTGTCTTGGGCATCTGTTCTTGCCAGCAAGATTGACTCCAGGGCAATGTGACCCTGAACAGCTCTGTGGAGCACAATTCAGGCTTCCTGTTTCTGCAGCTGTGCCCTGGCACAATCACTGTCAAAACTTATGGACAACACATTGGAACCCCTTTGCTAAAGGCCATATAATTTGAGATACTGATCTTCAAAAAGTAGTGTTTCCATTTACTAAGAGGCAACGGGATGTTGAAATCTCAAGCTGCTTTTATATTTAGTTCCAGCATCCCTTTTCTTCATAAAGTCTTGAAATTACGTTGTTCTCCAGATGCTAACCATGGAAGCCAAGTCTGACCTATTAACAGCTTGCCAAAGACATCCAAGATCATTGTGAATCCAGCAAGACAGAATTTAATTTAATGACTAGATTCTTAATTTAGATCATAAACATTTTTAAATACCCATTAGTACTAGTTTTCCAACAGTTTTTTGTTCCCTTATACCTTATATGAAAATACGTATTTATATAGATCAAGCTAGAATGTGACTTTCAAGGTATATCCTCCAAAACACAATTTTGTTGCTCAAACACTTTTATGCCAAACAGAAAACCTACTTACTTCCCTGCTACTCTCTTCCTTGCTCCATCTCTTCTTCATACATTGTAAGACATCTGTCCTGGACCTGTATCTTCACCAGTATTAATTTAGAACAGAACAAAGAACACAACTTTTACTATTTTGTATTCAGCTGTAAGATTACTAGAATGTACAGGTATATGGCAACCGAGTTTTGGGAAAGTGTTAGAAATTAGAAGATGGGATTTGCTCATTGCCAGCATCTCTTCTATCAGAGCAGTAGTGCAGCTATCCAACTCTACATTCACCGTGAAGGCATCAGGTATATGGGAGCAGTGGTCTGAATGAGAGAGGAGCCAATAGATTCATATATTTGAATGTTCCATGCTCAGTTGGTTTGGACTCTTTCAGAAGAATTGGCCTTGTTGGATGTAAGGTGAGGATGTAAGCTCTCAGCTATTGCTCCACATTGTTCGTGCTTGCCTACTGCCATGCTCCCCACCATAATGGTCATGGACTCTAACCCTCCCGAACTGTGAGCCTCAATAAATGTTTTCTTTTTACAAGTTGCCTTGGTCATAATGTCACTTCACAGCAATATAAAACAAACTAAAACAATGGGTAAATGATTTAAGGTGGAATAAAAGAAAAGAAATATACTTATTCGGTAGATTTCAGCTCCCAAAAGGAAAATGTAGCCCCAATATGGAAAAAAAAAATGTCTTTCTTGATTTTGGATAATGAAAAATTTTACATTTATAAATATAAACTAACAATAACTCTCTGATGTGTCCTTCAATTATGTAATTCTTCTCTTTCAATTACTATAGAAATGAAGTTCAAGACCAGAGGAAAGCAGTGACCTAACTCTCAAATAATAGTCCAGAATTTAGTATTCTCACAAGACCATGATGGTCAGTTGTTGTGGGTTAGAGGCAGACAGTTATTGTTCTGTGGTGTAAACCAAGCAAACTTGATAATATAGTATCCACAGTAGGCATTCTTCTCTCTATTCCTAGAGACAAACTGGAGTCAAGGAAGTAAACTACAATTTGCAAAAACTTGACTGCATCTCGACAGGTGGTCCAATTTGTAGTAGGAAGTGGCTGAAGAAATAAACATGTAGCAAAATACTGAATCATTATCAGCTATAAATATTGTCTGTGTCCCTCATGTACTGCATGCTGACTTCTGACTTCTAGATTTTGTTTCTCCAAAAATCCTTTTAAAATTCCACTAGGCCACATGAAAAGACATTAACTACTGGAACCCAGTCTTCATGCTGCCCTGTTCTTCCTCACTTCTTCAAGAGCTTCAGGAGGCTGAGCTCTCCATAGAATGATAAAATTCTGAGAGTTCAGGCTGAAATATCCATAACATAGTGGGAAAAAAATATGTAAGTCAACAACAAAGTTTTGCTTGGGAAGGACAAATAAAGGTTAATATCCACTAGAAAAAAAAAAATGACCTAACACCATAGAGATCTATTCAAAGACTCAAAAGCACCCTTTCCTTGAGTGGCCTTGCTCTTCTAATGTATATCTTCAAAGCCTTCATACTCAAGGCACACAGAGCCTCTTCTGTGATCTTTTCCTAATACCTTCCAGGACATTTATTTCTCTTCTTTGGGGTTCCAATGCACTCATGATCTTTCTGAAAGCCAATTCACTATAACTGTGCATTGTTATTTACTAATGTGTTTGAGTAGGCATTCACTTTGTAAAGAGTAGGGAGGCAAAAGTGTCCTTAGCACATCTAAATGTGAATCCTAGACACTCTCACCAGAGCCTATTAAGAGTCCTGTGTTTCAGGTAGCAATTTAATGAAACATACATACAGGGCAAAGAAATGAAGATTCTCTTTGATTTGGGACTTTCTGTTTTGAGGTGACCACAGTTTCTAATCACACTGATACTTGTCAAATAACATTAACCACAACCTTCTAAATAAAATATAAGCATAATTTTGAGCAAATTTCAGTGGATATAAGAACTTCATGTATCCAAACAAACTACCCAAGCCAGAGACAATTCTTGAACTAGTTACTTGAAAAGAAAAACTACTTGCCAAGTAATAGGCTTGTTAAATACCAAATGTCAAAACCAGATTTTTCAGTGACTAACAGGCATTCAATGGGGCAAAAGAAAACATTTGAACCCAGTGGAATGTTAATCTAATATAAATTTGCTTATTCTAGTAAATATCAAATCTGAGTAAAAAGCGTGACAAAAACGGTGATTTTATATAAATATTTTTATACTAGAAAATGCTGAAATTTACATAAATAGCATTTTTAGAAGGTAAGCTTTGCATATTTTTTGCAAGTGTGCACAGACTTCACCTAAATGTACTTTAGATCTCAATCTGGTTGCAGAATCCAAGTGGTTTTGATCAGTAACGAAGTGGTTCAAAATAAATGTGAAAGAATTTATAAATTTCCTAGGCATGTAGATATGAGAAGGCATTTGAACTAAACTTCCTTAAAAGATAGTTAGAGGAGACACTGGATACAGGAAAGGTATTCTGATTGTTAAAGTAAAACATTTGGAGTCAGACAGTTATGGACTTAAGTTCTAACCCCTACATTTATATATAAAACTTTAAACTTTTTAGTACAAAATAACTTCCCTCTGTTGCCTTCTTTTATATGTAAAAATAGAAGTATGTTAACATTTAGCTTGCTGGGTTGGTGTAAAAATTAAACAACATGATTTGTAAACCCTCTACCCCAAAGTCTGATCTGTATCTAGTACCCATGTTGCTTCTGTAACAGCCACTGCTCAACCTACACACTTCTCACAACGTCTTACTGGAACTCACTCCAGATGCTTCTAATAGTCTGTGCATTCCAACCCCAGGAATGTCAATCTTTACTCATTCACTTTTGTGAAGTTTTTCTTGTTCCCTTCACAAGGATGTTTCCTTCACCCTTTGACAGGATACTAAAATAGTCTACACATAAGATGCTTCCTCCTTCCACTCAACACTATTAGAATTTTTTGCAAGATAAAAGACTTGCTTTCATTAATTTCCTAAATTTTCTCTTTCAAGAAAAGTTCTGTCTCCAAAATCCTTTGGAATTCCTAAAATAGTGATTTACTAATTGTATGGTATCTCTTATTTGTTAACTTATTCGAAGCCTTTCTGACAAAGATTGATTGAAAAATAAACTAACTTATTCCAGAATAATTTTAGGTTATCTTGACCTTGAGTTAAACTTTGGATAATTTTTTCTGGAGCCAAAAAAAGTAGTAGTTCCCTCAGCAACATAAAGTATCACCAGGGAAGCTGACCGAATACCAACCCAGAACTCCATTAGCATAGAGCCACTTGGATCTCTAGTAAGCCTGGCTGATCTTGCATTTGGCAAAGGAACATTTTACTCTGTATTCGGGAAGACTATTCTTACTTTCATACATTTGGTGAGATAAAACTATCAAAAGCCTGAAAGACTGTGAAAATACAACGTGAAGCCTTTAGCCCCCAGATTGCCATTCTGATCATCTTTTGTGATTTCTCCAAGGCTGGGCTTGTTTTTTGCAACTTCTCCCTCCATTTTGTGCACAGCTCATGGACCTTTGGAAAGGGAGTCAGAATTCTTCCTTGTGTAATTTTGCCCTTGGGAAATAATTTGTGCTATCTACTCTTAAACAGAGACATCTTGGCAAATAGGTAGAAACAGGAGGATGAGATAAAGAGACATAGTGTCGACAGTCTTGGACACACTGTAGACAATGTCGGGAACAATGACTTCAAAGTTGAGTCTTGGCTGCTCAGAGATGGGTGGAATGGGGACCAAGCATAGAGCACGCATGTGTGGGCTCCTCTTGATAAATGGAGCCCTTTCTACAGCACCCACGACTCTGTTTTTGCACAGCATGACTCACAACCCCCATTTCTTCCTCACTTTGGAAAACATTGGCAATGCGGGCTGGCTAGATGGCCCAGCCAGCAGAGGTCCCTGCTGCCAAGCCTGGCCACCTGAGTTCCATCCTTGTGGCCCACATGACGGAAGGAGAGAAGCTACTCTCTGTGACCTCCACATTCATGCTGTCACACGCACACACACACACACACACACACACACACACACACAGGCACACACACACACACACAGGCACATACACACACACACACACACACACACACACACACACACAGGCACACATACTCACACACAAAATAAATACAATAATTTTTTTAAAGGAAAATGTTGGCAATGGTACATCAGTGAGTGAAAAGCACTGAAATCTGTTTGCCATTCTAGACAGGAAGTGGCAGGATGCTGGCCTTGAACAAAATATTTTCACTATTTGAGTGGTTGAGAGAAAAATACAAGATGTACAAGCACTCTTTCCAGCTGCCTTTCTTCTTTTCTCCTACCCTTCCCCTCCTCTAGTCTTTTTTCAGGTATTTTCTTCTAAAGTTCCTAACCACGTCATAATTGTAATTGCTGTTTCACAACCAAAGAGAGACACCTGGATACAAAGCTAAAAGCTCTCAACTAGTGAACTATCCCAGTACTCCGAATTTTACAGAATGTGCCTTCACTAATTCAGACCCCATGTGACAGATGAGAGTAATGGTCTTGAATGAAATTGCACCCCCAAAGCATGAAGACCACCTTCCAATAATTTGAATGGTAGACTCCTGGACATTTTGGTAGCATGTACTTTATAAATCATTTTGTTTATTTGATATTCTCAGAAGGCCTCCCATTGTTACTTCTTCCTCTTCTTCCTCTTCCTCTTCCTCTTCCTCTTCTTCTTCTTCTTCTTCTTCTTCTTCTTCTTCTTCTTCAGTATTTGATGCTCATTATCAAAAGAATCCAAATGTCAAAATGCCAAATCCAAGTAGGAAATGTTTCAAGGGAATTTATTTTTGTAAAAATTTAACTTTTCTCTGAATTTCAAAACCAAGGGTGTGGGCTTGACATCAGGCCACAGTGTTAGCATGGTTCACCCAATTCTAGTAGCTAACTCACTGTTACAAGGCCAAGGGCAGCCATGTTGCTTCCAGAACCTCTAAGTTACTAGGTGGACGGAACTGTACTAAACAAATACATCTCCAAAATTACAAATTATTAAAATGGAAAAAAGAAATGGGAAAACTGGCACCAGAACACTGAATTTATATGACCACATGCTCAGGGACAGATTTTAGGGCAGGGCGAGAAACTCCAATTCTGTTGATTAAAATAAATCTATGTTGTGTTTCTTCCAGTGAATTTAAAGTGCAAGGGAGGAGCTTTATCTTCTTATAGAAGTTACTTGTTCACTGTTTTGATATTTCTTTCTTTTGTAACCTGTTTCATCTTTTCAGCAGAAACCAGCTGAGAATAGTTTCTATTGGTCATAGGAATTAAGACTTCTCTTTTTTTTTTTTTTTTCATCTGAGAGCATTTCCACAACGTCATCTCTCCGGGTTTCCCTTCTTAGCATCTGGTTTCCTCTTTGCCTGTGAATGACCATTGGGGCTTTTTCTTCAGTTCAGCCTGTTGTATTGATCTTTGTCTCATGATTTGATTATTTTCACCCTGTTTGTTGGGGGGAACTAAACTACAGATTTAATTTGTAAATTCTGATGTGCAGAGAGAGGGGCCAGTAATGCTCCCATGAAAAGAAAGAACCAGAGCTGCCTTGTGTCGAAAGTGACAAATGGAGTGGGTTCCACTGGAATTCAAGGAAAGGAAGGAACATGTCCCCAATCCATGCATCAGATACAATACGAAGTGGAAGGCAGATGCTCATCCAGGAGAAGCACCATCCTACTGGGTCTCTAAGGGCATGAAATTGAAACAGAATCCCATGATGTCAGGAAAATGTTTGCTACAGTGGTGTGCTTTATATTAGATACTGGGATGAATGGAGGCCTTTAACATTTTCACCAAATGCCTGAGAAAGCTGGGGATGAGCACAAGAGGAACTGTCTGGGGAAGAGGAAAGGGAGGAAATGATGTAAATATAGTACTTAGTATCATATTCTCAAAAAATAATTTAAAAATATAGGTAGGTATCCTGGAAATGAAAATTAACAAATAAACAATCATCTCTCAACGATGATAAGTATCCCAAACTGCCCTAGGATATGAGACCTTTTCGTGTCCAGCTCCCTTTAAAATATCTTCCCAAAGGCCTACTCTTTTCTGGAGGGAAAGGGAAGTGCAATGGACCTAGGTGAGAGGGGAGGTGGTAGTGGATGACTGGGAGGTGTGGAGAAAGGGGAGGCTGCAGTGGGAAGTAGTGTATGAGAGAAGAGTAAATAAATTTAAAACAAAATCCTCCTAAGCGGTACTGGTAAAAAGGATGCTGAGGAAGACGTTAGTTTCTCATGGTTGTCAGTACAAGAGCCACCCTACCTCCTGAATTGTTTGCTGTCAGTCATTAAGTACAGACTCATCAGAGCCTTTGGATGTTACATGTATTATCATAGAGATCTGGCTCGGCATCACACAGACATAACTCACAGGTTGCAATTAGCTCCTTTGAGCCAATTTCTCTTTTGACATATATGATTTATATTCTAAAGCATACATCAGTTACCATCTACATAAGGAACTCTGAATTTCCTATTGAATATTTAGATTCAGGGATAGAGATATAACTCATCTATTAAGAGCACACTCTGCTCTTGTACAGGATGAACGTCCAATTTCCAGCATCCTTGTCAGATGCATTACAACCACTTGTAACTCTAGCTCCAGGTTAACTGAAACCATCTTCTGGACCCCACACATAACTGTGCTTACAAGCACACATGCCCACATACAGGTGCATAGGCATAATAATTAAAAATAAATAAGATTCCTTGGATCATTTCCTAGATCGATATGGTCAGAAAAAAAATGTTTAACTTTTTTCTGAGGAATTCATATTTTCAACAAAATTCCATGATGATTTGTACAAATAATTAAATTAACAATCATATGAGCTCTGTAGATTTACAGTCAAAATCACATACACTAATTATTGTAATGTGCATTTTCATCTCTAATACAAGAAATGGAATAAAGAGACCGACTTTATTAAGATGGATGGCATCAGTGGGAATGTACTAAAAAGTAGAAACACTGAAACAAGATGAAACAAAACAAAAGGCAAATTCCTCTAATTTCTTGAGCTTAAAAAAAAAAAAAGTTTCCATACTGGGCATGGGAGCACACACCTTCAATCTCAGAACTTTGAAAACAAAGATAGGTGGATATATGACTTCAAGGATGACCTGGTCTACATAATGACTTCTAGGCCAACTCGGGCTATCTAGTGAGATCCTTTCTCAATAAAGTTTCCACAGAACAGTATTCTCTCACACTTTTGCAGATAAAGGTCTAAGAGAACAATGCCCACAGATGTTGCCTTCCAAAAGTTCTGTGACAGAAGTCTTCTCTTGACTCTTCACATTTTGGTGGCTCTTGACAATCCTTTGCTTGGGGAGCTATCCATTGTTAGCCTCCTGTGACTCCTTCCCTCCCTCTCCACACTACCTCTTTTTCTTCTCCATGGTTCTCCTTTCTCATTTAAGGACATATATGGATTATTCTAAATAATCCAGGATTATATGGAAAATCCAGGATTAGCTCCTCCTTTTGAAATCATTCATTGCATCTGGAAATCCCTTTCTTAAGTAAATACTTGCTCACATATTTTAGGATTTAGTCCACTATAGACACAGCTTAACATCAACCAAATTATAGTAGATGATTTCAACACTCCACTTTCTCCAAAAGACCAGTCATCTGGACAAAAAATAAACATAGAAATATCAGAATTAATAGACATCATGCATCAAATGAACTTTACAAATATGAACAGAAAATTCCACCCACATACCAAAGAAAACACAACCCATAGAAGCTGATACTATACATTAGAGATCCCCAAAATTCTACCAGAATACTTCTAGAAATGATAAACAACTTCAGCAATGTGGCAGGATACAGAAACAACTTGCACAAATTAGTGGCTATACCAACAACAAACATACAGAGGAGGAGATCATAGACACATTAGATAGACCATTCACAATAGCCTCAAAGAAAATAAAATATCTAGGAATAAACCTAACCAAAGAAGTGAAGGACCTCTACAATGAAAACTTTAAATCTCTGTAGAAAAAGATAGACACTAGAAAAATGCAGACATCTCATGATTATGGATTGGTAGAATCCATTCATAATTAATATTGTGAAAATGACCATTCTACTAAAAGTCATTACAGATCCAATGCTATCAAAATCAAAATCCCCATCCTATTATAGAAATATATATAAAAAAATACTATCCTATCCTAAAATTCACATGAAGTCCCAAAAGACCTCAGAAGACCAAAGCAACCCTGAGCAAAAAGAAAAAAGAAGACGTTATTACTATTTCAGATTTAAGATATATTACAGAGCTATAATAATAAAAATATCATTATAGTAACAAAAAACAGACACGTAGATGAAAGGAACAAAACACAAGACCAAAACTTGAGGACATGTAACATCTTCTGTTGTGCAAGTCCAAGGTGGTTGTTACCTCCTACTCACTTGGTTCAACCAGCAGAATATAACTAATATAGTGGACTGAGCAGTGTGAGATTGTATGGGAGAGACAAATAATCAATATCCCTTTGAACTATGCATAATCCTGGAGAATTAATATACACTTGAGGTAAAACTGTGAAGGCATACTGTTTGCTTTGCTGCCTGAAAGAAAATTGCTTCTGGTGGTCCTTATGGATGGTTATTGAGAAAATGACGTTTTTTAAGATCAATAACTGCATACGACATTCTAGGTGTGTTAATCTGCTCATGTAAGGACACCACATTTGGTCAGATCTATAATCAGAATCACTACTTGATTAAGTTTATGATAGTCAATTGTCATTCTCCATGATCCATCTGTCTTCTGTACAGACCAAATAGGAGAGTTAAAAGGAGATGTGTCGAAGACCAACCCCTCTGTGATTCAAGTCCTTGATGATGGCACTAATTTCTGTAATTTCGAAGGAATACGATATTGATATTGGTTCACTATTTCCCCCAGTAGAGACATCCCTAATGATTTTCATTAGATTTTTGACAGTGCCTAGTTTCAGTTGCTCACCATGACCCCTTGATGCCTTCAAAACCTGTACCACCACAAAGACTCTTACACATCAGCCAATTGATTGCCTTGATTTTCCTTGAATTGGAGTTTCTGTGTGCTGACCCTGAAATACTCCCTGAGACTTTACTTCAGTTATGCTGGTCTCTTCTTCATCACTTAATCTTCAGGCCCAGGTGATCAGTATCAATTGTTCCAGAAAAGCAAAGATTTCACAGAAATGGTTTTCATCTCTTGTTAATCACAGCTAATTAGTCACCCCCAGATGACAAGAACCACACATTCCCCATTCAAAATATCACATAAATGGCCCTGATAGGAGTCCCACAAGAAGACCAAGCTACACAACTGTAACATATATTGCAAAGTGTCTAGGTCAGTCCCATACAGGCTCTCTAGATGTCAGTTCAGTCTCTGTGATCCTCTATGATCCCAGGTTAGTTAATTCTGTGGGTTTTCTTATGGTATCATTGACCCCCTCTGGCTTCCACAATCCTTTCTCCCTCTCTTCTTCAGGACTCCCTGAGCTCTGCCTAGTATTTTTAAGAATACGATATCATTCTGTGTCTCATTGGTAGTTCTGGGCAGATGGTGGTATCCTGGTCTTTAATAAGGTACCTAGTCATAGTCTGTTGTTCAGCTTTCTATGGTCCCATGTTGGGTGCCAAAATGTTGTTGGTTGTTTTTTCACTTTTGGGGGACCCACTACCCAGCTCCCAAATAAATCACACATGGAGGCTTATTCTTAATTATAAATGCACGGCTGTAGCTTGGCTTGTTTCTTGCCAGCTTTCCTTAACTTTAAATTATGCCATCTGCCTTTTGCCTCTGGGCTTTTTTGTTTCTCTTACTTCTGTATATCTTACTTTCACTCTTACTCCATGCTGGCTGTGTGACTAGGTGGCTGGCCCCTAGCATCCTCCTCTCCTTGTTCTTGGTTTTTCTTCTTTTTTTCTCACAGATTTATCCTTGTATTTGTTATTTTTACCTGCTAGCCCCACCTATCCTTTCTCCTCCCTTGATAATGGCTGTTTAGCTCTTTATTAGACCATCTGGTGTTTTAGACAGGTAAAGTAACACAGCTTCACAGAGTTAAACAGATGCAACATAAAAGAATGCAACACATATTTTCATCATTAAACAAATGTTTCACAGCATATAACACATTTTAAAATAATATTCTACAACAATAGTCCTTCCCTATTTTTACTCAAAATGAAGCCAACTGATGCTTGTAAAATGGAGTCAACTCAAATAGCCAACACAGACTGAAAACCATCATTTTACACTCCATAGAGCTATTTACTGCAGGACACAGCCTTAGTTCAACACCCACGTGAAAGGAAAGTCTTACTACAAATGTCACTAAATGCAAACATTGCCTCACTCTTTTCAATTGGTTTCATTCTCCTACCCCCAACTCTAAGGGCTAAAAGATGACTCCTGATTTACAGAGGAGAAAATAGAAGAAAAACAGATTTATAGAGGTGAAACCACTTGCAAAAAAAATGTCTACAGTTAGGAGGGGCTGGAGATGGGCTTCACTAATGAACTGCTGAACACCAAATCCCCACACTTCCAGCTGTGGCTCTCCCCTTGGACTCCCATGGCAGTAATATTTTTATTTTTCCAAAGTATCACTTTGAATTGCTCTTCATTTTCTGGTGCTCCTGCCCCAGGTCTTGTATGATCTGTTTATCTTTCTTGATTAACTTTTTTTCAGTTTTTTAATGTGAATTCTAATTTCAAATATCCCTGAAACCCACAGATTAACCTAATTGACATAAATCTTGAGGATTTTGCTTCCTTCCTCCTCTGAGTTTAAACCTTTGTCTCCTTTTTTTCTCCAACAACAGTAGAACAATAACTATTCTGGAAGTAAGGTGAAGCCTGAGGGAAAGGATCATTGTCCTCTTGGAGTGAGACATGTGGACCATAGCATCTTCTGGGCTTCTTCAGAGAAACATTCATGTTCTTCCAGTATCAGTGAACACTTTGAAAAATCACGGCTTGAATTTGGCTACAGCAACATGTCATCCTTCAACCTCCTACACCATCCTTAGCACCCAGAACCCCAAGGCTAAAGTTATCTAGATGAACTATCCTTGCCCATATCCTGTACCAACTCAAATCATTTCCAAGTTTATATGTACCTGGATGCATTCCTTAGCTATTACCTTGTAAATTATTCCTCTGTTAAGTGGTTAATCGCTTGCATTGGCATGACTTATTTTTATTCTTCCCAGAGGAAAATGCCTTTGATATAAGTCTTACAAAAACAACTCCAAATACAAGACTTCAGTGCTAAGAGGAGCCTCAAAAAATGTGAAAAGTCTGATTAAATAGTTCTTGGAATTTTGGAACACAGAACTGAGAAATCAAGCTTCTCCCTCTCCATGAAGTCATCACTTTATAGTTAGAAAATTAAAGCAAATAGACAGGAGAAACTAACTCCAAACAAGATAAAAGGAAGATAGGTCTCCTATTCAGTGACTTTTAATCAGCACAAACAATTTTATTACATTTCTCCACTTTATGACAAATCAATAGGACTTTATTCCTACCTTAGCTCTGACACTTTCAATAATTATTCAAATAGCATAAAGTAGAACTTATCATCATCATAGTTATTATTGTATAGTGAGTGCTAAGCAACAAACAGGCCAATGAAACAATGCTCTTCAGTACAGTACAATAAATGGATTTACTTACATGTCAAAACTTAAATCCTGGCACTGGAGAGATGGCCTAATATTTCAAAGGGCTTACTGCTCTTGCAGAAGACCCACATTAGTTCCCAGCACCCTTATGGTGTCTCACAATCACCTATAACTCCCATTTCAGGAGATCTGATGCCCTCTTCTAACTCCATTGGCTCCTGGATACAAATGATATTGCACATGGTACATATGTATACACTCAGACACACACACACACACACACACACACACACACACACACAGAGAGACAGAGAGACAGAGAGACAGAGAGACAGAGAGACAGAGAGACAGAGAGACAGAGACAGATAGACAGAGACCCCTCAAATAATCAAAACCTATATAAATCCACAATAACAACTCTGTCTTTTTTTTTTCTGTTAAAAAATGGAAGGTTTCATGAATATAGATAAATTCAGTTTAAGGTCACTTAAACCACAATGAAGTCTCGGTGACCCCAGAACATAAATCAGCTTGTCTGTTCTGTACTAATGTGACACTATTAACTCTTGATTTTCATCTTTCGTCATGTAGCTAGGAAAATGCTGAGTGAAGGATATGCTCCCTCTCTGTTGGGTTTTTGGTACCCAAATTCCAAATGTACCTTCAAACTCCTACACTTCCACCAAAGTGATGAGTACAATGAAGAAGAGAAGAAAACTCAGATGGACAAAAAGAAAAAATCCAATAAGAAAATTAGAGTTTGAATCGAGGGCTGGAAAAGAGAAACACAGAAATAGATAGGAATGAAGGATCAGCACCTAGGAGGAAAAAAAAAACAAAGGAGATGATATGAGCATCTGAGATTTTGTTGTTTATGTGACTAATAAGGAGACCTGAAGAAACTCCTAAAAGAAGGAACTATAGTTGGCTGGCTGAGGGGATGTGGGAGGCAAGTTTGGCACATGCTGCACTGATTATTGCCAGACCAGAAGTTTTTGCAGATCAATATCTCCAAAATTCTAATCTCTGACTCCCCCCTTATTCATATCCTGTCCACACTCCAATGTTAGATAAAGAGGTCTCATTTGGGTGACATTTGTTCCCTTCTTATCAGACTCAACAGAAAAGGGTTGGCTATTGAAGCACACTTAATCTCAGTGTACTGTCTAGAGAGATTAGTGTCTAGCACTGGGTCAAGGAAAGAGAGTCGTCTACTTTTCTAATTTCTTATATATTCTGCCCAATGGGACCTGAAGAAATTCTTCAGTCACCGAACTAATGGATATTTGTCAACTAGGAATATGTTCCCGGGGAAAACTTACAGAATGTTCAACCACACTAAACTCCCCATTGCAACTTATGTTTCTTATCCTGATTTTTTTCTTTATACAAAGTATAAAGGAAAAGTGAGATCTAAAAGTCTTTGGAAAAAACTGCATTTGAGAAATCACTGAGGTTGACATTACATTTTTTCATATAATTTATTATAGTTATACTTATGCAAGTGTACACTTTTGGAACAAAACAGTTATCATAGATTCATGCAAGATATCAAAAGGTTACTGATAAAAATGTCAGTGGTTTTATTCCAAAATGTAGATAAATAATCTGGAGTTTCTTGTACAGCTACTCCCAAACCATTTGGAAAAGAAAATTTTTGATGAGAGCCCCTCAGAATTATAGAGACTGTCTGAGATTTTCTGTGTCTCTTGGAACATCTAAATTTCTGCTTTCAGTCTTATTTAAATATAAGCTATATGCACTCAGGACTGTTATGTGAAATAAAATGACTTAAAAGACTGTGAAGCCAGTATGTGCAGTGATGCAGTGATTTAGATATTGGAGTCTAGGGAGAAAACAGAAATTGACATCATATATCTACTTTATAAATCCCTATGAAATCTAATTAGGCAGTTCCTGTAAAAACAGAGTAAAAAGAGAGGCTAGCCAAAGACTTGGAAACTGGAAAATATCCTTAAATCCTTTATTACAAATGGGTCTGGTATTTTCAGAATGACTCGTTCAAACTCTTCATCTTGGTAATGATCCTTGAGTCAAATCAAAGGACACTGGCAAGAAAATATTATCTCTCTTTTTTTTAATACAAAACTAAAACTTCACAAATGATTAGTTAAATATCTATGGATACTTACTGTTTTACTATTTTAAAATAACAAATCCCCAGATATAATGGTCTTTACTTTGTAATATTGATGACTGAAAGCATTGTAATACCAAATTCAAATGAGGCATTTCACATGTGCTCTCACAAAGATTAACTTTGTGAAAATAGATGTGGGGTTACACAGGACAAGGGAGAGAATGCAGAAACAGGCACCAAATCTCCTCCTTAAGTAGAATCTGTCTACTAAAACTCATCAGTTTTTAATATGGTGATATCCTTGGAACCCTTTAAAAATCAAAATTTTCCCCTGAAAAAGAAAGAAAATGAAACTATAGGAATGTATGAGAGAGTGAGAATGAAAAGATTCTAAAGGCTTATGGACTTCGGAAATCAATTTGTAAAAACCTGTGCTAAGAACTCTTGATCCTCAATAAAAGCCCTGGTAGATAGCAATGGCTATATATACTTGGGCAAAATGTGAACTCTGTCCATTGTCAGGGCCTGAGCGGCTCCTCTTAAGTGCTGGAAGCTGAGACCTCTAAAAGACAGAACACAATGGTTCCTATTAGACTGCAGTTGCTGACGGGGGACAAGGACATTGTATTTTATTCAGGTGCCGAAGAAAGTGTCACTTGACAGTTGCAGGCTAGCATTGAAGACTGTCCACTAAACAGTGACCATGCACCCTCCGTGGTCTAACCTGGTCTAAGTATCCTGGCAGCTGACATAGAGATAGCTTGCATTGGTTTCTGAAGCCTGCTTCGACATTGGGTTGGCTTTTCCAGTCCTTTTAAAGAAGTCTGCCACAGGAGTAAAACCATAGGAGTGAGATAGAGCAAAATCTTTGAGCATGCAGTCTTCACTCTAAGTCTTTCAGAACAGCTCTTGGGGTAAAATCTGAACTTTGCAATGAGTGGGTGAGAGGAGATGACAGAATCCAACTCTTCATCAGATGAGAGGAAGAAGTGAGACTTCAGATTCACATGAGTAAAGTGCAATAGTCACCAACAGGGTTTCTTCAAGTAGGTGTGTTCATAGCACCCGTGGGACATGGAGCAACAGCATTTCCAGCAGAGTGAGAGCATCAGGGATGGCAGAGCCTAGGATGGAGATTGCACATTACATTTCATGAAGGAAAACATGGAGGAAGAAATAGATAAATGTTGTTTGTTTTTGTTCTTTTGGGGGGGCCTGCTACCTAGCTCCCAAATAAAAAACACACAGAGGCTTACTCTTATTTATGAGTGCCTGGCCTTTGCTTGGCTGGTTTCTAGCCAGCTTTCCTTAACTTAAATTATCCCATCTACCTTTTGCCTCTGGGATTTTTCCTTTTCTTTTACTTCTGTAAATCTTACCCTTACTCCATGGCTTGCTATGTAGCTAGGTGGCTGGTCTCTGGAGTCCTCCTCCTCTCTGGCTGCTTCCTCTCACTCCTCCATCTCTTTCCTTCTTCTCCTCTCAGATTTCTGCTTCTATATATTCTCTCTGCCTGCCAGCCCTGCCTATCCTTTCTCCTGCCTTGCCATTGGCTGTCCAGTTCTTTATTAGACCATCAGGTGTTTTAGACAGGCACAGTAACACAGCTTCACAGAGTTAAATAAATGCAACATAAACAAAAGTATCACACCTTAAAATAATATTCCCCAACAAATAAAAATATACAGGGACACTAAATGACCAAGACTGTCATAACAAAATACCACAGACTGAGTGACTTGGGCAGCAGAAATTAATTTTCTCACATTTCTGGAATTTAGGATCCAAGTTCAGGGTAGTAGCAGGTTTAGTTTCTCTCCTTGATGTCCAGATTGCTAGCTTGTTCCTTTACCTAAGCACAGTCACCCTTAGTGTCTATCTGTGTAGTCAAGCCTCCTCCTTTTATAAAGACAGTAATACTAAGATTAAATTAGGGTCCACCATATTGACTTCCCATTAATTTATCACATTACTTGCCTCTTTTAATGATCTTATCTCCAAATACACTCACACTGCTCAATATTGGGGTTAGAACCTTAATGATGAGTTGGGGAAGGAAATAGATGTTGACCCAAATATAGGAAAATACAAGCTTTTACTGCAGCCAAGCACCACCTCTTATTTACATCACCCCACATACACACACCCAACCAATTATTTTTCCCTCTGGAGAACAGATTCTAAGGCTTAAAGACCTTGGATAAAATGATAGCACACAAACAAACACACACAGATTCCTCCAGGACACCCTAGTGATCAGAAGAACATCAGGTCCTAGAATGCATGGCCCAACCACGAAAATTAAATGTAGCCATAGTCTCTGAGGTGGCCTGTGAGTTTACATCTCTAAAGTGAGAAGTTCTCTGCACAGACATCAGGTGCTTTCTGAAGTCTTTGGGACAATCTTCATTCCCCAACCAGAGAAGAAAACAAAAAGAATTTCACTTCAGTACTGAGGGTAAGACGAATGAATCTGCCAGGACTCTGGCAGTGTGACCCTTAAGCACAGCAGGAAATAAGCAAATCTACCACATTGCTACTGGGAGACAGAATGATGTTGTCGCACAGGAAATGTGGAGGAAATAGACTTTTAAAGAAAAATCTAGTCTTTCTCTCAATTTAAATAGAATATTTGTTTGTATTAAGCTTATCTCAGTTACATTTGTGGGAACCCCCTGTTTTGTTGTCTGTTCCTAGGACCTTCTATTTTTAGGCACGTTGGGTCTGTCTGTGTGCAGTAGGTCAAAGTCCTGAGACTCACTGACCTACCACACGGATGAAACCTGTGGCTGCTGAAGTCACTTAGCTGCTTACACTTCTGCTTCCTCATGAGCTCACCACGGGGCTACACCTTTCAGCTGTCAGGCAGGAGTCGCCAACCAAATCAGGTGATAAACAGTTCTCAGTTCTGGGAATACAGCGGGGAAGTCCTACCACCCCCCAGACACCCTCCACAGCCTGCCCCATAGGAAGTCACAATACAGAGCATGGTAGTTTGCACCACCACCACAGATGGTGCCGTTACAGTCACATAAGTAATTTCTCGGTGGAAATCTTTGCCTCGGGGGATTATTTACAGTCCTTCGAGGATTTGTCTTACAACTTGCTCACTTAGTTTTGTGAGAAATTAGTCACACCCTAATTGTTTCTGACAACGCACCAGAAATCTGCCCAGACACCATATGCTGGAGACAGAATCAGCAGAATGTCTGAAAGCTCTCCCTACCCTTTCTACTTCTTCCTTGGCTGCCTCCTTTCACAATGTACAAAATCTGTTTACAATAGTTATTGTGATAGTGAAGTATAGTAATAATAATCACAATAAACTTAGGGAGCTTTACTGGTCTTCTTTCTCCTTTATTTTTTGATAAAAAAATACAATTTATTCTGATTATGATTTCCCTTTCCCCAGATCCTTCCCACCTCCCTACCCACCCAACCTTTTATATTCTCTCTCTGTCTCTCTGTCTCTCTCTGTCTCTGTCTCTCTCTGTCTCTGTCTCTCTCTGTCTCTGTCTCTCTCTCTCTCTCTCTCTCTCTCTCTCTCTCTCTCTCTCTCTCTCTCTCACACACACACACACACACCCCACAAAACAGGAAGCACAATGAACCCACAAAAAAAGCAAAAAACCAATCAGACAAAAATTTCTCAAATAAAAGAAAGTGAAACAAAAAGTCCAAAATAATAACATTGACTTTATTTGTGTTGGCCATTTGCTCCTGGGCATGGAGCCTGTCCTGGAGTGTGGTTGATGTACTGAATGACACTCTATTGGATAAAGCTGATTTTCTCATTTCCAGAAGGTATCAATTGTAGATAGCTTCTTAGCAGTGAGGCTATGTGTCCAACTCCCTCCCTCAGTGATGGGACCCCATCTGGCTTGAACTTGTCTAGGTCTTGTCCATGTTGCCACAGTCATTGTGAATTTATTATGTGCATCAGTCCTGTTATGTCTGGAAGACATTGTTTCCTTAGAGCCATCTCTCCCTTCTAGCTCTTAGAATCTTTCACCTCCTCTTCCAAAGAGATCCCCTAAGCCTTCACGGGAGGGCTTTGACAAAGATATCCCATTTAGGACTAAGTGCTCCAAAGACTCTTACTCTCTGCACATTGTCCAGTTGTGGGTCTCTGTGTTAATTCCCATCTAATGCAAGAATAAGTCTCAGGTTCTTGGCCACTGAATCAGTGTCAGGTGTGGGTTCCATCTCATGAAGAGGATTTTAAATCCAATCAGAAAGTGGTTGGTTACTCTCATACCATTTGTTCCAAGATTGTACCAGTACATCTTGTTGTGCCTTAGGCAGGTACCTGTTAGAGGTCACAAGGTTTATATCTGGGTGATATTGATGATTATCTTTCTCTTCCAGTAGCACACAAATACCTTCAAATACCATAAAAACTAGTTACTGGGTGTAAAGCTTCTAGTTAGGTGCCAGCTCAACTATAAATTTTTTAAAAGCCTGTGGTAAAAATTCACCTTTATTCAAAGTTGAATGAAGAAGACTATAACTAGGAATCACTAATTTGATTTGGGGAATTGAAAAGGACCTGCAGCTATCATCACATTTAATGGTAAAAGTATATTTTTATCTTCTAAAATTGGGACAGTCACAGTGATTTACTAGAGTTCTTAGTGTGATAAATAAAAAAAGATAAATTATAAATGAGATAAATGTTGAAAAATAAGAAATAAAACTACAAACTAACTACTATAGATAGCACAATATAAATAAATTATTATACATAAATCCAAAGATGTAGTAATATACAGATTAATTATAAAAAATTAATTATAAAACCTTCAAGAGAGAAGAGATTCAGAGTAAACCAGTGATGTTTTTACATGCTAACAACAGTTCAGAAACAAGAATTTAACTATTGCATTTAAAAGATCCTAAGATAGGACTGGGGCTTTAGCTCATGTAGGAAAGTATTTGCCTAGCATGTCAAATGTCCTTGTTTTGATGCAAGCACTTAGGAGATGGAGACAGAAAAATTAGCTCAATTCACCTTCAGGTACATAGACAGCTGGAGTTACATGAAACCCAGCCTGAAACTACAACTAAATGAAATGTCTTGAAAACTTTATATAAGGAATAGAGCTAACAAAATATATCAGAACTTGGTCTAATATAAAGCATCCAGATTTCAAATCAAATTTACTTTTAAAAGAAAAAAAGTTCCTACCTTCTGATAAACTTTACTAATAGAAAATATCATGCAGCAATTAAATGTCACCAGCAAAGTCGTTAAGCAAAGGGTTGAAAAAACTCACATGGCTACCTAAGTTCTTCCTTCCTGCATGAGACAAGAGCCCTCTGCTCCTGGTAATAGATGGAGTCTAATGAGATTTGCTCATACAGTGGGGAAATTTCAAGTCATAAAATATCTAATTTTATAATTCAGAGTGTTTTATTGCTTATGTGACATTCTCTTAAGGAGCCGTGCCTCATAAATCAATAAATTTTAGGTTTGTGTACAGTAAGTCATTGTAAACCTGGAACATCCTGCTCAAATCATCCCATAGATGATGATTCTTCTCCTAGCAACTATCATTAGCCTGTTTGTCTAGAGATCCAAAAGCTGGAGTTATGAAGAAAACAGACCGACAATCAAAGGGAAATAAATGGATCACAGGTCAGATGCCACAAATTCTATTTTCTCAGATTTTTAAGCAGAAAACTCCAAAATAACAAGAAAAAATAAGCACAAGGCCAAGAGATATTAACTATTTGAAGTTAACATTTCCCAATATTCAAAGATATTTCCTTAATCATATAGTTTAGTCTATTGAAATGCCGATCAAATTCTAGCAGTTCCTTTTTCCTGCAAAATTTTACAAGCTACTTCTAAAATTTATATGGATCGGCAGCAGCCAAACGATGTTTAGAAACCCCAGTCAAACATTTGTGGGCCATTTTTAAAGTAACCAATGGGATTGGAGAAGATTGAGTAAATGAACTTGCACAAGCAGAAGGACCTTGTTCAGGTTCTCAGTATCCACGTTCAAGCCCAACATGTAGGTGTCATGTTCCTATAACCACAGCATTAGAGTAAATGGAGATAGGCAGATGCTGGGGGATCACCTGCTGGTCAGTCTAGATAAAACAGTGAACTCCACCCTCAGTGAGAGAACCTTTCTCAAAAATAAAAATGGTGGAGTTAGTAAAGATGGGGTTGTAGGTTCTCCTCCAAGCTCCCTGACTAGAGCTGTTGGTTACCACTAATGTATGCATGCCACTACTGCATCCTTAGCATTCTTGTGCCATGCTGGTCATTGTTGCCTGATACCTTCTGGTGCCTTGAAAATTGGTCCTTGGGGAGGAGGGTTTCAAGTCAGTTCCAGCTAAAGGGCCTCCAGGCCCTGTGACTGAGGTGCATGGTGTCTTCCACCATAGGGATTTACTTTGCATGCATGTACTTGCAACCAAGAGCAAGTACAATAGCCTATGGTTTTTAGGGGAAATCTTTTGGGCAACCCTGACCAACAACTCAAAAGAGGGTTTCTCATGACTGGTGTTAGGAATTTTACCTGATGTTCTTTGGCTCTTGGAGGGAGCACTGTCAGCACAAATGAGAAAATTTCATTTAAACTTTATGTGTATATTTATAGCCTGACTTACACGTGTTATAGTTTTTAATTATAATCTCAAAATTAAAAGAAATATTTTTAAAAAATGTAAAGTAAAAGACTAATATCTGATCTTCACACATGAACACACAGATGAGCATACTTGCATACACAAACACACTCACACAAAAAAACACTCACTCAAACACATAAACAAACACACCACAGACACATTCACACAAACAAGTACACTCATACACCACAGACACACATACATATACACAAAAATCAGCTTACAAAATATTTGGTTTTCCTGTTATTTAAGACTGAATTGGTATACCCCAGGTCAGATAAGCTCACCTGACTTTGGGCAACTGACATTACAGAGTAAGAAGGAAGTTCTCAGATATTTGATGCATTCACATCTTGGGAGAGCCAAAGTGAATTACAGCTTTCTATCATTCCCACTTGGAACAAATTCTGAAAAATGTGCAAGAAATCTATCCCCTTTAGAAAGGAGAGAATCAGAAGGTGGGGCACTTGGTGCCACTTTGAGATGTTTTCATAACAGCTCTCTGAGTGTCAGCAATTCCAGGAATTTATCTTGCTCCATCCTATGTCTGCAATGAAGAAACAACAACAACAGTAATGTGTTTTCACCTCCTTCTCTGCAGGCTTGTAAAAGATTACTAGAAAATCTTCACCCACAAATGTAGTGGTGGGAAAAGGTCTCCAGGACAGAGAACAAAGCTTAAGTGCAGGACAACTATAACTCAAAAAGTATGACCTTGTGTAGACATTGGCTTTGTGATACTTCTAATTGCTCATGTGTAAAATAAAAAAAAAAAATCTATGTTTAGGGAACACTATAGAATTAAGTAATATCTGTATCATTAAAACAAAGATCACTTGAAATAGCTGTAGACAAGTTAGTTATTGTACATGTATTTCTATCATGTAAGGATATGTAACAAAACATGATTTATTTGTTAGATTATGTATATGTACAAAATTCCCAACAATGAATCTTAAACCATTTAGTTGCTACTTTGAATTTTTTTTTTCTTCATGGCTGACTCAACGCTTTTCAAACCATTCATTTCATAAATGAAAATGGATTCCAATATTGCCTTGGTCCACTTTTCTGTCTTTGATACATTGCTGTTTTTACCTGCAGTTCATCCTTGGTTTATTCACCCAGAATAGGAAGATCGATACCACTCATTAATGAAACTTTAAGACCCCCTCAGGGAAAAGTTTTTTTTCTTATTAATTGAATTTTTTAATTAATAAGAGAATAAATCAGGAATTCTTGTTTCATCCTTTACATGTATAGCTGATCTCTATTGTAAATATAATTAAATCAGAATTCATTAAGATCTTAGTTCAGGGCTATCATTGTACATTTAGGTTCATACTTCCTAGGAGTCAGAGCAATTATGTGTGTGTGTGTGTGTGTGTGTGTGTGTGTGTGTGTGTGTGTGTGTGTGTTTACATGGACACATCTGTGTGTATTTTGCTGGGGATTGGATTTAAGGCCTTCAGCATGCTAGTCAAATGATCTTGCTCTGCACAACAGTCTCAGCCCCTCTCAGAGAAAAATTACAAATGGTATATTTTAAATCACTGGTTAAGAAGATAGAAGTTCTCATAAGATGATTCACTCAGTAAATACTAACTCAGTAAATACTAGTACAAGATTTACTACAATTTGCTATTTTTCATTGAATTTATCTCTTTATAACTAATTTGCTTTTATTTTCTACTATTTTCTAAAAGTAACATGCCAAAAAGACCCTAGCAATTTGGGTTAGAATATATGAACTTCTTAGATCCAATCACAAAACGAATTCATCAAAATGTTATTCCTTACATACAAAAAGCAAGATACTTAACAGGTGTTGTAATTCCATATTAATTGAGCTGCCACAGTATTTTGTGATCTTTTGGTACTTCTGCCTCTTCCTGACCTTAAGCCTTTCTTAAACTATAGCATTCTGTCAGCAAAAGAACTATTTGTATGAAATTATAACACTGCTTTAAAAGAAACTAGGAAATAGCTGACTCTGAGCCATACATGAGTGATCACAGTTCAGGAAAAGGATTCAAGTTACCCTAAATGATATGTTCCACCAAGGAAGAGATGACATCAACATTTATAGCCACAGAACACAAGGAAGTCACAAATCAATGTATTTTCCAATTATATCAGCATCGTCTACAGAAAGGCAGGAAATCATCCTATATAGTTCAAATTTTCTCTTATAGCATTCTCGGACTAAGGATGCTTGGAGATTAGACACCTGCTAAGCAATACATTGTGAGGAGCTGTCCTCATAGTCACAAGAGCATTGGGTTAGATACAGAAAAGGTAGGTGGCTGTTAAAATGTCTAAAATATCCCAGTTAATATGGACCCTTGTCTTAGGACATAACATCTCTCTGCAATCACAGTGCTCTAGCTAGTCAGACAGATCAGTCTGCATTACCTTTAATAATGTACAGTGTCTTCAGAGAAGGTCAGCTCACCATAGCTGAAATGTATGTGCTCATTTACTATAAATAATAAATAGGCAAAGAAACTGGAAACTTAGGAAGTATAAATTTTAACTCTATATCCTGAGCCAGGTTTTTCTCAACCTGCAGCTACAAGCCACAGAATAGCCATTGATGAATCTCAACACATTTGTAGATGACAAGGCACTGTCTCAATATTAAAAGTTTGGATACCTTGGTCCAGATTCACTGACCAAAGCATTCAAGTGACAAGGCCGGGTAGAATATGACTACTGGAATGACTTCCTCACACTGCTGTCACCATCAGACTCAGCTAATAGCAAACAGAAACAAAGCTGAAGAATTCGCTCACTTTCACACCTATTTAGAATATCTTGCTCTGCAAGGAAGCCCATTCTAACCTTTGCCCTCCCTGTGCTTGGTAAATGTGGGTATATTCTTTACTTTTCCATTGCTCTAATAAACCACCATAACCAAGGCAACTTTTAGAAGAAAGAGTTTATTTAGGCTTATGGGTCCAGAGGGTTAGAGTCCATAATGGTAGAGAAATCATGGCAGGGGAGACATAGTGGCTGGAGCAATCAGAGCTAACACCTTCAAACAAAAGCATAAATGGAGAGAACTAACTGGACATAGCATGAGTCTTTAAACTCTCAAGCCCATCTTTAATTACACACTAAACCTTCCCAAACAGTACCACCAACTAGGAACCAAGGGTACAAACATCTGAAAGTATGAAAGGCTTTATCTCTCCACAGGGGAATCCCTGGATTTAATAAAATAGCTCAGTCAGTAGAGCATGGGACTCTTAATCCCATGGTCATGGGTTCATGCCCCATGTTGGTGCCATCTGTAGCTAAAGTTTTCTTGGTTCTGTTCAGCTCCTGCGGCCCTGTGGCTAGCTGCTTGGACCCAAGTAAACTCACAGAGACCTATGTTACTGATAAACTATATGGATGTGGCAGGCTTCTTGATACCTGTTTTTATATCTTAAATTAACTCATTTCTACTAATCTATAAGTTGCCATGTGGCTTGTGGCTTATTTGTACTTTTACATCTTGCCTCCTCTGTGTTTGGCTGGTGACTCCTGACTCAGCCTTCCTGTTCCCAAAATTTTCTTCTCTGCTTGTCCCACCTATACTTCCTGCCTAGCTACTGGCCAATCAGCATTTTATTTATCAGTCAATCAGAGCAACACATTCATAGCATGCAGAATGGATCCACAGTAGCATAGTGCTTGTTTTCTTTGTCCTTTCTGCTTTCTAGTGCTTTCCACTGATCAAGTGCACTCTTAAGAATTTTGCCTGCTTACTTCTCTCCTAACACCAACGTGCTTTTTATTTCTATGACATAATAAACATGAAATTTGTCCTGGAGCTTCATCTTCCAGGAAGTGGAAAACCCAGGCTGCATCAGTTGGCTCTCTTCTTCAGATAGCTTGAGGAGCCATCATTTTCATACCTGGTGGTTGAGCTTGAACATGAGCTTGACTCATCTTTCCAAACGTTCCCTCATAAAAGATTCTGTTTTGAGGACTGAAGTTCATTTAGAGCTCTCAGATGAGTTAAAGATATTTTGGTAAGCATCATAGGAGATGTTTCTAAGGACACACTCTATTCATTCTATTCATGAGCCCTTACTCACCTCATTAATGTAGACCAGCCCAATTTCCAGCTGCCAACACCTGCCTCTTTCTCTAAGGACTTTCTTAAGAGTTCAAAATTCCCCTTTTTCTTGTTTGAGCATGTAGAGTTCTTGGGTTTCCCACTCCTAAGGAAGTCACAAAATGGTAAGAATTAGTACATCCTGTTTTCCTGTGCCTAGAAGTAGAAGAGCCCTGAAGTTATTGTGCATTTTCTCAGAGCTTTCTGATAAGATTGGGTTCCACCTCCCCAGCCCACACAACAGCCACATTTTCTTAATAACCTGCAATCCCTTAGGCTCCCTCTCCTCCCCTTTTCCTTCTCACTTCTACACCTCCCTCTCCTGCATCTGCCATTTGTCTTCTCAAATCCTTGACTCAGATGCTATTTCAGGAAGCTCTGATATTAGAGCAGTTATCTATTTCTTTTCTGGTACAGATAAGCACAGACATTGGAAATGCTGGACAAGAAATTGTCTGTGCCTTGGGGTACTCACAAACTTCTGATGTAGGGTAATTGATGAGTCAGATAATCTGCAGGCCCCATCCCATACTTCAGAGCATATGGAATCAGCACCTTGGAATCCTGACTCTTCTCTAAGACAAGGAGTTAGATGCCCATCTAGCCAGATGATCTCTGCATGATTGCCTAGAGATGATCTCCTAGTAACAATACAAGTTTACTAGGTAAAGTCTGAAGGTTGACTCATACTTCACAGTAAATAAAGTGCAATCATTATTCAATAGTAATCTGTTGTCACATTGAAAATGTGTACTACTTTTCATTTTTCTGTAAAACAGGTTGATGTTTTTGTGATTTTATTTTTTCCCTACAAGTGCTTTGCCTGTGTATGTGTATATGTCATATGTGCCTTGTGCCTGCAGAGGATAGAAGAGGGTACCAGAATCCCCTGGAACTAGAATTAAGGATTGCTGTAGGCTACCACATGGGTGCTAGAAATGAAACCATGGTCCCCTATAAGAACAGCAAGTATTATTAACTGCTAAGCCATCTCTCCAGCAACCAGGCTGATATTTTTAAAACAGTTTCCTACATGTAGCATAGCCCAACATGGAAATAGATTACTTATTGGAAAATACATTTCAGTTACTAAAAAAAGTTAAGTATTTATATGCCAGTAATAACCAGACTCTGTTCTAGATATTAAAATGATATACAATGGTTAGCATTATTAAAGTGACTTTTGATTAATATTTGAGGAAGGGCACAATTAGAAACAGAAATGAGCAAAAGGAAAACTTGGCATATGCCATGAAAAACACTGCAATTAAAACTATCAATTCGCCGGGCGTTGGTGGTGCACACCTTTAATCCCAGCACTTGGGAATCAGAGCCAGGCAGATCTCTGTGATTTTGAGGCCAGCCTGGGCTACCAAGCGAGATCCAGGAAAGGCCCAAAGCTACACAGGGAAACCCTGTCTCCAAAAACCAAAAACAAAAAACAAAAAACAAAAACAAAACAAAACAAAACAAAAAAAACCTATCAATTCTTTTTAAAATTTGAACCATGATAATTAGAATTTATAATGTATCTATCATTGGCCATGGGAAAGGTTAAGCCCTTAGGAAATTCCCAGGAATACACAAGGATGACCCCAGCTTAGACTACTAGCAATAGTGGAGAGGGTGCCTGAGCTGGCTTACCCCAGTAATCAGATTGGTGAATACCCTAACTGTCATCATAGAGCCTTCATCCAGTAACTGATGGAAGCAGATGCAGAGAAACACATCAGACTCATTGTATCACTGACCTTGAGTTACATTTTAATTAATTCTTAGTCATTGCATGTTCAGAATTCTTTATTGCAACCAGATTTTTTCACAATTCCTACATTCAGTTACATAATTCTTCACGGTGTCACAATCCACATTTTAAGACGATGTGATCCGAACTCTTTCTCTGACTTCACTGAATCTATTTTTTCTTCCTCCTGTCTATTTTTCCAGTAACAAACAGAATAAGATTTTTCAAAGAATAACTTGGCCTTTTTTTTTCCGCTACAGTAATGTAGCCCCCAATAACTTTTCCCTATTAAAAAATGAGGAAAATAGCTCAGCATGGTGATGCCCGTCTTTTATCCAAACATTCAGGAATCAGTGGCAGGGAGATCTCTCTGAGTTCAAGGCCAGCCTGGTATACAGAGCAAGTTCAGGATAGCCAGGGCTACACAGAGAAATTCTGTCTTGAAAAACCAAAAATAAGTAAATGAATACAAGGAAATGAGGAAAATATCTAATGCACAATTTTATTTTTGTTAACCTAGTCTACATCACCAGCTTTTACCACTTTGTAAAACGAGTACACCAGTACTCTGAGTGATATGCTAGATCCCTCCTATCTCAGAATCAATGAAGATGTTAGAATCTCTGCCCAGAAACTGTCATGTTTTTAATCTCAGCTTAATTAGCTTTTTCTCAGCAAAGCCCTTCTTACAGTGCTCTCATCTAATCCCCACACAGAATCAATTTCTATTAAATTCTCTCACAGACTATTAAAACTGTCCCTCTAACTACTTATTCTAGCTTGTATTTCATTTTATATCTTCATAATGATTTAATTAATGAGAGTCTCTCTTCTCTGACCAAGCAAGCCCTAAAAACACAGAAGGAACAATGTTGCTTTGCTCAACATTTTATCCTTAGTCTATAGGTTCCAGTCTCATGCTCCATTGTAGTTGGAGAGCTTCTCTCCAGGTCCCACTAAGCCCCAGCAGTCCAGTAGCCCACTTATAAAATGAACACACAGACATTTATATTATTTAAATGGCTTGGCCATTAGCTCAGGCCTATCACTGTCTAGCTCTTACTCTTATATTTAGCCCATTTCTATTAATCTATACTTTGCCACATGGCTCGTGGCTTACCAGTACCTTACATCTTCCTTGTTATGGCAGCGGCTGGCAGTGTCTCTCTACTCAGCCTTCCACTTCCCACAGTTCTCCTCCTCCTTGTCCTGCCTACCCTATCCTTCCTGTCTGGTTACTGGCCAATCTGCACTTTATTTATTTTAACCAATCAGAGCAACACATTTGACATACAGAACATCCCACAGCACTTCCCCTTTTCTTTTTTCCAAAAGCAAGGTTTTAACTTTTATAAAGTAAAATTTCAGATAACAAAATAATTATCAAGCAAGAATTATAGTTACAATATTAAAGAAGCTATCCTATCTATCTTATATTTGTGAGTCTAAGGTTTTATATCTACCTTATCTTTTATCATAACTGAGAAAATTATAACTACCTAGTCTTCAACCACATCAAAGACCTCAGAAGGACATAATATTACCTGAGAACTAGGAGAAGGATGCAAGCAACTTTCGGGACTCTTGTAGGGTAGACAGAGACAGCTGGCAGCCTGGACAGTCACCTAATGTTCCTTTGTAATGTTGGGGCATTTGTCTTTAGCCCACAGGGCTAGAGTCTCTCGGTTATTTTTCTTAGTGTCCTGTAGAATGTCTGGCAGTTTCCTCTGTGAAGCAGGAGCCTGAAGGACCATTTTGTCAAGCAAAGTTTAGTGGTCACCTTTCTATGGGTCCTGTATGTGCAGTCGATCAAGCAGTCCAGGCAAGAACAATTTCTTGCTCAAATGGCTATTTTTGCCAAGGTGAAGACAGACTCCATATGAAGTATCTTCAATGCCCATCCTCCTCTCTGAAGTAAATTGGTGCTGCCAGGAGCAGACATGTCTCACTGTCCAGAAAGTCTAAATTTTTAAAAATATTTTAAATGCCATATTCTGTAGGTCTTTGAAGTATTTGAAAATTACCTATCTATCTGAAATAAATCTATGTATACCTAGAAGACTTAACTAACATGGCTACAATTATGATTATCATAGATGACTAAATTATTAATCTATTTTTAATTATTTATTACAATTTTAAATGACCTGTACAAACATAATACCTTAAACAAGAGTACAAATATATACACAGTATAACAAAATTAACTTTAAGTTTGTATCAATAGACTAAAATCTATACCAATGTAAAACATTTTAAGCAAGTTGTTCTTTAAAAGCAAGTTCATTAATCTACCCTTTCATCCTATTATATCTATATCATATATATTTTGGAATTTGGGCATAGTTTCTCTTACTACTTCCTTCTGGAGGGGGGGCGCTGTATCTTATGGGGACAGAAAGAAAATTTTAGGGTTATGGAGTAGTCCATGAGGATAAACCTCTGAGCCAGTTGCCTTGAAACCATTGTGGATGTTGGATCATCTGGGCCATGGTGTCATCAGAGACCTTTCAGGTGGTCTTGGCTGATCAAACCTGATGTATCTTAACCTGGAACAAATCCATAGCCTCTGGCTTTCTGAGGAAACAAAAGCAGAGACTCTTTTTCAAAGCAACATATCCTTATATCCAAATTTTGAAGTCAAGGTACCTTTAAATTTTCCATATTTGTTTAACTCAACAGCTTTTACAATCAAATCTTTTTCTGTAGTTAAAAATTCCAAAGACAACATAAACCAGACTCTCTGTGTAATGGCCATCTTTGTAAGACTGAAACACTGCTGTGGCTGCTGGCTCCGCCTACCTCAGCTTCCCAACATGGCAGTGGTACAGTTTACCACCAACTCTGGGTCTGGAGCCATGTGTACCATCAACTATCAGAAGCAATTCTATCAAAGCAGTGCATAGCCCAGAAACTTTTTTTTTTAATTAGCAAAGGCTAAATCTACCATGCAGCAGAGTAAAGTGGGGCTTGTAGACTCTCATTCCCGCCACACTGCAGGTCAGATGCACATGCCTGGAACCCACCATAGTAGCTCAAACCAGCGGGCTGCCGCTAACTTGAGAGAGACAACTAGGAAGCTGTTTTTAGCTCTGTTTTAGAATCTTTTTTCTCCTCAGGTTTTAGGTGGAAACTCTTGCCAACATGTTGGGCACCATTTGTAGTTGGAGAGCTTCTCTCCGGATCCCACTAAGCCCCAGCAATCCAATAGCCCACTTACAAAATAAACACACATTTATATTATGTAAACTGCTCATTAGCTCAGGCCTATCATTGTCTAGCTCTTACTCTTATATTTAGCACATTTCTATTAATCTATACTTTGCCATGTGGCTTGTGGCTTACCAATGCCTTACATCTTCCTTGTCATGGCAGCGGCTGGCAGTGTCTCTCTACCCAGCCTTCCACTTCCCACAATTTTCCTCCTCCTTGTCCTGCCTATCCTATCCTTCCTGTCTGGTTACTGGCCAATCAGCACTTTATTTATTTTAACCAATCAGAGCAACACATTTGACATATAGAATATCCCACAACACTCTGTGACTCTTGGATATATCTTATTGGCAAAATATTTAATTGCTGAGGAGAACAGATCTCTTTGAAAATGTACTGTGGAAAAAAACATTTGTTTGAGAGTCAAATTACTATCTGTGGGGTTCTAAAGAAATTCTGTGATATTGTTCAATTTACTTCTCTTCTCTGGGTATTGAGATGACAAGAATACCCATCCACCTTGCTATACATCATAAAGCATTCTTGCAATCCCAGCATTCAAGGGGTTGAAGCTAGAGAATTATGAGTTAGAGGCCTATGGAGGCTACATAGACTGTGTACCTCACAGGTAGTTTATACAGTTTAGTGTATCAACTATGTATATGCACAAGTTAATCATGTGTCTAACACATTATAAGTACACTATGAACACTGTCATTATTGTTATTGTTCTCATTTTGGAGTTCTTGCTCTGCAGATAAGAAAATGTTGGCATCTGCTATAGGTTTTCAGTATCATCAGATTGGCGATAAGAGTGGTTGAAAATGGCTGGACATAGAATAGAAATTTTAAAAGGCCAAAATAGAGAAAATGGGTCATATCAAAAAAGAATTGGAGAAATTTCCTGCACTGTTGATAAAAGAATTAGAAAAGTGCTGGTGTTTTGGAAATCAGTATGGCAGTTTCTCAGAAAATTGGGAGTCAATCTTCCTTAAGACCCAGCTATATCACTCTTGGTTATACACCCAACGAATGTTTACTCATATTACAAGGACACACACTCAACTATATTCATAGCGGCATTATTCACAGTAGCCAGAACCTGGAAGCAACCTAGATGCCCCTCAACTGAAGAATGGATAAAGAAAATGTGATAGATAAACACAACATAGAAAAACAATGACATCATGAAATTTGCAGGCAAATGGGTATCCTAAGTGAGGTAACCCAGACTCAGAAGGACAAAGATGGTATGTACTCACTCATAAGTGGATGCTAGATGTAAAGCAAAAAATAACCAGACTACAACCCACAGCTCCAGAGAAGCTAGCTAACAAGCAGGACCCTAAGAGGGACACATAGATCACCCTGGGAAATAGATGACATCGCCATAAGTATTCTGGAGGTGAGATGGGACAATTGAGGGTAGGTGATGGGAATGAGAACATAAGGGAACAGGATGGTTGAGCTGGAACAAGGAGGAAGTGATAGAGGGAAGACATCATAGGGATAGGGAGAAACCCAGTGGCAGGGAAGTTCCCAGGAATCCACAAGGATGACCCCAGCTTAGACTACTAGCAATAGTGGAGAGGGTGTCTGAACTGGCTTACTCCTGTAATCATATCAGTGAATACCCTAACTGTCATCATAGAGCCTTTCTTTAGTAGCTAATGGAAGCAGATACAGAGATTCACAGTCAAACACCAGGCTGAACTCTAAGAGTCCAGCCAAAGAGAGAGAAGAGGGATTCTATGAGCAAAGGGCTTCAAGATCATGATGGGGAAACCTACAGAGAAAACCAAACCAAACTAATGGGAACTCAAGAAATTTAGACCAACACCTTTGGAGCCTCCATGGGACTGGACTAGGCCTTCAGCATGGGTGAGAGAGTTGTGTAGCTTCATCTGCTTAAGGGGCCCTGCTGTGGGATGTTCTGTATGTCAAATGTGTTGCTCTGATTGGTTAAAATAAATAAAGTACTGATTAGCCAGTAGCCAGGCAGGAAGGATAAGGTAGGCGGGACAAGGAAGAGGAGAATGCTGGGAACAGGAAGGCTGAGGGGATAGACTGCCAGCTGCGGCCATGACAAGCCATGACAAGATGTAAGGTACTGGTAAGCCACAAGCCACATGGCAAAGTATAGATTAATAGAAATGGGCTAAATATAAGAGTAAGAGCTAGACAATGGTAGGCCTGAGCTAATGGCCAAGCAGTTTAAATAATGTAAGTGACTGTATGATTATTTTATACGTGGGTTATGGGACAGTGGGGGCTTGGTGGCACCTGGAGAGAAGCTCTCCAACTACAGGGCCCCCTGGCAGCAAGATCATGATCCATCCCTGGTGCACTGAGCTGGCTTTTTGGAGCCCACTACCTATGTTGGGACACCTCATACAGCCTTGAGGCAGGGGATGGACTTGGACCTGCCTCTACTGAATATATCAGGCTCTGCTGACTCCCCATGGGAGTCCTTACCTTCCTGTAGGTGAGAATAGGGGGAGGGGGTGAAGACTGGAGGGACAGGAGGAAGGAAGAGGGGGATCTATGATTGGTATGTAAAATGAAAAAATAATTTCTTAATAAAATAGATAGATAGATAGATAGATAGATAGATAGATAGATAGATAGATAGATAGATAGAAGAAAAGTGCTGGCTAAGGTTAGCATCAAAGAAGAGAGAGTTTATTCATTCCTATTTATGTGTTAATTCAAAACAAATCTGTTTCAGTTGCTTGATCTTAAGATGTCTAATAGAAAGCATCAACATTGAAACAAAAAAACTATTTACCAAGTTCTCTAGAAATTATCCTCTTTGATTTCAGAACATTCTTACAAAGAATTTAATGTTCTTTCCCTCTTTATTGTGCCCAAGAATAGCTTTCTGAGTTTTTAGTTGTTCTAAAAGGGGATTATGATGAAAAGGGATTTTGGTGATGGAAGAAAATAGTTGGATTTTTCACTAAACAGTGAGAGCCCTAGATCAACTCCAAGGTGCCCTTTTTTTTTTATCAGGAAAGAACTGCAGAGCATCAAATGGCTTTGAGTGCACGTTTTACCATTAGAGCCACCACAACAGAAAGCAGGCTGCTGCATCTTCCTTATATCTCATTCAGTACATTGCATTTTCATTCCTGACTGCTCTCCATTAGCCCTGACATTTCCAGAGTCAGTGGAAGATCCAAAATTGCATATTTTGCTTAAGGTGGTGGTGACTTTTTTTTAATCCAGGAATATAAAATTCAGAAAAAATTCATCTTTAAAGGTTACTCTTTTATGAGTGACCATGCCCTCCAAAATCCACAGTACATTGGAGTGGTCTCACTAGAACATACAGAGCATATAGCTTACCTCCAGATAACTAATCAGAATCAGATAATCTTTCATTAGATACAAAAACAAGAGTCAGATTGTGTTATGACATTTACTATAAAGATATGTCATCTCTGATGGTTTGTTTTTTGTTTTTTTTTGTTTTTTTTTTTTTTGAGCTGAGGATCGAACCCAGGGCCTTGTGCTTGCTAGGCAAGTGCTCTACCACTGAGCTAAATCCCCAACCCCTCTGATGGTTTTATAAATAGTGAATATGGCAACATGAAACCCATCATGGTTGCATGTATCTTACAACCTTAAAAGTGCTACATCCAAGTTCTCCTGAAGGCTTCACCACTTGTTTATTACCAAAAACACACAGGTCTATGAGTATATTTTATTCTGATTCAAAATTTAGAGTTGCTAGACAGCACTTGCACAGACTATTTCCTTGGCTGCTCTTTCTAGAATTTGCATCTAGGTGTATTCAAATCCCCGAAAGAATGTAAGCATTGAGGGATGCACAGCCATTCATGAGATCTTTCAGTTTCACTAGAGAACCTACATCAACAGTCTGTATGCAAAAGGGCATGACTACCAAGAATGCTCAGTCAATATTTGCTTGCTATTTTTACACTGTCATTGATAGGAGTATCTATACAATGCCATCTGTTAAATAGCATTAGAAATAACTCTTGGTTTTGAAGTGACATGTATTTCATAGCATTATTACAAAAAAAAAATTGTTCCTGAATATTTTTTCAAAGCATATGACCATAAATAGTTGCTCTGAGTTTTAAAAAATGCATCTTCTTCTATTTCTCTGCATTCTAATTTATTTCAATTTGTAAGTATCTTTGTTATGTTATCTAAATCCATTCCATTCATTCCATATTCAATCCAATCCAATCCATTCATATTATGGTCACATAAATAATCTGGAATAATTTATCAGTATCAACTGCTACACTTCAGCATGTCTAACAAATTGTGACCTATGGATTTAATTAATAAGATCTCCTGGGTGAGAGAAAGTAGATCTGGAATTTGCTTCTGTGGTTAAAACAGACTACTAATGGTTTTCCCACATCAGATTCTGATAATAGAAAATTTAGAGAGGCCATAAATGGAAAACACATACTTCAGAATTTATATTTGATACAGTATACAAACTGAGAATCTGGTATAGTCAAGGTGCAAGAGTTAGGAGTGTGCCCTGTGCCTCCCAGAAAGTTACAGTCCAGACAAGTAGAATACAATATAGACAAAGCTCCTAAAATTACCTTTCTCAAGTTTGATATAATTGAAGACTGGTATAGGGGTGAAGAAACAGCTTGTCAATAGCACCATGCCACCACGATAAGGACATGTGCCTTTGCTGTTCCATTCAGCTATCTGCAGGTCTATAGTTGGGGTGGACCTTCAACTGGATTAACAGAATCCCTGCCTGTTACTGAGGGTCTCCTAGGAGTCTCAAGTTGTATAAATATTTGAGTGGGATATTTCTCTGCTTTCTCTTCAAACACAACATTAAACCTCCAGCTGCTGGGAAAGGTTGTTTTTCCCTATTATTGGGATCAGTGAGTCAAGGCATATGTCTTTAATGGAGGTTTTGGCAAGCATGGCATTGGAGTTATTATTAGAATTGACAGAAGTAAACTGCATAGTTTATTTTCTGTACTGCAAATACAAATCAATGGTTTAAATGAAAAGCTATGGTTTATAATGTGGTAGAAACATTCAGATAAACAAAAGCACTAGTTGGAACACAGCTTTTATAATGTAAATTTTTATGTATGACTATGGAACTCAAAGTAAAACAATCCTTCCCCTCTCCAAAGCACATAAACCTATGCATTCCACGGAGAAAATGCATCCAACTCTTAAGGAATCTACTTCCTTCTGCATCCTCTGGTTTCAAGGAAGAGAAGGTTTACTTTAGTTATTTCTCCGAATCCTAAGGATGCCAAGTTGTGTTCCATTTATACACAAATGCACTGTAACCTAAGGAAAAGTCAAACACTTAGAGAAGGATCCTCAATAAAGCTAGGCCATAGAGTCTCCTCCCTGAGACAGAACATCAAATCTACAAATATCCTTGGCCACATAATGGCTTATCGGTATTGCACCATCACACATGATAAAGTGTACCTACTGTGACATGTCACCCAGTTTCCCTTTTCCCAATCTTTTCCAGCATCAAATTCTTGCATTTTTTCAGCTTTATATATTTTCTTGTACATTTCTCCTTTAAGATTCTCACTTTCTTTTAATCTTACCCCTAATTTATGACTTTATCCAAACACCATAAATGCTCTCTATATATCTTTGTGCATGAGGGCTTGAAGGCCAAAGGCCAACGGTCAATGTTAGGTATCTTCTTCAATTGTTTTTTGCCTTCTGTTTTGAGGTAGAATCTCTTACTGAACTGAGAGCAGAATTTACCTTTGGGTGATAAACATGTCACATCCATCTTATTCCATGGTGCTGACGATCCAAGGTAAGAAGCTCATTCTTGATTGACAGAGGCTTTGTCATCTGAGCTGTCTTCTAGCCCCTTTCTCTGAGTCTTTTTTATATGTCTGCCTTTTCTCTCCATGTTTTCTAGTTGAGTAACACAAAATAGTCTGATTAGCCTATGTCTTTTTTAAATGAGTGTGTATCATCATAGGATGTTAGCTTAGCTAACCTCTGGTTTTGAATAAAGATGACATCAGAGTCCTTGTTCAAAAAATAATAGATAGATAAAAAACATCATATCTATTTACCCACAATGTTTAAGCAGTGATAAGCACAACTTTCAGTAGAAAAAGGGTATGTGGGTTTCAAAGAATCACCAAATTGAATAGTAAAGTCAGGACAAAGTTTGAAATATAAATCTGTTGATTAAAACTAAATCATTGATGAAATCAAAGGTAAGACAACACCATGGAGACTCTAACAGAAAGACAGAAGTATTTAATTAATACAGTATATAAGTACCCTATTTTGATTTCTGCTGCTGTGATAAAAAAAAATATTCTGATAAAAGACAACTCATGGAAGAACGTATTTATTTTCTTTATTCTTCTAGGTCACAGTCTGTCACTGAGAGCAGTGGCAGAACACATGGGTAGGAAACACATGCTGCTTGCTGGCTTGCTCACAGATTCATGTTTAGCTAGCCTTCTTACATAATCCAGGACTACCTGCTCAGCAAATAGTTCTTCCCACATTATGCTGGATCCTCCTACATCAGGTAAGACAGTTCTTCACAAGCATGTCCACAGACCAGTCTGAAAAAGACGATTTCTCAGTTGAGACTCCTCTTGAAGAGATTCTATAGGTGGTCGAGTTTACAGTTAATGATAACTAGTACAGTAAGTCTAAAAGATACTTAAAATAGTATATATTTAAACATATAATAATATACATCATGTTGGGTGTTAATAACATCAATGTATATGTTCCTGTTAGGCAAAGCTTGATATTTACTGATTAGTGCTAGATGACCAGATCTACAAGGATTTTTGACTCTTTCCTAATAAGAAGATGCTTTCATGATTCATTTAGCTATGTATCTCCCAAGGGAGACTTATTTTGCTTAACACTTCCTTGCTGTAGTATACTCACACAGAGTAATCTAGTTGCTTCCTGGTCTACACCTAATGGTGCTTAATACCTGTCATAGTCAGTGTTCTTTGCTGTGAAGAGACCTTGACCAGAACAACCCTTACAAAAGAAAGCATTTAATTGGGGGTTGCTTACAATTTCAGAGATTTAATACATCAGCATCACAGCAGGGAGTATGGCAGTAAAAATGCAGACATGGTGCTAGAAAAGTAGCTGAGAGTTCTACATCTGGATCCACGGGCAGCAGGAAGAGCAATGAGGCATGAGGCCTGTCTTGGAATTGTGGAACCTCAAAACCTACCCTGAGTGGTATACTTCATCCAACAAAACCACACCTATTTCAACAAAGCCACACCTTCTAATCCTTCTCAAGTAGTGCCACTTCCTGACGACCAAGCATTAAAATATAGGAGCCTATGGGGGCCATTCTTATTCAAACCACCACAACATCTAAGACATTTCCCTTGTTTTCATGAACCCATCAGTGCCTCCAGATGTTATCCATTCTAAAGGCATCAAAATCAGCATTTTGCTTTTTGGAAACATAGGCAATATCTAGCAGCAAATGTGAAATATATGAAAACTGTACTAATTTTATCATTCTGTTTTGCAATGTAATTTCCAGAAATCAAGTGTGAGATATAACTAGTTTAAACTTTTCCAACTCAAAACTGATGAGACGACTCAGCAGTTAAGGGTACTTACTGCTCTTGCAGAGGACCTGAGCTTGGTTCCCACCACCTACATGGAAGCTCACAACCATCAGTAAATCCGGTTCTAGGGGATTTTCTTATCTCCATGGTATGAGGCATGAGAATGGTGCACAAACATTCATATTAAATGAATGAATGAATGAATGGATGGATGGATGGATGAATAAATAAATAAATAAATAAATAAATAAATAAATAAATAAATAAATATACAACCTTCCCAACTCCTAAGCACTTAGAAGTTGGATTTAACAGTCTATTATTATTACTATCATTTTAAAAACATAAGTCCACTAAGCCCTGTAGAAGTAAATATGAAAAAGTCTGGGAAAATAAAACATACCATAGATATGTGTAAGTACATACATTATCTTAAAATAGAATTTTTCAGCCACTTCTTTATTATGGTCTGACAGCTTGAAAATCAGTCAGAGTAAACTACCTAAAGTCAGCTTCATTGCAGATACCAACTGTTATGCTATCTTCTTCTATTTGCCCTTTAAAGCCTTCCTTTGTGGTAATATTTTATTTGTGCTCTAATAAATAAAGCCTGCCTGGGGATCAGAGGAAAAAGCCAATCACTATATTAAACATAGAGGTCAGGCAGTGGTAGCACACACCTTTAATCCTAGCATTCGGTGGGCAGAGATCCATCCAGATCTCTGTGATCTCTGTGAGTTCAAGGCCACACTGAGAACAGACCCAGGCATGATGTGGCACACACCTCAGTTTCCAACATTACTTAATCATAGAGATCTGGAGGTCCATACAGATAGACAGGAAGTGATGTAGCTGGGCATAGAAAAGAAGTAAGATGGCAGGGCAGAGAAAGGTATATAAGCATGAGTATACAGGAAGTAGCTCTGTTACGCTGAGGATCTCCTAGCAGTAAGAACTTGTGGATGGCTTGTTCTATCCCTCTGATCTTTCAGCTTTCGCCTCAATATCTGACTCCAGGTTTTTTTGTTGTTTTTTTTTTTATAATAAGAACATTTAGAAATTCGTGTTACATCCAATTCATGTATTGTAGTTGGAGTTTTCTCCAGTCCCACCTGGGCCTGCAGCCACTCAGACCCAAGTAAACACACAAAGAATTATATTACTTATAAACTGTTTGGTTGTGGCAGGCTTCTTGCTATCTAGTTCTTATATCTTAAATTAACCCATTTCTATCAATCTATAAGTTACCACACAGCTTGTGACTTACTGGTACTTTCACATCATGCTTCTCATGGCGGTGGCTGGCAGCATTTCCTGACTTAGCCTTCAACTTCCCAGAATTCTCTTCGCTGCTTATCCTGCCTATACTATACTTCCTGCCTGGCTACTGGCCAATCAGCATTTTATCTATCAACCAAATCAGAGCAACACATTCACAGCACACAGAGCGATGGACATCTATAGCATTACATTCCTTGAGGGTTAAGATGGCTACAAAAAAGGCATTTTCAAGTTCTGGAACTTCACTTTATCTTTTCAAGGAAAGTTTTCCCATTCGTGTAGTTCTTTCCCATTGTTGTGGCCTTCCAGGCAAAGTAAGCCTCAGATGGATCTGACTGAAATAAACAGTCATCCCTCATTCCAAACACACACACACACACACACACACACACACACACACACACATAAATAAATGAATGAATGAATGAATAGATAGATAGATAGATAGATAGATAGATAGATAGATAGATAGATAAATAAATAAAGTAAACTCCAAACGGACAAATACCACCTGACTGGTTTGCATCCCAGAAGCTACTCTCTGTACTGTGAAAATGGCTTCTTTGCAAACAAGAGAGTATTTCCCAGAACATTTTCCAGCTCTGTGCATTATTACTCTGTAATCAGGGTCTTAACATCACCATACACCGAACCTGAGTGCTTGGTAATTGGTTCCATGTTGTGTGTACTTCGTCCACACAGAATGGATGTGTTTCTTCTTTGTTCGCAGCCTTTGTTCCCACTGAAGGGAACCCTCCAGTGACAGCACTTAAATTCAGCATATTCTGTCTGGACAAGCTTACCAGATGAGATGCATATAATTGGTAAAAAGCTTAAAGAGCACTCCATCAGCAAAGCCATGGAAAATGTCTTGACCATGACAGTGATGAAGCCTCCATTGCTCCAAGCATAGGCACCATGCTCTAGCAGTCATTGTTTGTAGGGAAAAAAAAGACAAACCTCCATGCTCTGAGCTTGCTCTCATCTTGCTTCATCATCAAAAGGTAATTAGATTTCTGAGCTCATATAGTCTCTCCAAGCAGGAAGAACAAAAAACAGAAATGTCACAAAACTGTACTTGTGACTCATCTGTAATTTTGTGTGGATAACTCATCAACCCTTCATAAGGACAAAGGCACCATTTTTTCCACTGATGGAGAACAGTACATGCATATATCCCCATGCACTCAAATACCTACTCAAGAGATGGATGCTCTAAACAATGCTGCTCTCCTCCCAGGACCTGCTGTCCTCAAGAGAAATTGTGGAAAGGGGCTGATTCACCAAAATGAGTCACTCTCATACTGGCCAAGGTTCTAGAAGCATTTGCCCCAAGGGCCAGGGCCTGAATATTTTGTCCTTCTGGTGTGAGTAACTTCTCCAACCACTTGTTAAGGTACTTTTTAAATTTTTAAAATGAAACCTGAATATTCCTACTTTGTTCTTTCTCAATGAGCAATGCTTAGGTTAATGAAAAAATTAATTTATTTTTTAGCTGTGAACCATGCATAGTGTTTCCCCAGGATTAACAGCCAATGAGAAACAGGCTATTCCATGTTATATGTGCTAATAATGCCATGCATGTGAAGGCCACATCTAATGAATTTTTATTTATATATTCTACTTTGAAAATATCTTATATTAATTTAGTCATGTATTTATTCATTTATTTTGTCCATGTGCAAGCGTGTGTGTGTGTGTGTGTGTGTGTGTGTGTGTGTGTGTGTGTGTGTTGCATGCCAAGGCATTCATGTGTTGGTCAGGGGACAAGGTGGATGAGTCGGTTTTTGTCTTTCACCATGTGGGTTCCAGTGTTTGAACTTGGGTGGGTACTCAGGCTTGGCATCTTCACCCTTAGAGTCATCTTACAGGCTCCTAATGTGTTTTTTTTAAACCATGTGTCTCTGAAAAATATGAAAGAAGAGTTGGAAGGACTAAAATGGTGAAAAATCAAGGCAGCAGGGAACAAACATTAATGTAAGAGGTAGGATGTTTTAACCCCAGCCCTGCTTGTGGTCCCAGTTAGCTAATAGATCCCGAGAAATCACTTCATTGTGTACAGCCTAATTCCTCTACTATGATAACAAGACACTAGGGGGTGAAATTCAAGCCAGGTACATGAGCCATCCACACTCTGTTATAGATATACATGCACATAAATAAATGCAAACCCTTGCTTATGGACATATTTCAGCAAGAGAGAAACTAATTCCATTTAAAATTTTGTTTGACAGAAGCTTTAAAATGTCTAGAAAGTACACAATTCTATATCCCATCAAACCTCTCCAATCCAACACTCTACTACTCCATATTTACTTCATATTGACTCAGAAACACTGTTCAATGGCTTTCTTGTTCACAATATTATGCTATTTTTGTTAATGACAGACTTGAAATACAATATACATAAAAATAAAACATGTTTTTCTAAGTAATCATAATATCCTTATAAATTCTAAGATATGAAGTTTACCTACATATACACAAAAGATTCTCTGGTCAATATTAATATTTCTACATTGTTTTCTGTGAAGTATGTAACTGGAAAATATTAGTAAGCATGGCGTGAAAAATGTCTTGAATGTTTATAAAACCTTCTTATAAGTAATTCAGAATTATGTGCACATTCAAGGCTCTGAGAAAACCTTCAATGGAAAATCTTAATTCACTTGAGTCAGACTTTCCCAAATGTATTTAACTATGACAGTCTTTGTGACCAAGATTCCTGTGGAGACTGCATGATCCATTATTCTGAAGCAAGCTGCAAAACTGGACCACAGTAGCTAGTATTCTAGACAGAATGTTTGTCAATTGAAACATTCATATGCTGATTGAAACCTTAGCCCTCAACAAAATTATATTTGACATGAGAACTTTGAGAAATAAGGCTTTCATAAAACTGTGAGCCTGAGGCTATGATGGGAAGATTTGTGTCCTTATAAGAGGAACAGCACAGAAACACTATTTTCTTTCTCTTTCTGTCTCTCTGTCTCTCTTTCTTTCTTTGTATGTGTATTTTCCCCTCTCTATCTTGTCTCTCTCTCTCTCTCTCTTTCTCTCTCTCTCTCCCCATCTTCTGTCTCCTCCTTCCCCTTCCCTCCACCCACCTCTTTCTCTCTCTCTTAGCATAAAGAAGAGGTCCTCTGAGCACATATAATGTGAATGAGATAATGGACATTTGCAAGCCAGCAAGATGATCTTGACCCAGAACCAAACCTTCTAGCATCCATTTGAATAATCTAGCCCCTAGAACTGTGAGATATGAATGTCTGCTCCTTAAGCTATATATGAAGTTTTGTTGCCAGAACAAAAGGAGACTTTAGAAGATGTGAGAAAATTGTAGACTAACCAGTCAATTAGTTTGGCCTATTACAGAATCCACCAAGTGAAGGGAGGAGGGGACTGGACCTGCCTGGACAGAATCTACCAGTCCTGCTGAGCTGAATCCCCAGGGGAGTCCTTGCCCTGGAGGAGATGGGGATGAGGGGTGGGTTTGGGGAAGGGGGGGGGCGGGAGGATGGAGGACAGGGGAAACCGTGGCTGATATGTAAAATTAAATTAAATTATAAAATAAAAAATAGAAATAAAAGAATAACAACACCAACAAAATAAATTTCCTCCTAAAGTAAACTATTAAAAATTAACTGTGAATAAAGAAAGTTGTTTATAAGTATTTAAAAATATCCAAAAATGGCACTGAAATCTCTTCCAAAATGTACATTTGAAATGTTTGTACTTTTGACTAAAAATGAGCTGACAAAACAATACTAATTTTCCCCTACTGAATTGTTGGACTTTAACAAAGTGCACCTTAGTGAGCTGATTGTTTGAAGATGTGAAACCCTAGACATACAGCTTAGATAAAAACAAGAACCAGTAAATTCTGAGTCTAGATATTCCACAATCATCTTGACATGGTCATGTTTCAGGAAAAGTGGTAAATTCAAGTGCTTGAAAATGTTTTAATATGATAAAACTACAATGTATGAAATTCTCAATGACTTAATACAGACATTGATCAACATTTTCAAAAGATGCTAATGATTCCTTTTCAGACAATTTTACCTCCCTCCCTCCCTCTCCTTCTGTACTGACCTCTCCTTCTCCTCCTTAATTAAAGCTTTCCCCCGTTTTCCCCATTTCCTCTTCCGATCACTTGTACCCTTCTTTCCCCTCCTCCACTGCTCCACCACTCACCCTGCTCCGTTTTCTCCTCCCTGGTTATTGCTGTTACTCCAGGCTATAAACACACATCTAAAGTTTTGGAGTTAGGAACTAGATGCTGCCAATGATTGAGAACACATAGGGCCCAACTGGACACCCATTGAAGTCATCCACATACAAGTAGCATTGTACAGACATAACAGATTCTATTTATATATTTAGGAATATATAAATAAAAATACATATCAACAATTACAGAAAAAGAGGCCATGAATTTCAGAGCAAGCAACAAGGAGATGTATGAGGTGGGTTGGAGACAGAAGAGGAAAGGGGTAATGATATAACTATAATTTTAAATTTTTCTCATATGATATATTTTGATATTGTTTTCTCTTTCCTAAAACTCCTCCCAAATCCTCCCCACTGCCCTACCCACACAAGTTTATTGAAAGTCAAAACAACTAAACCAAAAAGACAAAAAAAAAAAAATGCCAAAATAAAACAAAATCCAATAAAAAGCCTATAAGAAAAGATGATAGAGTTTGTTTTGTACTAGCCAACTACCCCTGGGTATAGGGCCTGCCCTGAAGTGTGGTTGATATACCCAGTGACACTCCATTGGAGAAAACTGATTTTCCCTTTTTCAGTGGGTATTCACTGTGAATAACTTCTTGGTTATGAGCAGGAACCCATGTCCACTCCGCCCTCTCAGTGCTGAACTCCATTTAGCTTGAACTTGTACAAGGCTTGTAGTGATGCCACAGTCTCTGTTAGTTCATAGATACATTCATTTTGCATCTAGAAGGCACTGTTACCTTGGAGTCATCTATCACTCTGGTTCTTACAGTCTTTCTGCCTCCTCTCCCACATAGATCCCTAGGCTTTGAGGAGACAGGCTTGACAAAGACATCCCATTTGTGACTGAGTGCTCCAAAGTCTCTCAGTCTTTGCATGCTATCCAGTTGTGAGTCTTTGACTTAATTCCTATCTACTGCCAGAAGCTTCTCTGATGGGGATCAAGCGGTTCACTGATCTATGGATATAGCAATGTATTATTAGGAGTCATTTTATTGCTGTTCCTTTAGCAGAATAATAATAGCAAGTTTCCCCCTAGGCCCACGCCCTATCTAGTATCAGGTTCTTGGATACATTAGCAGTTTCAGGTATGGGTTCTATTTCATGGAGTGGGCCTTAAATCCAGTGAGAAAGTGGTTGGTTACTTCCATAATATTTGTGCCTCTATTGCACCAATATATCTTGCAGATAGGTCCCTGCTGTAGGCCCCAGGGTTTGTATCTATGTGATATTTATCATTATCTTTCTCCTCTGTATCATGCAGGGTACCTCCCAGTACCATGAATGCTGATCAGTAGAGGTGAAGTAAAATTTAAAATGTTTATGATCACTTTTTCTATAATTGCTTTTACATGTTATATATATATATATATATATATATATATATATATATATATATATATATACATGTAATATATTACATGTATATATACATGTAATATATTACATGTATATATACATGTAATATATTACATATATAATACATTCCTAAATACATAAATATGATCTTCTTAGTCAGTATAATGTCACTCATATGTTTATGTTTTCAAGGTTGACCGTTTAGTATTGGATAACCATTCCCTTAGGAAGACTATTTTTATAGCTCTCAGCCCTCTTTAGTTTCTATAATTCTTTGTCTAGAGTTGAGACCTACTGAGCTTTCCTCCTACTTCATCAGCTACCTGTTCACATTCTCTTAGTTTGGGTCATGTTTAAGTAGTTATGTTGGTGAAACTTCATGGGTATAGTTCCTCTGACATTTCTAGGAGACACAATCTCACAGCAAATTTCCTGTTCCTCTGGCTTGTATCATCTTTCTATCCCTTCTTCCCCAATGTTCCCTGAGTCTTAGATGTAAGAGTTGTACTGTAGATATATCAGTACTATGCTCCACAACTCTGCATTTTGATCAGCTGTGGTTTTCTGTAATATTGTAAAGAGAAAGGGTTTTCTGGATGAGGGGTGAGAATTTCACTTTTCTGTAGGTATGTGGATAAATATTTAGAATGTTATGGTGGTTTGAATGAGAATGATTCCCATAGAATTATGTGTTTGAATATTTGTTCACCAGTTGGTAGAATTATTTGGGAAGGATGAAGTGGTGTGATCTTGTTAGAAGAGGTCTATTACTGGGATCAGGCTTTGATGTTTCAAGAGCCCACACATTCCCAGTTAATTCTTTCTGCCTTGTGATTCTATCTTAAGATGTAAGCTCTCAGCTATTATTCTTATCCCATACCTGCTTGTTTCCATGTTCCCTACTGTGGGGGTTACAGACTCTAACCCTCTGAAACTGTAAGCCCCAAATATTTCTTCTATAATTTTCTTTGGCCATGGTATTTTAGCACAGCAATAGAAAAGCAGCTAATACAGAAGTTGGTGCTATGGAATTGGTTGTTGCTGTGACAGACTTCACTTTGTGGTTTTAGGAAGACTTTGGGACTTTGGACTTCAAGGTGATTGAAGATTATAAGCAGGACTTCATGGGCTATCTTAGTAGGAGCTTGAAAGACAATGGGGCTGGGAGCAATGTGGACTATGGATGCCCAGATCAAAGGGTTTCAGGTGGAACAAAAATATAAACCAGGCTAGAGATCATTTTTATAATCTTTTGGCAAAGAATATGGCTGCTTTATGTCCTTATCCTCAGAATCTTCCTGATACTAAATTGAAGACTTTTGGACTAATTTTCTTAGCAGAGGAGATTTCAAGACAGTAATATTTACTCTGCCATGTGCTTATTAGAAATTACTCTTATGTGGGTCAACAATGAAAAAGAGCAAGTGGAGCAAAAATGAAAATTTTATGCAAAGCAAATGTAATTTAAGGAGGTTACCAGGCTTATCCCAAAAGGACAGCGTGGCAGAATTAGCCACATGGTACTGACTTTAGAGTCATGAAGGATACATGATCAAAAGTTGCAGAATCTTCCAAGGAGAGCTGCAAACAGACAGTGGAACTAGCCTGACAGAGAGAAGTGTGTTGCAGTCAGAAAAGCTTGATGAAGCCACTGAAGCTCTTTGTCATCAGACATGGAACTATCAGATTTAAATAAAACTCCTACAGGCCAATCTGATGAAGGTAATTCCTCGCTGAGAGTCTCTCTTCTCAGGTATGTTTAGGTTAGATTAAAGTTTTTAAAAATGTAACTATGACAGGAATTAGTCCCAAGAAAGTCAAATTTATTAAAGAAGGAGGAGGAGGAAAACCACTTTTGGGCATTTGTTGATGTTGAACTTACATGTTTATTGGCCTGGAAAAGGAACAAGGAAGTATAAAGGAAGCATTGAAAACAAAAATAATTTTGGTAAGAACTAAAGATAGAATAGTTTTATAAATAAATAAAAAATAACTTCAAGAACATAAATAGATCATTCAAAACACTGGATTTGCAGTTAATGGAGGAACATAGCATATTACACAATGGAACATAATTATATAACACAGGAAAGAATAATTTGGTAACTTGGCTCTACAGCATAAGATATGAACACATGCATAAATAGCTACTCCAGCTAGAATCCAGCTGATATCTACTGAGATCTCTGTTTTCTGACCACTGAGTTTCAATGGTCATAAACATTACAACCTAAGGTACACTTCCACACTAGGTATTAATTATGTCATACTGAACAAAAAGTAGGATGTTTTTATCATCAGTTGCAGAGGGTGTTGTGAAAGCAAGGATTGCAATCTCTTACACAATTCTAATCATCAAGCCAGCTGCTGTGAAGCAATGTGAGGAATTATGTTTCTATCAGTACAATATCTGGTCCACATTCATTGGTGTGAATTCATACCTCTGGGAACACTAGAAATTTCAATTTATTTTTTCTTTCTCAGAGCATTGTGCTTCTTCTGAGCTGTTGATAAATTATGAAAACTTATTGTATGTGGTCTGACCAGAACACTGTAGAACAATGCTAAATAGAATTCATCTATTATAGGAAGAGCTGACTCATAAATTAAGCCAACCAAATATCAGAATACTTCCTGTACTCAAGATAGCATGCCGAGGGTCTATGGAATCAAAAAGAATCTCATTTAAACTCTTTTGCATCCACTCACTAACCATTATTTTGTACTCATTGTTTGAGTTCTTTGTTTCAGGTAAAATTTCAGAGCTTTTTTTTACCACGCACTCTGTGTCTTTACATCAAATTATCTAGTCAGCATAAGCAGCTGAGTGGTTCCACTAGAAACAGGAAAAAAGAGCAGCTGCTAATCAACTGTCTTCTAGAGGTTAAATCACATTTTCCAAGCTGACAATGTTTAGCAAGGCACATTTGGTTCTGATGTAAATGCCGAGTTGCATTGTTTAAGCACAAAAGGTGACTATTGTTTATTTGGAACAAAGTTAGAATAAAGCATTGATCATAAAAATTTCAAGGAATATGAAGCTGAATAACAATGTGTCATGCCCCTATTACAATCCTAGCCTTCTCCTTCTTAGTAGTTACTAATTTGGAACTGCTTCCAAGTAAAAATGACACTAATTAGAAATAATCAAGCAAATCTCTCATAAACCATGGAAAGGCCAGACTAATCTCAGAGTAAAGCAAAAGAAGACAATGTGGCCAAGACTACAAGGATGAGCAGTAGGAGAAAGGAAATGAGCTTCCATTGCTGTCTGAACACGTTTTCTATGTGACTGTTGAACGGCATCTGAGTTGGCTAAATTATTTGGGCTAAGCCTGCCACAGATGAAGGCAAATAGTTACGTGACTGAAGGAAGAATGGGCTCTTGGGGGAACTCTTGGCGACAGCACCCCAATGACAGAAGAGATGCAATGAAGTCAATGAGTGTTCTACTTGTATCAGACCTGGATTGCTAGGTTCTTACTCTCATTATTTTGGATGAAGCACAATATTTCTGGGTCACTGTCACCTGTGTAGAATAACACTTACCTTAACCTCTGTGTATGAACATTATGGTGCCTAATGAATCTATATATATAAAACATTATTTTTTTTACATGTTAATTTCTTTGTAATATAATAGTAACAAACAGGCCATAGTTGCTAGAGTAGACTATGTTTCTAATAATGAGGCCATAAATGAGGAGAAGGACCAAAGAGGATAGATGATGAATTAGAAGTTGCATCACATAAGGCTAATGCGATACCATTGTCTGTTAGAGCTGTTAGACACAGAGTCTGTTAAATATAGAGCTGTCTAGATCTGAGTTCTAGTCTGTGACTTGGCAGCTGTAAAAGTGTAGCCAACTAACATATTGGCCAGTTTTAGCTTCCTTGCAAATGGAATGTGAATAACAGTATCAACATCATGACTTTTTGTTTGTTTATTGTCTTTATTTAAAAAACATTTAAACAATTTCCAAGGTAATTATTTTATACAAATGTAGGTAATAACATAAACTTTAAAATTAACGTGGGAACAGGAATTAATATCCCAAATAAGTAAATATTTAGAGATCTGTTACTAACTTCTATTTTTCATCCCCATTGAAAGTTGACTTGAAAATGAACTATTTCTTTTGATTGGTTGGTTTATTTTTGTTTGTTTTTTGTTTTGTGTGTAAGATAAAATTTCAAAGTACTTTTGATTTGCATTCCCTGATGGTTAAGGACATTGAACATTTCTTTAAGTGTTTCTCTGCCATTTGAGTTTCCTCTGTTGAGAATCCTGTTTAGCTCTGTATCTCATTTTTAAATTGGATTATTTGGGTCTTTTTGATAGCTAGTTTCTTGAATTCTTTATATATTTTGGATATTAGTCTTCTATTGGATGTGGAATTGGTGAAAGAAAGAAAGAAAGAAAGAAAGAAAGAAAGGAAGAAAGAAAGAAAGAAAGAAAGGAAGGAAGGAAGGAAGGAAGGAAGAAAAATTCTCATCAATCTGAATGATAGTATCCTTTGCCATATAGAAGATTTTAGTTTTTTGTTTTGTTTTGTTTTTGCTTATATTTTTCAAGACAGGGTTTCTCTGGTAGTTTTGGTGCCTATCCTGGATCTCGCTCTGTAGATCAGGCTGGCCTTGAACTCACAAAGATCCACCTGGCTCTACCTCCCAAACACTGGGATTAAAGGCGTGCACCACCACCCAGCTGCTTTTTAGTTTTGTGATATTCCAGTTGTTAATTGTTGATCTTACCACCTGTACTAATGGTGTTCTGCTCAGAAAGTCTTCTCCTGTGCCCATGAGTTCAAGGTTATTCCCCACTTTCTCTTCTATCAGGTTCAGTTTATGTGGTTTTGTGTTAAAGACTTTGATCCACTTAGAGTTACATTTTGAGCAGGATGATAAGTATGGATCTATTTGCATTCTTCTACCTGCAGACATCCAGTTAGACCAGCACCATTTGTTGAAGATGTTGTGTTTTGGTTTTTTGTTGTTGTTGTTTTTTGTTTTTTTGTTTTTTCAGTGTGTATTTTTTGCTTCTTTATAAAAAAAACTTAGGTATCCATAGGTGTGTGAATTTAGGTCTGGGACTTCCATTCAATTCCATTGATCAATGTGTCTGTTCTTATGCCAATACCGCATGGTTATTATTATTCTAGTTTTAATATGAGGATTAAGTATATAGTATGGTTCATGGCATGCAGTGAATGTTACACAGTATTTGCTAACATTATAATGTTCACCTAAAACACTAAGCTGTCTAAACTCCTTCCAAATAGGAACTAACCTAATCATAAACTCTAGAATTATGCTGTGTGACTTTGGTAACAAAAAATTCAATGTAACTTGGGCATGCATCTAAGTAATCAGAAAGCCACTGCACAAGGACCACAGCTCTGATTTCAACTTATAACAACTGGGTAGAAAAGATTACCTTTTCCATCCCATCATCATTTTATAGATAGGAAAGCAAATTAAATTGTTTAGGAAACTAGATCTACCTCAGATATGATCTCTATTGATCAAGTGTGCCAATACAGTCAAGTTTATTTTTAATATTTTCACTAATCTCATTTAACTTTTCTTTATATTTGCTAAAAGAGTCAAGATATGCATACTTCTTATAAAGATAAAAAAAACTTGCTTTTGGTTCTTAATTCATATGTTTCTATTAGTTTGGCTATTTGTGCCTGTGCTTTTCCAATCTTGGTCTCAACAATTCACACTCTTACAATCCTTCCTCTTTCTCGACAATTGGACTCCTGGAGCTCCACCTGGGGCCTGGCCAAGGATCACTGCATCCACTTCCATCAGAGAGTTCCAGCACGACAGTTAGGGTGTTGGGTTAGTGCATGAGCTGGCTGTTTCAAACCTTGAGCTTACACAGGGACACTTTGCTCAGTCTGGAAGGAGGGGACTGGACCTGCCTGTACTGAATCCACCAGGTTTAAGTGAATCCCCAGGGGAGTCTTGGCCCTGGAGGAGATGGGAATGGAGGGGAGGGGATGGGGGGGAAGTTGGGGGTGGAGGCGGGAGGGGGAAGGACAGGGGAACCCATGGCTGATGTGTAAAATTAAAACACAAATATAATAAATTAAAAAAGGAGAAAAAAACTTGCATAAGACCTTTGATTTTCATTTTTATCTTTAGCAGCTTCTATTTATGTAATTTCTATATTCTGTTTCATAGCCATTTTTGTATCAATTACAATCTAGGATCTAAAAATTCATTTAAAATTAAATATTATATTGCTGTATAATGCATAGACGCAGATAGATTGATAAATAGGTGCTAGGCAGATATTTCTACATGTTTAATGCCTGCTAAGAGGATTGGGCAACAATCAAATAAGCCAGTAACAACAACAAACTTAACAATTCTAAAAGCTTCTGTGAGCATAAAACAACTAGAATTTTCATATACTAGTGGTAGAAATTAAAAAATGTGCAACCATTCTAGGGAATATTTTGGCAATTTCTTATAAGCAAATACATACTTATCATAAGTTTGAATAATCTACCACAGTATTTCTCTTATATTAATTAATATTTATTTTCAAAATGCTTTTTGTAGTAGTAGATAATTTCTACTTGCTTCATTTAAAAGTCATTTAAAAGTGACAATAATTTGAAATTGTCCATGAATGAGTAAAGTATGGACTATTACGACATTAGAAGAGCATTCTGCATTAAAAAGGAAAAGACTATAGAGACAAGTGTCAGCCAGGATGATTCCAAACCATGATGGTGGGTGAAAGGAGCCAGTTTCCGTCATCATGATATTTAATTCTATGTACCAACCTTTGTAAGAAAAGCAATACTATATACAACTATAGAGGTAATCTGTGGCTCCCAGGGAGTAAAGGTTAGTTAAGCATAGTTTTATCTTAAAGTGGTAATGGAGAAATTGGAGGGATAAGGGAAATGTGATGAAACCCAGTTCCAAGAGCAGTTACATGGATCTACCAATGTATAGACCTCATAGAACTGAATTTGCAAACAAAGAGTGTATTTTGTATACATTTTAAATTTAAAAATAAAGTTAAAATGCAGTATTTTTATCTTGGGTTTTGAGGAATTAGTACCGGGAAATAACATTAAGAAAGCAACATTCTGGCACATTGGCATTTATTTATTGATGTGGCATGACAAAGTGGTTTGTTTCCCACACTACAGAGGAAAAGTGGAGATAGTAGTGAGCTACAAGGAGAGGATTGTTATAGATGGCCCAATGACACCTAAAGCATGACAGATAGAAGCCTAGAGCAACAAGACATTATACGACTATCAGAAAATCATTCTTAATTTTTTCAAAATAGTTCCAAAATCACTGATGGAATTTCTGGAAAATAAGTTTTAAAGCCATGTAAGAATTTCTTATACATCATCTGAAAATTTCGCTGTTTTAAGAAAAGTTAAACATCTGCTCTCTGTGTCTATGGCTTTCTTTCTAGTTTAATTTGTAAGGGGAAGAGTAATAAGTTCCTACTTTTCTTAAATAGTTTAGTAGATGGGTGCTGTGTATATTGTTAACTAGAGGAAGCATGTCATTTAATACATTTCAAATTCTACATCATCTCTCAACAGGTTCATGCAACTTAAAAATGCCTTCAAGTCAACTCCTAGTGCCCCCAACATCATGGAATTGTTGTTCAAATCACTTCTTCTTAAAATTTTATTTCTGACTTACAAAATATTGCTTTCTGAACCAGTATTTCATTAAATTCTAAATTCTTCTCAGTCACCACTAAGAGAGGCAATCACAGTATCACAGGAAGTGACTTGTACTATATGGAATTTTCAGTTATTTGTGGGCAGGCCCCTATGACTATTCCAGACTTTATTGCACCAATATTTCATTTTGTGAGTCATATTCAAACATCCCTCTGCATTCAGGTTAAAGTCCCACTAAAAGAGGATAACAAAAAAATAATAAAATATTTTTGAGCATTCCTAATGATACAAATCTAAGACATCCCAAATAGATTCTAGTTTTCACAGTATGAAGCATATACAGAAATTTGTGATGAGGTGATTTAAAAGGGGGACATTTTAAAAATGAAATAAAGACAAAGGTAAGTTAAAAATTAAAAAATAAAAACCATCTCTAACTATATTTATTCAAGAATAAAGGCTTTTCTATGAGGGCGATTATATTGCTCTTATGTATACAAAATATTCCTGTTAATTTTGCTATGCATTCATTTAACAACTATCAAGTACTGCTATGGGCAAAACACAGCACTTGCACCACAATGCACTTGAGATCTAAGGTTAAACAAAGAGAAGATGTCCGAGCAGTGGTGGCACACACCTTTAATCCCAGAACTTGGGAGGCAGAGGCAGCATGCTCTACAAAGTGAGTTTCAGAACAGTCAGAACTGTTACACAGAGAAACCTTGCCTCAAAAAACCAAGAGAGAAAAAAAAAGAAGGAAGAGAGGAAGGAGGGAGGGAGGGAGGGAGGGAGGGAGGGAGGGAGGACTTGGGTTTGATTGTCAGCAATGTCATTATGTCTACCAACCATCTATAAATACAGTTCCAGGAGATGTGATACCCTCTTCTGGCTTCTACAGACACTACACAGAAAAGTTGCACAGACATATATGCTAGCAAAAGACCCTTACAGATAAAAGTAAAACTAAGTCATAAATCTTAGAGAAGAATCTACAACTTCCACTTTACTAAATCTGCATGATCCCTAGCTACACTCTAAATATTTATCCTTATTTAGTCAAGTCCTCACCCCTCATCAAGGAAACTTCTCGTTGCAATAGATAGGGATCATTACAAAAAACCATAAGCAATCAAAATAAAGTGTTGTGGAGCCTGATCCCAAATGATACAGTTACAACACAACTCTAGCATCTAAGGCTCAGGGATAGTAGTAGACAAAGGAGGAGAAGGATTGTAAGAGTTTGCTGTGAGACTGTGCCTCCTAGAAATCTTAGAAGCTACACCCATAAATTATCACCAACAAGCATGCCTAAACAAGTTGAACAAGGACAATAATAGGCATGCTAAAATTGACTAGGGAAAGTCCATGAGGCCTCAATCCTAGACAAAGAAAAATGGGTAACTAAGGAGTTCTGAGACTCAAAGAAATAGTCTTCCCCAGGGAAGAACACACTGATGGGTTATCCAACACTAGATGGTTCAGCCAAAAAAAACCTTTACACATTTAGGAATTTTTTTGTAACAACAATTAATGAAAAAGAGGCCATGACCACACTGGTGGAGACCCATGAACTATGGACTGGTGGCTGTGGAGCCCCCATGGGACTGGACTAGGCCCTCTGGATACTGGAGACAGTTGTTTAGCATGAACTGTTTGGGGGACATGCAGGCATGAGAATCTGGATCCATCCCTAGTGCATGGGCAGGCTTTTGGGGGCCTGGTGCCTGCAGTGTGGCACTTGTGCAGCTTTGGTGAGGCAGGAAGGGGCTTGGACCTGCCTCAGCTCCCCAGGCTCTGCAGGCTCCCCATGGGAGACCTTGATTTGGAGGATGTGGGAATGAGGGGTGGCTTGGGAGGGAGGACTGGAGGGTGGGAGGAGGGAGGAGGGGGGAATCTGTGGATGGTATGTAGGGTGAGTAGAAAATCTCTTAATTAAAAAAATGGACAAAAAAGAAAAGAAAAAGAAGGCACGAATTTAAAAGAGAGCGAAGAAAGGTATATGGGAGGGTTTGGAGAGAGAAAAAGGAAAGAGGAAATGATGTAATTATATTATAATATCAACAAATTAATAAAATTTAAATAATAAAATAATTAAACCTTAAAAATAAATATATAATGCAAAAAAAAAGAATTAAAGGTTGTTTAAAAACATGTAACAGAGCTGGGCGGTGGTGGTACATACACTCTTTTAATCCCAGCACTCGAGAGGCAGAGGCAGATGGACCTCTGTGAGTTTAAGGCCAACCTGGACTACAGAGTAAGTTCCAACAAAGGTGCACAAAGCTACACAGAGAAACCCTGTCTCAAAAAGCCAAAAAGAAAAAAAAAGAAAGAAAGCAAGAAAGATATAACATGTAATGGGGATCAGGAGGCAATCTTTAATACTGGGACAATTTTACAATGGAAAAAGAAGAACCATACTGGTACACTAGCATACATGTTTTGAAAAATCAAATCCAAGTATTTGGTTTCCCTCACTTCAAAGTAAAACAGTAATAATTATTGACAAAGCACTGCTTTTAACATTTCATGGTACGTTTGGTGTGGATGACTTAAAAAAATTGCTAATGTGCAGAAATACAAAGAGAAAAGCAAGGCCAAGCTGAGAATGAGGATATATGTGTCAAAAAAAAGCAAAGGATATTTCAAACGAGGAAACTGCATACCCAATAGTTCTGTGGCAAAAAGATGGCAAATTTGACCAGAATATAGTCAGAACAAGCTAATATACAAAGTGACTAGGCTATAAACAAAGGAAGAGCAAACCATACCCTGTAGTTAATACTAAGATTTAAGCTTTGCAATACAAGCAATGTAAATACATAATTTTGGAAGGCAAAGATATGACATGAGGATATACATGGTTTATGAAATCTCTGTGGCAATGGACACAGAGTAGACTCAAATGAATCATACATGGAGGATAAATTTCAATAAACCTGTGAAGGTACAAAAATACGACACAGCCAAAAGTATTGATTCTCAACTGAAGACAGTTTTGTCCTCTATTTTACATTTGTCAATGTCTAAAATCCTGGATTTTCTCATGGAGATAGTGAGTATAATGGAATCTAATGGGTAGAAGACACAACATTGCATTCCACAATAGGACAGCCTCCCCATGACAAAAATGGCACTAGGACCAAGATTGAGAACCCTGGGTAGTAGTGGACCACAAAAATGAAGAAAGTAGACACAGAAAAAGTGCAAATGCTGTCCTACAAAGATTGAGTACAGAATAAGGGTGGCAAACAGAATTTAAAATGTCTAGAATAAAACCCAGATTTCTGCCTTCTCTGAGTTAACTATGAGGCTGTGACTAAAGACCCTTCATGTTTGGCAACAGAAGCTCAAAAGTTTGTGCTCAGATAAATGATGTATAAGATTTCTTCAAGACATCAAATTGAACAGGTGATCACATATACTGACACCAAATTCTACAGGCAAAGAAAATGAGATCAACAGAAACAGAATGTGAACAAGCAATGGAGCGAATGGGATAATAACGAAGAGGTAAGTCATGTGATGGCTATTCTTGGTTGTCAACCTGACTACATCTGGAATTAACTAAAACTCAAGTGGCTGGGTATACCTGTGAGGGATTTTACTTAACCAAGTCATTTGAAGTGAGAATACCTATCTTTAATTTAGATCTTTTGGAGTGGGAAGATCTACCTTTTATCTGGGCTATGTCTTCTGGTAACTCTAAAGGACATGGAGCAAGGAAACTTTTGTCTTTGAATGTTTGCCCTCACTCTCGCCAGCAAGTTTATTCCTTCACTGTCATTAGATCCTACTTCTTCAGGATTCCAGTTTATACTGAAGACCAGCTGCGTGGATAAGAAGTTACTAGATTCTTGGGGCTTTCCATTGGTAGACAGCCATTGTTAAAGTAACTGGACCATGCCTGTTATGAAAGCCACTATAATTAATCCCTTCTGTGTATGTGTTTCTGTATGAATGGGATTAGATATTTATATTATATATATTATGTATGTATGTATGTATGTATGTATGTATGTATGTTTGTATGTATGTATGTATGTATGTATTCATTCTATAAACTCTGTCCGTCTAGACAACCCTGACTAATAGAAGTGGTGAATATAGTTAATTTTGTAAGTTGGACTGTGAGGCAACACAATGGTTCAAAGGAAAGTTATGTTGATGGGTTGATTTAGGAGGTTGTTTGTAAACAAAAATATATTATCTGATAAGGACCAGAAAGATGGTTGACAAGATGGCACTGTGGGAAAAGCACTTGCCATGCAAACCTGATGGCTGAGTGTGATTCTCAGAACCCTAACAAGGTGGAAGGAAGAAAACCAACTCCACAAAGTTAGCCTTGAGCATCCAAGTGTGGTCCAGGACATGCAAACACATTAATAGTAAAATACAATTTTAAAAAAGAAAGAAAGCATCAAAAGGAAATTTACTAAAGATATAAGTACAAGAGGGAAATTCAATGAAAAGTCTTGTTGTCTCCCAAACTCAAATTCTTTTGTCATCTCCAAAAATCGAATTCTCCCATATGTATGGATATATGTATTTCAAAGTATTTCAAATACATACATTAAGACCAAGCTCACATATTGTTTTCTCCCTTGCAGCAGTTTCTCTGCTCAAAAGATAGCACCATCTAACCATTTATGTAGCCCTGTTAGGCCTGGGCCCTCCATCTCAACAGCACTCTTATCCAATCCATCACAGAAGTCGAAAATTATTCACTTCTGCCCACCATCCCACAGCATCCGAGCAAAAGTGGCCACTTTCTCACCTGGACGACACACATCTCACGGTTTTCTTGTCTAGCATAAGCTGTTCTTCTGATGGATAGGGGTGAAATCTGTTTATATTACTCCACACCTTAAAAAATCATTCAAGGAATTTTCAGTTGCTTGAGGATTAAAAACACACATCTTCAATACTTCCTATAATGCCCCCTTAGCAATTTCTTTGTACACTTTCTTCTGTGAACTTACTGGCTTGTGCAGTGTTAATACACATCACACTTCTGGTAACATCATCATTTCTCACTCTCGACTCATCCTTTCAATTGAAGCACAGATAGATCCATATCCTCAATGAAGTATGACCAAACTTGACAACTCAAATTCCTATTGCATATTTCCCCAGAGATATATTTTTTTCTCCTTGGGGACATTGCCCTTCTAAGTGACATTATATATTCTTTGTGTATGTCGATGTGACTGATTACCTGTCACTCAGGCTTTATGCAGCACGCACTCTGTTGTGGTCTATGGCTCATGTCCAGCTTACTTCTTGACATTCAATGACCAGTTACTGTTCCATTATGACAGCCCCATGCAACTTTAGTTGCTGTTATTGTTTTGTTAGTGTTTTGTTGATAATAAAAATCTAAATCATGAGGGTTTAAGTTAGTAAAGGTCTCAGAACTGAAAACTGGTTTCAGGGTTGATCCTCGAAGCAGAGGATTATCTTTAGTGAAACAAATTGTTCGCCTTTAACATGCCACATTCCATCTACTAAATTTTATTTTCTCCAAAGGTAAATCAGTCTTGCCAAGAAACTTTTGAGAAGACAATTCAGAATACACTTTTGTATATGATGAATAAACTATATCTTGCCCCATTAGTATTTCAATGTACTACAGTGCACTAAAATTTCAAGTATTGCAACAGGCAATTTATTTTCATATTCATTATTCACAAACTTTGAAAGGTATAAAACATACTTAATATTAAAATTATTTTTGTGAAAGATACTCTCCCTCTCATCAATTCCACCAAAATGCTGGGTCGTATCTCCCTATAAACTACCACATCCTCAGTAACTCCTGCCCTGTCAGACACCCCTCCTTATTCTGACATTCCTAGTTTAATTGATTTTCACTTTGCATTGCCACTGGTCCTTCCTATCACTTTACTGAAATAGCTGATATTGACTTGAACTAAGACCAAAGAAAAAGAAACCCCTATTCCTTGAGTTCCTATTCAGTTGTAAGGAATGTATTGATACTTCAAAACATATCCATTTATTTAATTTCCACATGACTCTCTAGATTTCCTAATAAATGCAGGTTTGGGTTCCTTTTCTGACCAGGATACAGGACCCTGCATAAATCGCTGGGACATTTTTTCTAGGGCATACAGCAGAAGCTGAAGATCTTAAACAGTTCTGTCTAATCCAAAGGGCAGTTTGACCTTCTTAATACATTTTATGTTGTTTCCCAGAAAGACTCTTATTCTTTGTGAAAAGAAACAGAAAAATATTAATCCTTTGATTTTTGTTTTCTAGAAAAAAAAATGGCATCATTTGACATGTTTCTGTTCTTGTAAGGAGTTTCTGGCAGTCTCTTTGTTCATACTAAAGTCCTCAACAAATGTTCATTTGCAAGTAAAAGTGGCCAGTGTCTGTTTGGAAAGGCTTTTTTAGGAATATGATTTAAAACACAGATGTAGGCTTCACAATAGACCAGAACTGGTCTGTCTATTGTTAACCTTTACATAATAAAATCAACCAGGACTATTAACTGAACCCATGCAGGACTTGACCATGATAGAGTGATGAATGAGCTGTTAGCCTAGTTTATCTCAGAAAGTTGGCAATTTTACTTGGCAAAATGCTCTTAATGTATTTGTTTGTATATTTTAGCTTGTTTGTTTTAAATGTACAATTCTTTTATGATGCCAAACTAAATACATGCTTTTGCTTAGCTTTATAGTAAATTAATAGGCAAAGTTCACAGAGCGCCATAGTGTCTAGAATTAGGACATAATTTTCCTATGCCATTCTTGAAAGAGAGGAAGTAGTTTTGCTTAAAATACCAGCGCTCTGTGTCCCTGGGGGTCAGGCTGAAACCTGGAAAGGCTTCTGTGAATGTCTGTGTATTTTCATTTGGTGTTTTAGAGAGATTGTATTTCCTGATTTAATAATACATATGACAGCAATGAGAGGTATTTTAATATGCCTGTAGATATGAATCTAACACATAGACCTATGGAAGAAAAGGAGGGAGGAGGGAATGAGGGAGGAATGGATGGAAGAAACAGAAAAGAAAACGAACTACATCCATTGTATGTACTGTTAAAATACAGTAAAGGTAGCTAGCAGAAATGTGAGTTCCATGAGCTGTTACCCAACGTCAAGCACCAGTGATGCAGAAGTGTCAGGGTCACTCTGTTTATTAGTATGGATCCTATCCATTATTACATCACCTGGCCTCCTCCACACCACTAGAGTGGTGGAGTGTGATTTTCATGCACACTTTACAGATGAAGAGCCAGCTGTCTAAAGGGAATTATGGAACTTGAGAAAGGCAGCAGAAGTTGAACTGAAAAGCCTGTGGGCACCCCAAGTCTGATTCTACCACTCAGGGGCCATTATATTGGTAGTTTGTTATGTGTGTGTGTGTGTGTGTGTGTGTGTGTGTGCGCGTGTGTGTGATTTTCCTCTGTCTTAGTTTTGCTATTCTGTTTTCAGAAAGTGTAGACGTTTAAAAGCATTTCAATGAGAAAAACAAATCCTTTTGTTTAAGTTGTAGCTCCAGAGACAGACGAATGATCATATGATTTATTCACATCTATTTAAAACATGCATACACACACATACACACACACAAAAGAGAGAGAGAGAGAGAGAGAGAGAGAGAGAGAGAGAGAGAGAGATATTGAGATCCCTACAAATCAGATCAACCCCTGTAAAAGAGTCGTGCCCCAGTAATAAGATCGTGGGTTTTATTTGTGAGCTGTTTTGCTTTGATAACTTGCCCGTGTCTCTCAGATCACTGCATTTAGAAAGTATGGAAGGTAATGGGAGATGTGCAAATCTGCTACTACCGAACTTTTATTCTTCTTACCCTTGAGGAATTAGATGATTGCAGCAAAGTGGATTTGGTAAGGCATTTTGTGCTGGCTTCAGCATGTTACTTACTAATAAAATAGTCAGGAGAGTCAAGGTTTTCTTTGCAGAAAATACCAACCTGTAATTTGTAAGAGTAACAACTAATTTCAAATCAGTCTATGTCTATGTTGAACACATTACCTGAAGGCCAAGTCATGACACTTCTAAATTCTTGCCAGTATTTTGTGAAGAAGTTAGGTTGGCTTTTTTTTTTTCTAAAGAATCCAAGTTATTTCTTTTCTTTTCCTATGCCTTCACTTGTTCATCCCTGCCCCCTCCTTTTTAAGTTATTCCTACTATATTCCATTTCTTATGCCCTGGAAGAATGCACTAAACATGGACAAGACCACCATTTTAATTTTTTAATATAAAAATAAAGGTGATGCTAAAATCCCAGAAAATAAAGGACTGCTACTCTATTTTTTTTTCCAGTGCCAACTATAAGGGTTAGACCTGCACACATGCTGATACTGGATTTAGCTCTAGGCACAGACAAAAGATGGACTGCAGTAGTCAAAGACATTGCTCTGTCCTGATTCTTTTGTAATAATAACAACTCCTGTGCATTATCTCCCTATATACCTTCACTTCTTTGCCTAGAAGGTTGACCTCAAGCTGTTAGTTCCTCCTTTGAGAGGCAATGTAAGATTGAAGCATCCTGGGGATTCACATTCCTCCTAGCGAAGCCTTTAATTGATTGGTCTGTAACCACTCAAATGCCCTTACAGTGAGGATGGATGGAAAGAAGGACCTTTAAACTTCCTTCAGATTCTAGCCCAACATCCCCAAGTGGGCTTTCCCATGGTATTCTACCATTGGTTGGCCCAAAGCCCATTTCAGTCCTACGCTTTTCTTGGGAGCACTTAATACTAAACCACCTCCACATAAATCTAACTGCAGTGTCAACGTCTAATGCCAACCTAAAACAACAATGAGTACTTGCAAGGCAGAGACTCTGTGCTACGTTAAATCTAAAAGCCACAAAATGTGCCAGGAAGCCTAGGGAAACCACAACGAAGCTGGGGAGGAAAAGCATGTAAAACATTCCACCATGAGAGAGTGCCTCTCCAACGTGAGTGTCTAAAGTCAGAATACACGTTATTTCAGAGAACAGGAATTCCCAAGCTGAAAAAATAATGTAAGTACTGGTTTTGAGCAAAAAAAAAAAAAAAAAAAAAAAGATACAAACAGGCATGCAAAACTAATCTACAGCAAGTTTTTCCACAAACAGGGTGGGAAACGGAGGTGTTGGGTAAAGGGAAAAGCCCATAATCTAAAAGCCTGCGAGCCATAAAAGTTTGATCTTGATAAAAATATTTTGCAGCAACTGAAATGATTATATGACCCAAAAAGAAAGAAACAGTATGTGAACAAAGCAGTAGGTTTAAAAGGATTGAAGAAAATAATGAATGAAAACATAACACCAGAGAAAAACCATAAAATCAGGTTTTAGGACATTGCAAGAAACACCCCAACCTATGAAGAGTGAAGTTACCAGATAGAAATGAGCAAACATCATGGCAGCCAGCAATTTAGAGCACAAGAAATTAAAATGGATTCCAAGCTGCCAGGAAGCTGAGATCTCACATTCTTACTGTAAACACCAAGAGACAGAACTTAACCATAAACATGAAGCAGCATGAGCAACAGGAAGTGAGGCAAGCCTGTCAACATTTAATGCCTGCCTCCAGTGACGTACTTCCTCCAGAAGGGCCCCCTCTCCTAAACCATCCCAAACAGCGCCACCAACTGGTGGCCACGTATTCAAATACCAGAGCTGATGGCATTTCTGATTCAAACGACCACAGGCATGCAAAGCAGTCAGAACCAAAATCTAGTTTCAGAAATAAATGACTTCCTAAGAAAAATAAAATCGTATATTTCCGTTAAAGCACAGAAACTTCTGAACATTAAAAATAACTACAAGAGTAGTTTTGACACATTAATTTACATTAATCATTTAGCCGTTTCTACATGTATTTTCAGCCATTGCTATTAATAACAAGGTGTCATATTTTATGAAGAATGTTTCTTTTTATTATGCTAACATAAATTTAATTATGTCCATGAAATCTTTTCCAATATTTCATATATTAATCAGAAAAGTTTGACACTCTTGGTTGGCTTTTCCATGCAGACCTCATTTTTTTACTGAAACTACTTTGTCTACCAATGCTGGTAATTTCTAGTGGAATTTAACTTTTTCTTCATTGAGTTGCATGATTATTTCAGCTCAAATGTTTTCACCCAGGCACCTTTATTTGACAAATTGTTTTACATGATAAAATCTGTCAACTAAGTTTTCTTTTTGGTAGTTGAAATTTAAATGCTAAAAAATAAAATAATTGTATTGAATTTTGGTATATAAATTAGTATGTTCAATTAAAGCTAGCATTTTCATTGAAAGACTAAACAAATCAAAACTATATATTACAAAAAGGGAAATAACATTGAGCACTCATTTATTTTATTCATGTGCTGGCTAGTTTTACATCAACTTGACACAAGCTAGAGTCATTGGAGACAAGGGAACCTCAACTGAGGAAATGGATCTGTAAAATACAGCTGTAAGGTACTTTCTTAACTAGCAGTTGATGGAAGAGGGTCCAGCCCATTGTGGGTGGTACCATCCCTGGGCTAGTGATCCTGGGTTCTATAAGAAAGCAGGCTCAGCAAGCCATAGTGAGCCAGCCAATAAGTAGCACCCCTCTGTGGCCTCTGCATCAGCTCCTGCCTCCAGGATCCTGCCCTGCTTGTGTTCCTGACCTTACTTCCTTTGATGATGAAGAGCAATATGGAAGTGTAAGCCAAATAAACCCTTTCCTCTCCAAGTTGCTTCAGTGTTGGCATTTCATCAAAGCAAAGGTAACACTGACTAAGACAACTATTTTATCTGTTGTTGTGAGATAAATATGACTGTGTTCTATTTATAAGCTTTGTCTGACTAATTACAGATCACTGAAAGTTCAAAGCTAAGGTCTGTGTGCTCCATTCATTGAATATTTTGATTTAAAAACTGTGAAAGAATGAAAAATGAAAGCACAAATTAAATAGCATATTTTCAAAGGAGTTCAAACTTCTGTTAGGCACTTAAGATGATTCATATCTTAAATGTCCATAGTCTTTTAAAGCAAAATATTTGAAGAATGACAAGGAAAGAGGCACATACTGCTGTACTAATATCCTTTCTGAAGAGCATTACTTTTCAGCCTAACAGTCTATGCACAAAATCGCCATCACATATTAAGCTCAACATTTAAAATATGGGATCTCAAACAATTTTCTCTTGCATGAGTTGACTAAAGCTACTGAAAGATGTGTTCTATCAGAAAGAAAGAATATTGAAAAGGAGCAAGCCCCATTACAGAGATATGAAAAATGTTCTTTTTTTTTCCTCAAAAGGATGCTCAAATGCCAACCTCTGGAACCTCTAAGGCGGGAAACAGATGCCCCCTTGATCCTCCACAGACATGTGGTCCTGCCAACCTTTTGACCTTGGATCAGTGAAAGTGGTTCTGGACTCTGGCCTCAAATATGAGATATAATGAGCTCTAAAAGACTACTTGATATATATTTAATAGTTGATATGTTAATTTATAGAGATAGAAGTCCAAGAGCCTGGTAAGGGAATGGATATTAATGAATAACAGTAAAAAAAAAAACCATGAAATTTAATCAGGTCAAATTTATTAATGAATGTTCACCTCACTCTCCTAAATGGAAGTCAGGTGCTGTGGCTATACTATGGCAGTATACTCTTGTTCTATAGTTCTCAGGTAGCAGAGGTAGCCATTCATCCATGGCTCAACTGAACATTTCCCTAGCAAAGCTCACCATGACAGCACCACCTCTGCAGAAAATCTTTGCTTAGGAACCAAAGCTATCCAAGCCATCCTTGGACATCTAGATAGGGATAACCATGTATCCATAGCTCTTGTGCTTGGCATCCTATGGGAGGGACAGCCTTTAAGGTGTGAAATATTTTTGAGATCATTCCCCTGTCATTTAGGTAAAGAGCACTTAGCTTTCTTCTGGCTGGACATTATCCTCATTTTAAAATAGTGATTTGACACCCTCACACTAACATACCTGCAGGCAAAACACTAATGCACATAAAATAAGAATAAATTAATTATTAAATTTAAGCTTAACTGTACCCTTGGTTTTATCTCCTAAACATACTAATTGTATTATTTTTTTTCCTCATGGGCAGGCTGAGAATTTTCCTGATGTTAATAATATGCTTCCCTTTTGTTTATTGTTTCTATTTATCTCTTCTAACACTTTGCCTCAAGCAATTAAGTGAATCCATACAATGTGCTGAGTGCTTAAATTCTTTAAAATGTTTGCTCAATAGTCTGATTCATTGCTTCAAATTCCAACTGTCCTTAACAGTCTTTGGACAGGAACATAATTCAGCTAGGTTCTTTGCCATTTTATAACAAAGATGACTTCTACTCCATGTTCTAATACCTTGTTCCTTGTTTCCACCTAAGTATTCATCAAGATGAGCCCTTTATTTACATTCTTACATTACATATAATATAATATATAAATATCTATATATTATATATTTATATTGACATTTAGTTCATAACAACTTAAGAACATCTAAAGACTGGGATTTCCTCTTAAACTCTACTCTTCTGCACCCACCTACCAGAACTGCCCTCACAGCTGTGTACATGGCAATACAAGCTCTTCCCAGCATTCGCTTCAACATGTTTTAAGCCTCTACCTATTGTTCACTTCTAATTCAATTTGCACAGTTTGAGGCACATGTGAAAGCAAAGCCCTGGTTATTTGGAATAAATTTTACTCTTACATTCTTTAACATAATAGAATATGTGATACTGAAAATGAACAGAAATATATTTCCCACAATTCTTGACACTGAAAGCCAAAGATCATGGGGAGAATCTAAGGCCTTTCTCATACTGAAAACTAGAGGGCAAATGAGAGTCCATTCAGGGAAGGCATTAGAGCGGTATTACTCCACTTAGAAAATAGAGCCCTCATCACTTAAGCACTTCAGAAAGGCCCAGCTTCCTAAACCTCATCATTGGGAATCAAGTTTCCAACTCACCAACTGAACTCTACTGCAAATTAAATAATCATTCAAAAGTTGAAAACCAAAGCATGTTGATGCCAGCTTATGTTTGTAGACTCCTACTGAAAATAATCAGTGTATGATGTAGATAGATACATAGATAGATACATAGATAGATAGACAGATGATAGACAGATTATAGGTAGATTAGTTAGTGTATATACACATGAGTGTATATCTGTACATATGTGGAAATTAATGGACTACATAAAATATAAAATATATACATACATGGACATTAAACCTCTAATGCAAGAGTAAGCTTGTTAAAACAGTGAACAAATAAGACAAATTTAGGTACAACTAAATTAAAACTGATACTTCCTATGATTAATGCATAAATTGGATTAATACTAAATTAGAAATAAAGTACTATGTCATATGATATAGATGCGAGGGAAGCAAAGAAAATCTTTATATAATATTATATAATCAGGAAGGAAGGTTTATTTTCAGTCCTTATGTATCTAATTCCTTTACTTCTGATATTGAGATTATGTGTATTTTTCCTAGTACTGTGTGTGCCTCATGGATGCACACCATAGATAAGTACTGATGGTTAACTGCATTCCTTACCAGGGTGTCCCCCGGTAAGACCACAATGCCAGTGAGTAGATAAAGGGAGCAGAACTCAACTTCTCCTGAGACAGTTGCAGGGAACAGCATCTTCTTTACTGTATATGAGCCACCACTTACATAGATAGTGGAAGCCTACTGACTACGATTGGTTAGCACATTACCTCAGATTGGACAGCAAGTGCTCATACCACCAGGGTCTCCAGCAGAAGAAGCACAGTAAAGGAGATGTGGAGAGTGCAGGCCGGCTACTAGCTGCTCATACTGCTTCAGAATTCAATGTTCTGACTTCAGGAGAACAGTGTGCCATGTTTCTTATTTACAAGTGCAGTGTGCCAGGGAGGCTGGCTGCCAGGTTATGCCTGCATTTTCTCTTATAGTCAACATTATTATCTCATTCTTAATTATTAAATGAATACTTATACCTAGTTACAGAGAAAGATAACATTTATAGCAGGTTCTTAGTCATATCCTCTTACGAGAAAAACGGAAGTTAATTGTTGTTCTTATTTTGCTATCACTTTTGTTTTTTCTTATGAGTGATAACTGAATTCTAATAACTTGTTCCTCCAGCATCTACTGAAGTAATCATAACTTTTATTGTGCTAATGATATTAATGTAAATTTTTCAGTATTTAGATTTCTAAATCTACACAGACAATTTTGTAAAAGTTGCAATAATTAACTTTGTCAAGATGCATCTGGTTTTTTTCCTACATATTATCTTTCTACAACTGTTTCTAAATATGTATCATGATGTATAAGCATACCATATGAGAAAGCACGATATGAAATCACATTCACTTGAATTTTCAATACTTTTTTCAGAATTTTTAATCTAAGCTCATAAGTTGTGGTATCCTGTAAGATTTATTTTTTAATCTTTCTTTTTTCTTTCTTTTTTCTTTTGAGGAGTGAGGCAGTGATGGCGGTGGTCTGGTTTTGTTTCAAAGTCTTAGCTTATTGAACTCCAAAAACCTGTTCTTATTCTTCCTAAAAAATAAATATGAGAACTATGAGATATGAGAGACATTTGTGAAAGTTTTGTCAATTTTTTTCTTGCAGTTTGGTCAATTTTTACTTTATAAGTTTTAAGACTGCTCTTAGATGCTTACAACTTAGAGTTCTTGCCTTTCTGACCAATTAAATGTTAAAGTTTATAAAAATCACTTTAATCACTAATCATGTTGGCCTTAAGGTTGCTTTTACTCAAAACTACTATGGTTTTGTAAGTGACACAGCTTTTTTAATGGTTCTTTGATGAATTTTTGTATCTTTTAATTTTCAATGCACCTTTATATTTATGTCATTTGTATAATTTTAGGCACATTTCTTAAAACACAGTTTGCAATCATTTGACAGCTACTGAATTGAAAACATTTGTATGTTTTTATATCTTCCCTATCACCCAACCTTTCTCTTCAAATACCCTTCGTCCTCCTTTTCATTATTTCTTCCATGTTCCTGAATCCCCCCTCTCAGAACACACTGGTGGCTCGATACTGCTGAGCTCTGTGATCTGCCAGTTTTTCTCATAACTCCTCCACATTCTGTATTCTAACAGGCTCAGCCATCCCTGATAAGGAGGGTTGCTGTGCTCAGTCCAGAATGGCCGTGTTTGAAGTGGGGAGGATTCCAGGGTATCTAGTTAGCTGTGTGTTCCCAGTAGGCGCGTTTTCTTTTTAAATCAAGAGGTCTGCGGGAGCCTCGGCTGGCCTATCTAGCCGAGAGACTGTGCGCCAGACACTTAACCTCTCTTCATTTTCTCATTTTCAACCTTCTGACACTAGAGAAGGTGACCTAGTGCGGCTCCCGGTTTCCTCAGTATATGTATGATCTTAGGGTTGGTACTCAATTTTAACCCTGCAGCGTCTTCTTGAATGGCTTGTTTGCTTTGTTCTCCCAGGTTTTATTAAACACTAACAATAGCCACTTTGCCCTCTTTGGGGTCTGGAGTTGATCTGACATGTAGGGAGTCAGGAAAGACTTTGTTCCCAAGGATGTGCCAAGTTGTGTGATTTTGACCAGGTGGCTTAAAGCCTTTTTGCTTTTCGTTCCTCTCCACTGTGATTGAAGTTACTGCTTTTAAAAATGTGCATGAATAGCACTGGACTACACTTGGGGAGTAGAGCCTGATTGTGAATAGAAAGTGAGGAACTTCCAGAAATGGAAGTAGGGGGAGAAACTCCTCCACTGGTAGCCCCTTACTCCAATTTCTCTTTTTGAATTTTATATTAAAGTAATGAAGGGAAAACTTGGAATTTAAACTCTACTTTTGACCTTAAGTTTTATATGTATATATACATACATACATATATATATATACATACATATATATATATATGTATATATACATATATATACATATATATATATATATACATACATACATATACATATATATACACACACAAATGAGTAGGGATTAGAACAACACCAATGATTCAATCACCAGCATTGGCAGTTCTGTGTTCAGTATGGTGACATTGCTAATGAGGTGACCTCCAGCAGGACCAACCTGGAGACTAGCTGACTGCACTAGAACTCAGGGGGTTGAATGGAAGCAGGGTCAACAGGATTCCTTTCTGCTGTCACTGGGAAGAGTAAGTACTACAGAACTGTCACTGTCACATTCTAAATATAGAACCTAGCATCTGTGCCCTGCTGTGTAGTAGATAAATGTTTCCCCAAAGTCCATATAGATATGGTCTTCAGGATGCAACTACCAAAAGGCAGTAGGAGGGTCTAGTGTGAACTGCCTGGGTCATTGAAGGACTACAATCTTGTGACGGCCAATCTCAGTTGTCAGTTTGGCTGCATCTGGAATTGATTTATTTTATGTTTCCTGACTACAAGGTGAGAAGTTTGTATCTGCTTTCCCCACCACTGCTATCCAGTATGCCTGCCCACCAGAGGCTCAAAACCTAGTCTCCAGAACCATGAGCCAAAATAAACCTTTTTATTTACAAGTTATTTATCACAGACATTTTGTTATGGTGAAATAAAACAAACACCCCACACACATTTTCCTGTTGTTTCCCTTCCATGGGTTAAAAAAAAAAAATTATGTGATCTTGGTTGGAATTTAGACTCACATAAATCCCACAGGGAGTGGTGGCACCTGAGTTGTTCACAGGGTTATTTCATTTTGAGATGGAGGGATTTACTTTAAGAATCTCTGTTGATCAATCAGAAACAAACCACTAACTGTTCCTTAGAGTGAGTGTATCATAACTTCCCATGATGTAGCTCTCTTTGAAGGCACTGCTCCAGAGCATAAGCTGGAGCAGTTAAAATACTTAGGGTAGGAGTGGGGAGATATACTTGCTGCTAATGAGAGCCTAAATGGGTGCCTCTGAGTCTCACTGCATGTTCGGACTTCTCCTATACTCCTAGAGTGTAGTATGCACATACTACCTCTTCCTGTGTAGTCAGTATGGCCCTGTTGATTGGCAGGGCACCAGAAGAAAAGATATGGTTTCCAACTCTCTTAGACATGTTTTAACCTTTCACCAGAGAGTTTATTGTTAACTTAATAGTCTCTAGCTTTTTATAGTTTGAAAATACTACATTTAATATGAAGGGAGTATGCAGAGAAAAATAAAGATGTCCTTGAAAATTCCTTTCAAAATTGCTGTTGTGCCATGGTGCTTTGCTTTATTATTTCAGGAATCATATTTTGAAACTCAGTGAATAAAACAACAGAGATAATGACTTCTCATGTCCTGCAGAGAGCAGAGTGGTCTTCATAGGGAAAATAAATTTGCATCCGGATATACACATAACACACAATTTAATTATGCACAGAAAGTTCTTCATCATTTGGGTCTAACCATGTTGAGAAGCCAAATAAATTCAATATGCAAAAAGCAATGTTTGAAGCAAATACTAGTGAAAAAATATGTCCTAGTGCTGCAGCTTAGCTATAAGACACTTTTATGTACAATTTAAAAATAATAATAGGCAAATATATGTCAATGAGACAGAGGATTGTGACCTTGTGAAACATATTCTTGGAGAATCTACAATCACTACTTCACTAAGCCAGCAGAACTCCTAATTACTCTCTAAGTATTTGTTCTCATGTCCACAGATTTCTTTAGGCAACAGAGGGAGACCATTACAGAAAAACACAATCAATCAAAAGGCAGAGTACCGGAGATCAGATCCAACTGATGCATCTACAACGCAACTTCTGCACCTAAGGTTCAGGAATCATTGTGGAAGAGGGAGTGGAGAGATTGTAAGAGAACAAAGGAACAGAGAATGTCCTGGGAATGACAGAAGCCACACCTACAAATCCCACCAACATTAATGCATAAACATGAGTTGATGAAGATGGCAACAGTAGACATGTTGATGTAGATGGAGTGGGAGAACTCAAGAGGTTTCAACCATCCATAAGGAACCACAGGCAACTAAGGAATGCTGAAATAAGGAGAAATAGTCTTCCTCAGGGAAGAGCATGTCAACTGGTTATCCAATACCAAATGATCAGCCTAAAATCATGTACCTACAAGTAACATTACAAAGACTGGAAAGTTTGTGTTTATGTATTTATATGTACCATAGAGAGAGGTGTAACAATACTTAGTGAAAAAAAGGCCATGAATTTGAATTTCAAAGAGAACAAGGAGGAATATATAAGGCAGGGAGAAAGAGTGGGGAAAATGTTGTAATTATATTATAATTTTAAAAATAAAAGAAATAAAAATATTCATCATACCAGTATAGACAGGAGATTCAATTTTTAAAAACACACATTAAAATCTGGTTGCTAAGAAAATACACTTTTGGTTGTGTTTTTAATATATTAATTTTATCTGAAACTGTAGCATCAGTCACTGAGGAAAGATAACTTTGTGGATGAGAAAAATGAATTACCCAAAAACTTTCCATGTTCGGTTTTTTTCTCCATTTTAAATTTTTTGAGCCAAGGGAGCCTATTCTATATTGAATATGTACTAGTCTTTCTTACATTTCTTCATCTTGACTTCTATTTTTAGAAGCTTTATTTAGCTACAAGTATGTTGCTACATATTTTCATTGCGGAATAAGTATGTACAGAGGTCATAACTCATGTGACACTTTTTATGTGGGTTCTTAGAATCTAAACTCAGACACTTAATGCTTTCACATCAGGTATTTTACCAACTTAGTCATCTCCCCAGCTCTAATCAACATTTCTAACAGGCCTCCAGATAGCAGCAAGGTCCTCACATTGGACTTTGACTAGGAAAGCCCTCCAAGAGCTGGAAATAATTCCAACAAGAGGCCATGCTTGAACTAATGTCTTACCTAATTAAAGTAAGATAGAAAGTGCTCCAAGCAGAGGAAGAGTATATTTTTGAAAATCACAAATGAATTTTCTGGTCACTTGGTAATGAGCATAGAATGCTGATTCCTCACTAGAAAATAACATAATGTTCAAGACATATAAGATGATCAAAGCATTTTAAATGTCCTTTCCACTTTTGCCTTAGCAGCAGAAGAAACAACAGAAATCTCCAGTTCTAAGGAGACAGTACTGACATTGGTCACAATTCAATTGTTGATCTATTAGTAATTGAGGAGAGCCCCAAATCCTACTTCTGAATACAGTCAATGCATGCTAATTTTTCTCATGAACTGTGCTTAAAGAACCACACTTGACATTCTCTAGTATTTCATTACACATATATTTCATGGCTGCCTCTCTACAAACCCTGTCTTGGGTGTCCAAATGTATTATAAAGTATCATGAAATTTGCTCTTATTCCAACATGGCAAAGTAGCACCTAACTCTTTTTAATTGTTTTTATTTTCAACAAAAAACACTAATAGTCTTTGGCAGAGTTTGATTACTGAACACCCTATCTGGAAGACAATGGCTGAACACGTGCTCTGTGCATATTACAGAACAAACTGCTTTGAAAAAATTAAAAATATATTGAAGTGGTGATTCTAATTAATAATCTATTAGATCCCCTCCTAAATCAGAAAGTCTTCCACTAACTGGCAGGTCAGTGGCCTCACTAGCATAAGGTCCTAAGGGCAATGTCCCAGAACCCCCATCAAAAGTCAGATGTAGTAGCATGCACTTGCAGTTCTACTGCTGACGAGGTAGAGAAAGGTTTGTCTCTGGTGTTCGATGACCACCCCACCTAGCCAATTCGTGAACCCCAGGTACGAGTGAGAGAAGTAAACCCAAACAAATGGCACCTTAAATGACCTCTAGCCATCACATGAACACACATCACACATACACATATGTTAATACACATTTCTAAGTCTTTTTTGTAGAAATGCTGGTTAGCTATTTTGAAGATGCCAATATATAAGTAATAAGTGTCCAAAAGATAAACTAAATAAATCTTTTCTTCTTCAAGTTGTTTTTGGTCATGGTATTTATCACAGCAATAAAAATCAAACTAGGACAGAGCCCTTTGATATGTATAATTAATGTGAGCTAATAAAAATAAGCTTTCTATTTTTAAGGCTACACTTTTTTATATTTCTGTGAAGACTAAGATTAAGATAGTTTTGTGTTGCTAGTCTTTCTCTGTTATGCAAGCCAGCTCCCAAATAAATGACATGGAGACTTCCTATTAATTATAAAAGCTCAGCTGATAGCTTAGGCTTGTTATTAACTAGCTCTTACAACTTAAATTAACCCACTTCTATTAATTTACTTTCTTTTATGTGACTCGGCTACCTTTACTGTGTAAAGCCCATGCTGCTTGCTTTACATCCCTGGCGTCTCCTTGTAACTCTACCCTTCTTCTTCCCAGCATTCTCTGTGCCTGGAAATTCTGCCTAGCTATTGGACAGCTTTTATTAAACCAACCAGAGTGGCATATCTTCACAGTGTACAAAAAGATTATTCCACAACAATCTTGTTAGGCTGTTTGTATCCTTGATTATAAATATCACATAAAACTCAAAAGTGGAGATCCTAACTACACATGCCATGTAGCAAACTCCCTCCCTGGGATTCAGGATTAGCTGGGTGGAGTTTCAAACCACTTCTGAGAACCAGATCAAGCACTCTGCAAGCAGGAAAGATTCAGACTGAATTGCTATATAATCCAATCAAGTGGTCTAATCAATTCATTTATAAAATATTGCTTTAGTACTTATATTTTTCTATGAGTATTGAATTGATCTTCCTGATAATGATCATGAGCTTTAAGATCAGCTGAGTTTACTCTTTCAGATCTGAAATGAATTTCATACATAAAATTGATTTTCCATTCAAAAATGATTTGTTGTGGTGCAACTATTTCAAAAGATTCTAATTTTTTATTATCTCAAATTATCAGGAAAATCAGAAATAACAATAAAATTACAGGAGAAAGTATATATAAATCCCAGGTGTTCTGACAGTTTAGAGCAGAATGAAAATGCCAGTTGATTAAAGATTTGTGTATGCTGAGAGATAACGAATGGGAAATTTTAGGTCATTGGTGACACAGCTTTGACTTGAATGTTGATTTAAGGAGGGTGATCAGATGGCTGCAGGGTGAGCTGTGGGGCACTGTCACACAGACTGGACAAACAAGGTCTAGGAGCTGATCAGCATATGCCTTCTAGATGTTTGGGCTTGTCATTTTTTTCAAAATGACTGGAGCTCCGTATATAGTTATCCCTACAAAGTTCACAGGCTAATAAACGCAGGAAATTCTATATAGCAAAATATGGAACTTAAAGATTTACAGTAGCTTCAGAAAGAATGTTAACAAATGATACAACGTTCTTCAAATATGTGCACACAGCACTGTCCACTTTACTTGCAGACTTACCATGGGTCAGTGTCAACTCAGAACTTGATCTTCCCGAATTACTGCTTCAGCAAGAAATCATGAGAATTCATTAATTATAAATATCTTGACATCTTCAGAATAAGCACTTGAAACTACTGTAATGAAAGAAAAAAACAAAAAACAATGTACCAAGTAGGATCTTCATGTAAAGGCTGCTGCCCCAAAACTTAATCACCTGACCTTAATCCCTGTAGCGATCCACATATTAGAAGAAGAGTACTGACCCCCCACCAGTTGTTCTGTGAGCTGTGAAGTGTGTGTGTGTGTGTGTGTGTGTGTGTGTGCGCGCGCGCACCACACACACACACACACACACACACACACTAAATAAATGAATGTGATTAAAATTTTCAGAAAAGGAAATATTTTAAGTAAGTGCCTAAATTCCAGAGAGCTAAAAAGACAAGTTTATGATGTAATGTTCTATGATGCTTTTCCTGTGGAAATGTGAACAAGTGTGGATTCAACCTAAAGAGGGAGCCATGACAGATCAAAGCAAGGATGCCACCGAAGTCCAATTGGCTGAATTCCCAAGTTGATTGGGATTCCTTACAGGAGGATAAGTGAGGGATTACACAGAGATGACTCAGAGAGCTGTGTCAATAAAAGCCCATCCTAGCCTGGGAAACCCATCCCAGCTCTTGATACAAGAAACCTGGGGGTCACTATACAACTTTCTGGTAGCTCAACAGATTTCGAAGAGTAATGAGGCAGCTCCATCGATATATGACTCCTCTAGGCAGCTGGGCTTCTCCAAGAGTGTCCCTCGGAAGCCAATTATTGCTTGAGTCACCCAGTCTGTAGCCAGCTTTTCAGCAGCCTGAGGTGATGGATGCACTTCTCCTCATAGAGCATTTTGAGGGTAGTCTTAAGGGGGTGTGAGATACTCACAAACTCTGGAAAAGACACGAACAATCACATAAAGAAGTCCTCCCCAAAGCTCTCAAAGTTCTGCTTCTCTCTTTGTCTCCAGCCGTAAGTGGTTATATAACTAAATGCCTCATGCTCCACTTCCTTGTTGCTCAATGGGAAGAATGTCTGTTCACTGTGTTTTGGGATTACCATAGAGACAAATGACGTAATGTACAGAGGCAGCACAATTTTAGTGTTTCCTTTACCATGTATTTTTCTGCTAAACTCTAACATTTGAAATTTTAGCCTTTGTCTAGATGTAGACATATTTCCCCTGTGCTCTCTCTTTGTAACTTAATGTCAACCTTCCTACTTGTGGTGTACACTGTTCCCTTTATTTCATTTTTTAATCTCTGCCATAGAAACAACACCCTTGCTTTCATACAGTCACCCACCCCTAGAGATGCCCTATCACTCCTCACTATTAAATCCCCAAAGAAGTAACAGAAAGGCTGTTCAGTGGCATTCTACAACTACCCAAGGGATCACAAGAAAGGTATTTCCCTGTATGAATGCCTTAAACCATGGTTACCAAAGCAAAGGTAATTAAAGCAGAGTTATTTGTCTTCTGATTGCAAAAAACACTCCACAATTTTATCTGAAGTTTCATAAGCAAAAAATATTTCCATTGTGTTTTGAGAATATCCAGAGTAATGAATGGCTTGTTCCCAAACCTGCCATGTTTATTGAGTCAGAGTGTATTAACAAATGCTGTCACACCCTCCAAACCTCCCTTCTTCTTTGTATATTTTACTAATTATGTCGACATTTTCATCACAAGCATACACAAGCCTCACCAAGCAATAGTCACTCACATGTGCCTAGGAATTTACGGCAATAACCTACTCGCAATGAAAATTACTAGAGAGAAGCTGAGTCTGCAGAGGCCAAGTTGACTGATAGTAACTTGAGTAATGTGGAGAAGGTGGAATGCTGCAGGTCCAGAGACCAATTACAATTTATCTGGGCTATGTTTAGCTCCCCAGAGAGCTATCTCTGTGATGTAATGTCTTGTGACTGGGAGATAAAAACTTTTCAGAATGTAGCAACTTAACCGAACCCTATTCTACACCAATCAAAGGGCTAACTAAGGCTGCTGCGAGGTAGCATCTGCAGCCTAGAGCTGAGATTTTACTCTTGGCACTTACATACCTCTCTCATATTTCCACCAATATATTTGAAAAAAAAATGTCTTGATTTATGACTTTGTCTTGTTACTCTAAAGCTTTAGAAACCTATTTGTACATGAAACATGTAATGTGGGGTAACCTAAACCTGTGTCCCCAGGACATGGTCACTCATATTTGCTTCCAGAATAAATTATCTCCTTTTAGGAGTGAGTGGTGTTTTTGTATCAATTCCTAAGGGCACCTCTTTAGATAAAGAGGAAAAAAGGTTTAAAACTTACACCCTCCTATAAAACAAAGTAGAAACTTCAATTGTACACTTTCTCGGTTTTTGTTTTTCTCCAAAAGTGTGCCCTGAAGGGAAAAAGAGCTTCATGAACAAAAAGACAAAAACGGTAGCAAAGCCTATCATGGAATGTAAAGTACAGCTTATTTCTGGCTTCCTTTTTACTGCTACCACTTCTAAAAACAAAACAAAACCCTAAAATCACATCTTCCTGTGTGTCTACAGTCGCCTGTGAAAATAGATATGCTGACAGCACTCATGAATCTGTCAGTTAATTCACACATTCTTAACATTAAATCTTAGTGCTGGGTATGTGTTTGGGGGCGGAGGTGGTGTCTTTCCCAAGAGAAATTTGGAGAATTACTTTTCATTGTTAAAATTGTCAGAAAAAAATAATTAAAACAATTCAAGAGCCCAGGCTATTTTTACATGTGAAGAAAATGTATTTTAGCCAGGATTTGTAACATCACTAATTCTCCTTGGAACCAAGTTTCCACCCTGTGATGGAGCTCCATTATTTGGGACTGAGTCAACCTGAATGTGAAGGCTTCGGAATGCCAACTGGCTTTTGTGCAGAGGCTCAGCCTGCACACCCAGCACTTTCCTGGCACTCAAAGTCCTGGAGGAGGGCCATCCCAGGTACATGTCTCTGGTGTTGGTGATGTCACCAACCGGCAGATCATTTCCAGTCCCAGAAAGGAAAGAACGGGGCTTCACCTCGACAGGAGGAAGAGTGAGGCAAGCAGACTGAGAGAAAGCTTCGCACGAGGCAATTATTTCAAAGTGAGTCACTTACATTCCTAGGAACAGATGAAGATCGCAGGAAGTGCTGCAAGACCGCAGGAAGTCACACTTTTCGCATACCAGGAGCCATGCAAAGGGTTCCTGAGTCCCGGTACTCAGTTCATCCCCAAACAGGTGACTAAATACTTTACTATTGTTCCCTGACTTCTCTCCTTTTATAGTATCATTATTTCTGTGAGTACCTACGCACTTTTGTGTGAAAACACTGTGCTGGGCTTTTGATAGGTAACCACAACCAGAAAAGAAGAAGAAAAGAAATCCTAAAGCCTTGAACCTCACAGAAAAAGTCAACACCCAAGGAAAGTGCCAACAAGGAAACAGATTCTGGTGAAGATAGGGGAAGTCTTGCTCAAGAAAGTGCCCTGTGGCTAGGCAGAGCTCTTGGAGGTCCCCTCAAAAATGTAAAGTCCAGTCCTATATGAAGATATGGTTGGCCTAGAGAAGGACCTAGGATTATCAATGTCAGTAGTCATAATAAATGAACAAAATTCCTAACAAACAACTCATGTTTGAGTAATACGCTAGGGTTTCTTCTACTCTAGCTTTCAAAGTATAGTCAACAGACCTCTAACATTAACTGGACCTCTGTTTGGAATTCCCATCCTCAGGTCCCACTCCAGTACTGGCAGACCAGAAGCCAGAAAGGAAAGAGAATCATGTAAGCAATTTGTATGTTAAGGAACACTCAAGTTTATTCTGAGTGCCTACTAAACTTTGTCTGTCCAATGCTCAGTTGTTAGCCACATGGACCACTGAGCATACTATCTGTAGTTAATCTAACTGGAATTGTGCTATATTAGTCACACATTACCCTTCAAGGACTTGAGAAACACAATGTAGTGATGTAGACCCATAGTTTATACTAAATGAATATTGAAGACTTATCTAGGATAGTATTGGGTTAACTATGCCATTAAGATTGGTTTCATCTGTTTGAATTTGTTTGTTTAAATGTGGCTGCTGAAAAAATTTCAATTATACATGTGGCTAGTATTATATTTCTCTTGGGCAGTATGGCACTAAACTTTGAAAAACATTGCCATAGAGTAGTGGTTTACAACTGGGGCATTTTGCTCCTGAACAGACATCTGGTAATCTTTGGTAATTTTTGGTTTTCCCAATGTGGGCAAGTGTCCTGCAGGCATCTAGTAAATAGAAACTAGGGGTACTGTTAAATTTTCTGTAAAGCTCAAGTAAGCCCCTTGTAAAAAAAGAACAGTCACTCCAAAGTGTCAACACTGGTGAGATTAGCAAATCTGCCTTATTAACATTATTCTGTTGAATAGACTTACCTAGAGAGAGTTGAAAGTACTGACATCCTTGGCCCATCTCCAAATGAATTAAGTTTCTGCTATGGAGGTCATGCACTGGCAGTTCATTTTGCTTTGGCTTGGTTCCTCATGAATTACAATGTGCAGGCAGGGAGAGAAAGATTGTTCTGGTAGAAAAAAATGGAAATTACTCATTCATCTAAGCCCTGTGCTGTTTGTAGGTAGAAGTTTCTGTCCTACGAGCAATTCCCAAATAAACATATTGAGGCTTATATTAATTATAAATGATTGGCCAATAGCTCAGGCTTGTTACTATCTAACTCTTACATTTTATATTAACCCATATTTCTTATCTATGCTTTGTCATGTGGCTTGGTACGTTTTCTCAATATGACATGTCTATCTTGCTTCTCTTTGCATCTGCTGGCAATGCCAGACTCCACCCTTCTTCCTCCCAGCCTTCTCAATTTGGCTCTCCCATCTAACCTTATCCTGTCCAGCTATTAGCCGATCAGCTTCCTTATTAAACCAATCACAGTGGCATATAGTCACACAATGTAAAGGAATATTCCATAGCTGTCAGCACCCCTCATCCTCATGCTGATCTGCAAATGTGCATTTCAAACACATCTCCAGGTGATACTGAAGACATTGGTCTGGAATCATTGGGAGCATTTCCTAACTTTCAACGGAATACTACAAACCCATCCTCTCAAGGCCCCCACAGATCTGACTGCTGCTCTCTGCCTGCAAGAGGAAAGTTCCCTACCAATAATCTCTTTAGCTAGAAGCTAGGGTATAGTCAAAGTGACTTCCCCAATTTAGCTGAGGTAGAATTAACTCTTTTATTGAGGCAGGGGACATAAAGAAATAGTTAAAGAGGTCAAACCCCCATGTAAATCTTTCCTACCTATATTACATCTAGGAATCAAAACTTTTGGGTATTGGGTTATCTTAAGTGAAACTTGTTTAATTTGACTCTTTTAATCCATTTTAATATGCAATTTTAACCACTTCAAAATAAGCTTATACAGATTACAAAACATTTTTCAATAAGGCACGCACGCACGCACACATGCACACACACACACACACACACACACACACACACACATTCCTACTTATTTTTCTGTGGTAACACTCGACTGAACAGCAGCCTTGGGGCCTTTGCTCTGAGACTCATTCCTCAACATAATCTGAATGGATCACATCCCCATGTCCCCTGGTCTTTGCTCAAATGTCACCTTCTTTCTGGTTCCTCACTTTTCTTATCCCTCTAGTCCTTGTCCTACTGGTTTGTTTGGTTGCTTGTCCTCTCCATAGCTGATTCCTCATTTTAACAGTGTCACCGAATTTATGCTTTCCATTCTTTGCTTTGCTCACTGACGTTCCTCAAATGTCTGAAAATGACACCTGATGAATAGTAGATATATAATAAATACTTGCTATTTGAGTAAATCTTTCTTTAAATCCAAAGCTGTTTCATTTTTCAGAGTTTTCCAAAAAAAAAAAAATTTTGAGTTCATATCACTGCTGTGCTCTAAACAAAATGGCCAGAAGGCTTATTTCACAAGCGATCGCTACATCAGTTAAAGACTCAAACATCTTTCTGAAACAAAAATGGTGTCAGCATGGCTACAAAATGGTGGGTGAGGGAGAATGATTAAAACGAAACATAGGAGGTAGGCTACTGAGTGTCTTGTGGACCAGGGTAAGAACCTTGAATTATGTGGCTGAAGAGAATGTCCAATGGCTAAGATCACTTGCTCTTCTTGCAGAGAACTTGGATTCAGTCCCCAGCACCTGCACAGTAGTTTACAACTATCCGTAACTCTAGTTTCAGGAAATCCAACATCCTTTCCTGGCCTCAGTGGGCACCAGGTATGCGTGCAGTGCACTTACATAGAGTACCCATACACATTAAAAAAAATCTTTTTTTTAAAGAAATTTGAATTATAGTTCTGATAATTAAGAAGCAGACTGAGGATTTAGGCAGTATGTTAGGCAAAGACACTAAATACAAGGTGAGGCAGATTGGCCCACCCATGGGGGTTCTCAGAGGGTAAGGTTGTATTTTTTTCTTTTTTCTTCAATTTGATGATTTATTTTCCCCTAGCCTTCTGATGATATAGAAAATCAGGCTTGGATTAGCGGGGGGTGGAGAGAAACACAATCTGGAACTACAGAGTCAGTGCTGGGGGGAGGGACCATTACTCAGGCAATAACTGCTTGCCGTGTAGCATGAAGACTAATTTGATCCCCAACACCACATATAATAATCCATGTGTGCTGGCTTGCTTGTCATCTCATCACTAAAGGGATAAATGAGATCCCCAGGGCTCACCGGCTAGCAATCCCAGCCTACTTGACAGGTTCTAGGCCAGCAAAAGAACCTGTCTCAAAATAAAAGGTGTCCTCTGGCCTCCACATGCCCAGCCATGCCTGCACTCATATGTGCACACCTCACACACACAAAATAGAAATATAGGCTCAAATCATCTTCACAGTACACAAATTCATCCTAGATACTCACTTAACATGGCCCAACAGCTGCCTATCACCTGGGAACTTGTGAGAAATGCAGAATCCTAGGCCCCAATCCAAAGTTCACAAACTCAAATCTCAACCATAACTCTTCCCCTGGCTGTTCGAAGTTGACCAATCCCTTTGTTTGTAGCTCTATGAGGACCTTAGTGAGGAGAGATGAGCAAACTTTCCTCCTGTTGTCTAGTTGCTAACCTGTGACCTGAAGCCTAGGAATCGAGAAACCTCAATTTGATGCTCAGAGCAAGAAGCTGTCAAAGATCGGCAAGTCTTGGAGCTCAACATCAGAGCAAGTCAAAGGAGACTTCAAATGAAAACGTTCCCTCCAGTCTTGCTAGGAAAACAGGATGGAACACAACGAGCATGAAGAAAAAGTCAGCCTGCCTCTGAAAACTCCACAAACCATGGAGAAGGATGCTAGTGTCTGAATTTGACCACTTTATGCTGACTTTTTCTCTGCCGTGAATAAATAAATAAATTTCAAAAATACAGGCACACCTTCATGACTGCTCATCTCTCTGTCATGAATGTTCTTCCTCCAAATATCTGCCCAACCAATTCCCTCAACTCCTCAAATCTTGTATCAAAATTTAGAATTCTGGTGGTGCCCACTTCAACCCCTCAGATGAAAGGTGTACACACACCTTTGCATTCACCCCATTTCTCCAGTTCAAACACCCAGCTTTATTTTCCCCTTTCCCATAACATTTACCCCCTACTAAAGTTCCACAGAAGCTATCTGTTCAATCAAGCTACCGATGCTATCTCTGTTTGCTGGCAAGCAAGCTCCAGGAGGAAGGGCCTTAGGTTCATTCTCTGCACTAAACTGAGCATCTAGTCTAGAGCAATGCCTACAGCCTGGTAAGTGTACAGGAGCACTAGCTAAATGAAAGGACAGTGAGTTTGTCAGTGAGGAGTGGTGGAGTTTTACAGGTGGACTGCTGTTGCACTCAAACAGAACTTTGATTTGAACCCTGGTTTGGATGTTTACCACATTCATGATCGTTATCAAGTTAGTAAATTTTCTAAGTTTCTGTTTTCTCACAGGTGAGATCAGTCTCATAGAATGGTAGTGAAATTAAATAATACCTGAATACTGCTCATCAACTGGCCCTTTTTACTCTTCACTCTCAGCTTCCCCAGAATTACATCACTGTTAGAATCACAGCTTCTTATGCCTCTAACAGCCATTGTCCATGGTTTGCTGGTTGTGTTAAAGCTAATCACTAGCTGTGGGTTAAAGCCAATCACTGGCTGTGGATTAAAGGTGATCACTTGTGGTGTGTTAATACTGATCACTAGCTGCAAGTTCATATTAACAAAGAGTTGCTAGATTTTTCACTGCTCCAAGCAGATAATCTCTTTCCAAACTTGGGAATATAAAAAACACATTTAACTCATAGTACGCTTGTGTTGGAAGCATCATGAGGTCATGGGGTTGGGTCTTTATCTTAACAGGTAAGAAAATAAAGGTCTGAGGTTAAGATATTTTCAGAAAGTCACATAGCTTGTTAGCAGAGAGGAAAACCTGAAATTGGGTTTCTAGATTCCCGACATTCCTTCCACTCCATCTGGCATGAAAACTATTATTGTAAAAAGTCCCAAACTTTTCATCCTGGCAGAGTTAGCATAATATAGAAGATGATTGAGGTCAGATTTAGGATATACTGGATTCCTCCTATCTTAGTAGTTACTAATAAAACATGCTCAGCGTATTTATAACTCACAAGTAGTGGTTTGCCTGAGAATAAACATTAGAGGAAACCCTGCTTATACACTGATAGAACATTAAGTTCCTTAATATATAATATAGAAGAGTCTAGCCATGGAATAATAAATCAGTCAAGTTGTTGATGCAGGCTTTTTCAGCTTTACTAGACTAATTTTGAATCTCTTTATACTGTCCTTATCTGTGGCACATTTGAATTGATACTCATTAACAAACTCATTCAGCTATTTTGGTTGAACTTTTCCCTGACTATTGCTCAAGGATATCAGAAATAGTAAAATCCATAGAATTATTTTATTATCATTAGTAACAGCTCCTGGATACCTTCTGAAAATTGGCCCAAATACTCATCTGCAGGTAATTATAAACTTGGCCCTTCTACCTGCACAAGCAAATGGCCAGATGTCAGGAGCTGAGAGATGGGCTGAATAAATATTCAAGAATGCAAGATGTAACAGTCTGGTCTGTGATTAAGCCTCAAAAATAAATTACTAAAAATAAACCAAGGAAGCAAACAAAACAGTTGTTATGGAAACATGTTTGAATCACTCAAAGCAAATTAAAATCCCTCCTATTTGCCAAACCACTCAGGCTCCTCTACACACAGTACAAGCCCATGCAAATCAACACCATAAAACAATAAAAGGAATGTAACGCCACGGTAGACCTCCATAATAGAGCAAGACTGAGAATAACAGGAAGGTACTGATTGGAAGGTGATTCTGAATGTCTGTCTTTACCTAAAGAATCTACCCTTCTAACCCATCTTAACTTCATTCATTTATTCAACAAATAGTTGTTGACTGTCTGCCAAGAAGACTTTGAAACCTCCGGGATTTAAAGATGAGTGGCATTTTTATGTATTACCCAACTGACAAGAAAAGAAAGCCTCAACATACTTTGTTTTGCAAACAATAGGTGGATATAGAAATGAAAATAACAGCAGTCATGTATATCAGAAACCCGTCAATCTTGGGCTAAAACTAACTGTGTCTACAGGGATTATACATGGATGATTTAGAAAAGCAAACAAGTATATATGTAAACATTATTCTAAAAGACTAAATCTAAGTTTTAGAGTTTGAGAAGGAAATACAACAATAGTTTCATCTAAGCAGAACATAAATGACCAAGGAAAGGCAAGAGCTTAGCTCACACCCATGGTGAGTAGGTAGGATCAGTGGGAGTCTAATAAACAAAGTCTAATGTGGAGTCTAACATACATTGACACAAACATTTACATCTTCACAGTCAAGCCTCTGCTCCACAGATGTGAGGACAGTGCAGAAATAAGACACATGCATTTTCACCCTATTTCTTACATAAAATATAATGCCCAGCAAGGATAACACAGAAAGATGTAAGAGATTAGGAAAGATATGTCAAAATGCCAAATAATATAGAATAATAAAAACCCCAGGTCATTTCAGCCTCTAAAAAATAAATGAATAAATATTACTATCTGTTTAGCTTTATAAAATGAAGAGCAGTGGAGGTGATCTCTGCCCTTTGGCTACAAAAAAAAAAAAAAAAGATGTTCTCTCTATAGTGACTGTTTAGAGTACAAACTCTTTAATAGAGTTGGGTCCCACCTTGTTGTGTATGATCATAGCAGAGTTAGCATTGCTAGCCTCAATTTCCACCAGTAATAGTGGGAAGTTCAAATTCCTATGGGGATTTTGTAGAGCTTTAGAAATGGATGTCACATGATAATTAGTAAATCATCTTGGCCAAAGTCAGGACATGGTCCACTTAACTATGATGAATGTCATACTAGTGGCTATTCCATGCAATTAAGACAGATTGCAGTTTGTACAGCATTCGCCAAGTTCATTGTCATTCCTTCTAATTTCCTCCTTAAATGTATTCAGATATTGAATTTGGCATATGGTTTACTCACATTTACCAAAGCATCTTGTGGAATTCTCTCCACTCCCTCTATCTCCTCCACTACCAACATTTATACCTACAAAAGTTATTTCTCCACCATCTTCAGCTCTCAGTCATTTATCTTTCCAGTTCTTCATTGGTTGTCTATATCAAAGCCTCCATAAGTGAAGTCTCATCTCCAACATCACCCCACAGGGGACTGAAAAATGTGTAACCTTAGGACATGACCCAGTGCTGCTAGAATGAGGACAACAAATGAGAAGCAACAAATGAGGAGCAACAAATGAGACAAACAACCCTGAGAATCATGGGAATGCTTCCTGAAACAATGGACCCCACTGGCTATGGTTAATCTGGTTTTCCTCTACAAAGACCAGCAACTGGCAATAAACTAATCACGAATCCACCAAGGAGACATTGTAAGTAGTATATAAAAATTAGGTCTTTAATCTATAATGCTAAAGACAATTATTTTTTTTAAAATCTCCAGAGATTCCTCCAAGTAAAGACAAAACAGTAATAAAATGTAGAGACATCATTCTTGACCTCTTGACATCTTTTAGTTTTTAGCAAAACACTTAATCTATTCAGATTAGAACTCAAACATGATCTTGAGACCTTGTACCAAGTTTGGGTAAAGACACCAGAGAAATTATTTTAGTGTGAATTACAGATTTTTAGAACATATAATTTAAAACATCACATCCTGGGTCCTTCTCAATAACCACTGGATAGAATTTAAAAAAAAACATGGTTTTTAAAAAAAAGTCCTCATCTTCAGACCCTCCTGAGCATGCAGGTGAAGAAGTATTTGATATTCTATAGATTCATTTGTTTCTTCTTTACACCTGATTGACCTTTCCCTTTTTAACCCTAAGGATGCCAGAAATCATTGTAAAAAAAAAAATGTACCTGAAGTCAATATTATACAAATGAACATTTCCTCCGAGCAGACTGTAGCTGATACAATTATTGTTAGTCTTCAGAGAGGTAAAGCTGGGTGCACTTTGCTCATCATCATGCAGCTAAGAGAGACGTAGGTTTCTTTCCAAGCATGTCTTTCTCTCTGAATTGTTGGAATCATGGCAATTAAATGGTAGAAAGTCTCCCCAGCCCACTTGCATTCATCGAATTCTATGGAGAAAGTAAAACAAAGCAGAAGACAAATGGTATAAGGAATAATGAGCTGGCTCTTCCTGGTTATTAGCCTTTCTCTGCATTGTTTGAAGATCCATTCAATCTGCCTGTCAGCATCTCTTTCATTGTCTTCCAAGCCAATGCCATGTTCCTTGCCCAAACACTTGAGAGATTATCATTTTCACTCAACATCATTTAATTTCCTGAACAAATAAAATTTTAAAATATGGGATGCTCAGGCACACATGTAGAGCTTAACTTTAATTTCCTGTTTGCTCTTGTAATTGTGGATTTAGGAAAACTGATAAATATTTGAAATATATTTTCTGTCCATATGGTCTTTCTCATCTTAAGAGAAAAAGCAACCAGGCAAACGGATGACCACATAAAATCTCTGGTTAATTGTGTTTTAGATAACTTAGTTGCTTGTATTTGGTCCATAACACACTGGTGCGTGGGAGATAGAACAGAATACGAAGCTTAAAAACCACAACAGTTTCCATGCTGACAAGACTGAGATTTGAGAAAAACTGAAAATAGTGAAGAATGCATCAGATACTCATTTCCAAGTGTATTGTTACTTTAAAGGTAAGTTTAAAATAACAGTAATAATAATAGAAAGTCTATTCCCTTCATAACCTTTTCTGCTCCCTCTTCTTTCTAAATATTAACAGTTTTTGTATTTAAGCATGTATGTGTATGTTCCAGGAAGAGAAAGAAAATAGTAGGTAGAGAATATAATATGCATGGCTTTTAATCTGCTTTTCTCTTGCTGTTGCATTATAGCATTTTCCTGTCAGTAAGTGTAGATTAATGTCACGCTTTCATAGAAACTTCATGTTGTTTCATAGAATGATTACACTGTCATTTACTTAAGCACTTCCCTACTTACAGACATCTTGTCAGCTTTATGGACAGATAGGTCCAGTATTTATTACAACTTCGTACAGCATTGAGCATTACTGCCGGAGAGAAACTTAGAAGAGGGATTCTCAGCTCAGTTACATGCACTTAACAGCCTCTTCAAGCACCATGCAAAACTCTGGGAAATCTTGTGCTGCTCCTATGTAAAACATGTGGCACCTTGTTTTCCTGTATCCTCACAAGCAGCCATGGTAAACTGCTTTTCTTGTATCCTTTTTTAAAGCAGGTACTGAACAATGAGAATACAACTATTTATGCAGAAGATAACTCCAGGAATCACTGTAAAGGAGGCAGGGAAGAGAGTACAGGTGAAGGAAACCAAGGATTACCTTGAGTTGCCAGCTACCTCCACTTAAAGAGTGGTCACCTTCCTGACTTGAGTGAAGCTGAAGGAGTTCCCAAAATAGAGATTTTGATGCTACAACTGAGAAAGCTCCAAAGATATGAGACAAGTTGGCTACCCTACTCTACAAACAACTGGGTCTCAATATTTTCAGAAGACCATCAGAGAGGCCATACACAACTAAATATTGAGTTTTCCCAATGAAAAACAAGGAAGTAGGGTATTTATTCACTCACCTTTTTCTGAAAAGGATTACTCAGAGCCTTTGTATTTCGTTTCCTATCTTATCTTGACAAGGATAGGTCCTACTCTGATATCTACAGTTAACTCTCTAGAGGAAAGACCAAGGAAGTTACTTGCATAACAAAGAACTATCTGAAATCATACTCTAAAGTTACCCAAGGGAAGGAGATAGAGCATCAACCCAGCCTAGAACAAGACTGCTTTCCCTAGTTGGGTTACCAAGCCATCCTACATCAATGATGCTTTTACTAGCATTCCCTGTTCATTAGGGAACATGACCTTGTTTTATATTTGCATCCCGTCTTGAAATTCCAAATCTTTGAGTTTTTAAAGATGGTTTTAAGGAAAGTCACACTCCTGGACTGGGTTACTGACATTTATAGTGAAGTAAAAATGTGTCCTATTTCAAAATATGCGTGCTAACAGAGTAGGTCTGAGGAGGGGAGTAAATCCTTTCATGCGATCTACAGGTGAAAATTGATGATGTGGTCATGGTATTCCCAGGGTCAGGATCCTAGTCGCACTTCCCTATAATGTGAGGACAGAACTTGAGTGCACAGTACAGTTTTTAGTTCTTCATGGAATCAACTTATAGCCACAACTCGTACGAGTCTCTCTGGCAAGATTCCTGTCCTCCCAAGTTTCCTCCCAGGTGTGCTTTCAAATGACTCCTCGATCTCTCTAAGGCTGTGAGCTGTGGTGAGTGTGCTCTGCATCACTGTACTACTGCAATAACCATGCTGTCTCTTTCCTTCAAGACTCCATCATTGGATTCTAAATTTACCCATGAGGAAATCGAGGACATTTAACAGAGCTTTCAAGGACCATTATCACTAATAGATAGCACAGTCACATCCTTGTACAACTTCAAATTTATAACATTATATAGTCCATAAGCTGCAGTCTGGGGGGCTCGCTGAACCATAAGAACATTCAGAAGTTATCTAAACATAAATTTAAACTTCGGGTTCTTTTGCTTCATTGATAAAGCCTTCATTATATTTCCCCAAGCACCTGAGACCTGCTGTTATTCCCCTTACCTTGTTCTATGCATGAACCCTCACTGTGTTCCTCATCATATTACAGCTTTTCACTAAAGCTTCCTTAATCATGATTCAAACTAACAGCATCAGAAAATAATGATATTTTTATAGTTTTATTTCGGAGTAGGAAGCACTCCATAAAGTTTCTGCCTCATAAATTAATTGATTCATCGTTTCCTGCTAAACTTTCATCTTAGCCATCCCTATTTAAAGAGTAAAATAACCCTCACTCTATGGACATAAAAAATCTAACGTTCAAAGCAATAAATGAATGGCCTGGTTACAAAGTCATAACCAAGGCCAGAGCTCCTATGGAGCTTCTTGAGGTACTTTTCCTCCATTTACATTTTCCATCTCCTGTCTCTTGCTTCTCTGGAAAGAAGAAGACACCTCGGGTAATCATCTCCCATCTACCCACCTGGTTTGGCCCCTGGTACCAGCATTTTATTCTATTACTATTGCTGTGCCCTTACATCCTTCTATGGCAGAGAAGCTCTGAGTAGCTTTTTCCTGAGATGCAGTCACAGCATCCACCCCCATATGTGTGCTGTGAATCCAGATACAGGACAAGTCTCCGCCTGGTACTTGATGCTCTGAGGACCTTCTCTGAATAGCTATTTACCTCTTTATATGTGAGCTATCTATCTACACAACCCAGACTGAAGACCATTATGCTCTTACACTTACATAATTCTTTGTATTCCCCACCATATCTGATTGCTTATTATAATATGCACTGTAGACATTCCACATTCTTTAATGGGTATGATGATAAATCTATGTGCCTTTTCAACTTATGGTATGGAAAGTATAGGTATGTATTGTGCATTTATAATGTATATAACATCTATAGCCTTAGGGTTCTTATTTTTGAGAATGAAATAGTTATACTTAGAAAATGGTAAAAACATAACAGAAAAAAGCAGACAAGATTCCACAACTGGGATTTTTCTCTATTAAGGTTGGATTGGTTCTTAGATTTGTTTTTGTTTATAAGATCAGTCTAGCTAAAGATATGATGAGAAGAATTTATATTTAAATAACTGACAATAACGTGGTTTTCTGACATAAAATTCTTTATTTAATCTGCTTAAGTCCTTAGAGATGTCAAAGGACTGGAACCTAAAATCAAATTCTACAGTTATTTCAGCAGCTGATAAAGCCTGAAGGCAACTTCCATTGCAAGCTTGAAGATCTAGGAAGGGCTAGACACAGGAAAACACTTGCATAGGTCAGTGAGTTAGAGCCAGAGAAAGCAGCTCACAGTTTTACCTTGTCCCTGCTTTGGCAAGATGGTAGAGGATTCACTTTCACCTTAAGTTCCTTCTTAGAGAGATATGTAGAGGCCTTTATGGTGTCCAGTACAGAAAAGATTAAGAAATGAGAAATAGAAGATTTTCAGTGGAAGAAAATTCTAGTTAAAAGACTTTCTTTAAAAAATACCTTTGAAGGTAAGCAATGGTTTACTGTTTCTACCTGATTAAAACAGGTGTGAATTCCCTAGAACTGTTGGAAATCATATGTGCAAATGAGAATCCACTTGAAAAGAAGAATATATATTCCTAACTTGACAAAAATACTAATGCCCAACTCTAGAAAGATAGACCAAGAAAGGGATTTAGGCTTTCTCTCTGTACACTAGCAGACAGAAATTCACACTCCTTGATGTGCACAAAAATCTCTAAAATAAAAATCTTAATTTGGATTAACAATCCATGCATTCTACTGCCCTCATGGGAAGGTTCATATGAAAACCTACATGTTTCACAGGACCAGGACTGGGTGGCACCTAGGGATACCTGCTTTTAGAAGAACATTTGGGGCAGCTTATTCAGTGTGCCTAGAGCCATCAAGACTAATTTTCCATCAGAGGCAAGGAGTGTTAGTGCTTACCATTTAAAGTAGCCAACAAAGACTTACTGAATTACACAAAACTACAAAATCTTTGATGCCACAAGGGGAAGATGTTGATAAAAGAAATTAATATTGAGATCAATTCTATGTGGTCATAAGCTACCAAGTAGAAAGTGGGAGGTCTAAGGACCATCACAGGGGTCACTGCTTTATACAGCTCTAAGTCTTAGAGAAAAAGCAGATACAGAAGGTTCAGTGATAACCACTGAAAGACACATGCATGTACAAAGATTGTTGGCAAGACATTGCAAATCAAGGAAAACTGGTTTTCTACTGGGATAGAATTGGGAGGGTGTGGTCCAATTCCTTCTGAGAATAAAGTATTTGCTGTTCTCTGTGGAAAACACTATAAAATGAGTGATGGATAACAAAGATATATCCCAGCTCTCTTTTTACTTTGACACAGAATCTCACTACATCCCTTCTGCCTCAACACCCTCAGTGAGATTATCAATCTGTGCCACCAGGACTAATTTGGACATTAAAGTTCTAAGGCTAAAATGCTGTGACTTATCTTAGGCCACAGAAAGGACTCAGGAGGCTAGACATAAGAAGATTGGAATATATCTTTGTGTATCATGAACTGTTATATGGAGCTAATTGTCAGATTAGGGTAAAGCATTTTAAGTGGAAAAGAAAAGTTGTGGCGGAAGGAAGGAAGGAAGGAAGGAAGGAAGGAAGGAAGGAAGGAAGGCAGGCAATCAGGCAAGCATTTTGCCATCTTCCTAAAGAACTCCAAGTTAAGACCCAAAATAGGATTCAGAAGATATAGTATACTTCCTAAGGACAGGGAAGTATACAGGGAAAAAGTCAACCTTTAACCCTTATGCTTGCATTTTCAGAAATCCCTGGTTAGACTACAAATGCCCTGGGCAGTGGATCATATTGGCTTTATTAGGATTTCTTAGTCACTAGCAGACTGTATCCTTCTTCTAAGGACTAGGCCCAACTTTAGTTCCAAGGTAGTGGGTTAACAGCAGGAAATAGATACCATGGGAATGAGCCAAAAGCAGTGGAGGGCAGTGTTATCACTTCATTCAGCACTTCAAAGGAACTCAGAGCAATATTTGCCTCTTTAAGGGGGCTGATATCTCAAAGTCATCTTGTTAATAATCCTGGAGGAACCAGGAAAAGATTTGCTAGGACTCTTTGGTAATGCTAGCATGCTTCTGATTCATCCCCACATCACCCCATGCCAGAGAAGAAACTGTAGCTCTCCAGTCTTCTTCCCCCATCAAAAGAAAGGTAAGTCATCTTATGTGGGGCCACCTGTGGCCACTGCCCCACTCAGAACTTCTTTATGAATTTGGAGCTGTGCTATTAGGTCAAACTATGAACTTCAGTGTGGGCTATGGTCAGAAAGAGCCAGCCCGCTCTTAGGAAAAATCTTCTGTGACCACACAACTAGAGACATATTTGGTAAAAAGAAAAAGGACGTCAGGGGATTTCCAAAATCTGCTAACTGAAGAACAATGGAAGCAGTGAGTTAGGGGGAATCTACCCATCACAGGAGCCCTATTTTGTTTATTTTAAGGAAAAAGGAACTTGACCGACCACCAAGAAAAATTAAGTGTCAAAAAGGGACCCTACAATAATCAGTCCTGTTATGAGGGGGAAAACACTTCATGGAAAACCATTTTACAGCTAACACCGAAGTTCCCTTCTAGCAAGGTCTCACTGTAGATGTTTTTCAAAGGCCTGCGCTATCTCCATTTTTAGTGTCTGATAATGAAGGAGCAGAGTCCATTTTTATCCAATAAAATAATTCTTCATGAGGTTGTGAATTTGAGCCCAGACAAGCCACAAAAAGTACAGACTCAACTAGATATTCAAAGTTCCCAAAACACACACATACATCACCACTAAGAGCAAAGACAGGAACCACAGCTGGTTATCGTGCATGGGTCTCTGTTTTGAGTAACTGTTTCACCATGAAGAATCTTCTCTGGCCTTTTTTGCACTAGAAAGAAAAGGATAAAAATATCCAGTCTGTGTTTTATCACCAGGCAAACTTTTTTTCCTTTCTCTGTGTGAAAACTTCGAGGTTTCTGATTGCCCACAAGAATTTTACATGCTAGTCCCACAACCTAATGTGACTTTTTAAAGAACAAGGAAATGTAAGGGCCCCCAAGGGCAGTGGTGGTGTGTGTTAACTGCTGATGCTAGCCACAGCAGCCTCACCTCTGCTGCTAACAGCTCTGACCACCAGAGGAAATGTGCACAGGCCACCAGCCACCAGCCACCTGCCACTGTGGGAAGAGGAACAAATGCCCAGCGTGACACAGGGAGGAAGCTGCAACTCTGGTGAGCTGTGGTGCAGCTGAGACATAAGGAGAGTGGAAACAGTCGCCAAAGCAGATGCAAGGCAGAGGAAGGGTCCAGAATTCTCCATCTGGTAAAGTCAAAGGGAGTCATTACCTTTCTGACTGCCCAAGTTCTTAGAACACAGCAGGATTCCCAAGGTGATGGAGAAACACCAGGACAGTCCTGATTTCTGTTCTTTGCGGGGATTGAACCCAAGGCCTCACACTGACTAGACAGACATCTGTCACAGAGCTATGTCCCCAGCTCTAGTAACAATGTTTGAAATGTCTTCCATTTCCTCTCAGTTTTGATATATTTAAATATTATAGCATGTATTTGTAAGATCTGTGTTCTTGTTATATATCATAAGCAGCTATGTCTTCTCTCAAAAGTTGTGTGATGCAAACCAGAGATTATTTTTTTATTCTTCAACAATTTCCTGCATATGTATGCTGAACTTGGGGCATTTCATGCTCTCTTACTCTTTCATCTCTTGCTTTGTTCCACTAAAGCCTTTCTTCTTCCCAACCAGACCCTTACTACTTGATGACATTTCTTTTTTATCCACTGGATTTAATTATAGATTCTTCAGTGAACATGAGCAGAGGGTTATGAACTGAGGCACAGCCAACTTATCAGTGGCTACACCACTGAGGAAAATTTTCAGAACCCATATCAGCAGGCCACACACACACACACACACACACACACACACACACACACACACACACACCTGAAATTTCAGCTCCAGGGGATCCTAATGCCCCCTTTGGGTCTCTGCAAGCACATGAATGCATCTCTCTCTCTCTCTCTCTCTCTCTCTCTCTCTCTCTCTCTCTCTCTCATACACACACACAAACACACACACACACACACACACACACACCACACATAAATACATATACATAAAAATCTTTTGAAACCAGTGAAACCAGCTTACTTTCTATCTTTGCAATAAATAGTTTCATGTAGCTGCTATATATGTCATTTTGTTTGTTTACCACTAAAGCAACAATTTTATTTACATACAATTTCTGCCCAGGAAAATCCAGCTATCCAGTAAAACATTGGCTTATCAATATGCAAATTTAAAATGGGTTTAAATGAAGGATTAGGATATTATCTGCAAAGGGCCAATAGTAAATATTGCAGTCATTGCATATTCAAAGCAACTTCTAACAATATACGAAGAAATCAACACAGTTAAGTTCCAAGAAAAACTTATGTATAAACAACAAGGTTTAAATACCATATATTTCCCATGTGTTTTGACATACTAGTTTTTACTGTTTACAGTCATCTTAAAATGTATAAGCCAGTTCTCAACTTACAAGTTACACAAAAGAATAAATAGACTAAGTCTTTTTTCAGTTCGTTCACATGGTCCTAAAACAAGGAGAACTCGATAAGTTAATAAATAAAATGCTCTATCCAAGTGATTCTTTTGCATTGGCTTGCCATGTGTGCAAATAATAATATGCCTTCTGATTCTGACTCCTTCCATCTGCAAGATCAGGGCATGGAACCCTGGGAAGCTTGAAGAGCGCAGACAGGGTTTGGGCAGAGCAGGCTTTTGAGTCTGTGGGGGAAGAGGAAGACCACACAGAGTGAGAGGCTTGCACAGTCATAGGAAGACCAGTGCGTGAGCCACAACCAAGAAGCAGTGACAGTCACACGCTGAGGAGGAAGAAGGGAACACCGTTCTCTATTTCTAACATTGTGAACTTCCAAATCCTCTGAGCAAAGTTTCTTGTGGAAGATCCTTAAGACCCCTGGAGCTGGACAAATTAGAAAGTCAGAAATAAAAGGGAAAATGTAAGATGTTCTTGCTATTGAAATGTGATTTCTTATTTCTTTCAGGCAGCCAATCACCCTTCTTTTAACATTTGTTACTCCGCATTGTACTGTAACAAGCTTGTCTTGGCAAATAGATTGTGGAAAGATTTAATAATTTTCATACTTATTCATTGTAATTGCTTTGCTTTCATATAAAGATCTTCTAAAACTACTTTAAAAATTGCAAATCTATGCAGTAGATCTTTGTGGGAAGCCCCTTTGCACCCACACAGAGGCTCACAAGGATGATTGCTTGAAGGGGCTGTCTTTACTGAGAGAAAATCTACACACGTGTCATCCTGTGCACTCAGGGGTGGTTTCTTGCCTTCGTGCAACCCTCTTGTGTTTCTGGTGGCATAGAAATATGCTCTGGTTCACCAGGGCAGCCACTGTGACCTACATCATCACATTCTAATGCACTTTATGGTTTCCTCTGCACTTCAGGAGGGCAATGATGCATGAGTTCAAGTCAGCTTCCACTAGCTGATGACGTCCTGCCATCTTCAGTCCACAAAGACATGCAAACAACAGGATTGAGGTAATCATGAAAACAAACCCAAAGTAGGTCTAGTTCTGCTCTGGGGGGTGGAAACTGAAAGTCATTAACAATGCACATTTTGTATGATTTTTGTAATTTATGACTGAGGAGTAGTAAGGATTTTTGTTTGGTTTTTGTTTTTGTTTTTTAATTTGGAAGCTCACATGACTCTTCGCTTGGTTTTCAACCACATGTTCTCACTTTGCTTAATTTAACTAAAGCTTCCAACATCTCACAATTTTTGAGGCACAGGAAGTCACTATGTTACTCAGGCTGACCAGGATTCCTGAGCCCACAGAATGCTCCCGCCTCAATCTCCCTGGTAACAGCATTCTTTTTAAAAGTAGATTCTGTAACACCTCTCCCATCTCCTAGTCTCATTCCTTACAACTTTAGCTCTTTGGGGAAGAACCTAACAAAAGAGTTGTAAACTGTGACTATGGATGAAGGTTTGCCTGTACTGTGTAGCATTGTTTTCTGTCAAAATGAGCCCGGGTTTAACACGATGGACATGTAGCGTGTTTAGATACAAACAGTGCTTCGGTAATCATAGCTTCCCAACACATATCAGGAGCACAGATTTCAAGGCAAAGAGGAAAGGAAGAGGGGAGAAATGAAAGGAGGAAGTAATAGGATCTAAAATGTAAGTGGCTCCTATTTCAACCCCTTTTAACTGGGATTCCAGATTCACAAAGGCTCCTTTCCACCCTCCCCTCTGTGCTTTGCCTGGTGAGCACCTTAATTTCCCCTACCCTTAGTGCCTTCCTTCTGTATAAACATTAGCACCATCTCCATCAAGTCATTGTATGGGGAGTGAGGCAATGAGGATCTTCCAGACTTTCCCATTGTGATACCACTTCTCTTTCCGCCTGCCAGTCCACTAAGAGTTCTGCCAAGGGTAGTGTTCTGCCAGCATCCAAATGCCCAGACCACCTGGCCAAGAGGAAGGAAGCTCCAACTTGTCAACACCCAAGCTTGGATGACTAAGTCCTACATCCTTAAACATGCCCCTTGTCTCCAGGCCATTTGTTCTCTAGGAAGCCACAGTGTGCACGCACACATGCCCGCGTGCGCACGTGCGCGCGCGCACACACGCACACACACACACACACACACACAAAGACTCGGACATGTAATTCCGTGACAAGGTGCTTACTTAGCTTATAAAAGGCATTGGAGTCCATCACTAGCACCCTAAAAACAGGACAGGGGAGACGACTCACTTGGTAAAGTGTCTACCACAAGCCTGAAGATGTGAGAAGCCATGTAAAACCCAAACAAAACAATAGTTTCCTACTTCTGTAACCCTAGCTACTGAGATGGGGGGCAGAGACAGTAGAAACAGGTAGATCCCTGGAGTCCTTGGCCTTTGACAGTAGATACTACTATCAGAATCTGGCTTTCAACACGGAACTGTTTAAGAAGCAACTCTATGTGAATATTAAAGCCCTCTGGTTAAAGTCAAGTACTCTCGTTATTACTGTTCCTTTAAAGCATCATATAATTAACTGACAAGACTGGCTGATATAAAACCCTGGCCTCACCGCATGTGTTGTGAAATAAGTGGGGTGTGTCAATGACGCTAAGAATAGGAGTGATATCGCCTATTTCTCCCTACCATGAGAAAGGAAAAGTGAAGCCATATTTGGAGAAGAAATGTCAGACATTTACTATGTGTTCATACTTGTTATTGTTTGCTTCTTTTTGTGGGGGAATGTTTTAATGCTATTTTTTTAATGTGGTAAGTTAATATTCACACACCCCCAAATTAAAAAAAAAAGAAAAGGAAAACCTTCTCAGTGTACATTTCTCTATCCTTTTCACAAAGAATGAACAATGACTCACTTCTCTAATAAAGATCTGCAGACCGTACCCCAGGCCTTAAATGTTAGTGTTCAGACACCTCTTCAGCAGCCTTCCCAGATGACTCCCATGCAGAGAGCCACAATTTTGTGTTAATTCATTAAACAAGCAGTACAACAAAGTATTTTATTCTCACTGTATGAAATTGGGGTCCAGGGAGACTAAAGGTCTTTTAAGGACCCACAATGTCACAAACAGCATTGACTCTGAGCCTCACTCTAAGCTGTTCCTTGTGCAACATTTTGCTGCTTCACAGGTAAGTTTATGAGTGGGAGTTTGTTATCTGCTAGCTGTGTGACCTGGAAATACCTTTTGTCTTAATTCCCTACGTGGGAACTAACTGGATGGTGTCCTTGTCCCATTGTAAGTCAGATGGCCAGCTGATGTCCCCAGTCCTGGGAATGCCAGGTGGTGAAGAAAGCTCAAAGACTCCAGGAATCCTCACCTTGGTTTCCACTAAAGGCTTTCCCAATGCCTGTTTCTACCCACGTAATAAAGAGGACAACAGGTCTATGGGAAGGGACACACACCACATGGGCCTGCACATAAAAAGGAAAGAAAACTCACAACCCTAAACATCATGGAGTTTGACAGAGGGACCTGGTACCATCTGAACCCAAAATGTATCTTATTAAAGAAATAATATAAAAGTTATCAAACAACTTAAAACCACATTCCTTCCTCTTCTTCACCTCACTGGCTTGTCCCTCTAATATCAGTGCTACAGTAGTACACACAAGAAGTCCCCATGCACTGACACAACAAACAGCTTGTATTGTACATACAACCACTCTCCCAATGGTAAGTAAACAACATCATTATTAATTTCAAATATGTTGAACCTACACTCAGTCTCTGTGTTTACTCAGTAAGAAATAAATAGCTTCCAATTGGAGGGGACCTGAAAATGAGTAAGCACTCCTGCAAAGTGTCTCGTGCAGCACTCAGAACTGAACAGTGCTTGTGACTACCATTCTCCTATTTTTTTTTAAGTCTAAGGTCCAATAATTTCAGGACCATCTAGTAATTTAACATATAGTAGCTATGTGGTGACACCAAGCACTAGAAATAAGAAAAGCCAATAAGACATTCATCTTAAATGAAATCCATTTCAGTTAAGTATACTCCCAGAAAGAGAAAGAAATGAAAAGATGTATCACAATATGTTAGGAGCCTTAATTTTGTAAAGAATGACCTGTTTTTTTAATTTATTTTATTTTCATTTTTCTATGATGAATATTATCATTATAATCATGGCAAGAAATCCCTTTAAAGATGTCTTCATCCTTAAAGAACTTCTAAGGTAATAAGGCATCCAACTTATCAATACTGAGAACATGCCAAACCTCACCTAGTTCATTAGTAATAAAGACAGATTCAGACCTTGGGCTATAAGGACTGAAAATCTCATCACTGCTATCCCAAAGTGCTTCTGGTGATATTTTCACTCACATGGAGGTGTGTTTTAAAATAAAAATATGTTATATTTAAGTTACAGACCTCAGAAGGAAATACCCACCATATGAACCTAGACATTTGTCATCTGTGGCATCTCCCAAGGTTGCTAGTGACCCTCCTCCTCTTCTCCACCCGAAAATCTCTGTAACAAAGGAAATGCAGAAGTGGTATCTGTGAACATCTGGTCAGATACCCTCTGAAGAAGTGCTTCAGAAGCTCAAAATGCTCATCACACAATTACATCTGCCCTATCACTTAATTCCACCAGGAAAACTATATCATCCAAGGCCTAAAGGAAGCCCCAGACTCTTTCTCTTAAACTAACTTATTCATTAGCAAAAGAAATAATTATAGAGCCCAGTATTTCAAAATCTCTCTTCCATACCCTCCAAGTCATAAAATTGGTGTATTAAAATGTCTGGTAAGTGATGCTCTTTTCAGTTTTCTAGCAAAAATCTCATGAAGCTTATTAGAATTATTCTGGATTTTCTAACTTTATAAATGTGTTTGAACTCCTCTCTTCTAATCAGATCAGAGATCATCGGTGACACAATGATATTTGTGAGAAATCTGTACACTCTGTGAGGATGTATTTGCTGTGACTGGTGTCATAAAAAGATGATGGACCAATAACTAGGCAGGAGGTATAGGCATGATATCTAGAGAGAGAAAGAAAGAGGAGGAGAATTCTAGGCATACAGGACACCAATGAGACATGGAAGAAGTTGGACATACAGAATAAAAGAAAGGTAAAAAGCCACATGGTAAAACATAGATTAAAAGAAATGGATTCATTTAAGTCATAAGAGCTAGTTAGGAACAAGCCTCAGCTATAGGCCGAGCTTTCATAATTAATAAGAAGTCTCCTTGTCATTATTTGGAAGCTGGTTGGTAGGACAGAAAAGGACTAGTTACAGTCAGCCTGAGTGGCTTACTGAGCACAAAGTGATGAATTAACACTGGCTAACAGATTCTCTAAGTATTATAATTAGGCTTCGAAGATTTTTTTCTAAACCTCAAAGACAATACAGAATCATTAACTTCTTACTATGAACCTTACAATTGTTGACTTTAAGCCTAATAATTATTCAGCAGCAAATGTTCAAGCTTTACGTTTCTGATGTCTTTTGGGCCTTCCTATGCTTGATCCAGAATGGAATTCCTAGCAAACCTGGTTTTAAAGAAAGACGGCTGGGTTTTCTATTTTCCTGTAAACTGAACCTTCCTTTATACAGTTTTGTTTCTGCTGTCAAAACATTGAAATTAGATACTTCCCTCTCCCCACAAGTACCCAGACCAGACAGGTAATGAGATCCACGACCCTTGGCCTCTCGGGCACTTTGCCATCTGCCCCCAACCACCTGGCCAGATCGTGAGCAGTGGTGAATGAAGAGACTCAAGGCTGCTCAATACACTTAGAGTAAATGATGGCTGAGAGTTCCGCATTCAACGGGGCTTTATGCCACCACTTCTAAGACACAGGAAACACTGCAAAGGAGTGGAAAGTGTAAGAGCCGTAAAATGGAAAGAAGGGCTGCAAAATGCTCTCCACCTTCAAAGTATGACAGAGCCTTTGTAAACATGGTCTCAGCGTAGCCAAAGTTGCCATAGCCAGTCTGGTCCCTGTCAACAGCCAATCATGTTGGGACAGGCTCAGGACACCCTACTCCTCCCTGCTAAACTACTGGCTACTGATGAATTCTAGGAAAAGAAAGTCTTCATTTGCATACCCACTGGTGAGTCTACCAGGCTTTAAGATAGTTCCAAACCTGTAGCCACACAAACTGATGAAAATCCATGGGTAGCAAAACAAAAGGCATAAATCTGAAAAAGGGACCTGTAGGGAAGGCAGATACAGCAGGGGTGTAAGGGACATAAGAAAAGAGGAGTCAGGGTAAACAGGCAACACTGTATGCACATATGAAATCATCGAAGAACAAATTCAATCAGTAAAAAATTATAATATAGTTTTAAGACCTTAGTTGGTCTTATTTGTAATCCTAGAGTCAGACAAAACTCGGGTCTACACAAATAGAATGGTTGTCCCAAGGAGCTGAACAGAGGACTCGACGTCACAGACACAGAAGAGCTGAAAATCAGGAGGACATCACAGGAAAGCTGGCCATGCAAGGTCATCTTCCTCATGAGAAGGAAACAGGGGAACAGGGAAATAGAACATTAATCCACTGGTTGAAATAAGGCTTACTTTTCTGAAAAGATTAAAACAGGAAATTTCAGCCCATCCAGCTGAACTGCCCTGTCTCAAAACATTTCTTATTCTCCTAATTTATCAGGGGGAAAAAAAAGTTATGTAGCTCAGTTACACTTGGGTACTGGAGAATTTTGGTGAATGACTCCTCTTTCATTTTCCTGGTAGAAGACCAAACCAAACATCTTCTGTTAATTTATGTCACTGTATAAAACATTAATTTGCAGTGAAAAGCTCTATCAGTGGCAGTCACGATTCTCAGAGTAAGAAGCCATGCAATCGTCTGATAAAAGAGCATGTGATTTAGAATAAGTGCTACAGTGTGATTTCAGCATACAGCATCACACCACAGCATGTCCTGCATACAGTCAGATCCTTCGCAATCATGAAAGAAATAGGGGGCACAAGAGGGAGGAGGAAAAATATGGAAGGAAGAGGAAATGAAAGAAGGGAATTTTTAGTTCATTGCCAAAACAGTTTTTACTTAGCATGCACTAAGAGGATTAAGAGATTTATAAATGACAAAGAGATGTGATGTTTTTCTCCAAACATGACTTCAAAGGCCCAGACAGCGATGGGAAAAATCTATCAGGAACCCATTAAAAAAAAAAAAAAGTATTTGTTTCCATGAGGGATATGTTCAGGATTATGGCTTGTCTTCATTCATTGGATTTTTTTGAAATGTACATAGCATCAATGGATAAAAGAAATGGTGAGTTCTCAAAAAAAAAAAAAAAAAAAAGACAGTATGATGCTGTTGTCCAAGACTAATTCAGTATAAACTTTATTTTTAAGCAGTTATTTAAATCATACGCATTGCTGAAGGCAAACCCACTACTAAAATGTGGTATAACATATATACTGATAGAACAAATTTGGCAAATTTGACCAAAAAGAAAAGTCCATAAGCTAATTATATTTTCCCAGAGATGTGCATTTTTTAAACGCCACATTTTAAACATTGTGTTTTAAAATAAATCTTTTCATTCAACAAAAAGCCAAAGACTGTTCCCCAAACTTGGGAACTCTTCTTCAATGCCAGGCTCCTAAACGAGCTATGCTGTTCTCTAACACTAATATACTGTCACGTCGATAATGAGTGCCACATCCCTAAATACTGCATTCAACACGTCTTGAGTATCTCTAGTAACTCTCACTGAATACTCACAAAGTAAGGAATGATGCTTCTGTATTATCTCATTTTGTCCTCATTCAACCCTATAAGGAAAGACTCCTAACTGTGCCCTAATTTGCATTTACTCAGTGGCATGGTTCACTAGTAATGGTGGAGATGAGTTTCAAGTGATTCAGTCATCACCTAGGGCCTTTTGTCTGACTCACCACACCTGGGAGAAATGATAAGAAGCTGAAAAACCAGCATATTCCAGACCCTTCCGTGGAAGCAGGTACATAACAAACAAATCAGGTAAGGATAAGTATTTTCTTGGCATTCTATTTAAGACATACAGTTTCCTTTCCCTATCTATTAGAAGCTATTAGATATAGTATTCTGTTTCATGGCTGTCCTGATTGTTGCTCTTTCAAGCAGTCATGCAAAGTGTCATGAGATTTCTTGATAACTGTTCAGAGAATATAATGTCTTATGCTGTCAATGATACACGGGCAGTAAAATGTAAAGGAAATGGTGCTCCAGAGTGATCTTTGACACCCAGATGTCAGATGATGCCCATTCCACATCAGAAGACTTCCAAGGCTTCCCAAGTGGCAGAGGTCAAAGTCTCCACTATGTAGCCTAGCTATCTTTTCCTCCGCCTCCTTCCCCTCCCCACTTCTATTTCCTCCCCTTTTCTCTGTCTTTCCTCCCTCCTTACCTCCCTCACATTCTCTTCAGGTCATATCCAGGATGCCTCCTGAACCCCATTCAGGTCTGTGTTTTATCCCTTTTCCTCCTATCTCTTGTCCTAGCTGAACTTGTATTTTATGTTCATCTGTTTCCTTGTTGTCTTCTCCCCACAGCACGCGAGGTCTAGCCGTGAATCTTGTTTACTACGGTAACTGCCACACCTAATAAATATCACGGGACACAAAATAAATATCTGACTGCTGTGACAGCCAAATTATTCAAGATGTAGAAAGGTATAGGATACTCGCCCAGATGATAGCTAAGAAACAAAACTGTTTGCTTTCTTATCTCCTGTCTGTGTCATAAGTTAGGGATGGGCCACATTTTCCATTCACTGCCTCAGGGCTAGAAGGTTGAAAATCAAAGTCTTCCCTCTCACTCTTGCTTATTTGGCTCCATTCCTTTTCTATGGGTGTCAGCATGTACAAGAAAATAGTTTTCTCCTACAAAGCAGCCAGAAGTTCATCATTGCAAATTGCTCTCCGTTTTTGCAACCAAAGCATTATTGATCTGAAATGCTGTATTGCAGTTGCTATGCTTACCAAATGCAAACACACACACATACACACACACACACACACACACACACACACACACACACACACACACACATTAAAAACTGGCTAAAAATACCTACCCGTGGCACCAAGATGAATCAGAATAGAACTCTAGAAAATGTATCACAGTTTCATACGTTATTTTACAATTGAAAAGGAAAGATTGCCTGAGATTGTACAACAGATAAGTGAAAATGTCAGTGCCATGGAGAATTTATTAGCAAGCCACCCACATCTGTCTTCAAATCTAGTATAAGTCTAGAAATAGCCTCCACAGATGCAATCTATAGAGGTACTCATGTCTAGCTGGGCAGGTAAAGGAAGTGTGGTAGTTTCAAGAAACTTTGCACCCCACCCCTAAACATGTCCTAACAGTGACTGATAACTGCACAGATCAAACCCTGGTTCATCTTCAGGAAGCTAGGATGTCCCACAAAAAGTCGCCTGTGTTGCAAATTATGGGGAATGGTAAAGAAGGGAGTTTACTATCTTATTTTCTAATTTCCCATAACCCAAAGATTTGTTTTTTTAAAAAAAATAAGTGGACTCACAGAGCTTTGAAGATTTTTTTAACCACAGCCTTTTGCTAGGATTCACTTAAAAACAAGTTCCGACTCCTATTACCTGAAGCTACTATTTTTCCTTTTCCAGACAAAAGCCCAAAGGCAGATGGGAAATGACTTGTCAGAAAATATTGTCAGTTCCTGCAAATAGGCAGACTCACAGGGAAAAAACATTCTGGTACTCAGTGATGGGGTGATGTCAAAGCTCTAAGAGAGGCCAGTAATGCAAACTTTGATCTTTTTCTTGAACCGTTCAGCTAATCCTGAGAAATGTAAAACGTTTCTTAATTGATCATGTTCATGACACAGAGCAGGCCCTCCCTGACTGTAATGAGCACCTCCTCTCTAGTTCCCAGTGCCGGCCAAGAAAGCTCATCACTGAGTGAGCTGGTTGTGATTTCTCTCCATTTCTCCTTTTCTCTTTGTTTTGTGTTCCATGGCAATCAGAGTTTTCAGGATATTCCAAAATGACTCGGAGATGTTCATACTTCCTCAATCTGCTCCAGATGTTTACCTTCAATGTATTGGGAATATGGAGTTAAAAACAAGATTTGCTGGGGTGTAGGAAACCAAACCAGCAGTAAGTATAAAGCATTTTAACCATACACTACTTGGGTTCTTTTTAGTGGATAGTGTGGAGTGCATAGAAGGCTGGAGGACATAGTCTTTCACAGTCTATCTACCGGGTTATGATGAAGGCAAGCACCACGCCCAGCTCTCTCACACATGCTGTCTGACTAACACAAAGAGTAACTCAGGAAAGGCACTGCTGTGAAAGCATCTTTGGCTTGCTGAAATCCTCACCTCTACATTATCACTCTCCAGCACAAGCTCTTGTGAGGCAGACACACCATCCTTAGGCAGAAATCTAGTCTTAACTACCAGAAATCCTCCTAAATTTTAGACAAGTACAAGATGATTTAGGGATAGAGAGCACTGAGTAGCATGTTGCGGGATATATTTCCAAGCACGGACAGAGAAACTCAGCAGAGCTACTTGTGAATACACCAGTACATTAACTACTCACTGCCAAAGCTACTTGGATGTGCTGTTAGGGACTGTCCACAGTCTATAACTATTCACTGACTATTTTGGAGTAACAGCAGTAACTATTACTATACATATTCTGGATTTCCAACACATTCTCACTCCTTCCAATTTTTGACCAGTATGATTTCAGCTTTGAGGCTGATCTGTTGTCCTGCCAAACAAGGGGTTAACTGAGTTTTAGCACTCCTGGGGACAAACATGGATAGAAACAACTTGAAGGAATCTTCCTGCCCATCAAAGCTGTCTAACAATGGAACATATTTCTAGAAGCCAAATGTTAGTATAAGAAGTTACATGTAATATAAAAGATCAATAACAATAGTTTCTATCAAAATAGAACAAATTGGCACTATACAGTAGTTTTACATAGTAATTAAAGTGCCAGCTTCATTAATCTTATTCTTTGGACCATTATTAAGTAAAATAAAAGTAACTTGAACATAAGCACTGTAACATTCCCAGTAGTTAATGTGGTGACAAACAGGCAGATAACATACATGGAGCAGATACAGTAGATAAAATGATTATATCCTGGAAAGAATATGGTATTTTATTATCAGTAACATACGAATTAAGCTTTCTGTTTCTTTCTTGCTTGGTTCTGAGTCTAAAAGACAAGAAATGCCTCTGGTCTTCCATTTTCTTATATATAAAATAACAACATTAGCTTATATCATTTGCAATGTTTTTGTCCCTGTATTCTACAGTTGTATAAATACTTTCTGTTTGTGAAGGAAGAGGGGAAAGAAAGAAAATATGGCTGACAGGTCAGAAAATAGTGAGTGAATCGCCTTCCTTCAAAACCCCATTTTTAGTGAGTAAAGTAACATGTATATGTCTATGGGTCAGCATGTAAGATGGAGAAGTTTTACATGATCATAATTCTCAGGAGAGTTTTGGGGAAAGTCTTTGAAGATAGAGATGCTAGCATTCTGCTTTGGACTTTACATGTTATCTATTTCCATATGTCTGGAACATGTACATAAATCTAGAGATACAGCAGCCAATGGTGACCATAGAATGGCAAACAAGAGATCAAAATCTCAAAATTGGGGATAATGAAGTGGAAAAGTCCACAGAGGCCTGTAAAAACATTCCTGGATTAGCCTTGTGTGTGTGTGTGTGTGTGTGTGTGTGTGTGTGTGTGTGTGTGTGTATTCCTACATAACTTCTAATATAAACCCAAATGCTAAATTACATAGGAACCTCACAAAGTAAGATTAAATCATACTCACATAATTATTATCATTATATAGTGTTTAAATTAAATATAGTTAGTTGGCTTTATCCAAAATGATTTAGTATAGTTAAACATTAGGTAAGAAAATCATAGATAAGGGTTTGCCACCATAGTCCATAAACAGATAGTACCAAAAAGTACAACATTTTCAAGTCTGGTCTTTTGATATGTGGTGAATGACTTTGCATAATTTTACACCTTCTTTTTGGTGACAGTGTTGTTGTTGTTTTTAACTTGGGTTATTCTAACAGCCACAGTCTCTAGAAGAGCTTTTGCCCAGTGAGGCCAGCCATCAGGACAGCAGTCCTGCATCAGGACCAATCTTAGGATGATGACAGTATGGAGATGAGTTTAACCTTGCAATAGATTGTAGATGTGACATCTCCCTGTAGATACCCAAGCATCCAACTGTGAATTGTACCATTATTCAAAAATGTAAGGGCATTGATTAATACAAAAAGCTGAATTCTTTTCCTAAAGTGAATAATGAGAAGACAGGGTATTGAGAGACGTATTAGCTGAAAGTAGAAAAAGAACATCTGGGTTAAGAAGGGGGAGAATGAAAGGAGGAAGGGCCGGTGTGATAGTGAAGCTGGGAGATGCATTAGAACAAAGCATGATGACGTGTGTATGAAAATGCCATAGGAAACTCACTAGTTCTTAAAATTAACTGAAAATTCATAAAAATAACAAGTTATCTCTTAGGAAATCCCCCTAACTTTATTCAGTTGCTGGTCATGGCCCACAAAGAAGGTTTTTATCCTTATTTCCTTTCCCCTAACACAAATAAAAGCAATCTGGGAATACAAACATATCTTATTTGTGCTTATACTTCCTCATACTCTTAACCACTACTCCCATAATGCACATGTGCAACACACACACACACACACACACACACACACACACACACACACACACACCACTCATGAGCAGAAACACATTTTTTTTTCAATTGAGAAGTTAATCATTTGGGGGACTGGGACTCCTTTTCATTGTCTTTGTACCTCTATTTCTTAAGGTCTTTATCTCAATTTTTTCTGAACCTTTCATAGCTATTTATGGAAACTCTGGATCAGCCTTTATCTACATTCCAGATCTACCACTTTTTGGCTGTGTGTCTCAGGCAAGCCCTAGAACTCTGGCTTGCTGTGAAAATGGCAGGAGCTGGGCAGGCTGTAGATGTAACCTTCTTGTTAAATAAGAAACACAGAGCCAGTTGCAGAGTTAAAAGCCAAGAGGTCAGAGCAATAGCTGAGAGCTGAAAACCTTACCCTTCACTGCTGCTCTGTCTTTCCTCTCCACAAGAGAGCCCCTTAATCTCTGTGCTTCAGAGATTTGGTTTGCTGGCAAATTAAATAAGACATCCGGAACACTTTGAAGGGTCTTCATATAGCCAGTGATCATCAGATGTTAAATTACCAGAACAATTTAAAGACACACTGGTCAAGTTCTGTAGTGAATTTTTTCTTCTCTAAATTTAGGGTTAATCGAAATTAGGGAGATTACATTAGAGGAAGAACAAAATCTTCAAACTCATTATTAGGCTCTCCCTTGGACACCCTACCCTCTGTTCCCTGCATGAATCGCCCTGGGTTGTTCCCTCCCTATAAACCGACCCCCTTGTATCTCCAACACTCAATCCTCTTACAGATTATCTCCCCTGATTCCAGCTGCTGGTCTCTGGCACCTCCGTCCTGGGGATGTAAAGACCATCTTCAGACCATCCTTTTCTAGTTACAATAGGCAGGTGCTATGGAGGGCCACATCATGAGTTTGCATCCCTAACCGCTTATCTCTTAATGAGAGGCATTTCGAATCCTGAGACATCTTTGCCCTTTTTGTCACACAGCTAAACTCAGTTCCTCAATTCTCACAAACCACAGCCTGCATTGCAGCAATTGCTCAGTATCAGGAAAAAAAAAAAAAAAAAAAGACTAAAGAAACACCGAATTCCTTCATCTGAGACATCCAAAGAGCAGCAGGGAGCACAGATGTGGGTGCTCGACAGTAAGACATCATAGTCATTGCCGTAGCAAAGTTGTACATAAAGTGTCATGTGACCGAAGTTCAGTGCCATTAGCCACAAGCCTCCAGAGCTTAAACATGCCTACCTCGCAGATGTAACCATCTTCATCAGGTGGAGGCACACCTCCTCAAATACCTCTTGGGACAGAAAAGAATTGATACAAATTCTCACTCCCACCCAACAAGGCATCAGCCTGTAAAAAGTACCATGAGCCTGATCTAAATTATGTGTTTCCATTTTGAAATAATTTTTTCAAGACAGGAAGCAGCATTTTCAGTTCTGCAATGGGATTCCCTGCGCATCTCCCTGAAGATGTCACGTCGCTGTCTTCCTTTTCGACTCCTTCTTCTTCCTTTTCGACTCCTCAGACTGAGCCAGTGATGTCTTGTATGCAGATAGCACAGTCCTGCTGGCTAGGATCCACTAACTTCATTGCACCCACCTCAGTTTTATTACTTAATTGTCAGCTTGGCAGACACTGATTCAGCAGTCCCTGGGATGCTGGTGGGAAAGGTCCATCGCACTAAGTATTTCTCAAGAGGAAAATTGTCTGGTGGTTAGAATCAAGAGTGAGTCACAGAGATACCAATCCTAACCCAGGCTATGATTCATTCTGTGACCCTTGCCCTACACTCTCCACCCTGGGTTTCTCAATGTATTGGGGTACACGCCTCCATTTGCTACCCATAAATAATGGAACTATACTTAGAGATTATTTGCAAACTGACTAACATGGTAAGACCTAATGTGTTCAAGGTTATGTGTCACCAACTTGAAAGCATAAATATATATTCATAACAAATAGTTTCCTAAAGGTTAGGCATCTAATGAAGAAAGAATGTAACTAAATCCTTCAAGGATCTGATCCCACCACTCACCTTCTGCTCTTGACTTGTGTAGCCTGAAAATCAGCCAACTAAACCACTTAGACCAAGTTTCTGATGCCCAAGTCTACACCACGTGGTAGAAATGTAATGTAGGCCATTCTTGAGCACCACATGTATAATTTCCAGTTTTCTAGTAAGGACAATTTTTTAAAAGTTAAGATTCATTTCAATAATACACTTTAACTTAACATGTTCAAAATATTCGTCACTTCAATGCCTAATCAACTTTACATGTATTAATAAGCTCTTTTTCCATTTTCCCTCATACTCAATCTTTAAAATAGGATGAGCATCTTACACTTAGAGTACGTCTCAGTTTATACTAGCCACAGAACAAGTGCTCTCACAGCCCAGTGTGGCTGTCAGCTCCCTTCCTAGACAACATAGGTCTGTACCATCATTAATGTTTCACTTTCCTGGTACAGCTCATCATAAACTAGTAGGCAAAACTGAAGAACAAAGAATTTTTGAGCCTATTAAAACCCTACCACTGTTCTCCAATGCTCTGTGATCCTTTTCTGAAGTTCACATGCTTCCACGTAACGCCCTCAGCTCTTTGTGCTATTCTGAGCCTTCACTCTGATTAAATCTTTGAAATTTTCCTTTTCTGTTTACATAGGCTCTCTAAGTATGTCTGGGGGAATTATCAGTAGGGATTTTCTTATTACTTGGTAGTTATCTCTAATTCCTAAAATTTCCCTTTTTCTTTTTTCCTGCTTTGCCTGAAAGCAATCCAACAGATATTAGCTTCAAAGCAAGCACCAGCCCATTCCATCATCAGCCGGTGACATCATGGGAAGAGCAGAAAATTGTCGTTATGTTCACTCCCACCCACCCCCAGAAGCTATTGTAGTTTTGCCAAGATCAGTTTCACTCTCAGTGATACTATGCCTTGACACAGTGTCTTCTGAAATCCTTAGACACAGGAAAGCATAACCAAGTTGAGACTCCCCCCAATGATGAATGCCTTAATTGATTTGGTTATTATACATTTTATACAGGTGTAGAATTACCATAAAGATACACAGGTACTATGTTTCAATTTGCAAAATTAGTAAGTGGTAGATGGGTGGGATCCAAAGTACATATCCAGAGAATTCTGTGGCTCTCCAAAAGAAACTGTATTCCTGAGACTTGTTAGATTCAGTACAAAAATTAGCTAGAACTAAAATGGAACCAGGGAACTGTCCAATATGTAACATGAATATCCTTCAAATTTCTCCTGGTACTGATTTTTCCTGACAATAAGCAACAGAATTTAACTATAATAATTCATAAGTAAAACTGGGAAGTCAGTGGCAAAACCAAATACACACCACCAGAACTGAGTGTCCCACTAACAGACCTTGTTTAGTATTTATTGCAGTTAAGGAATGATACTATAATTTACCTGAAAGTCAAAAGGTCATGGCAACAAGAAGAGAGATGATAGGAGGAAGACTTTAAAAGTTAAGAAAGAAGCAAGACAGTGAGTTACAGGCAAGAAACCATTTCAGAAGGTAACGGTGTTTGTGTGTGTGTGTGTGTGTGTGTGTGTGTGTGTGTGTGTGTGCGAGTGTGTGTGCGTGTTTGAAAAACAAGGACAATGCCGTGGGACACATTTTATCATCTTGGAATTGCTTCACTTTACAAAACAGGGTGTAGATGCCAGAAAAGAGGCATGAAGCCAGCTTCCATGTGCTACTACAACTGTGTGTTGGATGGAGAATACCTAGGTGTTCTTTCTCTCTCTCTCTCTCTCTCTCTCTCTCTCTCTCTCTCTCTCTCTCTCTCTCTCTCTCTGTCTCCACTCTAAGGGGCAGTATGGTTTAGATCTTATAGCTGATCTCCATTTGCAAACTTTAGCCATTCCTTAGGTACTCAACAGAGAAAAAAAAAATGTGGCCAGAGGCACAGAGATGTCTTAGAAGAGAAAAGCTTGTGAGAAAGAAGTTGAACAACCAGCAGAGAAGAAACTAGATGTTAACAGCCCTCCCACGCATTCCCAAAACTACACCCCCTCCTTCTGAGAGCAAATTCTCTCTGCTTCTGGCACTCAGATCTTGACAAAGTTTAGAACAAACCTTACTGCTGCCCCCTCAATTCACACCCAGTCACACATACTATCACCAAGGAGACCCTGAGAACATAAAGGAAACATAACAGAGACAGCCAGGGACACAGACCTAAACAGATCCACACTAGACAGGCAGCCATGTGGATGTAAACCACTGCCTCCTCCTTCCATACCAACTCTGTCTATGTGTAGGGTTTTATGACTATGAAAGCACCATAAGTTGCCTCTGTGGGCATAGTTCTTGGTTTATCTTGCAAGCAAGAGTACCTCAGTTTGAGCCACAGCACACACTTAAAAAGCTGGGCACAGTGGCGTGCACTTGTAACTCCAGGGCTGAGGAAGATGAGATAGGAGTGTTCTTGTACTTGCTGGCTGGATAGTGTAGATTAATGTCAGTTCATCCCAGGTTCCAAAAGAGACTTTGTCTCAAAGAAAAGCAAGGTGCATAGCTCCTGAGTACTGACACCCAAGGTTGGCTTCTGCCCTGCACTGGACCTGTACATGTATACTTGCATCCATACACATACATCACTACACACATATGAACACACTAGGAGAAAGCACCATAAATTGAACATTATATTTGAACATTTATATATGTATATATATATATATATATATATATATATATATATATATGTTTTATTACTGTTTAATTCAAATTTTGTATTATTTTGAGAATACATCTGTGTTGTTTACATCATCTCTATCCCTCCTTCTGCCCTTCTTCTTCTTTGTTCCCTCAACTCCCTCTCAAATTCATGACCTCTTCTTCTATAACTGTTGTAACATACACACACACACACACACACACACACACACACACACACACACACATACATACTGAGTTGCTCTTATGCACATGTATTTATGGCTCACTATTTGGAAATGGATCAGGGACTCCTTCTTGAAGAAAACTGATTCTCTCTCTCTCTCTCTCTCTCTCTCTCTCTCTCTCTCTCAAGCCATTGGTTAGCCATAGCTGAGTTTTTATTACTGATAGAAGTTCACCTTTACATCTATCTATACTTTATAACAAATATATTAATGACTAACCAATCAAGAAGAAATCTAAGTCTTTGACATGGGTATTAGTTACCTGATGACTTAAATCAGCTTTGTTCTGGGAGAAAAACAATTCCCTAATCCTTGAGGTCCCAAAGGAATGGCCAAAGCAGAAGAACAGTAAATGGTATCTGTAGTGGTAAAAGCCCCAACCACCATTCGATTAAACTGAGCTGTTCCATCTTTGCTAAAGTGACATAAATTCCCTTCCCCATGGTGAGGCTGATTTCATCCTTAGCAGCTGAGCTGCTTTGAAATACATTGTATGTGCAGTAATAAAGACTGTGAAAAAAAAAAAAGACTTCAAGGAAACTTTGTTGTTTCATGAGATTTGTGACCACTAAAGTTAAATGTTTAATCTGGCAGGCACTCAAAGTCCAGGCAGCCTCAAGGTTTTCAACTATGTTCTGAAAGTATGTACATTAGCATTCAGATTTCATTTCACTTCAATGGGACTAGTGCTGTGAACAGTGGGTAGGTTCCTTGCCAGCTAATGACACCCTGTGTCATTGGCACACTGTATGTTTATAATTTGTGTGGTTGACATGAGCATTGTTTTAAAAGTACACATGAACAATCCAGAGCTGCATATGCCCCTGCTTGCATTCTGTGTATAGAACACTGAAAACAAAACCTATCCATTCATGTTCAGAATGTTATTCAGCATGGTGTCTTCACTCCAATGTGAGAGTGAGACATATGTTTTATTTTGGAAATAGACCAAAATCTTCAGACTTACATTTAATGAGTGAGTTAACATAGATGAGTAGGGTTTTGTTTTGTTTTGCTTTTCCAGATAGGGTTTCTCTGTGTAACAGCCCTTGGCTGTCCTGGAACTCACTTTGAAGACCACACTGGCCTTGAACTCATAGAGATCCACCTGCCTCTGCCTCCCAAGTGCTGGGATTAAACGGGTATGCTACCACTGCTTAACTGGATGATTAGTTCTATGTTCAAGAGCATATTGTCATTATCAGTAATATGCAGAATTTCCCCAGAAATTTACTAGTACTAAACACTTAAAGAATCATGCCATGTGTTATGAATATTTAGAAAACATAACATGCATTTGAATCCAAAAATCTGGCTCTTCTATTTGAGTGTGTGTGTGTGTGTGTGTGTGTGTGTGTGTGTGTGTGTGTATGTGATACATGTGTGTGCACATGTGCATGAGGGTACTTTTGCCATGTGTGCTCCTTGGAGGACTCTGGTATCCTCCTTTATTGCTCTCCATGTGAATTTTTTTTTAAGACAGTGTATTTCACTGAGCCTGGAGCTTTCTATTTACACAGTCTGGTTGGCCAGTGAACCTAAGAATATGCCTGTCTCCCCATCCTAATCCCCAACACTGGGGTTACAGGCACATAACAGCACATCCAGCTTTTTATGTGAGTGTTGGGGTCTGAAGTCAGGTCCTCCTGCTTGCACAGCAAACGCTTCACCCAGTGAACTATCCCCCAGCATGGTAGGTTTAGTCATTCATAGTCACTGGAAGGAAAGAAGCACCTCAGGAGTTCTTCTCTGACCTATAGCATGCACACACCACTCGTTCATCCACACACATGAAGAAAACATTAAATAAATGCAATTTTTAAAAAAATTTTTAAAAACTAACTTTACAAGCTTGAGGTAAATTAGAGTAGGTAAAGTATTCTGCCTTGTCCAAAAAATAACATACCAACTATCACTTGTTTCCTGGACTCTTTATAATGACTGAAATATAAAGAAAAAAAAACTCTTCTCAAAATAATAAATACAGACATTGACCTTATGTGTTTGTGACTGCTGGTAAGCTGCAGAAGATCAATAGGTTAGTATATTCAGATCTTAAAGGTTTTACTTACAGAAACCCCCTCTTTTTTTTTAATCAGTATTTTAATGCCAAAACCAGAATTTTTATCTTCTTCCTGTCTTTCTGGGTATGGCCCACACTACCACCCACTTCACATTTCTTGAGATAAAGACACTGCTCCTTCTGTGAAAAGAAACTTGCCCAAGAACATAAAAGTGATGTAAAGGGATACAACAAGCCATTGGCCTCTTACTAGATCATGATAGATTTCCAAGTGCACCTTGGAAGTAACGGTGGGAACAGCTACAATTCAATAAGAATGGATCACTTCACTTGTCATAATGTCTCAGGTTCATCATGCTCTCACAAATAATATAGTTTTCTCCGTCCTTGAGGATGAATAGTGTTCCACTGTCCATGGTTTTCATGGCTTTAATTACCCACAGTCAGCCATTCTTCAAAAGTAGAAAATGATGAAACTCCCAAAAATAAATAAAAATTACTATGTCAAAAATAAAAGATTATAAACTGCACAAATAAGTAGACCATAAATTTTAAATGCCGTGGCACTCTGAGTAGCACAGTGAAACCTTCAACCATCTCATTAAGACGTACACACCATCTCCAGTGTATTCACACTGTATGTACCACCCACTCTTGATCCACTTGACAGCCATCTTGTTTGTCAGATCCGCTTGTGCCTAAGTCCAGATACCTATTGCTTTACTTCACACTGGCCACATTATGAGTGTAATAAAGCAAAAGTGTCATCCTAAGGGCATAAAGCCTACAAAATAAGATTAACTGTGTGACAACATTGTAGGACATACAGAAAAAAAAGAGTATACAAGGTCTAGTGTGACCTGCAGTTTCTATCATTCAAAGACATCTTGGAACACAGCCTTCATGATTAAGGACTGTTTTGTAAATCACAAGTTCTATTTTCATTCTGTTGTTGCGACAAAGCATTCTTACCAAAAGCAACTTGGGAAGTAAAAGGTTTATTTGGCTTATCCTTTCAGGTCCCAATCCATCACTGATCAAAGTTAGGGCAGAAACTCAAGGCAGGAACCTGCAGCAGAAACCACAGAGGCACATGGTTTACTGGCTTGCTCTCTAGCTCACTCAGGCTCATGTTCAGTTATCCTCTTTACTCAACCCAGGGAATTGTACCACCAAGAGCAGGCTGGGCTCTTTTACATGATTATCAATAAAGAAAATCCCTCACAGACCAACCTGATAAAGATAATTATTCAATTGATCTTCTTTTTTCAGGTGATTGAAGATTTTCAAGTTGACAGTTAATACCAAGATACCATATGTGTTTTACGAATGCATCTACTGACAAACACTTAGGTTAATTATTTTGCTTGTTTGATTTTGAGACTGTATTTCAATTACAACATTTCTCCATTCCTTTTCCTCACTTCAAACCCTCCCATATAACCCCCCTCCTCACTCTCCTTCAAATTCATGGCCTCTTTTTCATCAATTGTTATTACATGTTCATATGTATTTGTATATATTCACATATAATCCTGGACATGACCTGTTGAGTCCACATAATATTACCTATATGCATGTTCTCAGGGATAACCATTTGGGACTGGACAACCAGTTAGTGTACTTTTACCTAAGGAGATCCACCTTCCCAGCTCCACACTTCAATCAGTTGGCTGTAGTTCTTTGTATAGGGGTGAGGTCTCATGGGTTTTTCTCTGTTCAATTTGGCGTGTTTGTTGGTGTCTCTTCTTGTTCAGCTCACCTTTGGACAATCGTATTGATGAAATTTTGCTGGTGTAGCTTCTAATGTTACTGGGAGACACAATCTCACCGCACACTCACTGATCTCCTGGCTCTTATCATCTTTCCATCCCCTCTTCTCAATGTTCCCTCAGCCTTGGGGGTAGTAGTGTTTTACAGATGTATCATTTGGATTGGGCTCCACAACTCTGTGTATTGACTGTTTGTGGTTTTCTAAAAGTAGTCCTCATCTCTGTTACAAAGAAATTTCCTTGATAAAGGGTGAAGACTACACTTACCTGTGGGTAGAAGGACAGATGTCTATAGATTGTTGTTAGGGAATGTGCTGGATTAGTAAAATAATGGTTGTAAATTCTCTTCCAATAACAATTACTTCATGATCACTAATTAGTTAGCTAGCTTTAAAGTACCGGGCATGGTATCTCTCTTGTTGAGCAGGTGTTAATTCAGTTTAGCAAGCATTTGGTTACTGTGGAGGTATGTGCACCATTTTTGTAAGTTTGGAGTTACCATGCCATGCTGGTCATTAATAAACAGATACCATAGGAATGTTGGTTGCCTCCCTCCTTTGGAAGCTTGCATGGCACATTGTAGCACCATAAAATCTAGTTCTCAGGGAGGGGGCCATTCATGTCAGTTCCAGCTTAGAGCCCTGATTCTGAAATGCTTGCCACCTTCAGCAATAGGGACTTACCTACTATACTTAGGTTAATTCTTTACATTAGCTGTTGTTTATGCTACTACAATGCTTGGAAAGACTACAGATTTTTCGCCAACATACTAACTTCATCTCCTAAGGTTTTATGCTAAGGTCAAAGGACTATATCACATGGGGTGTGTGTGTGTGTGTGTGTGTGTGTGTGTGTGTGTGTGTGTGTGTTATGTGTTTGTTTGTGTGTATACCTGTGTGGGTGGATGAACTAATGTGTAAGTGCATATGGAGTCCACAGATCAACTTTAGGGATTTCCATTTCTAGATCTCCACTTTATGTTTTGAGACAGTGTCACTTCCTGAACCTGAAAATGATCAATGTAGTTGGGCTAACTGACCAAGGCGCTTCAGGGACCAGTCTATCTCAATTTCCTATCCCCTAGCCTACCATTTCTGGGGTTACAGACACTTGCTGCCACTCCCAGCTCTCACATGAGCACTGGGGATCCCAAGCCAAGTCCTGATGCTTGCACAGCAGAAACTGCGAAGACTGAGCCCCTTAGACAGGGATTTCTAATCTAGAATCATGGGAGAGTATGCACAACTATGAAAAGTGTATACAGCCTAGAAAATTGTACTTTTAAATTTTTGTAAGTACCTTGGAAATGGAAAGAAGCTGGAAATAGCATTTGTTATCTCTTCTGAGGGTGTGGGGTCCGTGAAGCCAAGGTGATCAAAACACTCAGTCTGGAGTCTTTCCTCCCATGCTATTGCACACACTCTTCATAAAATAAATGAAAAGAGAGTGTGGTGGCTTAGTCTGACTGAGTGGGGAAAACTGGTGAATCTTTGATTTCTCCAAAGATGACAGAGAGGTTATCACATTGAATAAGAAAATGTTTTAGGAAAAGAGTATGGAGAGGGATAACAATCCCAAAACAGAAGCTTACAGTCCGACACATAAAGGAGAAGATTAAAGTGGAAAAAAAAATGAAGATGTACTTAGATAAGTCATTTGTCTACCGTGAATGACTGAGGCTATTAGAATCATCATGAAATCTAATTAGGAACAGCACAAGTGTCCAAAAGCGTAGTAAGGGAGTGTACACACCTGTCAGTTTTATCTAAGAGGCCATGATAAATGGGTTTTCGTTCTTACTTATGCCCTTCCAGATCTCTCCGTGTTGACAACTGCATCATAGGATTGAAACAGAGCAGCCTTCCACTGCTGGCAGTACTGAGAAGGCAAGTTGAGGTGGAAAGTTTTCGATCTCATAAGCTATTAGAGCAGGCAGTGACCTTTTCCTCCAAACCGAATCTTTGCATGATTGTGCCCAGAGGCAAGGGTAGAAGTGGAAGATGATGAAGTTGTCTTTTTACACTTTAATTTTCCAAGTGACTAGCATTAAAAAGAATCAGTCAACCATATTCTCAAGTGCCCATATGTATTCTCAAGCATCTAACTATAAATTGAGCCTGTGGCCCACAACACAGTAAACAGTATGAATGCCAGCAATTGATTTCAAAGTGAAGTGATATAAGTTTAACAGAGAAGTCTGCCATTCATACAACGAAAGAAAAGCATTGATTTCTGATTAATAACTGTGACCTAATAAGGAATGTTTGAATATTTTACAGATCAGTCAATTTCTTCTACTTTATTTCTTTACATTATGCTTATACTATAAAATACTGCTTTAAGTCCATTAATTTCCAGCATGAAATTCCTAAAATATATATCTGTGTTATCTAATCTCAGGTTCTTGGTCAACAAGCAGTGTTTGGTATGGATTCCATCTCAGGGAGTGGTGCTTAAGCCAACTCAGATAGTGGTTGGTGACTCCCACAAGTTTTGTTACCATTACCGTGGCATATCTTGCAGGCTGGACTCCCTTGTGGAGCAAAGGTTGGTGGTTAATTATCCCCTTTGATAGCATGCAGAGTACCTTCCTGTACCAAAGACACTATATATGTGAAGGCTTTATGTAGACACCACCTCAACTACTCCATATTCAATAAGTAATGTGTGTGTTGTCTTCGGCAATGGGGCCTTACTCTCACTTTGTGGCGAGCAACCTGTTGTCTTGGCAACAGAGTGGGTTGCTTGGGGATCCCCATGAGACCCCTCTGGCCAATAACTCACTTAGCTAGAACCCAACCCCAGTACTGGAAGTTTCATTTGGTGACAAGAGATGGCCAGTTGGGATTCTGCCTCCCCAATTATTTGTGATTTCATATGGACGACAATGGGAGTAATGAAGGGCAAGGTTCGAGGGAAAGAAAGCTTAGGGGAGCAGAAGATCCCAGCTGGATCAAGAACAGAAAGGGAGAACAAGGAATAACAGACCATGATAAATGATGACCACATAAGAACAGGAATAGGCAGAGTGCTGGAGAGGTCTCCAGAAATCCACAATGATACATCCTCTGTAGGCTGCTGGCAATGGTCAAGAGAAAGCCTGATCTGACCTAGTCTGGTGATCAAATGGCCAAACACCCTAACAGTGGTGCTGGAACTCTCATCCAATAACTGATGGAAGTGGATGCAGAGATCCTCAGCCAGAACCCAGGTGGAGCTCCAGGAGTCCAATTGTCGAGAAAGAGGAGGGACTGTAAGAGTGTGAATTGTTGAGACCAAGATTGCAAAAAGCACAGGGACAAATAGCCAAACGAATGGAAGCACATGAATTATGAACCAAAGGCTGTGGAGCCCCCAGCTGGAGCAGGCCCTCTGGATAAGTGAGACAATTGAATAGCTTCAACTGTTTGGGAGGCACCCGGGCTGTGGGACCTGGACCTGTCCTTAGTGCATGAGCTGGCTGTTTGGAACCTTGGGCTTACACAGGGACACTTTGCTCAGCCTAGAAGGAGGGGACTGGACCTGCCTGTACTGACTCCACCAGGTTTAAATGAATCCCCAGGGGAGTCTTGGCCCTGGAGGACATGGGAATGGAGGGGAGGGACTAGGGGAAAGGTGGGGGCAGGGGCAGGAGGGGGGAGGACAGGGGAACCCATGGCTGATGTGTAAAATTAAAACACAAATATAATAAATTTTTAAAAAAGAAAAAATTAAATCACCTTCATATATGTATATATTTTAAGAAATTTCTACTGAATTAGGATACCATACTACTCCTTAAATGACTGTTAATTTTAGCTATCTCGCCCCATATTACCTCCCATAACCCTTCTTAATTCCCTTTCCCCGTTTGATCCTCGAATTCTAGCACCCAAAACCATTGATAATTATGTATCTATTTCCCTTTCCTAATGATATCTATCTGTACTCTGTAGTCCAGTGGTTCCCAATCTTCCTACTGCTGCAACCTTTTAATATAGTTCTTCATATTGTGGTGACTCCCAACCATAAAATTATTTTTGTTGCTACTTCATAACTATAATTTTTCTTGTCATGAAATAATGTAAATATCTGATATACAGTATATCTGATATGCAATCCCTGTGAATGAGTTGTTTGATTCCCAAAGCAGTCATGACCCACAGGTATAGAATCACTGCTCTACTCCCTTACTCTATACCTATCCTCTATTGCTCTATGAATTGTTACTTGGTTATTATTCACTTAATAGCTAATGTCTACAAATAAGCAAACACATATCATATTTGTCTTTCTATATCTTGAGAACCAAATACTACTGGTCTTTTAAAAATAGTGATAAAATTACTTCTAATGATAGTCTGCTAGACTTACAGACCAATGCCTTGTTCAGTCATCACCATAAAAGCTTCCTTCTACAGAAGATGGGAACAAATACAGAGACCCAGAGGCAAGCATTACACAGAAAATGAGAGACCTAGGCACAATCAGCCCTAAATGGGAGGTCTCCATCAAATCCTTCCTCTCAGAGCTCAGAGAACCCCATGGAAGAGGAGGCAGAAAGAGTGTAAGAATCAAAGTGGATTGGGGACACCTAGGAAACAAGGCCCCCTAAATCAGTGTGATCAAAGCTCATATGTACTCATAGAGACTGAGGCAGCATTCACAGTGTCTGCCTGGATCTGCACCAAGTCCTCTGCATATAAATTATGACTTCCAGTTTAGTATTTTTATGGGATTCTTGAGTGTGCAAACAAGTGGGTTTCTGATCCTCATGCCTTCTCTTGGGGCTCTTTTCCTTCTGTTGGCTTACCTTGTCCACCTTCAATGTGATAGTTTTTGTTTCATCTTATTATGTTTTGTTTTGTTATACTTTATTATTATCTCTTTGAAGCCCATTCTTTTCTAATGAAAGACAGAAAGGAAGTGAATATAGAAGAGAGGGTGAGGAGTAACTGGGAGGAATGGACTAGAGGGAGGGGAAACTGTACTCAGGATATATTATGTGCAAAGGAAATCTATTCTGAATAAAAAGAAAAAGTGTGTGTGTGTGTGTGTGTGTGTGTGTGTGTGTGTGTGTGTGTGCTTTATTTAGAGTTTCTAATGCTGTGAAGAGACACCATGATGACAGCAACTCTTATAAAAGAAAACATTTAGGGCTGAAGAGATGGCTCAGCCGTTAAAGGATAGGTTCACAACCAAAAATATAAGAAAACATTTAATTGGGGCTGACTCACAAGTTCTGAGGTTTAGTCCATTATTGTCATGGCAGGAAGAATGATGGCATGCAGGCAGACATAGTGCTGGAGAAGTAGCCAAAAGTTCTACATCAAATGGGCAGGCAACAGAAAGAGAGCAGGAGCCACTGGGCCTGGCTTGAGCTTCTGAAACTTCAAAGCTCTTCCTCCAGTAAGGCCACATCTGCCCAAACAAGGCCACATGTCCTAATCCTTTCAAATAAGGTGAGTCCCTGTGAGCCTATGAGGGGCATTATCATTCAACTACCACAGTATGTATATATCTCTGCATAGAAAGTGTATTATCCCTGACTGCATGAGCCTGTTTACTAGGCTTTCCCAGCAAGAACATTTTTATGTCTTTCTATTAGTATTTTTATGTGATAATACCACAGTTTCCCACACATCTTGACTTTTCTAAAAGATGCTTATGTTTATTAGACATAATATAATTGCAAATATAACTTAGAAGGATGCAAAATTTCATCTTTTGAGTTTTTATGTCTAGTTTCATTGCATGCACACCCAAGCACTTAACATTGTTCAGTGAAACATAACACTAAAATGATGCTGGCTTCCTGACATTCACACATTTGTTAGGCTGATGTTTTTTCATGCTATAATAATGTGTAATGAAACCATTATATAAAATCGAAATCCGAGAAAAACCTGTGATATTTCTATGTGTCAATAGCATGTTAACTACTTTGGAACTTATGAAATGCACAACACTTTATCAGCTCTCTGGGAGCCCTGAAGGATCATTTAAAATGCAGTGCAAATATGAGGACAGATGGAAAGCAACATAAACCAGGAGTGATTAGATGTCAAATGTTGGATAATAACAGTAAGTGCCAGAGAATGCAGAAAGAAACCTCAGTGGATATAAAACACTGGGGAAATCTCAGAGAAGCCAGAAGAAAACTGGCCTTTAAATAGTAGTTATAAATAATTTAGAACTCTTATACAAAGACAAGAAAATCAGATTAGTAAAACTAGGAAGAGACTTAAGACATGGAAGGGGTCACGAAATTGACTAGAAAAAAAATGGTCTTTATTCCTAAGAAAGTACCAAATTAAAAGGTAAGTATGTAACTCAGGTCTGTAAATAATGGTAAGATGTACAAGATAAAAAATAAAAGGATAATATAAAAGGTATTTGAACTATCTCTACATTGTGTAAGGTTTCACAAAACACCCCCTTTATTTCTTACCAAGAACCTACACTTGGGAAATTCTCCTGAACAGCAGACCACTAGTTTTTAATCAAAAAGAATCTGAGACCAGAAGGGTACCAGAATTACTCATAGAGCTTTTTCATATAACCTATACTAGGCTTTCATGTCTCTGACACTATGTACCATAATAGTGTGTTCAATGAGGAAATACATACACACATACACATACCCTATTGGGATGAGAGCCATAGGAGAAGGGCTTTAAAGACCACATAATCAATGACAGAGTGCAGGATCAATATACTTTCTTAACCAATGAGTCTGACATTTTATTGAAGAGAATAATTCTTCCCACATCCTGCTGTGCTCACCAAACACATAGCTTTGTGGTGATTTTGTGTTCCTCAATATATTGTGCACCCTAATAAACTTATCTGGGGTCAGAGGATAGAACAGCCACTAGATAGACATAGAGGCCAGAAAATGGTGGTGCACACACACCTTTAATCCTAGCATTCTGGAGGCAGAGTCCATCTGGATCTCTGTGGGTTCAAAGCCATACTGGAAACAGTCAGGTCTGGTGACACATGCCTTTAATCCCAGGAAGTGATGGCAGAAAGCAGAAAGGTATATAAGGCATGAAAACTAGGAACTAGGTCGGTTAAGCTTTTAAGCTTTTGAGCAGCAGTTCAGCTGAGATCCATTCCAGATGAGGACTCAGGCTTCTAGTTTGAGGAAACAGGATCGGCTGAGAAGTTGATGAGGTGAGGTTAGCTGTGGCCTGTTCTGTCTCTCTGCTCTTCCAGCAATCACCCCAATACCTGGCTCCAGGTTTGTTTTTTATTAATAAGACGTTTGAAGACTCATGCTACATAGCTTCAGGTTTATTTTAAGTCACTAGGAATATATATATATATATATCAGAAATAAGTAATTGAAGTTAAGCATATTGGAGCATAAGAATGAAAATGTGTGAAAAGACAATCATAGATATCAGAGGTTTGTAGTCTACATTAACCTTAGATGACACAGATTCTTGTATCATTTCTTGTCATTGCAATATTTCCTAATGATTTAATGAGGAAAAGGAAATTTTATCTCTTGATGGGAAGATCATCAAATAGAAATACACAAAACAAATGATTTCTTATAATTTATCTGATGAGCAGATATTTCATTAACTGTAATGCTTAGGGAAAGTTACTGCTCTAGTTGGTGGCATGAACCTAGGAGAGTAGGGCCTAAAAATGCAGTAGACTAAAGTCTCATGTAATAGCCAACTTTATTCAGAGCATCAGACAATTTATATTCTGAAGGTTAAGAAGCGTCACCTGAGTAAAGTATACAATCACAAGGACAAGCTGCACATGCCAAAAACATGTTTCTCCATAGAGGCATGTGAATAACAACAGCTGAACTAAACTCACTCCTATCTGCTACACTTGGGAGAAGCACAAAAACATATTCCAAGGACAATTCTGTGTTTTGAAGAAACTGAGGTCATAAGACTCATATTCTGTTTTCTTGGGGTTTTCTCACAAGCAATCAGAAATCCTCTCTCACAACTTCATTCTTTCACTGTGTTCCAACAGGAAAAATGTGAATTGTTGTCTTTGTTGGTTTGTTTATTTGTTTGTTTGTTTCAGTCGTTAGGACTTCTAGATTTGAGGATATTTGTTAACATAAGAAAATGTATAATTACAACATAGCACATGCTGTAGAATGTCAGAAAGCCTCACATTTTTTTCTGGAGAACACTAGCATAGCGAACCAGTGGGCCTACTTCTGACTAGAGATCATAGAAACAGAACTCTTCAAATGTCTTTTTGGTGTGGCCTTTTGGGACACATACAATTAGAAAAGAGAAAATGGTAAAGAAATTCTCAACAAATAACTTGAGGTTCTTTTTGTTGTTGTCAATTTTATTTTTTTATTTGATGTGTCCCAGTATTTCGACTGCATGTATGCCTATGTATCACGTCCAAGCCTGGTACCCAAGAGGCCTGGATAGGTTGTTGGATGCCCTGGAACTGGAGTTACAGATGTTGTGAGCTGCCATGTGGGTGTAGGAACTTGAACTCAGGTACCCTGGAAGAGCAGCCAGCACTCTTAACAACTTAGACATCTCTTCTGTTCCTACTCCTTGGTTCTTTTTATTCTATATATTCTATATAGAATATATTCTATATATTCTATATATTAGGACTAGTTTAATATCTCTAAAATATTAGGGTATCTCTCTCATTGGATGTGTGTCTTTGACATAGAAATTTCCCTGCTGATGACAGTATTAAATAGATAATACATTTCCAATTTAATAGCATCATTTAATTATTAATAGGTTCCCAAAATGAGAATACAAAGGGACTTTCTATGGGTATTTGTGAGACTGAATGGCTTGTGAGTATACAGGAACTGTATTCTCAATTCTTCCTTCAACCACAAGCCTAGATGATATGAATTTAATCAAGTACTCCTATGTGCTTTCATGTTCAGGGTAGTGCATAATTGTAACAAAGGATGCAACTATACTCATCATTGAATAGCTAAATTTATAATTTGGAGTTCTAGCTTCATTTCAGTGATCAGTTATCAATCCATTTATAAGAAGTAGTGTAAATTTACTCCCTTCTTGTTTCCATCAACAATGAAATCCAGGGAGCAAATGCTAGGTCAATGATTGATATATGGGAGAGAAAGATCCCATTTTGAGGATAGGTGGGTTCAAAGAGCAGGAGCAAGGACCAGGACACAATGACATGGGTTTAACCCTTTGTCTTCACCTAAGCATACATAAACTTTCCTTGGCTTATCCTTGAATAATCACGTCTTACATCTCTACGGGATATTTGTACACTGTGTGAAGATGTATTGCTGTGATTGGTGTAATACAATCTGAATGGCCAATAGCTAGGCAGAATAGTATAGGTGAGACTTCTGGGCAGAGAGAGAACTCTGGGAAAAAGAAAGGCAGAGTTGTGACCCGGACTCAGAGGAAGCAGGATGGGCAGTACAGGGATGAGCTAACAAATCCTGTAGGACAACACAGATTAAAACATATGAGTTCATTTAAGTTATTAGAACTGGTGAGGAACAAGACTAAGCCAAGGCCAAGCTTTTATAATTAATAAGTCCCCATGTCATTATTTGTGGACTGGCAGTTCCAGCAAGAAAATACTGCTGCACATATCTAATACAGAATACTAAAACACTGACTGAATCACTTCCCAAGGATCTTTCACCAGAAATGAGTAATGTTTTCCATAGCTTTTCACTGTCATTATTGAAGTTTGTAATTTAAAAAATCAAAACAGTTTAATGTTCTTTAAGCTCTTATTCTTGCAAAAAGCATGCTGCCCTCATTTCAGTGAAGCACTTTACCAGAGATTAAAGCTAAATATGGGCTTTAAGGAGGAAGAAGAATCCATATGGAAAATGGAGTTGCTACAGAAACCAAGTTTGAATGCTTAAATGAATGATAGTTATTAGCCATGAGCTATGCTAAGAAACAGCCTTGAATTCAAGTAAAAGGCTCACCTACACTCTCGGGTCCCACTAAATTTGTTTGATAACAGAGTTCACAGAGCCCAAATCCACAAAATGCCTAGATCTGCAAAACAGGTTTTCGTCCATGAAAACACACCAAGAACAGTTTGTGAGAAACAAGGTGAAGGGCAAATAGCAACAAACAGCAGGCAGGTGCCTTACAGCCACATCGAAGCCATTAATATAAACAAAGAGTCTTTTCCTGGGGAAAAACATTGGGAACAATCATGACCAGCCATCTCCATAGTGGGGGAAAGCCCAACTTTGTAAATGAAGTAGATCTATATCAGCAACACGTGTTACATCCACAGATCTCCTTCAACTTCAATCGTGGAAAGAATTCTCTGTTCAAATGAGAGTAACCCTGACCAAAAATGAACCTGTCTTCTTAACTAGTAGGATTCCCAGAACACAAGAGGATGGTCTAGTTAGCATTACTTACCTGTATCCACAAGAGACTTCATTGCACAGGTGTCAATTTACAAGACTACCCACCTGCTAAGGTGTGAAATTCCACATCATTGCTTAAAGCATTTCATGAACTTCCAGCAGCACTTCCGGCTTCCCTACCCCCCTGTAGTGTTACCATTAACCAAATGCATCAGCCGTCCTGACTATGATCTTTTACTCTCCTTTCTTCCTCCTCATCCATCTCTCTCTCTCTCTCTCTCTCTCTCTCTCTCTTCCCCCTCCCCAGGTTCACATTTTGATGTTTGCTCTCACGTGATGTTTAATAACAATTGCAGTCCTATCCAAGAAGTCTCAATCCATAACTTCCTTCACTCTTCCATCGGAGAACAGTGAAAAGAGTAAGGACTAAAGCAGATTTGCACTGTTCAGTGAATGCAAAAAGAAACCACTACAGCAGAATCAGACTAATAGAAAAAAATTACATGAGACGGAGAAAACAAGAAGTAAAACAGTGGATGTGAATTCAGTTACTTGAGTAATCATATTAAGTGTGAATACATTAAATAAATCAAAGCGAGTCTGGCTTGAAAACCAGGCCTGTTCTATGTACAAGAGACACACGGTATGTTTAGAGACACAAAAGGTTGAAAGTGAAGGAGTGAGAAACACATCCAAACAGCAAGCACAAGAAAGCTGGAATTGTTCTACCAAATCATTCAAAATGGACTTCAGATTAAACAAGTTACAGAGATAAGAATGAGCGTTAACATAATAAGATGGTTGATCCATCAGAAAATGATCAGGAACATGTGTGCTTAGAATAAAGCACAAAAGCAAAGCTTAAAATTTTTAAAGGAGAACTGAATGATTTGATACTGAGAGTTATTTATTTTTAGAAGTATAAGGGGTAAAGGTAAGAATGGAACCCTAGAAATCAGCCTCTGACATCTACAAAATGCTCTGACCAAAGAGAGTAGAAGTTGTTATCTTTTAGATACACATCAGGGCTTCTTCAGGATCCACCATATGGTAGATGTGTTCAAATAAGCCTGAATACGTTGAGAAGGGCTGAACTAATTTAAATGCATGTGCCACAACAGTGGGATATAATTAGAACTCAACAGCAGAAGGAAATACTAGAATGTGTACAAACATGTGGGAATTAAACAATCCTTTTTGGAATAACCAATAAATCAAAAGTAAAATCACACAGAAATATTGAAATCTTTCAGAGAAATACAAATGAAAGTGTAACCAATCAAAGTTTGTAGCATGCAGGAAGGCACTGTTTGAAGGGAAATGTATGTACAGACAGAAATGTTTTCAATGCTATGAAAAAGGAGGGAAGAAACTGAACTCAACTTGAAAAAGAACAGGTTAAGTTGAAATAGAGGGAGGAAATAAGCTGGCGGTTGGAAACTTAAGAAACTGGGATTAGCAAGGGGGAAAAAGGCAAGTCAATAACATTCCTCTTAAAAGACTCAGTTTTTTCCGTTATTCTTCTAAAGAGATTTCATTGACAAACTAGCTTTCTGACCAAGAAGCATGGCAGAAGATCCAGATTACTAATGTCAGGACATTAATGAAAAAGGACATCTCATTACAAACCACTCAAAGCCAAGAAGTAATACAAGGTAATGCTGAGAACTCAAACCACTGAGTTTAACAACTGGAATGAAATGCACAAACTCTTAGAATGACGCATATTTCTAAAACTGTCTCAAGAGGATATAGACATTTTAATATATATAAATACTAAAGAAATGGTCTTAATAATCTTTAAACTTTCCATAAAGAAAAACCCAGATGCAGATGAATTCCCTACTGAGTTCTAGATATATAAATAAATAATACCAATCCTTTATGAACTTTTCAAAATAAAAGATTATTTCCCAACTAATTCTGCTAGACCAGAATTATCCTAATAGCAAAACTAGGCAAAGATATTACATGAAAGTGAAAACATGTATCCTATGTACATAAAAATGTACCCTATGTACATAAGCACAAAAATCTTCAGAAAATGCTATCATACTATAACTAAGAAGCATCAATCCTAAGAATATATAACTGATTTTACAATCAAAATTTATCAACCAAATATGCATTGTATTATATCAATAAAACAAAGGACAAAGACATATTATCATATTTTCCTTTAATAATTTCGTCTATTTGTTTTATGTGGAAGGTGGTATATGTGTGTGATTGATGTACACACATACCCAGGAGTGCCTATATGTAGAGGCCAGAGGAAGCCGAGCATACTGCTTTGTTATTCTTAGCCTTATTCCTTTGAGAAAGGGTCTCTCACTGAACCCTGAGCTCTGTTCCTCTAGGCTGGCTGGCAAAGAACACCCAGCATCTTCCTGTCTCCACCTCCAGTAGCTCCCGCCACTGGAACTGGAACCGATGAGAATGTCTGTTGTTCATATTTCTGCTCAGTGTGTTCAAGCAATTAGCAGAAAGGGAAGTGGAGGCACTAAAATCGGAAAAGAGGTCGTGCTACCTCCAATGTAGATGACTATCTTTTTATTGAAAATGGATTCTTTTCATACAACATATTCTTGATGACGGTTCCCTCCCCCAATTCCTCCGAGATCCTCCCCTCTCCCCCCCCCATCGAAACCCACACCCTTCCTGCCCCTCCTTAGAAAGCTGTACTAGGTTTGTGTTTGACACCTCCAATGGCCATCAATTTTTCTGCCCCTCCCAGCATTTTCTCTCTCACTCCCCTTCCCTCCCCCTCCTGTTTGATCCCCCCATTCCTGCCCCCCCCTCATCTAATGATAACTATCTGTTCTATTTCCCTTCCCTAGAAAGATTTATCTGCCCCCCTCCACTCCTAGTCTCTTACTCTATACTTAACCTCTATGGTTATATGGAGCTTGTTTATCAAAGACTCAACAGCTAAAATCCACATATAAGTGAGTACATACCATATTTGTCTTTCTGGATCTGAGTTACCTCACTCAAGACAATTTTTTTTCTAGCTTCCATTTACCTGTGGATTTCATTTTTTTAACTGCTGAATAATATCCCACTCTGTAAATGTACCATCACATTTTCTTCATCCATTCATCCATTGATGGACATCTACACTATTTCTAATTTCGGGCTATTATGAAAATGAACACGGTTGAACAAGTGTCTCTGTAGTAGGATTGAACATCCTGTGGGTATATGCCCAAGAGTGGTATAGATGGATCTTGGGTAGATTTATTCCCAGCTTCCTGAGGAACAGCCACACTGACTTCCATAGTGGCTGTACAGGTTGGCACTCCTATTATCAAAGGATGAGTGTTTTCCTTTATGCTGCATCCGTCCCAACATATGAAGAACATCCTCAGAAAGGTCAAAAGACCTAATTTAGCTAACAGCTATGCCCTCACAGTATGATAGGGTCCAAAATCAACATACAAAAGTCAATGTTTTTGCACTGGCAATGAATAAATAAAGTTTAAAGAGCATTTCATTTATAACAATCAAAAGAATAAAATGCTTAGGAATAAAAGTAATTTAGTATATGGAGAGACTAAAACGAGGCATCATTCATGCCCAGAGCCTGGTTCGGGAGTGCTTGGCTGAAACAGAACGGAATGCCAGGTCCTAGCCCCTAGCCAATGTGAAGGTCCATCTGGATATCCCATGGAGATGAGAGGCTTTGTTCAAGATGGCAGTAGCTTTCCTGCCTTGGTCATAAGCTCTGAACCCACATTCAGAAGATTGGAAGACATTTTGCAGTTACTGATGATGTGCATTTTAAGTAGTTAGGAAGGATCCAGGTCTTTTTTTTTCCCAAGCATTGATTTGAAGGATGTTTGTGAAGTCACTTCACAGCAAGCTGTTGTTTGCCCCCAAATACCGTGTCCCCTTTAACCTCCCTTTGGATACACATGCCATTTGCATCAGCCCAGTTGACTTCCTGTCCATGAGCTCACCTGCCTCTGTGGACTTGAGTGCAAACCACAGCTGGCCTGTGTACAGCATAGACCCTGCTTCACGAGCTTCTCTGCTTAAGCGTTTGCATGACTGAATGCTTTGAACTCGATCTCAAAAGTACACAAGTTATAAATACAGAAGAAAGAGTAATCCACCCAACCTACAAGCACCCTGCAAATGTCCTCCCTGAGACTGTAGATCTCAGTTCCGTGTTTACTGTATGACGATCACAACATCCGGAAGAAAACGACTGAAACCTGCATCTTTGTATTTATTACTTAATGTAATAAAGCTTATTTTCATTAAAAAAAAAAAAAACTTTTACTCTGAAAAAATGCAAGAATCATTGAAAAAACTTTAAAGTCTTTAAATAAATGCAAGGATATTTACATTCATTAATGGAATACTTAATGATCTTTGCATGGCAATGCATCCTGAATTGTTCTAAAAAATCAATGTAAATTTTCTCAAAAATATCACCTAGATGTGCGTGCACGAGCGTGCATATGTGTGTGTGTGTGTGTGTGTGTGTGTGTGTGCGCACGCGCATGCATGCATGCATGCATGCATGCATGTGTATGTCTGTGTAGTGCTGGGAATAAAATCCAGGACCTTATACTTGTGCTATCAAAACTGCTACTATAGTCAGGAAGATATTGTACTAATATACGGTAGACTTATACATTAAATAAATAAAAGAAAAATCATTAAAATTGAAATTATTATACTTAGCAACTTTAATAGCATTATTAAAAATAAATTCACACACTCTGATCAATTAATTTCCTACAGGGTACCATGAAAATTCAGTGGGGCCAGTTGTCACTATAATAAATGATATGAGAGGAACTATGCCATCCACACATAAAGGAAATAAGTTTAATGCTTATGCCATGTACAAAAGTCACCTCTAAAGTGCTGTTAGACCTAAATGTGAGCAATATGACATCTTTCACATAAACACAGAAGTAAATGTTAAAGACCTTCAGTTAAGTAAAATTTTGCTTGACATAATATCTCAAACATAAGTAACTGAAGAAAGGGTTCCCAACTGTCATTCACTATTGGAAAAACTGCAAACTGGTGTAGCCACCCTGGAAATCAGTGTGGAGAATTCTCAAAAAGCTAAAAATAAATCTACCATATGACCCAGCTGAAACACTCCTTGACATATTCTCACAGATACATGCTCAGCCATGTTTATTGCCACTCTATGCACAATAGCTAGGGAATAGAAACAACCTAATTGTCCTATAATCAATGAATGAATAATAAAAATGTGGTATATATACTTTATAGAAGACTACTCAACTCTAAAGAAAAATGAAATCTACAGATGAATAGATGGTACTAGAAAAGATCATATTAAGTGAGGTAATCCAGACCCAGAAAGACAAATGTCACATCTTCTCTACCTAAAATATTTATAATACACATAAGTCCTGCACAACTATACCTTCATAGCTTAAATGAAATTTTCCCATTTGAGCTGACAATACTCCCTCTATAAACCAAAGGTGCATGTAACAAAAACCCCCCAAAACAGTCATGAGAAGCCCTCTTTGGAGTTGGCAGTCAGGGTAGTCAATGAGTCCCAAAACATATAGACTATTGCCAATGGTTGCCCCCCACCACAGGTGGAAGGTAAGTTCCTATTGCTGAAGACACATGCACTTCAGATACAGGGCTCAGAAACTTCTGAGCTAGATCTGACCTGAATTGTACCAAAGGGCACCAACCAAGCTTCCAAAGGAGGGAAGTAACCAACAGTCCTATCGAGCTGTGATGCTATGAACCACAACAATGCCTAGCATGGCACAATAACTCCAATGGTGCAGTAGTGGTCCATATACCTTGGCAGTAAGCAACAGCTCTCAGTTACAGTAAAGACCTGCTCAACATGGGGAAAACATACCTGGTACTGGAAACCTAGCCAGCTACCCAGGGCTAGTGAAGTCATGGATCTTGGAGGAGAAGCTACAGTTGCCACTTTACTAAACCAGCATAAGTGTAAGTGTAAGTAACTCAAGTTAATGTAGTACTTCCCCCTCAGCAAAGAAACTTCTCTTTGTAACAGAAGGAAACCATTAGAGCAAACCACAACCAATCACAATGCAGAGTTGTGGAGCCCAGTCCCAGTGGATATATCTATAATATAACTCCCATATCTAATGTTCAGGAAATGTTTCAGAAGGGGATGGGGGCATGGAAAAAGTGTAAGAGCCAGAACATCAGGGAATTTGCTGTGATAGTGTGTCTCCTACTAATGTCAGAAGCTACACCATAAAGTCTCACCAGCATAACTGCCAAGCCATACTTGAACAAGGAAAACAATAGATATGCTAACATGAATTGAGGCATGGGAAACCAGGAGGCCTCATCCCTACCCAAAGAATTATAGGCAACTAAGAATGCTGAGAATGGCAGAAAAAGTCTACCCAAAGGAAGAGCACACAAGTTGGTTATCCAAAACCAAATGGCCAGCCTGGAAGCATATACAAGTAACAGTATTCAGATTGACCAGATTATACTTACATGTTTAGAAATATATATATATATATATATATATATATATATATATATATATATATGTATACATGTATGTATATATGAATATATATATAGGAATTTAGGCATATATATTTAGGAATAGAGATAGATAGATAGATAGATAGATAGATAGATAGATAGATAGATAGATAGATAGGGGAGGGTGTCTTGGGCTTGAGTGCATCAGAGGACATTAGGTATGATTTTTCCAGAGTATAAGATTTGTCTAGAAAGAAATTACAGTGTCTGAAAATGGACTGTGGTTAGTTCAAAAACTCTTTGAACATGCTAAAAGCTGGTGAGTTGTGTATTTGAATGACTGAAATATATTCTATGTGTATTGTAGCTTCATGAAGTCATGAAGATAATGAGAGAGGACACAAGATTGAAAAAGAGACAGAGGCAGAGTGAACATACAATGGCTTCTGAATCATATTCATGTCATTTTCACTGGTCAGCCAGCCCTTCCAGGCTCTAGAATCAAATTTCCCCACTACATCTTTTTCCTTTCAAGATTATTTCCAACTGTATTAACCTACAGCTGTGTAACTCAGAAGCTTAAAGCAATGACTAGTAAATTCTATGAGCAGGATTCTGAGAATTGGATTATAAGAGTCCTCTAGCTCTGCCTGTCAGTATCCTAGAACCATGATCATCTCAAGGCGTGACTCAAGAAGGACCTAGCTCTGGCTAATTCACACGAGTCTCAGCATATCTCAGGTCCCAGTTAGTTGTTTTGATGTAGTCCTCAATTGCTTTTCACCTGGCCCGAGTGCTTGGCAGCTTCTAACATCCAAGTGGGCAGAGTGAGCAAGATGAAAAACAACATCTCTTTGTAAGCTGACCTTGGAATTGGTGATCCTGTTGCTCTCATTAAGTCTATTCTTTTGTAAGGGCAATTCTACAAGATCTAGTGAAGGCTATCACAAAGAGTGCTTCCCACCACTCCCGACTGCATCTTACCCAGGCTGTCTGGTCGCAAATGCCATCTGTTCCACTAAAAAGACTACGATTACACCTTATTCTTCTAAACTCCTTCCCATTGTATAATTGTACTGTGTAATTTACCCTTAGTTATCTTCTGCCCTGTCTTGTTATTCAAAATGGGTCTTTTCTAGTAGTTTGTCTTTCACCTGAGATTAACAAACCCAGACTACATTTCAGACCTCCTGAAACAAAAATCTGCACCTGCAAAGAATGCATGTGTGATTCTTATGCACATGAAACTTGAGAAGAACCACTGGGTTGTACCAATCACTATTGATTCACTCTGTCTTATATCAATCAAGAGATGGTAAGTAATGTAAGAATTAGCACTGTTTTTATATTTCTTCTCCTCTTGAACACTGTTATGCTATAATTTAGATCTTAAATGTCTCCCCCCGCCAAAAAAAAATTGTGTATGAAAGATGTGGTCTCCAATTTGGTTCTGTTGAAAGATAAATGAAACTTTAAGAGCTAGGGTCTAGTGGGAAGTTTGCAATGGGCATAACCCCCCAAGTTGGGGAGGGGAATATTAGAACCTTAGTATTTTTCTTTCCTTCATTCTCTCTGGCCAATGAGGTATCAAGCTTTGCTTCCAGATATGCTCTGGCCATGATGCACTGCCTTACCATGGACCCAAAGGAAATAAAATCAACATTAAGGACCCAAACCTCTAAATCTTTCAGCCACAATAAACACTTTCAATCTCTAAGTTGATGACACAGATATTTATTATAGTAACAGAAAGCCCACTTAAACATGCACAAAAAGCATACACTTGAATGCTTATCACTTGGTAGAATATAGTCAAACTTCTAGAAAAGAAACTCCACTAGAAGCAGGCTAAGTCTAGTGTGCAGAATGTATAGGTTAGTCATGCTCTAACTTGTTTTGGTTTGGGCCATTAGAGTGACTTTCAGCAAGCTATTTCATTACTTGGTACTTTCATTTCTTTATTTAAAAATCTGAGCACACTACTATAGAATTTCTATGTTTAATTGTCTCATGTGTGGATCTCTTTGTGAGTATATGTGTGTGTTGATGTGTGTGGTGGTGATAATGATGATGATGATGATTATGATGATGATGGTGATGATGATGATGTGTGTGTGTGTCCAAGTACATGTGTATGTATGTACAGGTAGAGGCCAGAGGGCAACCCCAGGTATCATCTTCAGGAACATTGTTCATCTCCTTTGAGGCAGGGTCTCTCACTGGCCTGAAGCTCACCAACTGGGCTACACTGAGAAGGCAGCAAGCACCAGGGATCTTCCTACCCCAGTGGTGCAATAGTGGTACTTATATCTTGGCGTAACCAGCAATTGTTTAGTTAGACTTAAGGTCTGATCAATAGGAAGGAATCAGGCCTGCCATTGTAAACCCTGCCAACCTATGTTTGGTGAAGTCATGGAACCTAGAGGAGAACCTACTATTCCCACTTTTCTAAACCAATATGATTTCTAACTGCATTCTAAATACCTACCCTTATACAGACAGATATGTGTAGCTCTCACCTCTCATCAAAGAAGCTTCATTTTGCATCGGACCAAGACCATTATAGGAGCCCACCACTGGTCAAAATTCAGAGAACAAGTGGCTATGGAATGCCTAACCCCAGTGGCTATATCTATAATGTAACCCCTTCTCCTAAATCTCAGAAAACATTGTAGAAAATGAAATGGAAAGATATAAGAGCCAGAGGAGCAGAAAATCTACTATTGATGGTGTCTTCTACATGACAGAGAACCTGCACCTGTGAAATTTCAACAATACAGTTGCCGAAATAAGACTTGCATAACAACCCCTGTCAACGTACCAACACTGATGAGGGAAATCTCAAAGGCTCTCCCTTAGATAAAGAGCTACAAGCAATTGAAGACTTCGGAAGTCTTCTCAGGAGATGAGTGTCCTCATAGTTTATCTAATCCCAAGTGACTGTCCCTAAACATGTACACATAGGGGCAATACTAAACGGAGTCAGCAAGTTGTATTTATATATAAATGTGTGTGTGTGTGTGTGTGTGAGAGAGAGAGAGAGAGAGAGAGAGAGAGAGAGAGAGAGAGAGAGAGAGAGAGAACAGTAATTAAAGAGGCCATGAGTCTGAGATAGTGGTGGGGTATAGGAAGAGTTGAAGAGAAGAGAAGAAATGATATAAATACAGTACTCATATATGAAATTCTCAAAATACAAAATTCCTTTCATTTAAGGTTTTTTAAGTTTGCTCAATCGAAAGAATAAAGCAACTTTTTCTAATGAGTTTTTGACTGAAGAAAAAGAGGCTTTCTCAAGTCAACTCTCCCTTTTTTTTTTTTTTTTAACATGCTAGGAATTACCCCCCCACATTTCTTAGCATTCCCGTGAGAATGGAGCTTTTCGTTCTAGGGGACTAAGACTGGATTATTGGCTATAAATCTTTGCAAATCTGCCAGAATTCTACTGTGGATATATCCAGACCTGGCCTTCTTTTAGCTGGATTGTTTTTAATAGTGTTTCAATCTCCATATTTGTTGTGGGTCTGTAAAGTTGTTAACCTCTTGTGATTTAATTTTGGTGGTTTGGATAAATCTAGGAATTTATCCATTACTTACAAATTTTCTAACTTAATAGAATATAGGTTTTTAAGTAGTCCCATATAATATAATGAATTACTTTGGCGTCTGTTGGGACATTTTCCCATTCATTTCTGATTGCTTTAAATAGGGTCTTCTCCTTTCATTTTATTTTATTTATTTATTTATTTATTGGTTAATTTGTGCAAAGGTCTGACAATCTTGTTTATCTTCTCAAAGAACCAGCTTTTAGATTCATTGTTTCCTGTATTGTTTTGTCTCGAGTTAATTAATTTCTGCTGTTTTTCTTTTCTTTTTTTTTTATTTTTTTTTACTATTTCTTCCTGTCTACTAGATTTTGGTTTGTTTTGTTCTTGTTTTTCCAAACTCTTGAGGTGCATCATTAAGTCATTTATATGTACTCTTTCTGAACTTTAATGTAGATGGTCAGAGCTATAATTTTTCCACTTACGACTGCTTTTACTATGTCCTAGAGGCTTTATTATATTTTTTTGTTTTCACTTAGTTCCAGGAATTTATTTTATTTTTTTCTTGATTTCTTGAGATTCCTTTGCTGTTGGTTTTAACCTTTGTTGCATTGTGGTCAAAAGGGATACATAGCATTATTTCAATTTTTCTGAATTTATGATTTGTTTTGTGTCTCAGTGTGTGGTCAGTTTTTCTGTTGGGTAGACATAATTGAATAATTAAAAAAGAAGTCTCAAATTTAAAAGGGAGTTTGGGGACACAGGAAGTGTTGGAAAGGGGAGAGTGAAAGGTAGAGATGACATAAATACATACTCACGCATGAAATTCTCAAAAACTTTAAATATTTAGTTTCTTTTTATATAACATATTTCATCTTTTAAAGGAAAAGTATAAATGTTTATTGTATTTCTTCATTCTTTCGTTTACAATAATCTAACTTAAAGAGTATACACAGACTCAGCATCACCATGGAAACCTCTTGTCATCTTATGTGGGACATAATGTGCTTGCTGTGGCATCTGCCCTGGGTTTCCACTTGGTACAGAAGCAGAGTGGTGCAAACTCTGACTTGCCTGTTTTATCCAAGAGCCTCTGAAACCCAGACCTTGCACTGTGCCACACAAAAAAATAGCAAAAACTAGTTTCAATAAAATGGTACTGCAGATGAAAAATTTTTTTTTAATTATTTTTTTTCTGGAATAAATATTTCGTGTTCTCTCATCCTAACCTTTAATGTTTATATTCGTGTATGTAGGGAGGTGTGAGTATGGATATAGTTCTTGATGCCATGATGAGAACTAAGCTGTACTGGGAGGATGCGCTTAAGGTGGCTGCTGGTGGGGAGAGAGCCTACCTGCTTCTGAGCTGGAAACAAACTCACCTCCTGGTCCCCAGAGGGAGTTCAATGGCTAAGGTAGCCACCTCAGAGACCCAGAAGACACAATTGAGACTGCTCTCCCCGAAGTGGGGGTGGGGGTGGGGGTGGGAGTTGAGAAAACGGCCTGGCTCTTAGAAGATGATGAGCTCCCTTCTGGCTTCAGCGTCTTCTACAGTGAGAAGTCAGATCTGTCATCCAAAGCTTCAGGACTGAGCTGGCTAAGTGGGTTAAGGACTAGACACATAAACAGGTGCTTCCGATTTTCGTGCTGATGTTATTGTTTCGTTTCGTGAAGGTACTCACTGTTGAATTCCTTCTTCTACTTGTGGTGCATACAGAACCAACCTGTAGAGTTTAAATTGGCACTTCCCAGAGGACCCGGACTCTAATTACATCTTATCTGTTGATCTCGAAATTCCTTCAAGTTCAAGGATTCCACCTACTCTCCAGAAATGGAAAGCTGCTCTCTGCCTGCTTCCTCCGGTTCTCCTGACTTCTGCTTTCTGTCCTCGCTCATTCTGTGATCCTAAAACTGTTCTTACGACGCACGGGTTTAGGTTACATGCATGTATACATACCTGTGATACATCTATTCTTCCCCGGTGATACAATCCAATCGGGGTGTAGAAAATTGAACTCAGAGAGTTATCAAAACTGAGTAGAATCATTGTGCACAAGAGAGGTGAGAGCTGCAGCTCCAGCGGAGGAGACTGAATTACGGGTTATGCACGCCTCACTCTTTGCTCTCGTGTGTGTGTGTGTGTGTGTGTGTGTGTGTGTGTGTGCGCGTGAAATGTAAAACTTCAGTTTCTTTTTTTTTTAATTTTTTTAATCCATTTTATATACCAACCACAGATCCCCTCTCATCCCTCCTCCCGCTCCCCTAACCCTTGCCTTCCCCCACCCCACCTCTCTTCCCCTTCTCCAATAGGGTAAGTTCTCCCATGGCGGGCGGGGGACAGCTAAGCCTGGTACATTCAGTTGAGAGAGGACCAAGCTCCATTCCACTTATCAAGGGTGAGCAAGGTGTCTGACCAGATGAGGGGACTATGGAGTGCAGGGAAGGGGAGGTTAGAACATGGGGAAATGGGATGGTTGAGATCATCGAGGAGGGACAGAGTGAGAGAGCAATGAAAGAAATATCTTGATGAAGGGAGACAGTATGGGGTTAGGGAGAAACGTGGTGCTAGGGAAATTCCCAGGAATCTACAAGGATGACCCCAGCTTAGACTACTAGCAATAATGGAGAGGGTGCCTGAACTAGCCTTCCCTAGTAATCAGATTGGTGACTACCCTAAATGTCAACATAGAGCCTTTCTCCAGTAACTGATGGGAGCAGATGCAGAGATCCACAGCCAAACACACATAGCTCTTAACTTGCTGCAGAATCAATGTAAAAAACAGTCTAGCTACTTCCCTTTCCATTTATAAGAAGAAGGAGGATAATAACAATGATAACACTAGCAATTGATGCTGCTGACTGACTCGAAACAGAAGCATATTTTTGGTTTCTGTTCTTGGACATTGACATGGTTCACGTGATACAAACTGGTCAAGATTGCTCCTAGCTTTGGCATTTTGACTTCATCTCTCTGCCCACCCATCCGCACTATCTCGGCAGCAACCTGCATTTCGAAACACATTGTTGTTCCTATGTGAGCAGCAAAAACAGATGCCAGACCTTCCAGGAAGTGCAGGTTCCCAGAGATCATTATTCTAGAAGCAATGTTAAGAATAAACAGGTAAGCCCAAGGTCTGCCTGATGAAGAAAATTCTTATATGCCAGGCAGCTAAGTTCTGCATGCAGCCTTGTGTAATGTTGGTAGAATTGTCCTGGAACTGTCTCTTCTGTCTGGACAACCTCAGGCAGAACCTGGACAGGAGCAGCAGAGTCATGAGAGAGAAGAGAGGTTCAGTTGGCTGAGACTGGGACCACTATCCTTAGGCCACGGAACACTCAAGTGTTCAGCTTTCTCATCTGTGAAATGTAACAGTTGGGTGCTGCTGTTTCCAACTTGAACTTCCTGATCATAAATATCCTATAGTCATTTATATGGACATAGATTTCCTGACCTCTCCCCCAGGAGATGTGGTTCAAGAAGCCTAGGGGTGGTGTCCAGTGAAATTTTAACAGGTGGTCTAGGAAAATCTCTGTATATGCAAATCAGGAACACAGGAACCACATCTTCCATAGATCCCTTTCTGCTTAAGCCAGTTAATTAATGGTCACTATTAAGCTTCCACCCTCTGCAAGTCTGGCCAGATCCGAGAGGTAATAGGAATAATAGCTAGCATTTATATAGAGCTAGCCACTGTTTTAAATGCTTTGCTTATTTATTCTTTCCATTAACACTCCAGAGCACATACTAGTTTTACTCCTGTTCTAAAGATGCAGAAACAGATGCACAGAGCTTAAAGTGCTTTCCAAAGGTAGCCTGGATGATATGGAATTACAGCTGGCAATTAATCCCAGCTTTCCTTGGTGTTGAATCCAGCCCTTCAGTCACTCCTGCTATACCCCAAGCCAAGCTTCAACCCTCGGGCAGATGTTGAACAGTTTAGGAACCCCAGCATTAGATCTTCAGCAGATGAGAAGTACGGTCCTTGAGCAACCCAATAATGCACTAACTTAATAGCAGTGCCTTAGAGATAACATGTACCCTTTCAATCAGTCTCAGGAGCCACAGAGGTAATGGGAAGCTGTTTCCACTACAGTAAACTGATTTTGTCTGTTTACTACACTAAAGTCTGTTAGATTTAATTTGAGTAAAAAAGAAATCTTGTGATTAAAAGTGAAATGCTACAGATCACTAATCTAGGCTCTCTCCTTTATACAGCTAAGACAACTGATCCTGAGCTTCGAAAATTATACACTAAGGTCAGGAAACTACAGAAGTCCCTCCGTGCCTTCCAGATTTCCTTTAGTGGAATCTAAATAAGCTTATCAACCAGATCGATTTGCTTTTAAAAAATAATAATAAAATTAACAGTTGTAGGTTTCTGTCAGTGTGAAGATAAAATGAAGAAATCAGGACAACAGTGCGTGGTAACTGAGATTCGCCGTAAGTGAAATGTAACAACATAACCTAAACCAATGGTGATGTCCATACAGCAGCATCAGAGAATCCAAGACCCACAAGTGTTTCTGCAGTGGTGGTCGCATCACCAATACTCAGAAAACACCAACTGTGCTGTGCTGACATCGAGCAATGACCAGAGTTGGAAGTGAAGGACCACAAATGCACCTCAGCTGGAATTGCTTACTACCTAGGTAACGGGATTAGAAGTTAGACAAGCCTCTAACCCAAGCTTCTAGAAATTGTAAATGTCAACATGCTTGTCACAAGGAAGGTTTTTGACATAGTAATCCTTTTGGTGGGGCACTGTCATTCAACGTTTTGTTTTTCCTGCTTTTAGTGTGGTAACATTTATTATTCCTTGATACTGAGACAAGAGCTGAGTGTGTAAATGGAGACCAGAAATCCTCAGAAATTACACCGGGCTCTCCCTTTTTTGACCTACTGCCAGCATGGCAGTAACCATGAAGAAGTAAGGAGGAAATTGTTCATGCATCAAGCAGCGACAAGCCCCAAAGACAGGCTGCTCAGTAGATGTCGTGACCATTATCAGTGTGACTCCGTGAATGACTCAGTTTTGCCATCCCGGCACTGCCCGGAGGTCACAAGAGGTGTTAAGATAATGGGTACCTTGGCATGGAAACTTGTGTTGCTAATATTACAAACTTCTCATTTTCTTCTGCTACTGATTAGTAGACATACATTCAATGGCAGATTGGAAAACACATCAGAACTTAAAAACAGTGACATTACCCAAGGAAGACTTCATTCCAAATCCCAGAAGAAGAAGAAGAAAAAAAAAAAACTGGAAAACACAGCCGTGATTCAATTTGTTGAGTGAGCAAGACTGGGTAGCCAAGGAAGGGAAGTTCCCAACTGAAGTCACTTGACAGCCACTAAGGAGTTTCCAAGCCCAGAACCCTGGGCCACCTCCATCTAGGCAGTGATCATGGCTCCTCCTTAACTTACCCGGGAGTCCAGAAGCATCCTGGTGGAGTCATCACAATATGTCACCATGAAGTGTATTGTCTCTATCACAAAAGTCTGTGAGCAGAGATAGGAATTCAGTTGTTAAATTGCTTTTTATTTGGAGAACTTGTGGTCCAAGAGGGCAGAGACTAACATTCTAAAAACAAACAACAGGCTGCCTTGTATCTCATCTCCAGCCAGCCTGGCTTCATAGGGAAGAAGCAAAAGATAGGCAATCAATCATCCCAGAGCTCAATCTTGCCCCTTGGGTCAGGTTCTCAGCTGCATTTCTGAGATCCGTGATGTCTAAATCTCTTTACTTATCATCACTTCCACTTTTCTGTCATGCTCTGGAAGTCTGGGCTCAGCTAGTTCTTGGAACCCTGGAGTCTATTTCATGTGCAAGGGCAGCAACCTCCTGCTCTTCCTGTGGCATACAGACTAGAAGGGGAAGGTGGGTTTTCAGAACAAAAACAACCATTAGCTGTGTTTCTATATTGTTAAATGGCCCATACATGTAGATTTCTTTAAACAATGTTGAGTACACATGTGTCACATAGAACATAAAAGTGCCCTAGTCAGTAACTCTTGTCCCCCTATCCATGTGTGAGAGTTCCTAAAAAACAAATGATGAAATGTAAACATCTTAACTCATCTATCCAGAATTCGCCTTCATTTTAGTGATAAAATTGTTGAGTAATATTATTTTAAGGTGTGTTACTTTTGTTTATGTTGTGTTTAACTCTGTGAAGCTGTGTTACTGTGCCTGTCTAAAACACCTGAGGGTCTAATAAAGAGCTGAAGGGCCAATAGCGAGGCAGGAGAAAGGATAGGTGGGGCTGGCAGGCAGAGAGAAGAAATCTGGGAGAAAAAGAAGGAATAGCCAGAAAAGGAGGAGGACATCAGGGGTCAGCCACACAGCTACATGGCAACCCACAAAGTAAGAAATAATAAAAGGTATACAGAAATAGAGAAAGGTAAAAGCCCAAAGGCAAAGCTAGACAGGATAATTTAAGTAAAGCTGGCTAGCAACAAGCCGAACTATGGCTGGGCATTTATAATTAAGAATAAGCCTCCGTGTGTGATTTACTTGGGAACTGAGTGGCAGGCCACCCAAAAGAGAAAAGACAACAACAATAAATGGTTCAGGTGTTTAAAAGTTTAAGGGAAACATGTTAAAAAGAAAAGAAAAAAAAGATACTGCTAACCCTAACTTTTCCTAGGTTTCAGCTGTATGAAGCTCCAAATTAATAACCACAGCCAGTGGTTTGCTGTGGACCAGAGATGTGACTTGACTTTGAGTCCCATAAACATATCACAAGTTAGATACACATATGCTTTTTAGTGTATGGACTCTGCCTGATCCCTGGGACTGTGACTATGATCAATTTTACTTCTAGGATTAGATTATAATAAATGGCACATTTGACTTGAAGAATATAAGATTCGCCTGGGAAGATAATCTGACTAAAGCATAAATCTTTTCGATCTAGAGATAAGTCAGAGATGAAGTCAGACATGAGGCAAGAAGATGAATTGGCACACTACTGCTGGTTTGAAGATATAGGAAGCTGCAGGATAAAGGGGCATATGGGTGGCTTCTAGGAACTAGAAACATCCCTGGCCAATAGCCTGTGAACAAATGTGACTTCATTCCTACAAACACAAAGAACTTAAATCTGATAACAAACTGATCAGTTTGGGAGCAGTGCTTCTACCCAGAACCTAGCAGAACTCAGCCCATTCAACAGCTTGACTTCAGCCTCAAGATAGACCCTGAGATCCTAGGGCATCCCATACTATACTGTTGGTGTATAGGCATGAATTGATACGTCAATACAGTCTTAAGATAATAATTTGTGATAATTTGACATACATCAATAGCAAACTACTGCAATGCCAATAACAGAAAAAACAAAGGCCTGTCTGGATACTGAACAGCAGGAAAGACAAGCAGAGATTTTAAAGCAGTCAAAATCCAAAGCAAGCTACCTACAAAATGAATTATTTTTTCTTTGGAACAGGATTTTATGCAGTCTAGGCTGTTCTCAAGCACACTGTGTGGCTGAGGATGACCTTGAATTCCTGATCTTCATCCTCCTGTTTCTAGAGTGCTGAGATTATACATAAGAGTCACCATTCCTTATGTTATGTAGTGCCAGGGACCCAGCCCAGAGCCTTGAGCATGCTCCGGAGCACTCTACCAGCCAACCTACGTTCCCCGACTCTGTATGCGTCAGTCCAACAGCTGGTCTCTCAATTGCAGTAAGGAAGGTAGGATGGCTGCAAAACCATAGTTTCAAACATCTGAAAGAAAGTCAGTCAGTCTAGAGCAGTGGTTCTCAACTTCCTTAATGCTGCAACTCCTTAATATAGTTTAATATAGTTCCTCAGATGACCCCTGATGATAAAATTACTTTCTTACTACTTCATAGTTGTAATTTTGCTACATTTGTGAATTGTAATGTAAATGTTTTTGGAGACAGAGGTTTGTCAAAAGTGTTGTGACCCAAAGGTTGAGACCTGCTAGTCTAGAGTAACATTACCAGACAAACTACCTTTAAATAATAAAAGTCGGGTTGGGGATTTAGCTCAGTGGTAGACCGCTTGCCTAGCAAGTGCAAGGTCCTGATAATATAATAATAATAATAATAATAATAATAATAATAATAATAATAAAGTCAAATAAAAATGCTCTCAAGAAAACAAAAAACAAAGTATTCTTTCCAAATAGTCTATTTGGAAAAGTATCTTTTCCAAATAGAAGAGCAAAATGGTCAAAAGGAAAATCTGAAATACCCAGAAGAATGGCGAGCTAAGAAAATGGAAACTGTGCTAGCTTTGAAAATTCACTATATAAAAAAAATAACTAAAATGTAAGAGGAGAAAAAGCCTTAACAATAATAATGTACAAAATCAGGAAGCTGTGACTGGAAATTGGTGTTCGTGTATGCACTCACATCTATCATAAGGCTTGACGTGCCCAGGATCTCTAGGACTGTCTCAAGGCTGAAGTCAACAAGTCAAACAGGTTGAGTTCTGCTAGAATATGGAGGAAGCACTGCTTCTAAACGGATCAGTTTGCTGGCAGTTTTAATAATAAATCTTCTTCAATATAATAAATCTGAGACTCCTTTGTATTATTCCAGAGGAGTATCTAAGGCCCAATTTTATTTGCTAGTTCACCACTATATATCTATGCAAAGGAAGAAAGAATAATTTTCACTCTTAAAGATTACTTAATTTTAAAATATAATTCTTCCTGCTATCCTCTACTCCATTGTTCCCCAGCCCCCTACCCTGGCAATGGTCCACCTCGTACTCTCCTGGTTTCTGTGGTTACTCCAGGCTGTGTGCTCCCATCTGAAGATTTGGAGCTAGAAGCCTTCAATGAGAGAGAACATGAAATGTATGCCTTTCTAGGTCTGGGTTACTTCTCTCAATATGATCTTTTCTAGTTCCATCCATTTATCTGCAAAGCTTATGATTTCATTTTTCTTTATAGATGACTAATATTCCATAATGTATATGCACCACACTGCCCAAACTTGAGCTGAACAAGGATGACACCAATGGACGTGCCAAAGTGGATGTGGAAACGCCCATAAGACCTCAACCTTACACAAAGAACTACAGGCAAATGAGGATAACTGGGATCTGGAGGAATAGTCTTCCCCAGGAATGAGCATAGAAGCTGGACAAAGAGTATTCCCCAGGGATAAGCACACCAATTGGTTACCAAATATCTAATGGTCAGCCCTGAAAACCTACATGAGTGAACAAGGTATATTTAGGAATATATATATATATATATATATATATATATATATATATATATATATTCCTGTGTGTGTGTGTGTGTGTGTGTGTGTGTGTGTGTGTGTACAATAAATGAAACAAAAAGAGGCCATGAAAGAGTCAAGGAGGGATATATGAAGGAGAGTTTTCTTTAATAGTGTGAACCTTGGTAGATCGACCACACTCCAAGGCATGCCCCACATCCAAGAGTAGTTTGGAAACAAATTGGACTCAGTAAGATAGAAAGGGAAGTAAGAGGGTGAGGAGAGGGAAGAGAACTCAAAATTAAATAGGTAAAGAGCTAGGGGAGGAACTAGGAAGAGTTAGTAGTGAAAACGATCAAAACACATTGAATGAAATTCTCAAAGAATTAGTAAAAATATTACTAAAATAAAATGATATATTTCGAATGAAATAAAGTAGTGACAAATACTACAATGTGGATGAAAGAAGATTGTAGTGAGAGATTTTTTTTATATGAATGGTCTAGAACTGTCAAATCTGTAGAAATAGAAAGTAGAGGGATGATTGTTGAGAAACAAAGAGAAAGTAAGAAGTTGGGGGGTTAGAGGTGATTGCTAAAGGATATGGGGTTTCCTTGCATGGTGAAAATATTCCATAACTATGGTAGTGGCTCCACAGCACTATGATTATATAGGCACACATTGACTTGTATAATATTGGTGGGTAAATTTTATGATTCTGAATTATATCCAAGTAAATTGATGCTACAATTTTGTAAATATTTTTAAATGTATATTATCTTTAAAACTAACCTATCAGACCCAGAGTTCCCCTAGCTTTTTACCATCACCACTTTGTAGATGTAACAGTCTTTAAATAAGAAACACAGAGCCAAATGCAGAGTTAAAAGCCCAAGAGGTCAGAGCAGTAGCTGAGAGCTGAGACTTAAAACAGCCTTTCTTACCCTCTGCTGCTGCTGTCGTCCTTCCCCTGAGAAAGAGACCTGCTTCCTGTGTATTTGTCTTTTTATTGACTTTCTGTTCTGCCTTCTCATTGGTTGTAAACCCAACCACATGACCTCCTTGTCATTGCCTGTCTATTCAGGTCTTCTATGGTTGGTATTGAGATTAAAGGTGTGTGTCTCCATGCTGGTGGTATCCTTGAACACACAGAGATCTGCCTGTCATTTGATTGGATTAAGGGCATGTGCTACCACTGCCAGAATTCTGCTATGGCTTGCTATTAGCTCTGACCCCCAGGTAACTTTATTTACTAACATACAATTAAAATCACATTTCAGCACAAATAAAATATCACCATATTCCCCCTTTCTATTTAATAAAAAGAAAAACAAGGGAAAAGTTACAACTAATATAAGAAAAACTATATACAGTGATGCTGCTAGCTGGAACAAAAGATTTGCTGCTGTTCATTCAAAAAACAATTGCCAGGACCATCGTGTTACAAGAAAGCATCAGCAAAGGTCAGTTTGGAAAAGTCTGGCAAGAGCAATGGTGGGGAGAGATTGCTGTGAAGATATTCTCTTCCAGGGAAGAACATTCATGGTTCCAAAAGACAGACATTTATCAGATTGTGATTGCTCCAAACCACAGAGGAGGCAGGCACACACACACACACACACACACACACACACACACACACACACAGAAAAAAAAGTCTACTATGACCACACCTAACAGTGACTTTGAAATCTTCAAAAGGATGATGAGACCCCACAAAGATAGTCCACATGAACTATGATAAAGACATTAAGCTAATTAACACCAAAGAAAGATCAGCTTTGTACTACAAACTGCTCAGGATGGCTAGCTGAAATGATCCAGATTCACAGACAACTTGAGCAAGGACTTGAGACAAGCCCTACATTTTCCCATTTTGCAGAGACTGGACAAATGATAAATCTCGCAGGACTTGACAATTAACCCAAAAATTTTCTTTTCAGGATCCCCTAAAGATGTCTTCACCCCTAGAAAGCAGGAAGTAATTTTAAGAAAACAATGTCCACATTCCCAAGAGATGTGTATAGGGGTGTTTTCGGTTGTTTAATGAGTTATGGATATTGTCATTGTTTATGATGGTTGGTTACAAGTTGTTAATTGTTAGTGGTCAAGAAAAAAGCTGAACAAGGAAATTAGATTCAGAGTTTTTGTTTGGAAAAAAAGAAAAAGAAAAAAGAAAACATAGATATGAGGTAGATCACTGAATCTACTCAGTGAAAAAAGATAAAAAAAATAATAGGATAAATGGGTAGATCATTGAATCTACTCTAAAAAGTAAAAACAACAAAAGGTAGATTACTGAATCTATTATGAAAAGAAAAAAGAGAGAATGTGGATATGACAAGATAAAAGGTCAATTATTGAATCTACATTTACAAACAAACTACTTGTTTTAAATAGGATAAGTAATTAAAATTTTTTGTCTGAATTTACCAAATGTTACTGGACTGGACACTGTTATATATTAATGGAGTTTTTTGTCTGAATCTGTCAAATGTTAATGGACTAGACATTGTTAATGTAATTCTTGACTGTATATATTATATATACTTACTGGATATAGTTTTTCTTGTACTAGTTATAAGCTTTTTAAATTTTAGACAAAAAGGGGAAATGTGGTGCTATTGTGTTCCCCAAAATATTGTGCACCCTATTAACTTATCTGAGATCAGAGAACAGAACAGCCACTAGATATAGAGGCCAGAAAACTGTGGCACACACGCCTTTAATCCTAGCATTCCAGAGGCAGAGATCCATCTAGATCTCTGTGAGTTCAAGGACACACTGTAAACAGCCAGGCATTGTAACAAGGACCTTTAAGCCCAGGAAGTGAAGGCAGAAAGCAGAAAGGTAGATAAGGCATGAAAACCAGGAACTAGGCTGGTTAAACTTTCAGGCTTTCGAGCAGCAGTTCAGCTGAGATCCCATTCAGATGAGGACAGAGAGGCTTCCAGTCTGAGGAAACAGGATTAGCTGAGGAATTGGCAAGGTGAGGTGGATGTGGCTTGTTCTGCTTCTCTGATCTTCCAGCATTCACCCCAATACCTGACTTCAGGTTTGTTTTTTGTTTTGGGTTTTTTGTTTTTGTTTTTTTGTTGGTTTTTGTTTGTTTGTTTTGTTTTGTTTTGTTTTGTTTTGTTTTGGTTTGGTTTGGTTTGGTTTGGTTTGGTTTGGTTTGGTTTGGTTTTTCGAGACAGGGTTTCTCTGTGTAGCTTTGCACCTTTCCTGGAACTCGCTTTGGAGACCAGGCTGGCCTCGAACTCACAGAGATCTGCCTATCTCTGCCTGTCAAGTACTGGGATTAAAAGCATGCACCACCACCGCCCGGCCAGGTTTGTTTTTTATTGATAAGACCTTCTAACAATTCATGCTACTGACTACACTCCAAATCTCATCCTTATACACACAGATAAGTGTGGGTAGCTTTTCATCAAAGAAGCCTCCATTTACAGCAAATAGAGACTATCACACACAAAAAAAAAAAAAAAAAAAAAACAAAAACAAAAAACAAAAAACAAAACCCACAACTGAACAACTGAACATGATACAGAGATCAACAGATCATGGGAATCCCAGCTTCAGTGGATACCTCTATATCATAGTTCCAACATCTATGGCTCAGAGAACACTTCAGAAGAGAGCGTGAAAAGACTGTAAAAGCCAGAACAAGGAAGTCATCTGTGAAACAGTTTCTCCTAGAAATAGCTGAATAAATAAGACTGGAACAATGGCAATGTCAAGGGACATGCTGACACGGAAGGGAATAAAATGTCACGGGGCCTACCCACAGACAAATAACTACAGGCCACTAATGACTGCTAGGAGAAGAATTAACCCAGAGATAAGTATCCTTATTGGTTGTTCAGTGCACAGTGGTCAGCCCTGAATCTATATATACATAAACAACAAAAACAGACTCAGCAGGTTGATTATATATTTGTATATACATATACCTATATATGAAACAATAATAATCAAAGAAACAGAGGCTATCAACTTGAGTGTGGTGAGGTCATGGGAGGGGTTGGAGGGAAGATACCTGGGAAGGGGCTGCAGGGATCAAAGGGGGGAAATGATGTAATTCTCTCTCAACTGAAAATAGAAATAAATAAACTTTCACTATTAATTTGATTGGATTATGTAACATTTTTCTTATCATCTCCAAGGAGCTCCCAACTAGCATCTTCTCACTCACATACAGAAGGATCACTCCCATACCTGGGGCCTAAGATTACTACCTTCTTCTGAGAACTAAAGGGTAAGTTCAAAATTCATCTGTGGCTCCTCAGCTGATCATGTGAAAGATCTGTGTAAAAGGGCATGAAATGTATGACATCATCTTTGCCAGAGCTCTTAGTAAAAAAGTTCACTCCAAAGGTTCCCTTTTTCTTGGCTCATTCAAGTCATACAAAAGTCAATGGTAATAGCTATAAGTCACCAAGTTCTTACATGAGGGAGGAATTTCCAAGGTGCAGAACATGAACCCAGCAACAGGGAATCCAGTTCTCCTGGCTTCTACTTCTGGGCCATGACACAGCATCACCATGCTGTGACATGTATGCCATTCTCACTTCTACCCTAACACCTCTACAATCTACAAGGGGCTTCCTACATCTCCCTTCTTCATCCTTTTCTGGCCTCATCAAGATTTTATTTACATATGCTTTCACTACTCCTAAGCGGCCCCAGGCAATAATTATATTAAAACCCAAAATCTAATAAAATAGTTAATATAAAACTATAGCACTGCTGTTAAAAGGAAGACAATAATAGTGACCTGACCTCCAGGGAAGTGGAGAAGTGGTAAAATCACTTTGCTATTTTTACCCGCCTCTAATTATAGAAGGAATTGTATGTGTTCAATCAAATGTGCAGTCACATGGGCAGTGACTCAGAGCTCTGAAAAAAGTCGAACCACATTGACAGCAACTATGCTCAAAAGATCCTAATCTGTCACTTCTGCCATTGAATTATTCATCTTGAGAGTGCTAATAAACTAGTGTTGGCCTTGAGGTTCTCATCTGCCAGGTGAAGGGCTTGGACAACATGATTTCTAATTTCCTTTCCAGGGCGGAATCTATGATTTTGAGGGGTTATCAGAAGGAAACTAAGAGACTGGGTAAAGTTGAAGAGTTATATGGGTGAAAACAGGAAGCAAGAGGTACAAATTTATAGTCTTTGTCTTCATAGGAGCCAAAGAACCTCGGGCTCAGATACTCTTTTATCTCTTCCACCATTTTACTCAAAATAAATGATGCTTTTAACTATAAATGGTGTCAGTCAAAACTATACACTCTCCATGAATACTATAAATCAATTTCAGCAAATCATTAAGATAGTTCTTCTAAAAAGCCTAATGACTCTTTTGAGCATGGTATTTTGGGCATCAGAGATTCATAGCAATTCTTTATCATGAGTTACATGAACCATGAGCCACAAAAAATGCGACATGGTTGTGAGACAATGATGCAATGTGGAGGATAAAAAGGCAGAAGCAGAATGTGAGATAAGTTTCACCCACACTGGCCCTGGGCGAATCATCACCACTTGCCACAGAGCACCCCTTTGTTAAGTTTTGGGTACCACTCTGCCTAGTGCCTTCTAAGGTTCTGGGACATATAGGTGACAATTAAGGGGATTCGGAGGCTCCTTGGACACATCTCTCCATGCAACAGAAGGAAACAACTCTCCTTGATATAGATCAGCCCATAGACCACAAATAGTTCCTGGTCCCAAACAATGACTAATTCACGGCATCTGAAGAACATTGCACATGACTTTGAAAACTATACAACTACCACTGCCGTGGGAAAACATTGCCACTCTGATAATAGCCACTCATTAAACAATAACCAGACAGCCTAAATTTCATAGATAACCTATAACAACACTCAATTCCACTTCAAGAGATCATTCATCACAATTCTAAGTATATTTTTACAATCCGTATTCTTTTATGACTTGAAGGAAAACAAAGCCCACAGGGCTGGTCAAAATAACAGCCAGATCAGAGCTTGAGCCATAATGTGTAAGCAGACTGTTATTTGACTGCTCACATGTTCCCCCCTCTTTTCTGGTATTAGACAACAGAAATTGATTGACCTTAGAGAGGACACACTTTCTTACTTTCTCAAGCTAGAAGTAGCTACAAAAGGGAAGTCTACTGGGAAAACTTCTGACAAAGTTTTGCTTTCCTAATAAAAGTAGAAGGGACAAAAATGATGTGATCTCTTTGCCCTTAGCAAGGATATTTTTAATCCATCTTGTATTATCTATACTAGAATATCATGAGTAGATCGTTTATAATAAGCAGAAATGTATCTCTCATGTTTCTGGAGGGTAAGAAACCCAAGACAGAAGAGCTAAAGTTTTATGTTGTATTATCCCATTGCTGATTCGAGAAGGCAAGAGAAAGAAGGCAAGGGAAGATAAGCCCTCTCCCTTAATAATGGACACCCTCCCGCTCACAAACAGCATTCACCTATCTGTAAGGTGAATCCCTGATGGTGCAATCATCTCTTAAGGGTTCCACCTCCCAGTAGTGTTACCATGGAAACATTGCAGAAGAGGGGGTAGAAACATGTCAAGAGCCAGAGGCTCAGAGAGTTTGCTGTGAGACTGTGTCTCCTAGTAACATGAAGCTACACCCATGGAGTCTCACTGACATGACTACCCACACAAAAGCTGAACAATGATGACACCAGTGGATTTGCCAAAGTGGACAAGGGAATGCCCATGAGGCCTCAACCCTACACAAAAGCTATAGGCAAAAGCTGGGAGTGGGAGACATAGCCTTTCCCAAGGAAGAGCACACCAATTGGTTTTTCAGTGCCAAATGGTCAGACCTTAAAACATACACGTAAGTAACATACAGATGGTGCAAGATGTATTTAAGAATATGTATGTATATGTATAAATATATATTTATACATGCAATAACAATCAGTGGGAAAAGAGGCCATGAATTTGAAGGAAAGCAAGAAGGGGTATATGGGAGAGTTTAGAGGGAGGAATGGGAAGGAAGAAATATTATAATTATATGATAATCTCAAAAAATTTTCAATCTGAGTTTTAGATAGGATACATATTCAAGCCAGGGCAAGACATTTGCCATGAAAGTGTCCATTGTGTGATTATGAGGTAAAATTACAGAGGCAGGAGCATCACAGAAATACAGTCTAACAACACTGAGCACCTGCTCCATACCGCCCCTTTAGAAGCAAGTCCACTCAGTCTCCAAAACGTTAATGTTTTCTTCTTGTTCCTGAAAGCATCCTGCCAGTAGAAGGGACTCTCACAGTACCCGTGGTCTACAGTGAGTTAACCTTTCCTTGGTGTGCTGATACCAACCACACCCAACAGCACAGTCCAGCTTTTGATCTGGCCTCTCTTACCGGCAACAGGTTTGCTTCTACTCTTTGTATTTATGCATATTCTATTCATATTCTCTCTTGCTCTTGAAAAGTTAGGATGAAGAATTTACCATTAAGGTATTTCTGAAGACAGATGTTCCTCACTTTTTATATTTGGAAATATTAGACTTCAACTTAATTAAATTCAGTATGAGCCACTTTGAAAAGAACCCCAAACTAACTAAATTAGATGGTCCTGTGTTTAATTTGTTGCATATATTTGAAAGAAAAGCAATGAGAATACACTAGTCAGCATTTTGTTACTGCAACTAGTACTGACTACCTGTGAAGTAAAAAGAGATTTATTTGGACACTTGGTTCTGAAGGTTCCAGTTCACGATCAGGTAGCCCCATTGGTTTAGACCTCTAAGAAGGACAGTGTGTATAGAAATGCAGAAGGCATATGTTGGAACAAATGAACATTGACATCCCTAAACCAAAAGATAAAAGACTACAGATTTCTACACATTTCAAGTGACCTAGAGACATTCCACTAGGCACTACATCCTAAAAGTTCCACTCCCTCTAAAGGTGCCTCAAACTTGAATGTGTGCACCTTTGGGAGACAGTCATCCAAACCACAGCATAGACCAGTGGTCCTCAATCTTGATAATGCTGCAACCATTTAATAAATTCCTCATCTTGTGGTGACATTTCCCCCCGCATTGTAAAATTATTTTCATTGCTACTTTGTAATTTTGCTACTGTTATGAATTATGATGTAAATATCTATGTTTTCTGAAGGTCTTAGGTGACCTCCTGTGAAAGGGTCATTCGACCCCCCAAAGTGTCACAACCCACAGGATGAGAACCGTTGGCATAGACTAACATCTCTAGTGTAATAGGCAAGTGTCACATGCCATTGTCCATTGTGTGCTTCTTCACCACTAGCATTAGCCATGCAGGTCAATAAAGTTACTTAAGCCATCCACTCTGCCACGCTTTTTAGAATATGGTTGTACACGCTGAGCTTTGGCACACAAGAACTGTCTCATCTAGGCTCATTTACATACAAAAAAGAGAAATGTGATGTAAAAGAATAGCTCTGAAATTTTGGGATGTACTAATATTCTTCCAAGGGGACGACAAAAGCCAAGACCATCCTGCTACCAAAAATATGAATTTTGTCCAATGGAACACTCCAGGGTCAACTTATATGTCAGCACTGCATTTTTGTTCTTTATTTTGTTTGTTTATTTTCCTGTAAAACTAACTTCTCCTTTCCTCATAAAGAAGTCAAATAGGATAGAATGCATTTCTGTATTGCCTAATCCTTCCCAAACAGTTCACTAACTGAGGCTAAGCATTCAAACATATATGCCTATGGGGGCCATTATCATTCAAAGCACCACAGAGACTACTCATCATCTTTTTCTTCTGAAGTAAATGCTTTGTGGGTAGTAAGAAACCCACAAAAGCCTTTCTGTATGTACTTCTATGTTATAAGGATAATTGTCTCTATTGTCTAAGTGTCCTTAATTGGCAACTGAAATATTTTTGTTTGCCACAGTGCTCCACGTGTAAAATGTAAAGCTGGATGCCAATGGGTTAGCAGATCCCTTTGTGGTGTCTGGCTTTGATAAAGGAGAAAGGGGTATGCTGTCCTTTGGGGTAGACAAAAAGAAATTGGATAAATTTTGGTGGCTTTACAACACCCTCTAATATCAGCCTCTTTCTTGGTCCAGCAATAGGCCTAAGCAGTTTCCTGGGACAGGTTTTCCAGTCCCAAGACCAGCATAGAACTGCTGTAGAGTGCCAAGCAAACTTGTACAGTTGGCCATCCTGTGACCCATGCTTTTCCATCTGTCCAATCTGTTTCCATCTGTCAATTATCAGTCCTCTGACGTTAATCCCATTGTCTCTTAATGGGTTAATGGGTGAACAAGCTGCAATGGAGCCCAATGATGAAAATAACTAACAATAAAAAAGAGCAAATTAATGATTCATGGAACTGTGGAACAAATCTCAAGTGTATGATGCTCTCAGTACATTGCCAGACTCAGAGCTTCCAGTATGTGCAAACTCATTTGACAGACATCTGTTAATACCTTTTAAATCCCTAAGTGATGGATAGCAAAAATTATACAAACCCATGAATGCAATAAAATCTGTAGTATTTTGTGCCAAAGGGCAAAATGTCCATATTATTTGTTTGCAGGAAATATTTTAAATAAAATAAATTCATTTAATTAATAAATTCATATAAAAATGTTCTTTAAACAGAAAATGTTCTCATATCCATCTGTGTCATAAAACAAGGAATACTATGCAAAGAATCAAGATACCTGAGTTCCAATTTTTATTATCCTTTGATGATGTATATATGAATATACTGAACTTTTGGTCATTTTCATTCCCCATTACCTTCCTTATATCCCCCCTCTGTAAATGAAACCCTTCTTCTCAATTAGCACCCCCCACTTTTATGCTCTGTGTGTGTGTGTGTGTGTGTGTGTATGTGTGTGCCACTGAGTTAACTATAATTATTGTCATGAACTTGGGTAGGATGTTATTTACTGAAACATGTGCAACTTAAAACTGGCTATATCACTAAAGAAAGTGAAACCCTTCCACCAGCCACCATTAGCTACCCATAGTCCTTTAGATTGTAAGATGAAATGAGGATGCCCAATCTTGTGCAATTCTTATGCAAGTAACCACAGACACAATGAGTTTATGAACACCACAGCTGTGTTGTGTCCCGAAGAGACTCTCTTGCAGCATTCCTTCACAGCCTCTGCTCTTCCTTTCTGTGTACACCCTCCCTTCCACGATGGCCCTGAGCCTTTGACACAGATGTCTTGTTTAGGGCCAATCATTCTGCAGTTGCTTATTCTCCACACATTAATAAGTTGTGAGTCTCTATATGAACCATCACCCACTAATCAAAAAAAGGAGCTTCTCTGACAGTGGCTGAGAGCAGCACTTGTCTATGGCTATAAACGTAAGTATTTTGTAAGGCAGAAATCTAGTTCTTATACAAACTTCATAAATTGCTCCTTACTCCAGTGTTCTGATTTCTAAAATGAAAGTCATAAGCTAATTCTCTGAAAAATAGTTGACCTAGCTCTAGAATTCTGTGAAGCTAATATGCTGCATCATGTGGAATTCCCCAAATTGTCTTAAGGGTTAGCAAAGACTAAGGTTATCTAAGGGTGGTAGTTGGAAGGGGCAGTGGCCATGAAATTAGGGTGTTTTATAATGTAAGGTGATCACTAGAGAGGAAGTACTAATAGAAATCTTTCTCACCAGAAAAACAAGAGTAAGTGGCAGATTTAATGAATACTCTTAAATATTGAGCTACACATAATGCCTTTTTGACTTGCTATTTTAAAACAAAAATTATGCATATTTATGGGATACCACATGATAGTCAATACATGTATACATTGTGTAATGTTAAAATTATGGTTAACATAACTATACCTCATATATATATATATATATATATATATATATATATATATATGTGATATCTTTATAATATAAACATTCAAAAGCAATTCTTTTAGATTTTTTTGAAATTCTCTTAGCATTGTTATTTTTTATAGTCACTACTATGCAGAAGAATACCAAATCTTACATTCCTGTTTGGATGTAACTTACTGCCTTTTGATCAACCTTCCCCAGCTTATCTCCCCCCATTTAATTTTTAAAACAATATTTCCCCATTCTTGGTCAAAATAAACTTACAAATAAATGGGAAAGAAAGAGAAAAATCATATTTCCTTCTGCCAGAGATGAAGCTTCTGCATTTTGTTTTTGCCTCTGGTGGTAAATGTGGATGAGGAAGAAGGGGCTTTTTAGGCTAATGGAGCAGTGTGAAGTTACTCACATGGCGTGTACTCAATCTGAAAGCATCAGAACTGCTCATAGCTCTTCACAAAACTCCAGAACAGTCTTGCTGTTTCCATTATATTGGAATGTCCCTTAAATTTTTTGTCTCCATTTCTAATTGAGAATGCTCTGTGAAACCAAAGGAAAAGAAAAAGGTCACTTTGGTGGACTTTTAGGAACCCTAAATGACATTATAGCAGAAGGTGACCAACAGATCAGTGTCATCCTAGGATCAGGAGAAGACTTCAGAAATGGTTAAAGGGAAGTGTGTAAAAGACAATTACTTTAAAATGTTTCTTTAATATCTAAAATCTCTAATGTAGTAGACTTACTCTCATTGGAGTCTAATATTAAATCAATATATAGGATATCAATTGTCACATATTGTATATTGGCTAGTTTTATGTCAACTTGGCATAAGCTAGAGTCATATAAGAGAAGGAATCTTCAATTGAAAAAAATGCCTCCATAAGATCTGGCTGAAGGACATTTTCTTAAACAGTTATTTATGGGAGAGCCTATTATGGGTGGCGCCATCCCTGGGATGGTAGTCCAGGGTGCTACTAGAAAGCAGGCTGAGCAAGCCATGAGAAGCTATCCAGTAAACAACACCCATCCATGGCCTCTACATCAGCCCCTGCTTCCAGGTTCCTGCCCTGTTTGAGTTCTTGTTCTGACTTCCTTCAATGACGAACAGTGATTTGGAATCTTAAGTCAAATAAACCCTTTCCTCCCCAAGTTGCTTTGGTCATGGTGTTTCATCACAGTAATGATAACCTTAACTGAGACATATGGTATGCCAGTTCTCAAGATTTAATGTTTAGAAATATGAGTACTTAAAAACAAATAATTCATGTGAGCTTGATTTATTTTCACTGCAGTCAACGAATAGTAGCTTCCGAAGAGCCTCTTTGTGTACTATGTTGGGCTTATTGAGCGTATTGAATTTTTCTGCAATAAAAGTATCTTGTAACAGGAAATCTGAATTATGTGGCAGAAATGAACCCTGGAAGCTACCGTCTGTTAAAGATGTTTCAGTTTAACACTATCATCAAAGATGCAAAGTGAGTTTTGAACTAAGCAAAATATGATTACTCAGTCCATTATCTCTGGAATCTCAGAGCCTCAAAACCTCAGCTGTCATTAGATACAACCTCCAGGCCGATGCAGAGGCCTAGTCTCCCCACCATACCAGAACATTTGTTTCCAAAGCCAGGATGCTCTCTACTACCTATGACAGATACCGACAATGTAAATAATTATAAATTGTAAGTTGCCTCTAGCTCCCTGACATCCCTCCTGTTTATTGAGACCTAATTTGTTTTCCCAGAGATCTAAACCAAGAACCAAGTTCTGCCCTCAATAGTACCAAAGACATTATGTTCTTTCTATGCATTTGTCCTTTGGCTAAATAAATTAGAATCATGTCTATTATTTTGTTTTCACAAATTCACATTAAATTTCTCCTGCTTCTGCAAAAGTCCCTCAAGTTACTTGATTTTCAGTATCTTTTCATCCTGTCTACCCTTCTCTAACTACTATAGGATCCAAAAGATTTTCAAATTCTGTATATCTGCAAGAAAACACAGTGGTTCCAGGATAGTTAGCTGACCCTGAGTTTCCACCTAGAAATGAATGATATTCTTCTACTGCTATGATATTGTGTTGTTCATCACCATGGTATTCTTTAATGTGAAATAACCTTCCAATAAGAAATTTTTTCAAGTCTATGATGAACAAATTTAGACCAGCAGGGTATCTACTTTATCAGTAGAAATTTCACATGAGGACCAGTGAAATTTATATAAAATTAAGCATGGAATTACCTAGTTAAAAGTAAAGCTGCAGATACAGACAGGAGAAGCTGGGGGTCTGCCTATTTAGATGCCCATATTACAATCTCCACTTTCATGGGGTGAAAAGCAGTGAAGAGAAAAGAGTTGATGTTATGTCTTGAATGTGTTCCCCCAGGTTCATGCTGGCATTTGTCAACTTATTTCATGGTTGTTGTTGGTAGTATCATACAACCCAGAATAGCCTCAAATGTTCTATGCAGCCTAGGCTGACCCCTAACTACTGAGTCTCCCATTTCAAGTCCCAAATACCAGGATTACAGTTATGTACCAACATGTTGGGCTAGAACTTAAAAACTGATACAACAATTTTTTTTCTTTTTTTTAATTATTTTTTATTCATTTTACATACCAATCAAAGATCCCCCTCTTCTCTCCTCTTGCCTCTTCAGCCTCTCCCTCCCAAACCACTCCCCATTCCCTCCTAAAAGAAGGTAAGGCCTCCCATGGGGAGGTACATTTAGTAGAGGCAGGCCCAAGCCCCCCTCCCTTGCCTCAAGGCTATGTGAGGTGTCCCATCATAAGTAGTACGCTCCAAAAAGCCTGCTCATGCACCAGGGATGGATTCTGATCCTACTGCCAGGGGCCCTTTAAACAGATCAAGCTACACAACTGTCCCACATGCAGAGGATCTAGTCCAGTCCCATGCAGGCTCCACAGCTGTTGACCTAAGTTTTATGAGTTCCCACTAGTTTAGTTTGGTTTGGTCGTCTCTGCAGGTTTCTCCATCATGATCTTGATGCCCTTGCTCATAGCATCCCTCTTTTATCTCTTCAACTGGACTCCTGGAGCTCAGCCTGGTATTTCGCTGTGGATCTCGGCATCTGCTTCCATCAGTTACTGGAGAAAGGTTCTATGATGACAGCTAGGGTATTCACTGATCTGATTACTGGGGTAAGCTAGTTCAGGCATCCTCTCCACTATTGCTAGTAGTCTAAGCTAGGGTCATCCTGGGGGATTCCTGGGACTTCCCTAGCATCCAGTTTCTCCCTATCCCCATGATATCTCCGTCTATCATGGTATCTCTTTCATTGCTCTCCCACTCTATTCCTGTTCCAGCTTGACCATCCTGTTCCCTTATGTTCTCACCCCCATCCCCTACCCTCCATTGCCCACCCCTCATTCCTAGTTTACCCATGGTGATCTCCTCTATTTCCCCTTCCCAGGGTGACCCATGCATCACTCTTAGGGTTCTCCTGGTTAGCTAGCTTCTCTGGAGCTGTGGCTTGTAGTCTGGTTATCCTTTGCTTTACATCTACTGATACTACAATTGTTAGAGGTTTGACAATGAAGAGATGACTGAGGAACTGAGAGAACTGACATCATTATCATAACAAGTGGGTTTTTTATGACCCTGGTACCATCCCATCTCTCCACCTATGCCATGGTACATTCCACCATGTAGCGATGCCGCTGAAGACCCCCACTGGATGCCAGCACCATGTTTTCAGTTTCCCATCCTTTATGACTGCAAGGCAGATAAATACCTTTCTATGTATTACAAGTTTAGTCTGTGGTGCTGTATTATAGATACATAAAGTGAAATAAGTAGATACAATGTCAGAAGTCCACAGGGAAGAAGAAAAAAGAAGAGGAACAAACAGCATAGTTCTGGAGGAGCAACACAAACCCAGAAGAACTTAAGATCCCACCACATGCACTTAACAGCCGAAGCTTGCTCCACAGTCCAGAGGTTCCGTTAGTGAAGAACAGACCTCCCACAATCACTTCTAACAGAGAAGCACCCATCTCAACACCATCTGCTCTTATACAACACATGGAACACTGACATTTTTGTTTATACTTTAAGCACTTCCACACTTCAAGGGATTTTTCACTTTGAAACTGTTAATATACTCCCCACCCCACGCCCAAAAATAGACTCAAGGTTTTAAAAGATGACAATTACAGGAATTGTAAGTGAAAAATCACATGAGGTCATAATTCCAATTATTGTTTTGCAAATGGAGAACCTGTGACTCAAAGCAGATGTGACTTTCCCGGGATCACATTAGAAGAGAGGTATGCTCATAAACCAGAACAGTTAGAAGAGAGGTCTGCCCATAGACCAGAACAGTTAGAAGAGAGGTGTGCCCATAGACCAGAACAGTTAGAAGAGAGGTGTGCCCATAGACCAGAACAATTGACAGCAGAGTAGCCATGTTCTCATGGTGAGGACAGGGTTGTGTTTGTGAAGAATTGTCACTGACACAGCCTGAGTTGTCATCACCTCCATCTCCCCTGGTACTTTTGTAGCCCTGGCTCTGTCATATCCCCATTTTCTGATAAGGAGGTTGTTTTCCATTAGAGAATATATAAACAGTGCGAACCAATAAATATCCTTTTATCTCAATATTTTTTCCCAGAAGATGGAATACCACACACCAAGAAACTTCTTTTCTCCAAAGTAATAAATATTTATTATAAGACACAAACAGTACACTAAATAAAGTATTGGGGTGCTTTTACTTTCTGTCAGTGTAATATTTTCTTCAAGTTCATGGGGACATTGACCCAGAGTGGACACACAGAGAACAAAGTTGAGTGACCTTGAGCACCAGTTTGGACACTGTGCTGGGTAGTTTTATGTCAACTTGACACAAGCTAAAGTCATCTGAGAGAAGGAAACCTAAACTGGGGATAAAAAAAAAATAATAAAGCATCCATAAAATCTGGCTGTTGGCAGGCCTGTAGGGCATTTTCTTGATTAGTGATTGATGGGGTACGGTTCAGCCCACTATGGGTGGTGCCATCCTCCGTCTAGTGGTCCTGGGTTCTATCAGAAAGCAGCCTGAGCAAGCCATGGGAAGCAAGCCAGTAAGCAGGACTTCCCCATGGCCTCTGCTTCAGCTCTTGTCTCCAGGTTCCTGCCGGGCATGAGTTCCTACCCTCACCGCTTTTGGTGATTTAACTATTTGTTATATGGAACTGTCAGCAAAAGAAACCCTTTCCTCCCCAACTTGCTTTTTGTCATGGTGTTTCATTGCAGCAATAGTAAACCTAAGACAGACATTAAGCCAATAGTCCACAAGGCATGAGACCACTAAAGCCCCATCCTTGGTATTTATGGAGTCAGTTCTCTCCTTCACTTTTATGTGAATTTCAGGGATCAAACTGAGGTTCCCAGGCTTGTTTGGCAAGCACTGTTACCCAGTGATGCCTCTCTCAAACCAAAAATGAATCTTGTCTCATTCACCATTTAATCCAGTTGAAAAGGTTAGATGTTCTTTTATTTAATTATTTAATTGGGGGTTCGTTATTTAAGGAGACAGGCTGTGTAACAGCCCTAGCTGTCCTAGAACTCGCTTTGTAGACCAGGCTAGCCTCAAACTTACAGAGATCAAACTCACAGAGATCTGCCTGACTCTTCCTCCCAAGTGCTGGGACTAAAGGTGTGTACCACCAAGCCTGCTGGGCTAAAATCCTTATTGCACACTACTGCATATTAAAGTACTTTATTGTGATTGCACAGGCTTGGTGGGAAGGCTGAATAGTAATAATATCTTAATATAAAACTACTAATTCCAAAATTTTTCAGTTACCTGTGAAGAGTATGGTTGGCTGGCTCTTGGGTCTTTGCTTTGTTTACTGTTACTATTCATAGAACAAGCATTGTTCTAAGATGCTAAGATTCTATGGGGGAAACAGATGATGCGAAACAATTACAAAATAAATGAAGATTGGGGGGTCTAGATACTACTAACCCTGGCTCTAATCATGTCCACTGATTTGGTGGACAAATAAAGGGTAAAGGATTTCCCTGTGGCTGTCCAACTGCCTGAATAAAGAGAGCATCTCTGGTGTGGCTGCTCTTCTATGCTCTGGACCTCCTTTTCCCCCTAAGGAACAAGTACAAAAACCTTTATCCACAAAAAACCTTCATTGTTTGTGAGGACCATGTCTGCCAAGCATATGAACTTTTCAGAGACCAACCCTTGTGCCTTCTCTTGCCCTAATGGCACAAATCAGTGGCGAACCCATAGAAAAACATGCAATCTAGGATGCAGAAATGGGCAACATGGGTGGAATGGGAGTGCCCCAACAGCACAAGTATAGGATTTACTGGTCCTCTTAGATGTACAATTGCAATAGGTTGATTTAGATGACATTCTGCCAAAGGCAAGGAACATATTAGGTGGCCTATGATGAAATTTCTAGCCTTATAAATCTGATTGTTGGTTCTATGCCCCTAGGAGGTGTGAAATTAAAAGGGAGTAGTTAGATCAGCAAAATTGACTTTTTTTTTAAAGTATAGTTGTAAGACTGCAGCATTGTTTTTTAAATGTTCATACTATTTCCATCATGATGGATAACTGTGATTTAAGAAGTGAGAAGAAATAAGAGACAAATATTTAGCCCATGTTTTCTGCTAAAGATCAATATAAGATATAAGTGATGCTGGCCCTTTATTGAATTAATAATAATCTCACATGCAGAACTGCCTGCCATTGTTTATCCACTAGGATATAGTAAGCACTCTTCCATGCATATGACGAAATGGTAGGAACAGGAGTTCAAGCTTGCAGTGGTGGCACACTTCTGACACCCAGCTCTCTGAAGGCAGATGTAAGTGGATCTCTACAAGTTGAGGCTTGCCTGGTTTATATAGTGAGTTTCAAATAAGCTAGGGATACACAGTGAGATCCTACCTTAAAAAAATAATTAAACAAAGGAGGAAGAAAAAAGAATACTGAAAAGACATTAGTCAAAGACAAAATGACTGCATGTGTCACACACTGAGCTTGTGCCAGATGATGGGTCATCCCTAAAGTGTCATGGACAGAACCTCTGATCAGAATCACTGCAGGACTTGTAGAAAGCTGACACGTGGACATTATGAAGTATCCCATGGCTTAACATCTCTGAGAGGAGGACCTGTCTGAGGATTCCACAGTGATCCTTCAATGCATCAACTTTGATGCTGAGCTGTCATAGTAATGATCTCATAATTCTGAGAGGAGGACCCATCCGAGGATTCCACAGTGATCCACAAGTACACCAACTCTGATGTTGAGCTGTTGTAGTAATGATTTCATAATGTCTGAGTACAGACAGAGGTGAGAGTGATTCAGTTCCACAGAGTAAAAATTCATTCAAAGTCCCATTCAGTGTTTCCTGACTTCTACTCAAGTTCACATGCCAATGGCATTCCTTTGGCTCTTATAGCTGAAAGGAAATTGCTGTATGTTCCTGAATTGCCTTTGTTAATAGCCGAGTCACACTTGATAGCTAAACACAGTATAAGATTTGATTAACCTGTTGCGTGGCCAGAGTCAGCAGACATTTGGAAGGGAGCTTTTTACCCCATTTCTTAACAGTGTATTCTAAAGTATAAATTAATGTCAAACTTTCAGAACTGAGTGTTCAGCCTTGATATAGATTGGGGTGTACTGGAAAAAAAATCTCACCAGTTTGCCTGTGCCATGGTCCATCATTCCTAAGTGACAGGGGAGTTCTCTTTTATCTGATTCAGCAAGTATTCTAGTTGTAGCTGAATAACAAACAGCAAAGGGAATGGTAAACTCAGCATTAAATATATAATATTATAGGCACTAATTTCCTCAGCTATTCTCATCTCCTTCCTTCATCATCACAATCTTGAGAACAACTATGATGAACTCTGTTTTACAGTTGGAGATAGGTAGTCTATGAGTACTAAGTGGTAAAGCCAGATCTAATGCCAGGGTCTCAATTCTGCAGCTGAAGAAGCTGCCTTTGTCAGACCATGAAGTATGGTGTTTCTTTTGACGCAAACAGCCATCAGGGCGACCCCATGTTTGCTAACCCAGTTAGCAAAGTACATAATGGGGGAGGTTTTCAAGGCCACCAGCATGAGTTTGAATAAAGAATGTGTGCCTGTAACTAGATGCATTACCTAGAGGAATATCCCTTAATCTATTTGTGGTTCAATTTCCTCGTGTATTGAAGAGGATACTGTCTTCCAGGAGTAATTAAACTTAAAATAAAAAAGAACATTGTAAACACATCTAATACCATAGCTAATGGTTAATAAATTTTAGCTTGTAGTCTTCCTTTTAAAAAATCAATTAGTGCAATAAAAATATTTTTCTAAAAACATTGGGGGCAATTCATGAAGCAAATGGAAAATGAAGAAGAGGAAAGTATTGGGCAGGTAAGGACACCCTGGAAAGCAAAAGAGAGTGAGATTGTTCACAGGTGGAGCAAGAGTGTGGAAGAAAACAAAACAGATGGGCATTCAAACCAAACCTCCATTTGACAAATAGTATGAAGGTTGTTCTGATAAATAATGATCTCATCAGTAGGCTCAGATAAGAACTTCATGTATTCATACCCAATAAAATATCTATCTCCCCATTAGCATAAACATAGCTTCTTCTGATTTGCATTTCACTCTTGCTGAAATGTGCTCAGAGGTGTTTTCATAATATCACACATGGTGCCCCAGCCTACAGCTGACAAAACACCCATGGATTCCAGAGGTCATCTAGTTGACAAGTGCCATGGCACCAAGCCATCAGATGGCAAGGACTCCTCACTCCTCACGCTTCTACTAACCTACAAAGGAGAGAAATTTCCAGCCTCCTGCTACTTGCTCTCCTCCAAGATCCCACTGATTCCACAAGAAGAAGAAAGAGATTTTTGTGTCTCCTTTTGCTCTGGATATCAGCACACCAGGGTTCTTTCACTCTGCCCTTGGCCATCACACTGCTGCCAGCTGCAGATGAGAACACCTCCTGGTGGCCTCATTTTATCCTGGTTGGCCATCATCAGATCTAATACTATCAGGCCTAGAATTCATATGATTGATCAATCAGAGAGCTCAATTCCCATACAATCCATTACCCCAAATTTCCTCCATATCTACTACTCTGACACATTTTCCCAACCATTTTCTGTACCCAAAACCTGTGTCCTCTTTACCATCACCAGTAAACATCCTTGCCATGAATTGTATTATAAGTTGGAATCCTAACACCATGATAATATTTAGAAATACATTTATTTAGATATAATAGATGTTTCAGATATTAACTTGAATGAGGTCATATTGAAGTAGGATGCCCCTCTAATCTAACATGACTAGTGTCCTTAATTTTAAAAGGGCAGATTTAGACACAGGCACATGCACACATAGAGGATGCCATGTGTTGACTAGAAGTATGCTCTCACAAGCCAAAGAATTACCACAAGCTATGAGAGAGGCCTACAACAGGAATATAATACTTCCAGCACTATTAGTTTGAACTTTGATGCCTCAAATGATGAGACAATAAGTTTCTGTTATTGTGAGCCACTGGAGTGTGGAACTCTGTTAAGTGTCCCCAGCAACTATTATAGAACTTTTCCCAAAGACTCCTTCCTCATGGCAATACACTCAACAATCTTCATAAGTAAAGGGTTTTTTCCTCGTACTCCTCTATACTGCAAAACCTGGAGATTAAAGACATGTCTACCTGGATCCCACTGTTTCCTCCAAACTGTTTCTTCTCTCCATACTTCAAAGTTGACTCTATCATCTGCTTCCTCAGTTTACTCCCTTTTCTACCCCCTTCTTGCTACTGTCATCTACAAATCTTCAGCTCTCACCACTTGTTCCAGATTATTGCCTGTAGTTTTCTTTCCACCCCTGCTCTTTCTTGTCAAAACATTTAGTGACATCAACACTCTGGTGTCTCAATTCCCTTCTTCCTTGTGTCCAGCGATTATTTCCCTCTTTCCAGGCCAGCCTCCTAGTCCATCTTATTATTATCACTATCAGTGTTATTACTTCCAATAGCCAAGACTCAAGTTTCTTATTTTGAACACTAAGCTCTAGCTTTGAAGCTCATTTTTCTTCTTTATCTATATCCATGACATTCTCGACTTCCAGTTGTACAGACTTCCAACCCACTGAAAAGTAGCAGACACCCTATTCTTCTTCCTGATGTTTCAGCTCATGTCTTTCCTCCTTTTCTTATCTGGTTCAAATTTCATTGATCTTTAATCAGAAAGGCTCTCTTGAACATGTCCTTCATGCTCTACATATACTCAACATACTTATTTGACATTCAATACCAGTAACACCTAGCAATATATGTATTCTAAATCTCTGTGTCTGAAAAACTGAATTTGCCAAGATAAAATGCATAATTGCATCATTACAGTTATGGCTTCCTTTAAAGTTATGATTGCCAAAATCTTTTTACCAAATGCCTTCACTACAGGCCATCTATTCTCGCTGTTATATGCTCTTATTGCACAGGGAGTCAAACTCTGGGATTCTTCTCATTTTTTAATCATTTTTCTATGATTTATTTATGATTATTATACTGAGATAATTGGTCTACTTAGTTCTACAGCATGTCAGTCTCTTAACTTCCCTAATTTCAGTTGATATTGGCTTCCCCCTACCTCAGATACATACTTATTGGTTATGTCTGGAATAATATTTCTAACATCAGTAACCTCACTTTTAAGTGTCCCTTCTGTAACCCCCATCCTCTCTCTTCCCAGTTCACTCTCCTTCGTCCATATTTCAAAATTCTCTGAAACTTGTAGGACGTTCATTCCCAGATCGTACCTTCCACTTTTCTACAACTCCATCTTTTCTTCCTATTAAAGTTAGACCCCAAATTTCATCACCTAAATTGCTCCTCCCATACATCCTCAGTTACCTGCTCCCTTTGTAGCTGATAAGCAAAGACCCACCTTCTTCAATCCCACTCTAATGCCAACTACATGTCACTGAGCAGCTGAGTGTAACCGGAGGAAAATCCAGAACATTTCTGACCTTAACCCTCAAAAGAGCGAATACTACCTAGCAACAGTGTCCATTCCTCTGATATTCCCTCTCTTCAGACACCTTTTCCTTGTTTTCAAACACATTTTTATCTTTAGTTGACACATAATAAAATTGTATACTCTTATTAAGTATACTATATTTCAATATGTTTACAATGTGTAAAATGATCCAATCAAGGTAATTGTCATACCCATCCTATTAAATAGCCATCATTCTTTGTATTAGAAACATTTAAAAACCTTTTCTAGCAGCAATTACAATATATATAATGAATTGCTATCTCTCATAATTGGCCATTGTGCTATAAAACATTTGAAGATATTCCTCCTATACAATTGCACTCCTGTTAACCCTCCACTACTACCCTTCCATTACTCACATTTCCCTTAAACCACTGCTAACCACTGTTTTATTATCCACTTCTGACAGCAAATGTTTTAGCTGTCACATATAAGGATATTCAGACTTTTTTCAAATACTTCTTTTATATCTTTTCCCCAAACCTCCAAACTAGGCTCCATACTTACTCTAAATTAAAAGATTTACCTCTTGTTTTTCCTAATAAAATGGGAGTATTTAGGAGAGAGTTCCTATATCTTCCACATACCAAGCTTACCTCCATATATACCTGTGGTATCCACTCCACATCCCTTCTTGTACAGTGAATGAACTGACTTACTCCTATCAAATGCTAACCCTGTTCTTAACATCTGGATTTATTTTTCCATTGATTTAAATATTTTGCTCATACAGGCAGTTCTTCTTTATATTTCAGTATCATATTTGATCATCACAAAGCTATGCTGCAATCCCTCCCACCCACTTTGAAAATACTCTTCTTGACCTCCATATTTCTCCAGCACCTGGCACAGTTCTCACTAGCAGCACAGCCCCTATAAAGAAATGCTCAGAGGAATTACCTTGGTCTTCTTAAATTCTCAGGTAGGATGGCCATGCACCGTTGATGTATCCCCATCCTACTCTAACACACAGTAATGGTAAGCATAGACAGTCATGTCCTTTTGGAAACAGTCTTCTCGTAGGTCCCAGTCCACCATGATTCATTGTCTGTCCCTGCTGCCTAGACTACTCTTTTCCACTTTGTAGGATGCCTCTTCTGTTCTGAACACCAAGTGGCAGAGTGACCCTATATAGCCCTCTTATCTAAAATAGCACCCATTCCACAGAGTTCTCATCTAGTCCCATAGCTTACTTCCCCCCTTATGGTAATGATATCCTGGTCACCAGCCCTGACCTAGCACTTAAACTCAAGATGTTCTTATTCTGTCAGCCATGGAGCATTTGTTAGTATCCCCTAAAATGTCTCCTCCATCCCTCCCTAGTGAAAATAACTACTAATAACTACTCCCACTGAAACCCATTATCAAGTCAATTACCTAAGGGTAGTCTTGATTATTTTTACCTTTTCTGGACTCCCCACAATCAATCTATTGGCAAGGCTGCATTGTAGAATGATCTCAACACACAACCATGGAGTAAACGGGTAGATGAAAATAAAATAAACAAGTATACACAACTGCTTTGTGCCAGGAAAGGAATTACAAGAAACTGTTCCTTAGAGTTCAAAGACACAAGCACAGTGTTTGTTCTAAGCATGTCTTTGGAATCTCTTGGAAGGAAATGAAACCTGTGATAAAGTCAGCTGCTCAGATTCAGAGCAAGAGTCCTCACTTCTCAGATTTGGTGACTTCCCCTTAAGTTACTGGCATGGCTGGCTTTGTACTGCTATTTTGAGATATCTGATTTCTCTTCTGTTAATCAGTTCATGGAAGTCCATATTGGCATGTTGCACTTTTAAATCATTGCTCTCCAAAGTTAACAAACTGCTAAACTTCTGTAATATATTGGTTGCCAGATGCTGACTTGTAACTGACTACTGAAGTGTAAATCTGAAGGCAGGGAGAAAGCTAACTTAACTAGCCTTCTATACAAAAGAAAACATCAACTGGACTGTATGGAAACTGAAAGCATGTGGAACACAACAAACTGTTGCTGGTAACAATCTCTAAGAAAAGAATAAATAAGAAATATGTTTTTTTTTCAATTTATTATTTTGATCCAATTTTTATATTTGTTTGCCAAACCCAATTCAATTTAAAATGTAAACAATTAATGTTTTTAGGAATAGGAAACATTAATTCGCTTTCTTTCTGGTATACAAAGAGCATTAGTCCCTGTAAAAATGCCTTGGATCATTACTTTTTCAATAAAAACACTAAAAACTTGAGCCAGGGTTGACTCACATACTCATTAGCATCTTGAGTTTATTGATTGCTGTTCACATTCTTTCTAAGCTCTTTTGGATACAGAGAGAACTTACCAGATGTTAAGTGTTCAAATCATTCACTCTAATAAAATTTCGCCTAAGGCCCAACTCCACACACTGAGTCAATCCTGAGACAGTTAATCCTGACAAGGCCACCCTCAAAGATACCCAGTGGTCATGAGGGCAATCTAGAAGGCAGAAACACAGCCTTCCCTCCCATGAAATGTCCTCGTCTCAAACCCTCTCCTCTAAGAAATAAAACTCATCATTTCTGTTTCCATGTGCAGTATGATAAAGTTAGTACAAATTTGAAGATAAATGATGCTGAAAGAAGCCAGTGGCTTCTATAGGAGCAGAAACTGTCAACACAAGTTGAAGACTGCAGAGGAGACAAGACTCCTGTGTCCATGAAAGTCATGACTAAAGATGTCATGGGATCCAGGAGGAGAAAATTTCAGATGACTGTTGGACACTGTGGAAAGCTACTAAGCAACACTTGTGGTGGGTCTACTCCACAGGGAACAGAATGGTTAAAAAATAACTTGAGTTTGGGGAATGAAATATTATTATTATTACTATTATTATTATTATTATTATCATTATTATTATTAATTTTTAAACAAGGAAGTTTGTACCACTGTTTCCTGTGGAAGTCATAGAAATTGTCATACAAACTTCCTGTGCTCAATTCCCAAACAAGTTACTGAAGTTCAAGAAAACAGTTGATAACAATGTCTGTCCCACAGGACTCACATAAAGGCCATCCATAATAATAACTAACAGTAGTATTTACTGCATGTGTAGGCACTGTTAACTATATTCAGAGTATCTGGGCTTAGTCCCCAGAAGAGTTATGAAAGAGATAATATTGTTATTCATATGTGGAAGAGGAAACTGAGTGTCAGAAATATAACCCCAAGAGCAGAGGCATCAGCCTCACATGAGAGCTTGTTAGAAATACGGGTTCTCAAGTCCCATCTCCTATTACTGAAGTGGAATCTGCTTTCAGTAATATTGACTGATTTCTATCAATATTAAAGACTCTGAAGCAACTGAGACCAACTGGTTGGAAGTAATAGAAGGATGTGTTGAAGCTTCTAGTCTCACTTTCTAGCCATTGTGTTTTCTTGCCACTTTGCATTAAGGAATTTATGTAAAGTGCCTAATGTATAATATGTATCATTATATTTTGGTGATGCTTTATTAGTAGCTCTACATTCAAAATGAACTTTCAAAAACCTGACTTTACTGTCACCAAACACAGCAGATAGGAATCTGAATCTGGGACTTACAGAATAATAAGACTAAAATGGGACAGAGGGACTTAAGAAATCAAGTCTCATTTCTAAGGAAATGATAGTGAGAGAGATATTGAGGAATTTGATGAAGGTGAATCAGTAAATTGTAAGTGTAATAAGCACTGGAGCTTGCACATTGTAGGTAGATCAGTTTGTGGTCATGCAATTTCTGGGTTCTTTATTCTATGCTACTGTGCAAAACAAAAAAAGACTGTTGGATAAGTATGCAATTAGCAGATGCCCATGGTTCCATATTACTGTTTAAAGTGCTAATGCCTTTGAATGTAAAATATTCTAAAAATGAGCTTCTTCATAAGCCAATTGCTTACTGCTCAATAGCAGACGTGTTTCATAGGCATTTCCTGACATTTGACCAGAGCATTGATGCAAAATTGATGTTGTGCAACACTGTAAACTTTGAGCAATAGTGTAACACACACCCCCACCAAGAATCTTTCTATGCAACATTAATCCTTACCATTCTATCCATCTTCATAGATAACTTTTTAAAGGATGCCAATGCTTTTATCCTTTATAAATGACATCATATTCCTCTCATAAATATTTGTCTTCAAATTAGTTAAACCAAGCTTTAATTCCAGTCTGTGATCTGCACACTGTTAGTCCTTTTACTTCTGTAAAAGTTGACATCTACTCTTGACTGTCCATTTCCCCTTCTATATCTACATTCTTTCAAGATGCTCAGTCATGCAAAGTACACACAGAGCAATCCTTCAGCACTGTGCTGCATTCAAATTGTTCAAGTATATTTTCGCCAAAACCATTTTCATTAACAAATATTGTTGAAGATGAACAATATACTCTTCTTTTTTTAAATTAATTTTTGAAGGTAGCATACAAAATAATGGGCATTTACACACATTGTGGCATTTACACACACACACACACACACACACACACAGAGTGATGGTGCAGAGAGAGAGAACAAATGCTTGTGAGGTTGTGGAGAAAGAGGAACCCTCATTCACTATTGGTGGAAATATAATTGGTGCAACCACTATAGAAATCAATTTGTAGAATACTCAAAAAAACGAAAACAAAAACAAATCTACAATATGATTCTAGTATACCACTTCTTGGCATATTCCCAAAGGGGTCAGTACCGTACTCTAGAGATACTTGCTCATCCATGTTTACCACTACCTTATTTCCAATAGCCAGGAAAGAGAACAAACTAGATGGCCTTCAACAAATGAATTAACAATGAAAATGGTTACATCTGTACAATAGGACACTATTCAGCTACAAAGAAAAAATGAAATTTGCAGACAGATATAGACACCTAGAAAACATCATATCCAGTTAGATAACCCAGACACATAGAGACAAATACAACATGTTCTCTTTTATCTGTGATTCTTAGCTCCAAATCTTCTGCTATAAAGCTACCAGTCCTAATTAAAAAATGTCTTTTTACAGCAAATGGAGACCATCACAAGAAAAAAACACAACTGGATGCATTGCAAAGGTCAATGGATCATGGAGATCCCAGCCCAACCAATATATCTATGTCACAGCTCCTGCAGCTATGGCTCAGTAAACATCACAGAAAGAAGGACAGAAAGATTGTAAGACCCTGGATACCAGGAAGTCTGCTGTGAAACAGTCTCTCCTAGAAATAGTTTCATAAACAATGTCTGAGCAATGGCAATATCAATAGAAATGCTAACATGGAAGCAGGGAAACTCTTGGGACCCTTAAAAAAAGAACTGTAGATAACTAATGACTGCTGGTAGAAGGAGAATTAGCCTGTCTAGGGGATGAGACCTGCATTATTAGTTACCCATTGTGAAGGAGTCAATCCTGAAATCACATATACACAAAAAACAGATTTGGCAGGTTGTATTTATAGGTTTGTACATAAGCATGCATGTATGTGTGTGCATGTAATAACAAGCAAAGAAAAAAGCTATCAATTTGAGAGTGGAGGATCAATTTGAGGGAGGGGCTGGAGTAAGAAAAAGGAAGTGGGAAGTGTTCTTAATTTAAGGTGTATTATAAATGAATAAAAATTTAAAAATCAGAGTTATTTCCATTGGAAAAAATGTGCCTAAAGGCATAACTGTTTCATTATTGTAAAAGTCAGACCAAAACTAAGGTAAAAATAAACTATAAATTTTAAAAAGACCAGCATTGTTTTCATGTATTATGTTCCTTTCTTTCCAAATGAGGTAATCTATTTAAAAATTGTAATAATCCAATTATCTGAAAATCCACAGGTCTAAGTATGTTAAAAAGTTTTGGATGTTGGCCACGTAGGAGATTAAACTCTGATCCTCACTCATACTAGGTAAGCCTTTACCACTGAGCTATATCCCCAACTCTTAAAGCGAATTGTAAAGGATTAATCTTTAAGCTATTGATCTGATTTTACTTCTTGGATTCACATTCTAAAATTATATATTCAGCTTCAAGAGACTAAGTTTTTCTCCACAGGAAATTGGATATATGCTCTATTATTTCCTATTCATATAATGAAGCTGTATGGCAAGACTTTAGTTCTTATCCTCTTGTACATTGTCTGTTTTTATGTTCAAAGGGGAAATGGGATTCTTTGTTAAAGGCTTTTTGAGTCTTCTGAGAAAAACTCATCATAAATAGAACCTCACATTCAGTAATTACATATATTCATTTGCTTGTTCACTTAGCAGAACACAGTCTAAGTCATAGAATAAAAAGATATGCAGAAAGGATACACAGAAGAACTTTTGTCTAACCTGTCTTATTTTCTAGTGGCAAAAACAGACATTGCACAAAAGTCCAAGTGAGGTATGGTCCCATAATAAACTGCTGGGAGAACATAAATAAAGCAGATGTTCAATGCCCTTTGAAATATGCATTCAGAAGTGTTTACATACAATCATGTTCTATTGCTAAGAACAGTTTTTTTAAGTGACTAAGTTAAAACAGAAACTCCTTAACAAGTCATAAGACATAAACAGCTATTTGCCATGGCATCGCTCTAACATGAAACTCCTTGAATTCCCATGGCGTTACCCACATTCAGTTAAGCCTACTCAAAGCTAGGCAACTGAGTACAGCCTGGATCAGAAGTCTCAGCTCTCTGTCAAGACAAATGAAGCCAAGCCACACTGAAAAACTGTTTTCAGACTCTGTGGAGGCTTCATGAACAACAGCAACAGTATGAACTGAGACCCAGTAACCAGTAAACCAACACTAAGAGATCCAGAATGCAGTTACTCTTATTTAAACATGGACTTTGGCCAGAGGACAAATCTAGGGAATGGTAGTCACTTCAATGAGAATTGCAGATACAGACTTCAAGCAAAAATTACAGAATAATATTACTGTACATCATTTTTTAAAATAACTAATTGGCCATCAACCATTTCAGCTTCAAATACAGGGTCAATCATATGCACCAGTATCCTGTATTCTGATTTATACTGGGAGATATAGAGCAATCCAAAAGAACTAGAGTCATGATCTAGTTGACAAATTATATGCAGTCATGCTATCCAAAGTTATTCTTGTAAAACTCAAAATACAATCATAAGTAATCATTAGACCATTCTTTTTCCTGACAGTAATTGTCTCAAGATACTTTAAACTCTATGAGCTCACAGACAATCACTGCCTTATCCACCACTTTACTTCCAAAGCCAAGTGCCTAGTCATGAACGTGTCTTAGATAGACAAGTAAAGGAATAAACAACAGAAATGTTACATTGTTTTTACAAATTGAGTATAGCCTGAGTTGAGCTTAGTATAAATACACACAAATGGAGAGACACTGAAGGGCTTGAGTGACAGGAAAAGAATAATTAATATCTTTAATAAAATCTATAAGAATAAATACCAAACCAATTATACCCCAATGTACAAGCTTAAACTACATGCTTGATTTATCAACTAAGCTGCAACTCCTGAACCCACCCACCTCCGATTCAGAGCTGTTATTCCCTGATTGTCTTCTCAGTGCTCCTGTGACTCCCATCATGCCCCCTACCAGTTCCTGACAACGAGAGTTCTGTACAGTGTGGTAGAGCAGTCTGAACTATAACCCTTCACTAGGGGCTTTGAAGACAGCGGGAGTACAAGCCACATGGGAGCCTATCCTGTTACAGTACCTGGCCCCACATGGGAAGGTTGAAGTCTACTGGTGTGGAACTATCTTTCCTGGTATCTCTACAGTCTATAAGAAAGCATTCATTCTACCAAGCCCTAGCACCACAGTTAGGCTGTAAGTTGCCCAGTGTCTGCCTGTCTTCACCTAAAGTCATGATAAGCTCAATGACCTGAAGGAACAATGGGAATCCTCTGGCCACATGTACTCAGGTTTGGTTTTCTAGTTTTCAGGTATCCCTTTTTCAGATAGTGTGATTGGAGTCCAATCAATTTTTCTCATATTTGTTTCATTTGCCTTTTCTCTTCTAGAAACACTTTGTATTCCACTTTCAGACATAAATGTCATTTTTACATTGAAAAAAATTCATTCTATCACATTATTACTTTAATTTAATCATCATTATTGTTTGTGTGTCCATAATACATGTGTGTATACGTGCACATAGGTATGCCACAGCACATGTATGAAGACCAGAGTACAGCTCTGTGGAGTTGGTTTTCTCTTTCCACATAGATTACAGCTACCAAACTCCCGCCATCAATCTTTCATGGCTTTTAACCACCAAGCCATCCTGCCAGCCCTTGTTTGTTTTTGTTTGCTTGTTTGTTTGTTTATTTCTAGTAAGAAATAAAATGCACATTCCTACTTACAAATATTTTATGTTATTCTTTGTGTTTTGCTCTTTTTAGTCATCAGGGCCTTAAGGATAGTCATCACAGTTGGCAGATAATTAGGGGTTTTCAAATTAGTGTGCAATTTGGTTACACCTAAATATTCAAAGGGTAAACAAGTAGAGGCCAAATCCAAAGTAATGAAATGTCCACAGCCTTGGTTTCACTCAAAGAATGCAGCAACCAGGAAGCATCTCACTGTCCCTCTGCTCTCACCGCTGAGCACAGAAAAGCCATGGATGTGTTTTAATTGAGTGCCCAGTCTTCAACTGTCACTGGTCACCAAATGCTGTTTGCTAATTAATTCTTATCACAAATTTGGTAATTTTAGAATAATGAGACTATGGCAGAAATCAGTGTATTTCTGTAACATTTATTCTTTTTACTATTGAATTTCAAACACTATTTCATTACAACAATCAATACTATTCAAGTACAAATATAGAGCCACAGTACCTCATTATAAGCCCTTGTCATATAAAGTTTACTTTTATGTTCATAAATGTAATTATACAACTATAAGATACTATGTTAGATTACAATATGTAAGAAGAAATAGCATGGAAATTAATTCATTAAAAAAAGGAATGATAACATTTTTGATGATTAAAATGTACTCCCACACTCACCACCCACCCACACACACACACATTTTGCCTTTTCTGCCTTTGACTGAAAAAATTAATCCTTCATATCTGCTAAGCCAGCAGTGACTTTCTCTGAAGGAGATGCAACTCAGGGATCACCAATACTTGTCTCTAGACCTATAACAAGACTTAGAGCTAAGCAGGCTCCTAGAGAGGAGATAGAATGAGTAGTCTATGGGGAGATGCACTGCAACACTAAAGAGCTTAATGAGTTTGCTAATTCTCTCAAGAAGTGTGGGGAACATATGTGAGAATGGATTTTAAGAATGAGATAATGGTGGGAGGAACATAAAACTGGCTCAAGATGAGTTTAGAATCAAGTGCAAAGTCTAGGCTTAGTATGAAAACTTGCGCAGTTTAAAAAAAAAAAGATGTCAAACGTTTTAATGATTAACTGAAGAATTTGTGAAAAGATGGCCCACTGAAAAAGAGTTTGAAATGCTTGATATCAGTTGGCTTAGTGTTGATGAAGGACTTTTCAGGTTCAGGGAAATTTCAATGTTAGAGTGGTACACTGTGTAAAACCTAATCCCCCACAATGGGAAGGCCCAGAAGACATGCCCTTCACTAATTCTGTAACACACAAAATGGTGAGAGGGCGCCAGCACAGTCAACAGGCTTTGTTGTTGTTGCCCTTTACCTTGTGCCAGACCCTAACGTGGGAGACACTGCTGCTCAGTTGAATGAATTAAATGCAATGGGTTTAATTGGGCCCTGAAGTAGTAAGAGCCACTTTGGCACTAAGGAGCCAAAGGCAAGGTGACCATAGTTATCATAATAGACAGCATAGGCAAAGCAATGTCCATATTGGCCTGATCCATAATGGGCAGCACAGACAAAGTGAATTTTATAGTAGCATGACTCATTTGAACCTTTGGTACTAGCTAATCAGTCATGGTGTTTCCACTCATACAATAGATACATTTTTGTTTGATCTGTATAAGCAGAAAAAAAATTCCCAAGTGAAAGAAAAGCTCCATCAGATCATGGCAAAAATGACTTGGCCCTGGGAACCAATTTCCAGACTTCAGCCAATTTGCACACCCAGAAGACCGTGGATGAAGGGAAGGCCAGGTCCCCCTGAGAATTTTTCACTAATGTTGTGACCACAATACCTGACAGAAACAACTGAAAAAGAAAGACTAATCTGTCTCATAGTTCTAGAGGTTTCAGTCCATGCTGCCAGGAAAGGCATAGAGTCATGTCAAGAAGAGTGAGCGGAAAGGGCTATTCATGACATGACAGACCAAGAATGAGAAAGAAAAATTGGAACCCAGGACAGGAATAACTTTTAAATTCCTACCTCTGGTGGCTTATTTCCATCAGCAAGGCTCCACCTCTTAAGACAGTACCACCAGCCTAGGGCTAAGTATTCAAAACATGAGCCTACAAGAGACATTCCAGATAATAAACCAGAACACTAGGTGAGACCCTCTACAAAACCATCAAGCTTTTGTATAGATCCATAGTTAATTACATTAAATTTTAAAAGTGAGTTATATTTTTTATTTTTAAAGAATCAAGTTTAGCAATGAAATCAGAGTTGATAGCTCCATCTGAGAGACCCCAAACAAGTGGGGAATTTGTAAAAGTCATTCAGAGTCTTTTAGAAAAGCATCACTTAGAGAACTCATGGATGTGGACAAGTTCTCTGACAGCCAGAGACTTTACAGGTCAACAGCAAGGCTCTTACAAACTCAGAAAGCATATTTCCCATAACATCTACTTCTGAGCTGATCAAACTCCATCTACCTGTGTGTGCTAAATTGTTCCCTTAACAAGTATGATTTTGCTCAGCCAAATGTCCTAAAATACATTTTTGCTTCCCTTCAAATCTCTAGAATAATACTGATATGGAAAAAAAAAATTGAAATTAGGTCTTAAAATGAAGGTGGTGTTATCTAACACATTACTAAGTCAGTGGTGTCTTCTTTATGTTCATGATAATTTAATGGCATTTCCAAACATCATCTACACTTTCCCTCATGTTATAAGTGACTTCCCATCTTGAGACACCTTAACTGCAGACAGCCTGATGTATTCCATCACATATGGCCATCTTCTGTCTTTATAAAGAGCATAGAATTTGACTGTCTGTTTCAAAATAGCCTCTTGTGTCTCCCTCCTTCTAAACTCATGGAAACCTAAGCCTGAAGATGATATGAATATCCCAGCTACTTTCTCATTACCAGTAGGATAATAGGAACACAAAAATCACCCACTAAGCCATCTTTGGGTCTTTAGCTATTTTTTTAAAGAAACCATTTCCTATTCATTTCCTTGTTACTATGTGATTATGATAATGTCTGTCAAAGGCAAGAGTCTGTTTGATTTCCAGCTTTTCATACAGGAGAATTGTATTTTGCTGAGTAAAATGCAGCAAACTTCAGTCTCTATGATAAAGATGCAATATTGATTTTTAAATGATGCTGGGTTTGGGGCATATATTGCTGAAGAATACTCCATCTCTTAGAGCGATTCACAAATGGAATCAAGATAGCCTTTTATGGATTGAAATGCCGCTGAACAGTACATTATTTATAACACCAAATAAATCACCAGTATGTGAAGAAATTATTGATTATATAACTTTGTCCCCATTAATTTGAACTTGATTATTTCAGTTTTCAACAACATAGCAAAATATCCAGAAACATGATAGCCTAGAAATGTCAACTCGAATTTAAAAGTAAAAAAAAAAAAAAAAAAACAACTTTGTTTCTTATAAACAACTAAAAACAAAAATATCACACATTTTTTCAAAGGATTCATTTTAACGTTGGTGGTTTTAACATTGGCTTTTCCAAGAACTCAGAAAAACCTAATTGGAAAAGTACTCACTTCATGAACTACCACACATGACTTGAAAAGATAAGTTTTAGACTGATTTTAAGCATCTGCTCTTAGTACAACCAAAAATTAGGAAGCTAAAAGCATCTCTACCTCCAAAATGACTTACCTGACTCATATTCTGCTTCTTAGACAGTGTACATGAGTAAGATTGCAGCCAAGGGTCACAGTTATCATCTTCATCAGCATCAATGCCAAGGTGAGCACAGCATGATTGAATCCTGGGATTTTTCAAGGAGTTGGGTCTAACAAACAAGAGTACAAATGTCAAATACGTTTTCAAAAGTAGAATGAGCAGCTGGCACAGGTCCTGCTTCCTGGCTTCTGAAACACTGCTATCAACATCAACAATAACATGAATTTCTAGTGTTGGGCATATTTATATATTAAGAGAACAAAAAATGGCACTAATGGGGAAAAATGTTGGAAATTATTTTTAAAGGAGATCTTGAGAGCCAGAGTTGGAGTTAAAATCATATTAAGTCCTAAAAAAAAAAAAAAGTGCTAGTCACATCAGGTGATGTGATGGCCACTTCTAATTATCCCCTTGACTGTATGCTGAATCAACTAAAATCCAAGTAGCTGGATACATTTGTGAAGTAGTTTCTTGATTGGATCATTTGAGGTCAGAAGACCCACCCTAAACCTGGGCCACAGTTTCTGGTGACACCCTTACGTTAAAGGATATGGAAAAAGGAAGTGTTTGCTTTCGTCTGTTTGCCCTCACTCTTACTGGCAAGTTCATGCAGCCTGCTTCTGAGGCATCCCTGGTGTTAGAACCTGCTTCCTGTTAGAACCTGTTAGAAGCCAATGTCATAGTCTGAGACTGGCTGAGACATCCAGCCTCATGGACTAAACAATGACTGGATTCTTGGCCTTTTTGTTGGGAGACAGCCAGTGTCAAATTTGCTGGACCACAGCCTATAAAACACTCTGATAAATTCCATACACACACACACACACACACACACACACACACACACACACACACACACTCATTCTACCCATTCCTCTAGAGAAATATGACTAATACAGGTAGATTAAAATATTTATTCTCCTAAAAATGCTTCTGTGGTAAGGACATTATTAGGATTGTGGCACAGAATCAAATACTAAATGTAACTGATAGAAATATAACTCTATTATAGATGTCAGTAATTCTCAGACCTTGTGGTAACATGTTCCTATCAAAGGATCTTTGAAAAAATATGTCTGTCTTCATGAAGACAGAATTTGAATAGTTAAGCAAGCTAAACATGAGTACGTTTTGAAGTTCTCAGTGTAATTAGAGCACACAGTCAAGGCTGAAAATCCTCTGCTAATATAAGGCTATCTACATGATATGAATTAAGACAGTAAAAAGTCCACCTGTTTCAGATACGAAGTAGCCAATAATTCTAGAGAAGTTCCTGTAGCAGCCAAAACAAATATTTTTTGTCCACCAGCCTATCAACAGATGATCTATATCAGGCTGTTTACAGCTAATTCATAGTCCAAGAAGGAGGTTGAAAAACAATAAGTGGATATAACTTCCTGATAAAGACTTAGGATCGCATTGATATTTCCTACAGGAAATATCTAAGCTAATTTCAGCATAAGAATTCACTTAAAAGCCACTGGGAAAAAAGCAGGGTTAAGGACTTGCACTTTTACTTTGCAAAATGGCCTGGCTGTTCAAAATAATTCAATATCTGAGATTTCAAGAAAAGTAGGAAACAAGATGAAGAGCTAGGTCAAGCTGAAGTTTTGTCACAAGAACACAACTCATCTAAAAGTTGGAAAGCAAGAAATATCACTTAGATAAGAGGGCAATCATGGAGAAGAGTATCTATAATCAAATAATATCTCAAGAGAGATATAGGAAGTAGTAGCAGAAGAGAAAAATAGGAAAATGTTTGGACTTGGAGCTGATGGGGGCAATGGTTCCATAAGTGGGGAGTGTTCACTTGCTCAAACACTAATGAGAAGTCAAGGAGGCTGAAGACAGCGGAGTGTCCACTGTGTTTGGCTAAATGGATATCACCACAACTGGTAGCAATTTTTTGTGTCTATTTTATATAATTTGTGTTCTGTATCTCATTTGTGTTCTATCAGTAGATTAAAGATATCCTGCTGCATTTGATGGTGAAATAAACAGCAAGTCCTCACTTGAATATATTTTATAACTTGCAGTTATAATGTTCCTTTTAATAAGAGCTAAAGCTTAGTTTGGGGGAATGGCCATTGGAGTACAAATCAGAGGGGGAAAAAGGAACTCGAAAAAGAAGAATACATTTAACCTCAAATTTTAACTTGCTGTTCTGAAAAACAAATGGGCAGTATAGTTGCAGTCAGATCTTGACTCAAATGCTTAATAATAACATATGCTTTAGATATTTCCACTTGTTTGCATCGTGTCTGTAAATCACAAGATGTGTTTGAGAAAACTGTACTTGGAGATCTCTTAGAAAGCATAGGCTCTGTGACCACGGATAATTGTTCTAAATACTGTATATATAGCAGTTATATGATATTCTGGGTAGCAAAGTGTGAAAAAAATCACCGGCTGCCAGGCATCCAAGAGTGGGGAAAGGGTTGAGCAGGTGATGCACATAGCATTGTTTGGATAGCAACATTTATATATATGATACTGTTGTGGCAGAAATATGATGTGTGCATCTGTCAAAATCCATAGCATTTATGCTGAACTTATACATATATGAAACCTTAAAACTAAACTAATCATTTAGGGGTTCTAGGGAGCCCAAGAGGAAACACACACAGATGATGACAAAAAAAATACACACATTATAAACATAGGAAACAACCTCACTGGTGGAGAATGTAGGACAAAAACCTGACCTAAACATTTAAAAATGAGTTAGTTTGCAAAACAAATAACAAAGACCTGCTTGTAAGTACTGCACTGTAACTGGTTATGTTGTCTTTTCTCAGCAGGATACAGGGCTAAATGTTCACAGTTCTGTTGCTAATACAAAGCAGTACAGAAATCAAACAATAAGTGGGTCATAAGTAATAGAAATGAGTTTTGTGGGTTGGAGCAAGAGGGGAGTCTTTTGTGACCCATCTGATAATTGATGAAAATATGGATATAAGTATCCTTGTGATTAGATTAATATAGATGAATGTGGGCATGGATATAAGCGTATGTACATGTACATATAATTTTGTACGTGTAAGCATATATATGGAGTGGTATGGCTACATGCACTTCTTTTCTCTCTCATTTGAGAAGACCTGAAAGGAACAAACCCTAACAATAATGAATTCATCTAGCACCAATATTGTGATTTCCTCCACAGTATGTAGCTGAGATGTCTAAACCAGAACTGTTTGGGATTTTAGAGCAGTTTCTGGATTTGGGGAATATTTGTATTGACTTAGCCAGCAGCACACTACTAATCCAAAACTCTGTATGCAAAAAAATCAGACTTCAGAGAACTCTGTATTTCAGATTTTTGAGTTAGAATGTTCAACTTGTGTCAGTATTTAGTTAAATAAACAGTTGTGTAAGGACACAGACTTCTGGGACTGAAGGAAATATAGAAGGCATGGCTTTAGCTCACTATAGTGTCAAAAATAAGAAAGTGCTCAGAAAAGGAAAAGAAGAAACTCTCTTTTGGTAAATATAAATTAAGAGCCACAGAATCCAATTGAGAGTACTTTCTGTACCAACTCCTGAAATCTTCTATAATACTAAAATTACTCTAAAACTCTATTATGCATTTTATAGAATCATGTGGGATAAGATCAATGTGTATGTCATTTGGATGATGATGTAGCAAGATAAGCCATTTCAAAAGAGAAAATGCTTACTTGTCATACAGTTGGCATGGCAATTACACCACTCTCCATGACATTTGAAAATTATACTCTTTCTGGTGTTCATCACAACTGTAAAGGGTGAAAAATAGATGAGCCCCACAAGTTGGTATTTATTCAAAGAGGAAAATAATAATAAAGTGCACTGCATCTTTTCAATCAAATCCACCTGACTTCACAAAATATACCATGTGACTGCATATGTGATATCTGTGAGGCACCTACAATGAGTTTCCCGTAGGGAGAGAGTCCTTCTCTCTTTAATGAGAGGTGCTTCTGATGGAGTGCCATCCTTAGCTGGCCTCTGCCGCAGGCATGCACTTTTCATAGAAGCAAGTTCCAGTTCTTGAATACACTCAATTGTAGCTTCCCAAACCCCAAAACAGAAATTAGCAGCTTTCATCAAGCTAAACGTGTGTACATCATACACAGACCTATTGTTATATGAAAGAAAAAGGTAATTAAATGTACTACTGGGGTTTTGTGACTGAAATTAATGTGTCTGCTTGTAGAAGGTTCAATGTCAAAGTTCCAAAAGCCCAGCCACTTCTTGACAACCTGCAAAGTTACAGCTTAAGGACCTTTCTGCCTGAGGAAAGCCACATGATGTTTCTACTCCATTAGCTCATTGTAGGGAAGGAGCTCAGTGCCTGAAGCCACCCTGGCACCCAGCTCTGGTTTTGAGGGTAAAGGGGCATTAGGTTCACATGTTCACATGCAGATTGAACCTTGCCTCCAGTGGGACTCACAAAGGGCTCCCCTGCCTGTCTCTTCCTCCTCCGTTTGCACAGGGGAAGACACTATCTTCACTAACTCTATCATTTTCTTATAATGTTGCCTATGTACAAGCCCTGACAAGTTATTGTACCCACTGGTATTTGAGTTGCCTTTTGATACCTGATTCTTGTAAACTTGTTTTACAATCTTGAGGCCATAAACACTAGACAACAAGAATATGATTAACATAATTCTAAGTATGGAAAGGTCATGATGTGACTCTTTATTTTGTACAATTAAAATATACTAATAAATTACTTAACTTTAGATGAGTAGGTTCAAGGCATGTTTCAGATATTCATAGAGTAAAATACATTTTGCAATGTGTCTCCACTCTCAAATTCTTTTGGAGCTAATAGACCACATTACCCTGTAAAATGATTTATGTATCACTTTATATCATCCATAACCTTCTTACAGTTAGTAAATAAATACCTGGTGTGAGCTGCTATTTGTTGAACTTACTTTAAAGCATGTGTTTCCTAGTAGAGGCAATACGTGCTGAGTCATTGGCTGTGCTGTTGATTGAATATGTGCTGCATCGTTTGTTCTACTCAGTCACTTCGTGGTGTATTCAGTATATCTCCCAATTTAAAAGTGAGCAAATTAAACCTTAAAAGATGGGGTAACGGAACTGAACACTGCACCACAATTGAAACCTTCATGGAGAGCTGCAGTCGGAGCTCCTACAGCCAGCAGCACACGGTCTGAAGTTACAGGATTCTGAAAGCTGAAAAATGTAGTAGCCCAGGACGTATGCTATAAGCCTTTTGCTCCTAATTAAATGCACTATTTCTTTGCATTATACAGAATAATGACCACAGCAGTCTTTGAGTACCTGTAACTTCCCTCCATCAGAACTCTCATGCCACAGGAGAGAGCTCTTGCAGTTGTGTTGAAGTATAATTTGAACTCATCACTACCATGTATTATGTAGTCAATAAGCCTATGCACTGTCTTACATTTAATGCCTTCATGAAACATATAGAATAAAACTGTAAATATGTTGACAATTATCTTTCAATAGTATTAATTTTCTACATTAAATTTTTAAGTATTTAATTTTATACATTAAAATATTGCTCTGTACAGAGTAAATTTCACAAGACTGATTTAAAAAAAAAGCTAGTGGCACACACAAAAAGAAGTTTAAAAACCTCACCTAGGGACTGAAAGGCTGCCTAGCAGTTAAGAACACTAGTTGCATAATCCATTCCTGGTGCCATAAGTTGGCTCACAATCATCTCTAACCTAAGTTCCCAAGTATCTGGTGTCCTTTTCTGGTCTCCACAGGCACAAACATGGTACACAGACATACATTAAGGCAAAATACTCATGCTCATAAAATAAATTTTAATTTAAAATTTAAAAACTACCAAAAATTCCTAACTCTAGGTTTAGTGGCACATGCCTGTGGCCCAAACTACTCAAGAGGCTAAGGCTGGAGGATCACTTGAGCTCAGAAGTTTAAGACCTGGAAACATAACTAGATCCTATTGTGAAATAACAACAACAGTAATAATAATAATAATAATAATAATAATAATAATAATAATAATACAAACACACACAAGAAATACTACCCAAGGTGATACTTTAATAGGCAATAACATCAACATGAGTTTTGATTGCCTAGATTAAACTAAAATGACAATTCTGTTCATCATTAATCTCCAAGAAAAATATAGAATGTACTTGATAAACTGATCCCTTTTATTTAACTTTGTAAATCAACCCTTCACATTCAACACCATTCAGAGATTCCATTGGTCTTTGCTATCACACCTGCTCACAGCTGTTCTACCTGGGGCCCAGCATGTCTTTTTTTTGGGCACCAAGAAAAATTGTGGTCTCATCCACCTTCCCTCTTTTTTATACTGATTTCTACAATTCTAAGAAGAAGAAAAAAACAGTTACTTTAATTTCACAGAAATAATTAATTTTCAAATATCCCCTAAAAGATGTGCAGTTATTTACATCCACACATAGATATGAATATGAAACAACTTTCTCTAATACTTTGAAGAAAAAAATTGAAAAGAAAACTATGCAGTTAGAAGCATTGAAGGGGGGTGGGAAATGTGCCTGAGGAGAAACGCAAGTCTCTCGAACAGGTTTGCCTAGCATTGGGCTCTAAGTTTCAATGATACTCTTAATACTACTATCAGAAGTTCTACTTCCTTGGTTTCATTTTTGTCAAGCAGGTATGAAATTACAGGACATCCTGACAACCTATTGGTTTCAAAACACTCTGTATTCACTTAGGCACATGTCAGATGCCACAATCAGTAATGGCAAAGCCCATTTCTTCATTATGATGAATGACACCATGGTCTACTCTGTTCCTCCCCCATAATGTAGCTCCTCAGTCTCTGGGCTTCCCATAACACAGGAAGAGTGCAATTACGTGTGTTTTCTGAATGACTCATTTTCTGATGGTAATGATCACTATTTAAGCTAATTAAGAAGATTCTTTTGATGTCTTATTTCACTCACAATTAGTGTCAGGCTATATACTTTTTAAAATAAACTCCCAGCAAGTGGTGTGAGAAGAAGAAATGGTTTCACTATACTCTGTGTCTATCTAGTTTCGGGGAATTGCTCATCACCTGTTACTCCACTCTTAATAAGCAACTAAAATGATGGGTGGCTAGAGATACTGAGTTTATCTGAGCTATGTCTGAATGCAGAGTTCTGGATCCTGGTCTGGTATGAACCTGTTATGACAAAAACCAAGGTACTGGAACGTTCTCTCTCCTTTTTATCAGTTCAGTTTCTGTAGATGAAATTCTAAACAGTCTTATTAAATAAGAAATACAGAGCCAAATACCAGGTTAAAAATCCAAGAGATCAGAGCACTAGCAAATAGCCTTTAGCTTACCAGTCACTGCCATCCTTCTCCTGAGAGAAAAACCTTCTTCTGTGTGACCTGTATTTTTATTGCCTTTCTGTTCTACCTTCTCATTGGCTCTAAACCCAACCACATGATTTCTTCATCACTGCCTATCTATACAGACCTCCAGGTCTCTATGGTTCATACTGGGATTAAAGTTTAGGGTCACTGCTTGGCTGTGTAGATGACTGTGCAGAGACTCTGCCTGCCATGTGATCAGATTAAGGGTGTGTGCCACCACCGCCAGACTTCCGCTAAATGGCTTGCTTTTAGCTCTAATCCCCAGGCAACTTTATTTATTAATATACAAATAAAACCACATTTCAGCACAAATAAAATATCACAAATAAAAACATATGTTTCCAGTAAGTCTCCATTAAAATCAACACTCAATTTCCAAACTTCAGAAATATGCCCCAGATAAAGTTAGCAGATAGCTCCACTACAGAGGTCAAGAAAGGAAAGAAAAAAGAAAAAGGTAAAACAAGATGTGGTACAAGACTAGATTTTATACTACAAACACATGAAATTCTATTTGAAAGCAGGGAGCACAGGATGACCCAGGGAGGTGTGTGGGTTTTCTGTGCTCTCTAAATGAATGCCTCTGTCTTAGTCGGGGTTTCTATTATTGTGACAAAACACCATGACCAAAAAGCAAATTGGCATGGAAAGGGTACAGAGGTCAAGAAAGGAAAGAAAAAAAGAAAAAGGTAAAACAAGATGTGGTACAAGACTAGATTTTATACTACAAACACATGAAATTCTATTTGAAAGCAGGGAGCACAGGATGACCCAGGGAGGTGTGTGGGTTTTCTGTGCTCTCTAAATGAATGCCTCTGTCTTAGTCGGGGTTTCTATTATTGTGACAAAACACCATGACCAAAAAGCAAATTGGCATGGAAAGGGTTTATTTGGCTTACACTTCCAGATCATACTCCATTATTGGAGGAAGTCAGAACAGGAACTCAAGCAGGGCTGGAACCTGGAGGCAGGAGCTGATACAGAGGCCATGGAGGAACATTACTTACTGGATTGCTTCCATGGCTTGCTCAGCCTGCTTTCTGATAGAACCCAGGACCACCAGCCCAGGGATGGCACCACCCACCATGGGTTGGGCCCTCCTCCATTGATCATTAAAAGAGAAAATGTCTTCCAGCTGGATCTCATGGAGGCATTTCCTCAGCTGAGGCTCCTTCCTCTCTAATGACTCTAGCTTGTGTCAAGTTGACACAAAACCAGCTGGAATGCTGAGATTTATCTCATCAAAGGACTACTGTTCTGCTACTTAAAGCAAGAAAGCTCAGAGCATTGAATTTTGACTGGTATTTTTTTAAATTATTTCTATTATTTTTGAGATTATAATATAATTACACAAATTGCCACTTCCCTTTCCTCCTTCCAAACCCTCTCATAGAAGCCTCCTTGCTTTCACATCCATGGCTTCTTTTTTTATTAATAGTTGTTACATATGTATGTGTATCTCTCTGAACCTTTCCTGGAACTCACTCTATAGACCAGGCTGGCCTCGAACTCACAGAGATCCACCTGCCTCTGCCTCCTGAGTGCTGGGATTAAAGGCTTGTGCCACCACTGCCCAGCCTATGTGTGTATTCTTAAATACATAAATATAACATGTTCAGTCTGTATAATTTATCTGTAAGTATGTTTCAGGGTTGACCACTTGGTATTTGATAACCACCAATTAGTGTGCTCTTCACTGGGAAAGACTATTTCTCCTGATATCAGTTTTCTTTGGTTTCCTGTAGTTCATTATGTAGGGTTGAGATCTCTTGAGCTTCTGTCTGCCACACAGCCATGTTATGATGTCTATTGACATCATCCTTTTTCATCTCATGTTTAGGCAGTCATGTTGGTGAGATTTTTATGGATGTAGCTTCTGACATGACTTGGAGACACAATCTCACAGTGCACTTCCTAATTCTCTGATCCTCTGACTCTTAGAGTCTTTGAACACCTTTTTCCTCAATGTTCCTTGAGCCTTAGGTTCTCACATTCTTTATAAATGAATCCATTGGGATTAGGTTACAAAACTTTGTACATTGATTGGTGTGGCTTTCTGTGGCAAAGAGAAGTTTCTTTGAGGAGGGGCAAGGACCACTCTTATCTGGGTTTATAAGGACAGATATTTATAATTGAGTTAGGTTTAGTAAAGTGTAATTGTGCTGGTTTAGTAAGGTGGCAGTTGCGGGTTCTCCTCCAAGATCCTCCAGGAGGCATTCAGGTGAGTTTCAGATCAGGGATCTACGGGCCTTGTTTCTGAAGTGCATGGTGTCTTTACCAATAGGGACTTACCTCTGGAGAGGTAACAGCAGTAGAAATAGGCTGTATATTTTGGGAGTCTTTTGGACAGGCCTGGCCAAACCAAAAGAGGGCTTCTCATATCTTGTATTGGGGTTTTTGTTAGGTAGTCTTTGACTCTTGGTCTTGGAGGGAACATTGTCAGCCAGATGAGAAAAGATCATTAAAATCATATATATATTTAGACACAGATTTGCTTGTCTTATAGGTTTCTTTAGGTAGATAGTTAATAATAGGATTCCTTATAACTTTTTCAGACATCCTTATTGTTATTTTACTGTCCTCTCTCCTTCTATAATTATCACCCTCCCCCTTCATAATTGAGCCCATTTGCCCTATCAGGTCACTTGTACCCCACTATTCCCTCTATTGCTTCCTCACTCCAAGTTATTGGCTCACATCAGAAGATTTTGAACTAGGAACCTTAATGCAGAAAGAACATACTAAATATATTTAGGTCCAGGTAATTTTACTGTGTGTGGTCTTCTCTAGTTCCATCCATTCACCTGCAAAGTTCATGATCTCATTTTTCTTTATAGCTGCGTAATATTCTATCTTAGTGTATGCATGCCCCATCTTCGTTATCATTTGTTGGTTGAAGGACTTTTATGTTGTTTCTATTTCCTAGCTATTGGGATTAGAACAGCAATCAATTTGCCTGAGCAAGCATCTGTGGAGGAGGATGTCCAGGCCTTTGGGCATATACCAAAGAGTGCAGTTGTATCTGGGTAATTTGGTAGGTTTATTTTTAGCTCTTTAAGAATTTTCCAGAGACCAGCCCCCAGCTCCCATCCGCCCCGGAACTCCCATCTGGACCAGAGGTGAGTGCCTGGGTCCCACCACTGGACACAGGCCATCCAGGGAGGACCTGACCAACTTGGTCCCAGTTTCCTGCCAATCAGCGAGCCCTGCAGGAAGGCTCCCCTTTTCCAAGACTGCAGGCAGACACTGCAGTCTCCACACCCTGCCCCCACACTCATCTGCTGGAGACCCCAGCCACTTCCTGAGAATCAGAGACCAGCCCCAAGTTTCCATCCTGCCCTGGAACTCCCATCTGGACCAGAGACCAGAGGAACCCCATCTGGACAAGAGGAGCTGCCATCTGGGACAAAATAAGGAGGCCCCAGGGACTTCCCGGGACTCAGAGTCCAGCCCACCAGCTCCTATCCAGCCAGCACTCTCATCTGGACCAGCGCTCCCATCTGGCCCAGAGCTTCCATCTGGACCAGAGAGAGCCTCCCTAAATCTGTCAGCTCTCTCTGGACCAAGTACACTGATAAGACCAAGAACAAACCCAAGAGGAGATGGGCAGAGGTCAAGGCAGAAGTACATACAACAAAATAAAGAGCAATACAGCATCGCCAGAACCTAGCCCTTCTCCAAAAGCTAGACCTGAATGTCACAGAATGGAAGAAGAAGAAGAAGAAGAAGAAGAAGAAGAAGAAGAAGAAGAAGAAGAAGAAGAAGAAAACAACCTTATAAGTAACATCATGAAGAGGCTAGAGCCTTATATAGAAGAAATCAAAAATAAAGTGGAGGAACAGACAAACAAAAAATGGGAAGAACGCTATAAAAAACTAGAGGAAAGGACAATTAAAGCAGAAGAAAACAATAAATCCTTGAAAGAAAATCATGAAAAAACAAGCGAGACAATCCAAGACCTGAAGAGGGAAATAGAAAAAATGAAGAAGACACTAGCAGAAGAAATGTTGGAAATAGAAAATCTGAGTAAATAAACAGGAACTTCAGAGGCAAGTATAATCAACAAAATGTAAGAGATGGAAGAGAGGATCTCTGGTGTTGAAGATACAGTAGAAGAAATAGATTCATCAGTCAAACAAAACACTAAAACCAACAAAGTCATAACCCAAAATGTCCGAGAAATTTGGGACAACATGAAAAGACCAAACCTACAAATAATAGGGATAGAGGAAGGAGAAGAATACCAATTCAAAGGCACAAAAAATATATTTAACAAGATGATAGAAGAAAACTTTCCCAATTTAAAGAAGGAAATGCCTATGAAGATACAAGAAGCCTATAGAACACCAAACAGACTAGACCCCCAAAAAAGGTCCCCTCGCCACATAATAATTAAACAAATAAACGTACAGAATAAAGAAAGAATATTAAGGGCAGCAAAGGAAAAAGGCCAAGTGACTTATAAAGGCAAACCCATCAGAACAACACCTGATTTCTCAATGGAGACTTTGAAAGCCAGAAGGACCTGGACAGATATAATGCAGACACTAAGAGACCATGGATGCCAGCCTAGACTAATATACCCAGCAAAACTTTCAATCATCATAGATGGAGTGAACAAGACCTCCCAAGACAAAACCAGATTTAAACAATACTTATCCACAAACCCAGCCCTACAGAAAGCACTAGAAGGAAAATTCCAACCTAAGGAAGGCAGATACATCCATGAAAACACAGGCAATAGATAACACCCCAGCAGTAAACCCCAAAGAAGAGAAGTACACACACACTACCACCAAAAAATAAAAATAAAAACAGGAATGAACAATCACTGGTCATTAATATCCCTTAATATCAATGGACTTAATTCACCTATAAAAAGACACAGACTAACAGAATGGATACGAAAACAGGACCCATCTTTCTGCTGCATACAAGAAACACACCTCAAACTCAAAGACAGACACCTCCTAAGAATAAAAGGCTGGGAAAAGACTTTCCAATCAAATGGTCTTAAGAAGCAAGCTGGTGTAGCCATCCTAATATCCAGCAAAATAGATTTCAAACTAAAATCAATCAAAAGAGATGATGAAGGACATTACATACTCATCGCAGGAAAGATCCACCAAGATGAAGTCCCAATTCTGAACATTTATGCCCCAAACACAAGGACACCCACATATGTAAAAGAAACATTACTAAAGCTTAAATCACATATAAAACCCCACACATTAATAGTGGGAGACTTCAACACCCCACTTTCACCTCTGGACAGATCGGCCAAATTGAAACTTAACAGCGACATAATGGTCTTAACTGATGTTATGGCTCAAATGGACTTCATCGATATCTACAGAACATTCCACCCAAACAAAAAAAGAATATTCCTTCTTCTCAGCACCCCATGGAACCTTCTCTAAAATCGACCACATACTTGGCCACAAAGCAAATCTCAACAGATACAAAACAATTGGAATAACCTCCTGTGTTCTATCAGACCACCATGGTTTAAAGTTAGATTTCAACAACAGAAAAAAACTACAGAAATCCTACAATCTCATGGAAACTGAATAATGCTCAACTGGATCACCAATGGGTTAAGGAAGAAATAAGAAAGAAATTAAAAACTTCCTAGAGATCAATGAAAATGAATACACCACATACCCAAGCTTATGGGACACTATGAAAGCAGTGCTAAGAGGGAAATTCATAGCACTGAATGCCCACATAAAGAAGCTGGAGAAATCTCACGCTAGTGACTTGACAGCACACCTGAAAGCCCTTGAACAGGAAGAAGCAAAGTCTCCCAGGAGGAACAGATGACAGGAAATTATCAAATTGAGAGGTGAAATCAATAAAATAGAAATAAAGAGAACAATACAAAGGATTAATGAAACAAAGAGTTGGTTCTTTGAGAAGATCAACAAGATAGACAAGCCCTTATCCAAACTAACCAAAAGACAGAGATAGCATCCAAATTAACAAAATCAGAAATGAAAAGAGGGACGTAACAACAGACAATGAGGAAATCCAGAGAATCATCAAGTCATACTTCAAAAACCTCTACTCCACAAAACTGGAAAATCTAAAAGAAATGGATAATTTTCTGGATAGGTGCCACATACCTAAGTTAAATCAAGACCAGATAAACCATTTAAATAGTCCAATAATCCCTAAGGAAATAGAATCAGTCATTAAAAGTCTCCCAACCAAAAAAAGCCCAGGACCTGATGGTTTCACTGCAGAATTCTACCAGATCTTCAAAGAAGACTTAATACCAATACTCTTTAAATTGTTCCACACAATAGAAGCAGAAGGTGTATTACCAAACTCCTTCTATGAGGCTACAATTACCCTGATTCCTAAACCAAACAAAGATGCAACAAAGAAAGAGAACTACAGAAAGATCTCCCTCATGAACATTGATGCAAAAATACTCAATAAAATTCTGGCGAACAGACTCCAAGAACACATCAAAACAATTATCCACCATGATCAAGTAGGCTTCATCCCAGGGATGCAAGGGTGGTTCAACATATGAAAGTCTGTCAATGTAATACACCATATAAACAAACTCAAGGAAAAAAAACCACATGATCATCTCACTTGATGCAGAAAAGGCATTTGACAAAATCCAACACCCCTTCATGATAAAGATCTTGGAGTGATCAGGAATACAGGGAACATACCTAAACATAATAAAGGCAATCTACAGCAAGCCAACAGCCAACATCAAATTAAACGGAGAGAAACTCAAAGCAATACCACTAAAATCAGGAACAAGGTAAGGCTGTCCCCTCTCCCCCTACTTATTTATTCAATATAGTACTTGAAGTTCTAGCCAGAGCTATAAGACAACATAAAGAGATTAAGGGATACAAATTGGAAAGGAAGAAGTAAATCTTTCCCTATTTGCAAATGACATGTTAGTATACATGAGTGCCCTCAAAAATTCAACCAAGGAACTGATACAGCTAATAAAAACCTTCAGCAACATTGCAGGATACAAGATCAACTCAAACAAATCAGTAGCCCTCCTATATACAATAGACAACAGGCTGAGAAGGAAATCGGAGATACATCACCCTTTACAACAGCCACAAATGATATAAAATACCTTGGGGTTATGCTAACTAAGCATGTGAAGGACCTATATGACAAGAACTTTAAGTCCCTGAAAAAAGAAATTGAACTAGATGTCAGAAAATGGAAAGATCTCCCATGCTCATGGATAGGCAGGATTAACATAGTAAAAATGGCAATCTTACCAAAAGCAATCTACAGATTCAACGCAATTCCCATCAAATTACCTACACAATTCTTCACAGATCTGGAAAGAATAATACTCAACTTCATATGGAAAAACAAAAAACTCAGGCTAGCCAAAAGAATCCTGTACAATAAAACAACCTCTGGAGGCATCACGATCCCCGACCTCAAGCTCTACTATAGAGCTACTGTAATAAAAACAGCTTGGTACTGGCATAAAAAACCGACATGTGGACCAATGGAATCGAATTGAAGACCCTAACATTAACCCACACACCTATGAACATATAATTTCTGACAAAGAAGCCAAAAATGTACAATGGAAAAAATAAACCATCTTCAACAAATGGTGCTGGCATAACTGGATGTCAATGTGTAGAAGGCTGCAAATAGATCCATATCTGTCACCATGCACAAAACTTACATCCAAGTGGATCAAAGACCTCAACATAAATCCAGCTACTCTGAACCTGATAGTAGAGAAAGTAGGAAGTACTCTTGAACGCATTAGCACCAGAGATCACTTTCTAAATATAACACCAGTAGCACAGACACTGAGAGAAACAATCAATCAATGGGACCTGTTGAAACTGAGAAGCTTTTGTAGAGCAAAGGACACGGTCAACAAGACAAAGCGACAGCCTACAGAATGGGAAAAGGTCTTCACCAACCCCACATCTGACAGTGAGCTGATATCCAGAATATACAAAGAACTCAAGAAATTAGACATCAAAATGCCCAACAGTCCATTTAAGAAATGGGCTATAGAACTAAACAGAGAATTCTCCACAGAGGAAGTTCAAATGGCTGAAAGACATTTAAGGAATTGCTCAACATCCCTAATTATCCAGGAAATGCAAATCAAAATGACTCTGATATACCACCTTACACCTGTCAGAGTGGCTAAGATCAAAGGCACAGAAGATAGCTTATGCTGGAGAGGATGTGGAGCAAGGGGAACTCTCCTCCACTGCTGGTGGGAATGAAAGCTTCTATAGTCACTTTGGAAATCAATATGGTGCTTCCTTAGAAAATTGGGAATCCATCTCCCCCAAGACCCAGCTGTAGCATTCTTGGGCATATACCCAAGGAATGCTCAATCATACCACAAGGGCATTTGCTCAGCTATGTTTGTATCTGCTTTGTTTGTAATAGCCAGAACCTGGAAACAACCTAGATGCCCTTCAACTGAAGAATGGGTAAAGAAAATATGGTACATATACACAATGGAGTACTACTCAGCAGAGAAAAACAATGACATCATGAGATTTGCAGGCAAATGGATGGATCTAGAAAAAATCATCCTGAGTGAGGTAACCCAGACTCAGAAGGACAAACATGGTATGTACTCACTCATAGGAGGATACTAGATGTATAACAAAGATGACTAGTCTGCTACACAACTCCAGGGAGGCTTCCTAGAAAACGGGACCCTAGGAAAGACCCAGGGATCACCCAATGACAGAGAAATGGATAAGATCTACATGAACAACCTGAATAACAGTGGGAGTAATGAAGGGCAAGATCTGAGGGAAAGAAAGCTTAGGGGGGCAGGAGATCCCAGCTGGATCAAGAACAGAAAGGGAGAATGAGGAATAACAGACCATGATAAATGAAGACCACATGAGAACAGGAATAGGCAGAGTACTCAAGAGGTCCCCAGAAATCCAAAAATGATATATCCTCTGTAGTCTGCTGGCAATGGTCGAGAGAAAGCCTGATCTGACCTAGTATGGTGATCAGATGACTAAACACCCTAGCAGTCGTCTTGGAACTCTCATCCAATAATTGATGGAAGTGGATGCAGAGATCCTCAGTCAGGCCGCAGGTGGAGCTCCAGGTGTCCAACTGTCGAGAAAGAGGAGGGACTGAAAGAGCGTGAATTGTTGAATCCAAGACTGCAAAAAGCACAGGGACAAATAGCCAAACGAATGGAAGCACATGAATTATGAACCAACGGCTGAGGAGCCCCCAGCTGGAGCTGGCCCTCTGGATAAGTGAGACAATTGAATAGCTTGATCTGTTTGGGAGGCACCCAGTCTGTGTTACCAGGACCTGTCCTTAGTGCATGAGATGGCTGTTTGGAACCTTGGGCTTACACAGGGACACATGCTTAGCCTGGAAGGAGGTGACAAGATCTGTCTATACTGAATCCACCATGTTTAAATGAATCCCCAGGGGTGTCTTTGTCCTGGAGGACATGGGAATGGAGGGGAGGGCCTGGGAGGAAGGTGGGGGTGGGTGCGGGAGGGAGGAGGACAGGGGAACCCATGGCTGATGTATAAAATTAAAACACATAATAATAAAGAAAAAAAGAAACAATTTTAAAAATTAACAAAATTTAAAAAATAAAAAGAAATTTTAAAAAAAATGAATATTTCACAGTGGTTTCCAGTGTGATGGGACTAGTTTGCAGTCCCACTTCACCTCATTTTGTAATGGTTTGAAACACTTTCTGCCAAGGTGTTATAATCCACCTGAATTTGAATTTACTCCAGGAGATTCCCTGTGTCAGTAATCAACCATTACTTAAAATTAGAGGATGAGATTTACTCCACAAAATCTTGAGTTTAACTTCTGTGTGAGAGCCTCTTTCTATTGCCAGCTGCTTGTTACACAATGTCCCCACTTAACATTCTCATTTCACACATAATTACATACCAGTCCAACACAGATAGATACAATCCTCACCACTGTTCTACTAAAGCAGCCCCTGGGTCTGTAATGCACTATTCACTTCACAGAACAAAGTCACAGAGCACATCACCACCCTGCACAGAACACTCTTTCTTTCTACTTTGTTTAGTGAAATCCCATTTGTTTTTTTGGAGCCCAGGTGAACTGCAACACCTCTAGCTCTGAAAGCTATTTGTCTCCTTTGTGACCATTTTTGCTCTTATCCCCTTTACAGCACTAATAGCACATTTACCTGGGTTACTTTTTAATATGAGTATTCCTTCAAAACTTTACAAATTTTTTAAGTCACTTAGAATAATTTCTGACACCCCCCCCCAAAAAAAAATCACCAATGAATTAATAAAGAGTTGAGTAGTCTGTTTCTACAATAAAATTGGCCAAGTATTGTTTAGTGTTGACATCTCATGTATGCTGCAAGACATCTGGCTGGTACAAAGTTTCCATTCCAAGCTCTTAGTATAGTTCAGAGGTGACTATGAGAAAAAGTTGAAAGATCAAGTACAAGTCTCTAACTTAGAAAAACCTTAGAATTTTCAAAAGACTGAGATTCTATGAACCTTTGATTTTCTTTATAACTTTGTTAATCATGGCCACAACATACAGAAGACACAGCAGTGCTATCTATTCTGAGCTTAATTGGGTACAGCAAGACCATCATGCAATAGCTCCCTTCACAATGTCCAAGGTACCAACTACTACTCTATGTGAGAGAGCAAAATGAGTTTTATATGGTTCCTAGAAAGCATGCTCCAAATGTGTGGGTTAGCAGTTATTTGTGAATTGATGGCATCTTAGTTACCAGAACCCGGAAAGACTCTCAGCCATCTGTTATGACATACCTCTAAAATGAGAACCTTCTTTCACAGTATCTAATGCCCACAGGTGCCCACCTGTACTTGAAGACATTTAAGGCCATAGGCTTATGAGAAATTTAGTTCACAGTTGTTGGAAAATAATGAGGAAATGAATGTAAAGCACACAGCACAGTATCTGGTACACAGTATTTGTCTAATAAAGTTATTGACTAATTAATGAAAATATTAAGTCTACTTTAATAATAATATCGTAATTATCAATGGCTCAGACCTGATCCATCTGACTGACAGTTATTTCTTTTAATATTTATATGACATACCCTTTTTTAAAGTGTAGGGAGTATGCATACGTATAAAATGATATGTATGAATGTGTGTGTGTAACCATACTTAGGTTTCTTTTTTTTGCCAGAGCTGAGGACCGAACCCAGGGCCTTGCACTTGCTAGGCAAGCGCTCTACCACTGAGCTAAATCCCCAACCCCTTAGAAGGTTTCTTGATGGTGTTCAACAGCTGCCATTCCAAAAGATGTCAACTCCAGAGACTAACGTCCATACTCCCCACCAAAGGAAAAAAAGAGGCTATCCTAATCCTCTGGGTCTAGAATACTGTCTGACTTGGTGCTGGGGTGGCATGAAAAGCCCTTTCTTCCATCTTATGCTAAACGTTGTCACCTGACCCTTAGAGCACTGTTGCTATAATGACAGTCACCAAAAGTCCATCACTCATCTAAGTCATCCAGGACACCAAACAGTGAATCATCTTCCTCATCCTCTAATTATCCAAGGCTCAGCCATTAATCACTTACAGTAAATATTTAGCCTCACTTGGGCAAGATAAACATATACAAAATAGTCCCACTCGAATAAGCAAATGTTTCTATGTCCATTATAGCAAATTGCCACTTAGTGCAGAAAATTATGTAAAATGTGTAGTGTGTTCACAAGGATGCAGCCCTGACTGGAATGTAAACATCTACCAACATTATCATATAGTGCAGTTCAGTTACTGAAAACACCAGCTGTCTGACACTCACTATTCTAATGAAGGGATAAGCTCTAAAACAACTCTGTGTCAAAAATGATGGTATAATTCTTAGGGTAAGAAGTTTGATGGGTCTTTCTAGACCAAAAACAATCAGTCGGCAGAGCTGTGATTCTTTCAAATGTCCCAGGGGACAAATCCATTTCTTTGCTTTTTCCATCTTGTACAGGATGCCTGTCATCCCAGATTTGGGACTCTTTCCATCTTTAAAGCCTGTATGGCTGGTCAAGTGTCTGTCACCTTTCAGTGATTCTTCTTTTGACTCCTTGTCCTTCTTTTAAGGATCTTTGTGATGAGTTTATCTCACCTGAATAATCCAAGATAATCTCCCAATTTTAAGATGGGTTGATTAGAAATCTTAATTGCGTCTGTAACCTAGATCCCTCTTGCCATACACATGTGCAGGCTGTAGGGGTTAGAACACAAGCTGTTATGATAAGCATGAGGTAAATATGTAAATTAAGTGCATTATTTATATACTCAGAAGTTCTGTAGTGATTTGGCCTCCCCTGTCTGATAGCATTCTATCTTACAAAGAAACAAAAAGTGTTCATCCTCCTAAGTCTGTTTCTGTGTGGTATGTATGCCCTTTCAGGGCTGACCAGTCTGCACTGGACAACCAATAAAAGACCTCACCCCTGGGAGAGGCTAAATCTCCATCTCCAAGCAGTCACTAGTTGCCTGTAGTTCTTGTTCTAGGGGTAGAACCCCATAAAATTCCCCCCTTCCATGTTAGTGTGGCCATTGATATTGATGTTGTTTGGTCTTGATTAGGAGAGGTTTTTTTGTTTGTTTGTTTTTTGTTTCCCCTCTTCCCACCCCCGACCCACAGAATACTTCCTGGTATTCTGGCTCTAACAATGTTTCTGTCCCCTTTTCTGTGATGTTCCCTGCATCATAGGTACAGAAGCTGTGGTACAGATGCCTCTGTTGGGGTGTGGCTTTCCATGATCTGTTGATCTCTGCCTTGTGTGCAGTTGTAGCTTTCTATGATGGTCTCCATTTGCTATAAAAAGAGGCTTCTTTGGTGAGGGGTGTTTGTGTATAACTGTGTGTGTATGTGTGTATGTGTGTGGCTGCATGTAATAATAATAATCAAAGGAAAATGGGGCTATCAACTAGAGGGGGAATGGGAGAAATTGACAAGAAGGTACCTGGGAGGGGGTACAGAGGGAGGAAAGGGGAGGTGGAAAGTGATGTAATTCTATTTCCATTAAAAACATTTTTTAAATAATGGTGCATAAGATCTTTCTCTGGAATAAAAGCTTTTGAATTACTTTGGTAATTGTGAGGTGTCTTCTAAGACATGTGATGAGGACTTTGAATCAGCCTCTGTGAGTACATGCCTCTCTGGAATCACATACCAGCTCCACCCCTTACCCTGTTTCATATGTCTCAGTTTCTTCATTTGCAGAATGGGGACCGTGTTGGTGCCTGCATCATAGATTGCTGTTAGGTTGAACTGAGTTACTAAGCATTTAAGGCATGGCAGGACATGGTGAGCAGTACTTACTGCCCTGTTTGACCTGATTCACAACCACGTGAAAACAGCTCAAGAAGTGTCTCTCCTAAGGCAGAATGCCTCCTTCCAAAGTGACATCTTGTTCTGTCTTCAGAGCCTTAAGAAGAAAGCTTCCACAAATTATTTTCTAATCCATCCTGGCACACTTCTTTATTTCCAAACTGACATATGTTATCAGGCTGCCTGATTCAATCCTAGAAGCCTAGGTGCCTACTGGTTCCCTGCTGCATCATATGGATTGAGCTATTTGATCTCTGCCTTCAAGCAAATGGCCACATTATGAGGTTGTCAGACAAAGCTGGAACATAAGAAAACAAATTTAACAATAACAGGAAAAATTCATTCATGCATCACCAAATAAAGGGGACCTCAAAAGCAAAATGAAGAATTCCTTCTTTTAGCTAATTCCACATTCTCCTTCCTAACTCCAGAGAAGCTGCACATGATGCTCTCACTCTGGACAGCTCCTCTACAACTGCAGTCACATGATCACCAAACTACAGCATTGTATCTTTGCAAACTATTCCTCTGCTGCCCATGGGTTGTTCTGTAAAGATCTCTAATGCATCTCTGTAGTTTTATCTTACTGAAGGACTATCCAATACTTAAGACACACACACAAAAATCATCATCATCATCATCATCATCATCATCATCATCATCCTCATCATCATGGGCACACATGGCATCCTGCATTAACAACTAAGCATCAAAAATAATAATCACAGTTAAAACCACTTGGATTTTTACTATGATAAATAGCTTGGTAAGTGGCCATCCTCCTTCCTAATTACTGCTAAATTGGAATCAGGAGGTTTATATCTATTTATTTTTTCAAGTATTTTGGCAGTGAATCCAACATGTAATTCAAAGCACTTAAAAAACCTGGCAGTATCCAAATGTAAACTCAATGGAAAAGGCATGCAAACCTGAGGGTCTGTGCTTTATCATAATCATCAAATGAAATTAAATTTCATATTATCAAATACAATGATGTGTTTCTATGTAGTAAGCTATATAATTAATGAAGAAAGAGAATGTAAATGTTGCCTACTAAATACACCATTACAATATGATTAAATCCAGTCTGTGGCCATTCAATCCCTTTTCTCAAATCTGTCAGAATATCCTAGACAAGGAATCTACTAATTTAAGTCTTTTATGAGTCAAATGAAATTCATTTAGTGTAAAAATATGGTCATATTATGACACAAAAGGTTTCATTTTACATATTGGTCCCTTTTGGAAATACCAAAGTTAAAAGGCATATTATATTAGTTATTGCCTTATGTATTAGGACTTATACAGGTTATTAATAAAATAATCTTACTTCTTGAACCTAAACTTGTGCAACACTTCTGATACATTTCAAAAAGCAATGATTTACCCACGAAGCATATTCTCAACCCAATAAGGCACACAACAAATCATTTTAAGTGGCTTTTACTTAGGTGTGTTTATGTGGATAAAGTGAATGTTTTACAAAATACAAAAAAGCTTCCAAACTCTTCATTAATTTAAGAAATATTCATTACCTCCCACTAAGAGCTAATCACTGTTTTAGAAACCAGGGACACAAAAGCCAGAAATGTAGTACAGTTAGCGTTTCACACTTCTTTTTTGCAGTGGCTAGTAGTCAGTGGAGACACACAGATGGTCAGAGTGCTGAGAGCAAGAGGCTGAGTGCTCTGGACCAACTCTCACACATGTCAAGACTCAGGGAACATCTCAGAAAAGGAGGCAGAAAGAACGTAAGAAGAGGATGAGGAAGGGTGCTATGAAATGAGTTTTTTTTAGGACATGACATGGCTAGCACGCTCATGAATTCACACCAGCTGTGGTTGCCTGCACAAGCGCAGCATAAGATCAAGCCGATCCAAACTTCCAGCAGAGATAGGGTAAAAACTTCCAGGCTTCCTATTTGCAAGTCAATAGCCCTACTCCCATACACTTATGGGCAGCACTAATTGAATGTGGCTGGTTATAAAAATATGAAGACCAAAGGACATGAAGTTGGGATGAGGTCATGTCGTGGAGTAAGAAGAGGGACTAGAGAAGGGTAATGGGGAGTGGATATTATCATATTTAATTGTATACATGTATAAAGTTCTCAAAATTAAAGGAAAAGCATAATTAAAAAGGGAAGTTCACACTTCAAATGAGCTGACATAGCTACTCAGAAAAGAAGGAAAGAGGGTCAAATCCAAGGAGTGGAATTAAAGCAACTACCTTTTTTTTTTTTTTTGAGACAAGGTATCATGTAGTTCAGGTCAACCTCAAAATCTGTGTGCAGTTGAGGATGCTCTTCAACATCTGATCCTCCTGCCTCTACAAGAATGCTATCAGGATGCACCGTTGTGCCTGGTGTCAATCAATGGATATTTTTAACAAACAAATCAAAAGTATGGTTTTGATATCTTGTATTAAAAATACTGGTCGTTAATAAATTGTTGGAAAAAAATCAAAGATACAAAACCACAATGTGAGAGGTGGAAGAAGAAGGGGGAAATAATAATCAGCAAATGGAATAAACAAAACAGAAATGTTGGGCACAAAATAAGCCAGACAAGGAATTGCCAGAAATTTAGAGAAGTAAATATGACAGTTTTGAGAGTGTTGGTCTCATCTGACTTTGTTTATAAAAAGGAAAAGCATCATGAACTTGAGACTGTTTCCTCCTCCTTTTCCAATCAGTGGTAATATCCTTTGGATGATGAAGACTTTAAACAATCAAGAAAACGTTTTGGTTTCCGGCTAATGGACTTAATAGTGATTGCCATTTCAGGAAAAGCACTTCATTGGCTTGTGGGCATGCCAAAGGTAGAAGAGAGGGGAGCTGGAAAAGCATAAACTGTCCTGGAGGCCAGTGCAGCTGGCTTTTAGTCACTGAGTAACAGCCTTCCTCTAATACACCCTTAAACACTTGAGACTGCTTTCGTTCAGAATGAGAACGTGCTGGCCTAAGAACCAACCGTTGTCTCAACACCAGCATCTGGGAGCTCAGTACTGTATTTACTGTGCTGATGCCAAGCATTCATGGGTAATGAGTAAGCACTCCTTGAGAAAATACATATATACTGGAGGTTCAAATATGTAGAGACTTGTTCTCTCATTAATCAGCATGGTTTGGCCCTTCACAGGTTATTTTCCTCCTGCTCAATACCCTAGCACCCTGGGTTTATTCTATGCCTTTGTCTCCACTCAAGAGCAAAGCAGGGTGGAGAAAGGACCATGACCCTGGGTAAGCATCCCTTTGCAACAGATATCTTGAGTCAGTAATTGGTTAGTTGGGGATCCTGCTTTTCCAGAATTCATCTTCACATTGCCCTTTACCAATGCTTTATCTGTTTAAAAAGGCAGAAATATTTATTGCTTTATGTAAGCATATTTCCACTTACTTGCAGATGTCATCATTTCAAAATTTGCTATGGATACTGACGTTGATACAAAATAGGAAAATGATAACTAAGCAAGATATTATGTATAGATTATAGATAATTTGCCTAGAATTAATAATGAATATTTATTAGTGCTAAATTAATTTATATTTAGTTTTCTTATGATAAATTCCAAATGTCTTCATTATTAATCTCTTTGGATTAAGCCAGCTTATATTTGACTAAATTGTTTCTTAATATTTATTTTTATTTTATGTGTATGGATGTTTTCCCTGAGTGTATATCTGTGCACCACATGTGTGCAGAATCTGTGGAGGCTGGAAGATTCCCTGAAACTGTAATTATGAACGGTTGTGAATCACCATGTAGGTGAAGGGAATGGAACCCAAGTCATCTGGATGTGCTGTGGGATATTGTTCTGTATGCTGTGAACATATGTTGCTCTGATTGGTTGATAAACAAATGATGATTAGCCAGTAGCCAGGAAGGAAATATAGGCAGGATAAGCAGATGAGGAGAATTCTGGGAAGAGGAAGGCTGAGTCAGGAGTTTTCAGCCAGACACAGAGGAAGCAAGATGACAAGGCAGAACTGAAAAAAGATACCAAGCCATGTGGCTAAACATAGATAAGAACTATGGGTCAATTTAAGTGTAAGAGCTAGTCAGTAATAAGCCTGTGCTAATGGCCAAACAGTTATAATTAAGCCTCTGTGTGCTTACTTGGGGGACACAAGTGGGAAAGATTTATCCTGACTGCCAGCCGGCTGGGACATAGGTAAACTTCCACCTACATGGATGAGCAGCCAGGGCACTTACCCACTGAGTCATCTCTCCAGCTTCTAAACTTTTACTTTAATTACCATGTAGGAGCTTCTATAATGTGAAACTAAAAAGTTATGAGAAGCAAACTATAACATAATCCTCTGGGTTCTTTGCTGTTGATGTAACTGAGTGCCTGAGGTTAGGTAATATGTAAGGGAAATAAATATACTTCTTACAATTCTGGAAACATTCTATCAGTGTCTACTGAGGATCTTCTTGCTGTATTAGAACATGCAAGAGAACCACATGAGAAGAGATCACCTGTGCTAGCCCATGTGTCTTCTCCTTGTTGTCATCCTCTTCCTACACCTCATCCTCTAACTCATCATCTTCATCATCCTCATCATCCCCTTTTTCTTCTACCACTACTATTCCTCCACCTTTTCCTTTTCTTTCTTATTCTTCTTCTTCGGCTACAGATTACATCATGGGACCTCACCTGGATTGTGGTGTACCCTAATAAACTTTGCCTGAAGATCAGAGAACAGAACAAACCACTAGATTAAACAGAGGGACCAGGCAGTGGTGGCACACACCTTTAATCCTAGCACTCAGGGAGCAGAGATCCATCTGGATCTCTATGAGTTCAAAGCCACCATGGACTACATGAGATTGACTCAGTCTAGGGGAGAAATAAGAGCCAGGCAGTGGTGGCACACATTTAATCCCAGTACCTGGGAATCACATGCCTTTAATGGCTGGGTGGAGAAAGGTATATAAAGGTGTGAGGAGACAGGAACTAGAAGCCTTTTTGGCAGAGTAAGTTTATTAGGCTAGAGGCCTATCAGCTGAGGCTTTTTTAGTCTAAGGAGTTACTGAGGTAAGAAGTGGTGGCTGTGGCTTGTTCGTTTGTCTCTCTGATCTTCAGGCAAATTTTATTAGGGTACATGATATATTACCACACTGGATTATCTTGTCTGGTCCTAATTATCCTCAAAAGGCTTTACCTTCAAATGTCATTAATATAAGACTTCATGAATTAAGTCTAAACATAAAGGTTGAAAGGGAAAAACTCAGACTATTGTAGGTCTGTATCAGAATAATGTATACATTATAAATGGTTTTAGTTACAAGTAGCAGAAATCATAACAGAATTAAAACACAGGGATCTTACTTAACAAAAGATTAGATAGGATCCAGCCCAGAACTGAGTCAATGATGCCATTGAGGAAATGGGCTTCCTCAAATTTCTAGCTCAGGCATCTTTAGTGTGCCTCCAACGTTCTTTGTCAAGGTCAATAACAGTTATCGAAGGTCCAAACATGAGTTTCTCTTACAACAGTAGGAATTTTCCAATCTTTTAAGTGTACTTCGTTTTCCACAGTGGTAACACATGGCCAGTCTTAGGAAAGTCATTAGTAGACAGCCACAGGGAGCCACAATCATTTTACACCAAATGGAATGTACACCCTACTTAAGTTACTTTTCTATTGCTGTAGTAATACAATATTACCAAGACAACTTACAGCAAGAAGGGCTTTTGGGGCTTATGGATCTGGATTATTATGAGTCTATGATGGCAGGAACAAGATGGCAGCCGGTGACATGGCAGCGGGAGCTAGAGGCTGAGAGCTGAGAGCTCACATCTCAAACCACAAGCTTGAAACAGAGAGAACTGGGACAGAATAGGACTTTGAAATCTCAAAACACAACCCAAATGACACACATCCTCCAACAGAGCCACACTTCCTAAACCTACCCGAACATCGCCATCAACTGGACAGCAAATATCTGATCCTAGAGAGGACAGTCTCCTAAAAACCACCACACATCCCGAAGCAGGGTGAGCTGGCACGTATAAAAGGCAAGCAGCAGATTTTCCCACCAGTATGTATGGCTAATTTTAAAGTCAAAATAGAACTCAACTTTGCACCTTGCAAACTACAGTCAAAGGGGACGAGAAAAGATGGCTTTGGATTCCAGAGTCTGCATGTCCCTATGAATTTACTGTAAGTTACCAGGTCTTCTGATTTTTCAGAGAAACACGATAGCTAATGACAATAATAATAAGAAACAAGCACCACTGTCCACAGTCCTTGGCAAAGGGAAAAAAGAAAGAAAGGCAGTTTGTCTTACATGGTACAACGATTAGGATCTGCAGTCTTTGGCACTGTTGAGACATAAAAGAATCTATTAGACATAAGAGCTGCTGGGAGGAAATTAGGTCATCAAGATGTACCCTTGGAGTAGAAACTGGTACTTATTCCACCCTCATCTCTCTCCCTTTTCTTCCTGGTGGTCATGAGGTAAATCCTTCATCTATGATGTACCATGAGGCCATAGACACCATGCATCAGGACCAAAGGACCATGTATTGGAAATTCTTTATCCATAAGCCAAAATGACCCTTTTCTCTTCATAAATTATTTATCTCTGTATTTTGTCACAGTGATGGAAGTTGACAGACATGGTTTAGAAACACACACATACACACACACACACACACACACACACACACACACACACACCAAAACAAAACAAAAAACCCTGAAATTGTAAATCCAAAGTTTCAAAAAAGGATCTCAAATAATGTTTTATTCTATTAACTTCTCATCAGCCTGATCCAGCAAAGTTAATGGTCAAACTATTTCATCCATCTTCTTCATATCTTACTAGAACTATTCTGTGAAGGTTGTAAGAACTTTAAAATAGAGGCTGGAGAGATGGTTCGGTGGTTAAGAGCATATTTTGTTCTAGCAGAGAAGCCAAGTTTGATTCCCAGCTCCAAACTTCCTGTAACTTCAGCTCCAGGTGAACCAACACCCTTGTGTTGTCTTCATACACAGACATACACATAAATAAACAACAATATTTTTAAAGAACTTTAAAATAAAGTCCAGAGCACATCTCCAAGTTGCTAGCCAAAGAACTCTGGTACCATGCCCACATTCCTTGCTAGCATTATATGATCTTTTGACTCAGTGGAGAATGGATCATACTTAAAATATGGAGAAGCGATTGTATTTCTTTGTTGAACAATGGTCTCTACTAAGTTGATTGCAAACTGATTCAAAGCTACCACAGAGCATCAGTCTAGCAATGCAGCCAGTCAATGAAGCTCTCCAGATTTGTGGCTGGTATTCACTAATGGAAAAGGAAACAAAACATGAAGTTGGACCTACCATAAGCTGTGTGGTGGAGGAGAAATCAATACTATCTCTTCATGGTTGATTGACCCTCCCATCATGTCTTGTATCCTCAGAAGTTCCAAACTGCATGACACCAAATGGTACACTTCATGTAGCTGAGAGCAGACATCCACAAAGCCACACAGTTCATGCCTTCCTCATCAGCTGAACAGAGGTGACCCTCCAGAACTTCTTAAACTTTGTGGGCCTCGGTTTTCACAAGCACAGAAAACAAGGTATCTAGATAGGACAGCCTGTGCTCTCCAAATCAGTGTGCCACTAAATGCCAGCCTTTTGTTACCTTGATTTTTTTTCTAATTAGATGTATATGTATATATAAATATATATGGTATATACAACATAGAACTTTTATTTGGTGCATAAGAATGATGATCAAAAAATCATACAGCGAACAATAGCAAGAAAGTGGTGCTACAAGGATGTATTGAGATTAAGTCAGATGAGATAAAAGATTTGTCATCACACTGATGAAATGGTTTAGCTCTCCTTGGGAGCATCCTGAATGTATGGAGGCCTTGTAAATGGGCACTGGAGACACAAGACTAGTGTCTTTGTCTCGTGTGCTTTCACTAGACTACTGTTTGTTCCAAGGTGTTTTTCTTTTTTTTTAAATCCAGATTGTGAGACTTTTCTTTTTTCTTTTTCTCATATATTTAGAGAAACTTGGGAAAGAAATTATAAAATCACAATGACAGTGCTCTTGAGATTGCTCAGTGGGGAGAGACCAGCCTAGCACACATACCAATGTCAGTCAAGTGTGATTCAAAATTTTATATTAAGCTCTGAGTTGATTGCTGCGTAATAGATGTGTGTGTGTGTGTGTGTGTGTGTGTGTGTGTGTGTATCACATTGCACCCTGTGGATCTGTGCAAATATTATACATCAGCTGGATATATAATAAAACCTTTTAAAAAGCCTGATATTCAAATCTCTGAATTCAAGCAAATAATTGGTTGAAACAGGATTTTAAATATTAGATGATTTGGACCTTCATTGTCTTATCCTTTCCATGGGATGTCAACTCAGAGAAAAACAAATAAACCATGGAAAACCTCTGAGCCAATACTTCTCTCTCCTCTCCTCTCCTCTCTGTTGTAGAATATTAGTTAAAGATGTGATACATTCTTTTATGCTGTGGAATATTTGTTTAATGATGCAAAGATGTGTTGCATTCTTTTATGTTGCATTTGTTTAACTCTGTGAAGCTGTGTTGCTTTGCTTTTCTAAACACCTGATTGGTCTAATAAAGAGGTGAATGGCCAATAGTGGGGCAGGAGAAAGGATAGGCTGGGCTGGCAGGCAGAGGGAATAAATAGAAGGAGAAAAAGATAAGAGCGGGAAAGAGAAGAGGAGAAGTGGGGGAGGATGCCAGGGGCAAGCCACTCAGCCACCCAGCAACCCATCCACACAGCCAGCAACTGAGTAAGAAGTAAAGAAAGACATACAGAATAGAGAAAGCTAAAAGCCCAGAGGCAAAAGGTAGATGGGATAATTTAAGCTAAGAAAAGCTGGCTAGAAATAAGCCAAGCTAAGGCTTGTCATTCAAGAGAAAGAACAAGTCTCTATGTATTTATTTGGGAGCTGGGTGGTGGGCACCCAAAAAGCAAAGAGTGAAAATAAAATAAATTTTAAAAAACCTGAGTATACCTCTCCTCTCCCCTCTCCTCCTTTCTCCTTCCCTCCCTCCTACTCCCTTTCTCCCTTCCTTCCTCCCTCCATCCTTCCTCCTCCCTCTCCCTCAGTGTGAGCCCCTTGTTACTGGTGGCCAGGATCCCTGTCAAATGTTTCCAGGTTCCTGGCCTCTCTGTAAAAGATCAGAAATAAATGTTCACACAGAATATAATAGTAATAAGTTAACTTTATTTAAAGTAAAAGGGGGAAAATGTCAAAAACAACACCAAAGGTGACACCTAGACACATGAGCGAGGGTACTCAAAGGCCCCAGTTTACTGCCTGGGTAAACTTTCTTTAAAAAGGCAGAGTTTGATTATTAAGGCTGTAGGTCACCCTAATGATTGACAAATCAAAGAAAACTTCTTTTCTACTGTGAATGTCCTTTCCCATAATGCATCTAATTTTAACCATGTGCACACCCAGTCATGTATAGGCATAAGAGGGTAAAAAGGCTAAAAAATAGGTCCTAAAAGTTCACTTTGGGGACATAGTTTGCTTTATTGAACATGCACCCCAAACTAGTTCAGACCAAATCAGCCTCTCTACCTGGAGGTAACTAGGGCAAAAATTGAATGTAAGCTAATTTTGACAGTTGTTAAGGGGAGGAGAAACCTATTCCAACTGATCAGAAAGGGGTGTGCATTTGGCTTGAGAAAGGCGAGGGTCCTAGGTTACTAACAGCTTGCTACATCTTCTGTTCAGAAAGGATGTGCATATACAGTATGTGTGGGCAAGGTTTTCAGGCTGCCAAGTGCATTATTTAAAGAGGGGTGTATGCATAGCTCAAGCCAAGTGGAAATCATTCCATATGCTTGTTTGTCTACTCTGTCTCAGCCTCCCAAATGCTGGGAATACAGGCATGTGCCACCATACCTGATTCTGATGGTCTCTCTTCTTCTACAACTTGCTGTCTTGACCCTAACTTCCATTTCTTTACACACACACACACACACACACACACACACACACACACACACACACATTGCACATACCTGAGCTAAGGAGCCATGAGGCCAGGAAGCCAGATCATAGTAAATACAAGAGTTCTATAGTAATTATGGACTATGTCTCTGAAGTCAAAACACCCTGGTACTGTTATGTATATAACATTTGTATCTTTTTCCATCCTTAAGTGCTACCCTGTATATCTATTTTCAGAGTGATGATAACTACCAACGAGTCTGCCCCAGTCCATACAGCCCCAGGTTCTACCCAGCACTGTATTGAATTTCCTTCTCTGTTTTCTAATCTTCATATCTGTCCATCACTCTTCTAAAACTGACAGGTTTTCTCTACACAGCTAGTTCATTTTTTAACCACCTGAAAGGTTGGGACTCATTTTTAACAGCATATCTAAGGGCTAACTTTTATTTCCTTTTATTTTTAATGAAAGAACATGTGTTCTGTTTTTTTTTAATTTTGAAATAAATTTTAAATGTTTTACTTTAATTGTGGTTCAAAGCATGTGTTCTCTAGTAAAGTTCATTTTGGGCATTCTAGTTCTTAAATTATATATATTTATATAAAATAATTTGTCCCTTGTTGATCTCAATTCAAGTTTTTCCCAGATGTGCATCATCTAGATAGATAACTTCCTTCAGAGCAGATGGGTACCTCAAACCACCATATACAAGAAGAGAAGATTTTGTGAGTGAGTTGTTACATGCATTTCGTGAGAGTCCTGTAAGTTGTGTTTAGAGCCGGTACCACTGCTCAGCCATGCTTGTCAAACTCTTCACACTCCTCCTCTCCTTGTCACGGCCACTCAGATCTGTGACACGTTCAAGCCAATTGCAGACTTCAAAGACATGTTTACAGCGTATTCGCGACAACGTAACTCACCCCTCAGACAACTCATCTTTTCCCCGCAAAATCTTGGATGATGGGTGTCTCTGGGTCCTAAGTAGTTACACCCTGCTTGTTCATATTTTTCCAGTGAGATGAAATGTGAAGAAGAGGAAATGGAAATTTCTTCATTCAGAGAAAATGAGAATGACGAGGAATCTGTCAACAGATTGAAACTCTTTAGACAAATCTAAATATAGGGGTGTTGTTTCAGATGCTCCCAGAGGGGAAAAGTCAGAGAAGCTCTGCCTCATACCAGTCTTCTGAGCTCCCATCTCTGGGCCTGACAAGAGACCAAATTCACTCCAGAACCAGAGCTAAGGGCCTCTTATGGGCCAATCACCCAGCTGGGGAGGAGGGGAAGGAAGCAGCCATATCTTTAAAGAGCCCCTGGTTTGGAAGCAGAGACCAACAGACTACATGGAATGATAATTAAAATCCTATGTGGGGAGAAGCATAGCAGAGAGTATGCTGCAAAGTGTTTTGGTCTCGTCAAAGTGGCAATGCTGGGGACGTCACAGAAGGCTTCTCAGAAGCCGTGGCACGTGGCTGAAAATAAGTGCTCCTTGGAATCTGTGCCAGGAAAGCCTCGTTTTCCTTCCTGGTTTTCCCAGAATATCTCCAAAGCTACCAGCCCCACAGCATATTTCTTTAGGATGAATCATGAGAATGTGAGGCGTCTGCCAACTGCCATCTCTAATGGCATCTCTAAGGAAAGCAATTAACTCACAATTTTCCCTTATTATCGCACTCACGTGCATAATTAGATATCCTTAGCATACTTAGTTCGTGGCATTTTATGAAGAGTGATAACACTGCATTGCCTTATACTAATGTTAATATAATTGACCACCAGTTTCACACGCTTTGAAGTATTCTTCCTAAAAATTATTCTAAAATTAATGTTTAATGTCTGTTGAAGATCTTTCCAAGGCTCTTCCTCTAAGACACCACTCGCTTTTATTTCACAGTGGGAAAACATCTTGAAAGGCTTGCCTTGGGTACGTGTTCTAAAAGTTATTATATATGTGTGATGATATATCTCATTAATTTACTCATCTTTGATATATTTAATGATATATGTTATTAAAGATCCCACTGGTTCCTCAAAAAACATTCCTAAGGGATTTTGTCACTTTTCACATTTTGCTTTCAACATATGGTAAGTAGTTCTTATCAGAAATTGCAAACATAAAAGCTTTGGGAACACCAACATAAGGCCCTGGGCAGGGAACCCGATACCACAAAACTGTTTCCAGCTCAGAACTATTCACGATGTTGTACAAAATTATCTTCAAGCTATGAGTGAATGACCTATAAAACATAAAGAAGTTTCATGTTTAGACTTCTCTCTTACACAAACTATCTTGCTATATATGCATTTGCTATATATGCAAATATTCCAAAATGAAAAAAATCCAAAATCTGAAACAATTCTGTTCTCTGTTATTTTACAAGAGATATATGCAATTATTGACATGGTTTTATTTTTATCATATATGTAGATTTATATACATAGAGAGAAAGAGAATATATATAGTGAATGTATTGCATGTGTGTGCTCAGGTATACATAAAGAATTACATTTTTAATGTTACATATATGCTATATTATTTCACATATAGAATTCACACATATACATGTAAACACACAAAGAGAATTGTTCATATATGATGTATATGTCAATGTAAAGATACTGTAAGAATCCTTTAACATTGTCTTAAATCTCATCTCTGCTTTACAAACATCAAAAATTATTTCTTTCAAATCTTTTTCATGAAAACCTTTTGTAGCAAAATGTAATGTGCTGGCCTAGGAGTGTAGTCTGGTGGTGGAGGCCATGCTAGCATATGGGAGCTGCTTTAAGGTTTTAAAAGCTCAAGATAAGCTCAGAATCTCTCCCTTCCTGCTGCCTGTGGATCCTGATGTAGAACTCTCAGCTCCTTCTCCAGCACTATGTCTGCCTGTGTGCTGCCATGCTTCCTACCATGATGATAATGGACTAAATTTCTGAGACTGTAGGCAAGCCCCCAACTAAATGCTTTCTTTTATAAGTGTTTCCATGGTCTTGGTGTCTCTTTTCAGCAATAGAACAATTGCTAAGACACTGGGTAATACATTATAGCCATCATCCTGGCTATACACTACAAGATCACACATGTACAGTTTTTAATTCATTTTGAAAGTAACTGTCTATAGTCTCATTTACACTTTATGGATTTTGGGGTTCTCTTTGAATCTATCATAGTGGCAGAGCAAGTCTAACAGTATGGTGATCTGACATCAGGTGATAAGTATTCATATAGTTCGGCTTTTTAAAGATTTATTTTGTGTGTGTGTGTGTGTGTGTGTGTGTGTGTGTGTGTGTGTGTGTGCATATGCTTGTGAGTGTCTCTGTTCATATTCATGTACACCGGTGCCAGAAAAAGAACCCCTGGAGCTAGAGTTATAGGCAGATAACTGTCACCCAATGTGAGCACTGGAAACTGATCTCCAGTCCTCTGGAAGGGCAGTGCCCACTCTTAACTCCTGCGTATCTCTCCAGCTAACTAACTAGATTTTTAGTCTCTAACGTCTTGTATGAGAGTTTCCTTTACAAGACACAACCTGCTACTTTTTAAGGTAAGTAAAAATTAACTTTAATATATTCAGTATTTCAAGACATGAGCTCACATTTCAAACAATATCTCTTCTATCACAATTCTTCTTTTGATTGCTAGGACCAATTTGTGCTCAAAAAAGTTTATATAATACCTGGAAAAGAAGTTTGAGACAAAAGCACCTAGAAACCTAAAGTCAAAAGACAATCGGTTCTCCTTCCTTCCTTCCTCCCTCCCTCCCTCCCTCCCTCCCTCCCTCCCTTCCTTCCTTCCTTTTTCTTATTGTTATGTTTTGTTATGAAAGTCTAGTTACATGGACCAAATTAGTCTCAAATTCACTATGCAATCTAGGCTAGTCTTGAATTCTTGATACTTCTACCTCAGTTTCTCAGCTGCTTGGATTACAAGCACGTACCACTTCACTGGGAAGGATACGTCTCAGTGACTGTATTTAAATTTGTTTCATAATACTTTCTGAAGCACAGCTTGGCTACACTTGGCTACCAAAGGTTTACCTTAGATAATAAAATTAAACTGTTGTGGAACTGAGAAGTCTCAAACATCTAGCACATAAAAACACATTGCTGCTTTCCTTACATATATAAATAGATGTTAGCTGACAAAATGCATCAAAAATTATATATATATACATATATATATATGTATATATATATATATATATATATATATATATACACACACACACACATATATATAGGACATACAATCTGAAATTCTATGTCTTTGCTTGAAACACTGAGTGCACCAAGAACTGGTTTTATGGGTTCATAATTCTAACTCAAAAATACTACAAGACAATTTATTTCACACTTCTCTTAAGCTGATTTTTGGCACAAGCAAGCTGGCTAAGATTTTGCAAATAGTTTTCTGCTGGCAGTTTTTGGTGGTTTTTTTTTTTTTTTTTTTTTTTTTTTTTTTTTTGTTCACAGTTATCTTTAAGGTCAGTGCAGAATGATCTATCTCAGAAAATCATTTATCCTTGCAGTGGCTTAACAAAAGTTAGGTTGCATCATTCTTTACATACCTCGTTACTTAGGGTTGCTAATGCTCCTGTGTCATTAACCATAAACCACCTAGGATTTTGCAGCTCTGTTGTGTATTCCTGGTTGCCATGCTGGAATAGAGGTCCATGGGTAGAATTAAGCACTTGTTTGTTAATGTCTTTCAGGAGTATAGACTGTGCACTTTCCAGAACATTTTGTCTTGAGCACAGAGGTTGGCTTTGTTCGAAAGTCTCATGCATGTGTTTCCATAATTCTGAACATTAGCAGGCAAGCATGAGCTTTATAGCACATGATTTCTAAAAGTGGTCCTATCTCCTCTTCCCTGTGAACATGCTATTGTTTGTTAAAAAGAAAAAAAACTGACCAGAGTAATGTTAACAAACTGCCCAACATTGCAGTATCTGTCACTATTTCCAAACTATGGAATATATTAAAGCTTTGGGTTCATGAGCAAAGAATATCCATATAGGAGTTATTCTGCATCTGCTCTTCACAACCTATCATTTGACAGTTCCTTCTTAATACCTCTTATTTTCTTATGTTTATTAATTTATTTCTATTCACATATTCAACAGCAAGACAGATAGTAGGATAAAGGGTTCTCATTGTTAATTCCCCAAAATCACAAGTTTCCAGGAGACACTCCAAGAATCCCATAGAGCTGTTCTTTTATAGTTTTCAAGATAGGCAGAAATTAAAGGATGCTGTTTTCTCAGTTGGATGTGTTGCTCTGGGTACTTTCCCTAAGAACCTAAGTCTGTTGTGTTTACTACTTATCTTCATTAGGATGTTCCATAAGGCCATATTTATGATACACATTTACTTTCTCGGTGGCTTTAAGTTCAATTTAACAGTGGTTGATGATGTTCTGCAAAGATGACTCTGACTTTCAAGAATTCTGCCACATGAGCATATCTAGGTATTTAAATTTCCTTTCTGCTCACAATCCCTAACAAAATCCCTGTCCTCCAGGTCACCTCTAATACCATTCCTCTGTGAAAACCTCTGACTTCTCATCACCTAATGCACAATCTCCAAACCCAGGGACAGTGGAGCACACAGACATGCTGTGAGGTGCACTAGCACACTGCTTGTGTTAACATGAACTTGACCTGCTCCACACTTTGGTATTCATGGGTGTGTTCATTTCACACAGAAGGGACAGAGAAGATCTTATTCAGAACACATCCCTAGAGTCTGTGTGATATACTTTCCCAAAGGAGCCATGTTAAAGCATAAGTGGTATTACAAACTCAGAAAGTTAGAGGAAATAAATTACAACCAATGTATACACTGGTGAGCAAACCAAGCTGTAAATACATAACCTAGACCTTCTGCATATAATAAAATTGTCTTTTATGTCAAATAAGAAATACTATAAAATATTATAATTATAAGGGACTGTATAGCATACAATACTATTCTATAATATTTTAATTTAAATTAATATTCATGCTACAAACACTAAAAAGCTTGTTAATGCTGATCATAATTGATAGCTCCCAGCAGCTTCAGCAGAAGCTGCAGATTCAGGGTAAAGATTGGATCTGACTCCATATAAAACCCATCAACACATGGCAAGTTCCACATCTCACAAAGAAAGTTGAAGACCCAAGCAGGAGGCTCAAGTGACACAGGACAATATTTGACTCTCAGCGTTTTCCTCTGGCCCTAATTTGCTTGTTAATGTCATGTACACAATTCATGTCAATGTCAGTTTCACAGAGAGAAATGACATCTCACCTTTGCTACAAATTAGTCCTACACCAATCATTGGAAGCACCACCTCTAAAAGAAAAAGTAGAGTTGAACTTAAAAAATAAAAAATACCAAAGAAAGAAGGAAAAAGTCAAACAACAAACTAATACCAGATGCACAAGTCCCAGCGTAGAAACAGAAAACAGTAAATGGAAAAAACATGAAAAACCAAGACAATATGTCTCCTTCACAAATCACTAACCCCATAATAATGGCACACAATGAAAATGACCTAGAAGAACAACCAAACTAAGAATTCAGAAGATTGATAGTAATTGTATTCAAAGAACCCAAGAAAATATCAATATACTTCAAAAGAACAAAAGCAAAGAAACACATGAAATAAGGACTCAATCCAAGATATGAAAATAAAATTCAACAAATAGTTAAAATTGCTGAAGAAAACCCAAAATGAAATGTTATTAGAAACAAAAGAAAACAAACAAACAAAAAAAAAAAAAAACCTCAGTGAAAATCCTCACCAACAGAGGAAACAGAGAACCAGGGCCGGAAGACAAAGTTAAGGCATGGGATTCCCCCAGTAAAGGTCAAGAATAATATTTTTAACAGAATGTAGGAGCATTCTGGGACACCATGAAATGATACAACTTTCGGATTACGGGCATAGAAAAAAAGGAGAAAGAAGTTTTAAATTAGTAAAATTAGAGATGAAAAGGGAGACATTACAACAGACAATCAGGAAAGTAAGAGAATCATAGAAATGTAATTTTTATTTTATTGAAAATAGATTTCTTTTACACAATATATTCTGATTATAGTTTCCCCTTCCCCACTCCTCTCATATCCTCCTCACTTCCTCTTCTATCAAAATCCATACCCTTCCTTTCTCTTTCTTATTGGAAAAATAAACGGGCAATAAAAATAATGATAAGATAAAAATTAAATAAACAAACCAGAACAGGAAAAAAACAAACATTTTGTGTGCATTCCTTAGTTGAGTAAGAGAAGGAAAAGAATGAAAGCTTTTATTAAATAAGAGTTTTGAAAAGCACACAATGTCAGCAATGAAAGATGTATCATTCAGATTCAACACTCTGCAACAATCCAATCCAGCTTCAGTGTGGCTCCTTTATCTGGCCATGTCTCTCCTTTATTCTTCTAATGCAACAAAAAAAAAAAAAAAAAGAACCCAGTGTCATTAAAATGGCTCAACCTTGGGAAATGTGTTCAGTGCTTTCTCCTCAAAGTGAGCTCTGACATATTCTATGGCTCCACTTCTAACTTGACCCTAGACTCAGATGCAGACATTTCCACAAAACACATGGCTTAGCATATTCATAGCCAGAAAAAAGAAGAAAGAAAAACAGAGATACTCAAATTCTATGAAATGTGAAGTCAACAAATAGTTTATATTTGTATATTATAAACCAGGGATGATTCATCAGCATTAAGTTGAATAAAAGCATCCAGGCACGAGAGTACACCCTGTGCAATGTAATGTATTCCATTGAAACCTCACCATGCATTACCCTTAGTAGAGACAGGGGCTAGGCCTACAATGGAGTGTGAACAGTTATATAGTATTGCAAATGTTTTATTTCTTGATACATAAGCTTTTTTTAATACCTGGTGATGTACATTCATTGTTTTCATTCATTGCATATTATATTACATTGCATGAGGACATTTTCATACACGTGTGTATTGCATTTGAGCAAATTCCCCTCCATACTCCTTAGACGCCCACTTCCCAGCCTGTACCAACTCCTGCTGCCCTTTGTTTTCTTAGTCTCCCTTCTACTTCCTATCAGACATGCATATGTGATTTTATGCATCTACATAAAATCTAATAACCACAAATAGAAAAAAAAAACATGTATTTGTTTTTCTGAGACAAGATTAATTATGTAATATGATGTTCCACTGTGGGATATGCCTACTTTTCTAATATTGCATTTTGATGTCAGAGGGTTTTTTTAAGGAATGAACAAAATCAAAAGAACTTTTCCACTGCCACATGGGAAATGCAGCCTTTAGGGGACCTGGGTCTCTCCAGTAAGTCCCAAATCAAAACGTTACTAAAGTAAAGGCAGAAATCAGCCAGGAGTCAATCACATGAGCTGGACAGCCTTTGCTTTTTTTTTTTTTTTTTTTTAAATGTGTTTCATTGATGGATACATTCAGACAGAGAGAGGCTAGTAGAACACTAGAAAGTGAAAGTTATCATTTCAGACCACTCTCTGCACCAAGTAAGCATTTATGAAAGCTACTCCATTTTTTTAAAATCACATCTAATTCCTATGAATTACTAAACTGATTGCAAATTGAACTTCATGGGGAATTCCATAAGGTCAAAGAAAGTGAGATCTTGTCTCCTAGAAATTTGCTGTGGCCTCATCACCCTGAAGATATGCTTCCCCATTCTCACAACCACTTTCCCAAAACTGTGTTTTCTTCATCAAGTCAAATATGTAGGGACAACCAACTCTTCTGCCAGTGGGACCCTACTATACACTGGACTTCCCAGTGCTGAAGCACAGGCTCTTTCCAATGGTAACAGCTGGACACTTGGAACACGCCTGTAAGTGACTATGCTGAGACTTTAAATCTGGACTCTCTACAGTTTCCAAATAGCATATTTCTGAGATCATGTTATCTAGTTCAGGAGTCAAATATACAGTCACTTTGGCCAGGAAGTTCAACAGGAACAAGATAAAGAAAAAATAATAAATATCCAGAGAGAATGTCTTAGTGAGTCTTGTTCCTCTGAGTTAGGGGGGAGGGGAGTTCCTTTTATATAATCAGTCCTGACAAGACCTCAACTTCTTTCTTCATGGGAATAAATGAATAAAAGAGATCTCTTCTGAGAGAAGAGGGATTCTATGGGCAAGGGGCATCAAGATCATGATGGGGAAATCTACAGAGACATCCAAACCAAGCTAGTGGGAACTCATGAACTTTAGACCACCAGCTGTGGAGCCTCCATGGGACTGGACTAGGCCCTCTGCGTAAGTAAGACAGCTGTGTGGTTTGATCTACTTTAGGGGCCCTCTGGCAATAGGATCAGGATCCACCCCTGGTGCATGAACTGGCTGTTTGGAACCCACTACCTATGGTAGGACACTTAGCACAGCCTTGATGCAGGGGGAGGGGCTTTGGACCTGCCTCAACTGAATGTACCAGGCCTTACCTTTTTGGAGGAGGGGATGGAGGTAGGCTGGGGAGAAGAAGGCTAGGGTGTGGGAAGAGGGAAGAGAGGGGAATCTGTGGTTGGTATGTAAAATGAATCTTAAAAATCTTAATTAAAAAAAGACAGAAGGACCTATATGATAAGAACTTTAAGTCCCTGAAAAAAGAAATTGAAGAAGATGTCAGAAAATGGAAAGATCTCCCATGCTCATGGATAGGCAGGATTAACATAGTAAAAATGGCAATCTTACCAAAAGCAATCTACAGATTCAATGCAATCCCCATCAAATTACCAACACAATTCTTCACAGACCTGGAAAGAATAATATGCAATTTCATATGGAAAAACAAAAAAACCCAGGCTAGCCAAAAGAATCCTGTACAATAAAAAAAAAAAGACAGAAAAAGAGATATCTTCCAACTGGAGAAGAGTTCTTTTTAATTACTTCTAGGACTTCCAATCACATAAGACAACCTGCTGCCACACAGCATTATTCATAGTTCCTTGAACATCTTTTCAGAAATCATGCTTTCCTGCAAAAAAAAAAAAAGACATATTAACCAAACTTGTGAAAATAAACATATGGTTAAAGTATATTATACCCTTAGAAATATATTCCTCTTAACAGATGTAGAAAGCATGAAGATTTGAAGTAGTTAGATCATTCGGATTAAGGCCTTCACTCTACAATCAAACTAAAAAGACTCGGCAAGGATCACACAACTAATTGAAGCTTAAGCTGGGACTGGAATCCAGGATTACCAATTCTAAATCACCTTAATTCCACATCAAGATGCCTTTACGTTATGAGCAATTACATGAATGAATGGCAATCTAGTTTTGTGGGCTATGCACTGCTATTCAACCAGAGCAAATGCTATAAGCCACAGAGTAAAATGAACTCTCTACAAACTGGATATTCTTCAAGGAGATGTAGGCCCTCTCCAAGGTGCCTTTTGTATCTACCCACCTGAATTCCTTAGTTCAACACACTTGTTGAACCTTAGAAAGCTGATCTGAGGAAAGGAAAATGGGGAATACACACTTCATGTGCATGCACACATGTCCTCTCCTTCCCCTTGTTTCACTCCACTCTAGCAAGCCATTTGTATGCTATAATGAAAGTCAGGACCTGAAGCTGGAGAGGCTATGGCTCATGTGGTGGTTAAGCACACTTACTGCTCTTCCAGAAGACCCAAGACCCAGGTTCAGCTCTCAATACCCACGTAACAGATCAAAACTGTAACTAGCTCTAGTTCCAGGAGATCTGATGGCCTCTTCTGGCCCTCAGGGACATGAAACATATGCCTAATGCACATACATACATGTAGACAAGCATTCACATACACAAAATAAAATAAAGGTAATTTTTAAAAGCCAAGACCTAATTAGGCAACAGCTTTTCGGTTTACTGGAAAGAAATGGAGAGATCAAGTCCACCAGATAAGGACTTCTTAAATGATCTAAAGAGTCAGCAAAAACAGAGAAAGAACATTTTTATTCTTTTACACTCAGCACATTTGAATCTCTTCTTACCATATTTAAGTTGTGGTACTAGTCAGTATGATACATAGATAAAATACATTTGTCCTACCCTGAGGATATCAGCTATTAACTGGGCAGACAGCATTAGCTAAGCAGTTGAATAAGTGCCCTGATGAAAATGGAAGGGGAGAGAAAGGGCTTACAAAGGGTGGAAATTGGAAGATGTAGGATAACAAATAGGAGAAGAGGATAAGAGAACAAGTTCATGTAAAAAAAAAAAATCTCTTCCAAAGAATGAGTAGTAAAATCAGAGAAATTGTGGTTTTGTCTTCGATGGACTTCCTCACATTCTGACTAACCCCATGGTTCTTACAGAGTGGTCAAGTGCCTCTAGAAAACCTGTTAGAAATAGGAATTATCAAGCCATATCAGAGCCAGTGAAACAGAAATTCTTAGGGTAGGGCCCAGAGGTCTCTGCTGCAACTGGCCCAACTGGTAACAGTGTTGGGTGCTGAAGTCTAAGAAGATTTGCCACTGACCCCAACCCCAACCTACAGCACCCAGACCTACACTCTCCATCTACATTCTCTAAACATTTTAACTTCATTGTGCTTTGTGCAAATTCTTTCTGTTGTGCCACTTTAATTCAGTAGCTCCCTTAGCCATGGCTTCAAGTATTAATAAAACAAAAGGCAGAAGAATGGCAGGTAAGAAATTAACCCTGGGTAGAGTTGTGTACTCATCAAGGGGTATTGTCTACTACAATAGACATTTTCATTTTGGTCTGACAGTCTTCCTAAGTCAAGAGATGCTGGGGCAACCTTTATTTCTATGACTTCCCAAAATTACAGTGGGAAATTCATAGAAGAATGCAAAACCTTTAAAAATAATTCTATAATGTAGTTTAAACTCTTAAATATATATATATATATATATATATATATATATATATATATATATATTCTTTACCTCAGAAACCTATATTCTAGGTTTTTAATCCAAGAGGACAAATAATACATGTCTTCTAAAAATAAGTAAGGAGTCTTGTCACAATACTGGTTTTTATAGAAAAATACAAAAAGAAACTACCTTTAAAAAATACCTAAATTTCTAGAAGTAGGGATTTTTATTAGTGAAAGTCATTTTCCCTATTTCTTTCTCTACCAAAAAAAAAAAAAAAAAAAAAAAACCTCCAAGAATACATCTTTGAGGATTGTTTTTGTACTTTGCTAAAGAAGACAGTAAGCTCTAACGTTGTTTTAATAGTGACATGAGGGAACTGCCAGCAGACTGCCTCCCACACTGTTTCTGTGTCGGGGTTGCAGTCACCATGATGATCTGGCTGCAGCTGCTGGCTGATCTCTTCCAGCTGCAGCTTCAGTGTGCTCCTACTCATCGCTAATGGAATTTAGATGTTCCCTTCACGCCTCCACTTCAACAGAGGCCTCCCACCTTAAAGGCCCAGTGGGCCTCCTTACCTCTGATTCTAAGTCCATATACAGAAAAAGAGAGATAAAGTTCATCTGGAACAGACCCCCCATCATTCTCATCAAAAATGTAATTCCCATAATACTGGCAACCTTGATATTTTCCGCTGTAATGTCTAGTACTTCAGGACTAGAGAGATTGGTTCATTGGTAAAGTGCTTGTCAGGCAAGCATAAGGTCAGATTGAAAAAACAGACACACACACACACACACACACACACACACACACACACACATACACACACACACACACCCAAAAAAATCTGTGTGGCAGTGGCATACTTTCAATACCATCACTGAAGATGAATAAACAGGCAAATCCTTGAGGAGCATTGGTCAGACAGTCCACCTGAATGTATGAACTTCAGGGTCAGTGAAAGATTCTATCTTTAAAAAACTAGGTGGAGAGCAACTGAAGAAGATACCCATGAACCTCTGTTCTCCATTGAATATTGATTCTATCCAAAAGTGCATATACCTACAGGAATGCACATGGGTATACACACACACACACACACACACACACACACACACACACACACACATATACATACATACAATCAGGACTTCAATTGCAGAGGAGAATAAAACAAGCCCAAAAGGATTCAAGATCTAACAACAAAGTCAGTAGAGGCTAAAGCAATTTATTTATATCATATATAATGACCACAATCTTAGCAACCCCAGAGTCACCGTAATTTGCCTTAGTCAATATCTATTAAATTAACTCATTTGTATAAGTGCAATGTGTCTGGGCTTGACTAAGCACAGAAGCAAGGCACTCTCGCTCTTAAAATGCACAAGGATTTATTTATCAGACATAGTAGCACAGGCTCTTAATCCCAATATTCTAGAGGCAAACTCTGTGAGTTTGAAGCAATCTTAGTCAACGTACTGAGTTCCAGGACAGCCAAGACAATATCTGAGACTATGACAAATAAAGGAAACATACGAGTTTCATGAAGCATACCGGCTACTTTGGCTAGTGGAAGGATCCCATTCCTATTTTTCCCACAATGTCAGTAACTCACTGCCTCTGAGTTTCTATAAATAGAAGAAAATCCATCAAAACTGATAAATAAAAGATTGAGGCAACTTCCATTTAAAGGTGCAGAACAGAAACAGGGTCCTGCTGCTCTCTGCCTTTTAGTCTCTTCTACTTTTTTCTTGTACCCAACTATAGCTGTAGATCAACACTGGCAGAACCCAAGGTTCTCTAGAATGCAGAATGACAATCAATGGGCTATGCCATCTTACACATCCCTCTCTACCATCACATGCTTATTTCTATATGCTTGTAATTTCTTTTGGAAAGTAGATGTTTATGACCTTAAAGTACCAACTCAAATTTGTCCCATATTTGTTGAGTGAACTGTTTGAAATAATGTCTCTATGGCTTAATAAACTTTCAAAAGAGCAAGTATTTTTGGGACCAAGATCACCCCTTTTTCAGCAACTAAGAATAAGTCAAAGTTCTAAACCATTTTTAAAGGCACTTTTAAACTTAATCATCATGTGGTTTGGGGCCCTCTTCTCTAATAGTTTCTTTGACCTCCTTATGTACTGGCTTCCTAAAAATGCATGTATAGCTCACATCATTGTATTGCTTTTCAGCACAAGCCTGAATGAATGCCCAGTAGCTTTTGTTTTCAGGAGTTGTCTCAGCTGGGTTCTAACACAGCTCTAAGACTTTGATATCCATGGGACTGTGATCAAAACTGTAAACCTTACAGTTTCCTAAAAAAGCAATAGAGAAATGGATAACAAAGAAAAGATAGGCTTTGAAGACTGTGTGAAACAATGTGCCACTCACGGCAAGGGGCAACTAACTAATCAGTGCCTCATAAAGGACAACTAGAATAAATATTTTAATTGATTGAAAATTAAGGAACAGATCATGCAGGACATCACAAGTACTATTTTTAAAGCTGTTTTATCTTACATCTATTTCCCTATACGAATTGTACATGTGAACAGGTGCCATGTGCATCTGCTGCATATGTGCACAGTATGCACAGACCTTCTAGCCTTCTTTTGCCCGCCCTTCCCTTCAAACCACAATCCCTCCCACTAGTGACTACCGTGCAGTCCTGGTGACATTTTAAAATTTCCATATAAGAAAGAATGTGAGCTATTGTCTTTCTGTGTCCAACTTATTTCACTTAACTTGATGTCCTTTGACGCAATTAACTTTGCTGAACGTGACAGAATTTCACTCTTCTTTGTAACTGAATAAGTCTATTGTGTATACATATTATATTTTTTTAAAAAAAGAGAGAAATCTAAAGTCTGGCAAGATAGGTCAATGGGTAAAGGTGATTTACATGCAAGCCTGACCACCTCAGTTGTCTAAATAAAGGAAGAAGGAAAGAATTGACTCTACAAAGCTGTTCTCTCACCTACACATACACACAGATACACACATAATAATAATAATAATAATAATAATAATAATAATAACAATAATAATAATAAATTTTTAAACAAATGTTTCTAAGATATCTAATGCATTTTAAAATAGAAACAGTCAAAAGGTCGAGGAGAGACAGCCACTTTGGTATCATAAAGTGAACTGAATGACAGCAGCATTCTGATTGACATGATGGGTTAACAATATGGGTAGCATTTGCCTTGTATATTCCCCTCTTGCCTCCTACATAATCACATGTTACCCTGCCAAATCAAGTCCTTCTATGACCCATTTCTACCCTTTTCAAAAGGGTAAAGATATTTACCTTCAAAGCTGAAATCAGAAGATGTCTCACAAGCTATGAATTCATCCATGGAAAGTTCTCCATCAAAACTGTAGCCACTCCTCTATTTCCTCTTCCCAGGGTAATCCATGCATCCCTCTTAGGGTCCTCCTTGTTTCCTAACTTCTCTGGGGCTGAGGATTGTAGTCTAGTTATCATTTGCTTTACATCTAATATCCACTTATGAGTGAGTGCATACTGTGTTTGTCTTTCTGGGTCAGAGTTACCTCACTCATCATGATTTTTTTCTAGTTCCATCCATTTGCCTACAAATTTTATGATGTCATTGGTTTTTTTTCCACTGAATAATACTCCATGGTGTAGATACACCACATTTTTTTTATCCATTCTTCACATGAGGGGCATCTAGGTTGTTTCCAGGTTATGGTTATTATGAATAATGCTGCTATGAACATAGTTGAGCAAGTGTCTTTGTAGTATGGTTGAGCATTCTTTGGTATATGTTTAAGAGTGGTATCACTGGGTCTCGAGGTAGGTAGATTCCCAATTTTCTGAGAAACTGAAGGCAGGGAGAGTAGAGAAGAGGAGATGGGGGGATGGGAACATGAGGGATCAGTATGGTCGAGTTGGGGGAGAGTAATAAAAGAGATATCTTGATAGAGGGGGGCCATTAAGGGATTAGGGAGAAAACTGGTGCAAGTGAAAATCCCAGGAAACCACAAGGATGACCCCAGTTAAGACTTCTAACAGTAGTGGAGAGAGTACCTGAACCGGCCTTCCCCTGTAATCAGATTGGTGACTATCCTAATTGTCACCATAGAACCCTCATCTGGTAACTGATGGAAGCAGATGCAAAGATCCACAGCCACACACTGGGCCGAGCTCTGGGAGTCCAGTTGAAGAGAGGGTGGAGGGATTATATAAGGAAGGGGGCATCAAAATCATGATGGGAAAACTCACAGAGACAGCTGACCTGAGCTTGTGGGAGTTCACAGACTCTGGGTGGACAGCTAGGGAGCCGGCATGAGACTAACCTAGGCCTTCTGCATCTGGGTGACAGTTGTATAAACTTGGTCTTTTCTGGAGCCCCTAACAGTGGGGCCAGAACCTGTCCCTGATGCAGAACCTATTCCCTATGGTAGGATGCCTTGTTCAGCCTTGATGCAGAGGAGAGGAGCCTGAGCCTGCCATAACTTGATATACCATGTTTTGTGGATTCCCAAGGGAGACCTTACCCCACCTGAATGGAGAGAGAGGAGAAATGGATGGGGGGTGCAGAAGGGAGGAGGGGGAAGGAACAGGAGGAGAAGATGAAAGGGAAACTGTGGTTGGTATGTAAAATAAAATAAAGAAAAAAGGTTTAGCCACAGTTTCTTCAGAGCCCTGACATCCCCCCCGCCCCACAAAGTTTATTGCAACGGATGCTTTGTTGTTTTTTTTTTTCTTTCAATATTCTCCTGTTCCTGGAAATAATGCTGAATGTCTAAACTTTCTCTTTTCTCCAAATATAGTAATATGGTCAACTAGAAAGCTGTTATGTCCTTCTGTAACCGTATCCCCAGTCATATTTATCAATGTAAGGTGAGCTCCTACAAGATCAGCAACTTGAGCATTTGTGGATAAAGAAAACACCAGGAGTAAAGAAACCTGCCTTTGGTGGCTACAGCTATTAAATGTAATATGGGCTGCCAGCAATCAGGGTCAACACACTGAATATCATAAAGGTCTCCCGCAGTTAGAATAAAGAAGCAGAAGCAGCTGTCTACACAGGTAGCAAGGGGCGGCATCCTCAGCTGCATAGAGGGAACAAGACTAAAGACAGAGGAGATCTGACAGCATTTCAGACCCTGTTCTGGAGGCAAAGCCAAGTTCCACAGTCTTACCAGTGGCTATTATATCCCACTTTACAAGCAGGCAAAGCAGGCAAGATTGACCAGTGAGTAAAAGTATTTGTCATGCAAACCTAACAATCTGAGTTCAATCCTCAGATCTCAAGAAGGAAGGAGAGAACCAACTCCAAAAAGTAGGTATCTGACACAGATATATTGTGTGGTACATAGATATACACACAAATTAATAATAATAATAATAATAATAATAATAATAATAATAATAACTTTAGCTTAATGTGGTTAAAATTATAATGTGTTCTACTACTAACTAGATGAAGGAATACAAAGTATAAACAAATATGTCAAGAGGCAAAGGCTAAAATCTCTCTAGGAATGAATTTCAAGGTTCTATAGTTATATTCCAGACAGTCAGAGAGCTGTAAGCACTTGTTTTGGAGCTGCCTAGTTTGATCTGGATAGTCTCAGTTTCTCCACTGTATCCCAATTAGTTCACAGTTAACACCAATTTGAGATGATCCTGATTTGAGTACTAAAGTGTGTATCACCCGACTCCCACAGATATAGGCACCCCTGTAAGAGGGCGTGCCTATGGCTGTCTTCCTCCAAATCCATGGCTTCCTCTCCCACCCCTGCTGCTGTCATCACACTTCACTGGCTGAGCACTTGCAAGTGAGTATAATGTCTGAACACATAGCTCGTACAAGTAAGGCAGAAAATATATCAAAGTGTTAGCAAGTAGGGTATGATAGTGATGATAATAGATGGGATCAGCACATTGAACATGAAGGGCAGTTATTAGTACTTATTGTTATACTGTACAACACAATGACCTCAACCTTTTGATGGTCATGGATGATAATATAGTTTCTTAAAAGTTAAAAAATACATAAAATAAAATGAAAATTTACCACCTTGACATTTAAGAAAGGGGGAGGCATGCTTCTTTATGACAGCAATTTGGGGGAAATTCCTATGAGTCTCGGCTAGATAATGATGTATCTAATGGATATGTTGACCTTTTGATCTTTCTTGTTCTGCTGCTTCATTAAGGTAAAGGCAGAGATGCTATTGGGTATTAGAATATAAAACCAATTGTTTCACTTTGAATTTTACCAGGTAATTTTGTTTCTAATGCTGATAGAGTACGGTAAACAAATGACAGTTTAAAAAGTTCAAAGTTTCTTCTTAACACTGCAAAAGGAAGTGTGATTTATAGATCACCTTCAACAGAAGACACAGAGAGGCAAGCACCGAAGACTCCGGGGGATCCTTACTTCCTAAGGAATGATAAAGGACCAAACACTGCCGGCTCCCAGGGGGATAAAAATGTAACTGTTTCATACTGTGTTATATCTCATCAGATTCCTTCTTCTTTTCCCAAGCAGTCCCCTGTCCCACATATTAACATGCTGAGTCATTTTAAAACACAGCAGGCGAGGGAGGAGATATTAATAATAAATGAAGCATCCAGGACTTCTCCAATTTTCCTCCCAAGTACTCCAAGTGATGCCTCTTATTTCACAACATCCCTTAAAGGAGGATACAGATGCTTATCACTATTCCTGCTATGTGTTTAAAGACGCCACAGGGAAAGCTGAATAAATTACTGTATCTCATGGCAGCTGAACTAGGATTACAATTCTTGTCTTCCTTGTCACCCTTCACCTCTTTGTGAAAGAAAAAGGAAAGATGGTAGATGTAGAGGGAAAATTTAAACTGATCATGTAAGAGGCTGGGGGTGTACTTCCACGGTAGAGCACACAGTGAGTTTGCACAAGGCTAATCTTCAGCACCGCAAAATAAAATAGTTGATACATGTGTTAGAAAACAACTCTTTTAATGCATATAATAAAGCATGGTACATTCTAATTTATAATGTTATTCGTGCACATGGGTATAACTTAAATACATTTACTATTCATAAAATGAAATCCACCTACACACTTCACTTTATACTATTTTCCTCTCAGATTACAGTACATTGTAAATGACTGTCATCCTTCTATGTCAGTATTTGAGACAACTATAATATAATTGACATGTACATGTATCTTAATCAATAAGAAATGCATTTGGGGGAAAGTTTGTACAAAATCCACACATGTGTATGTGTCTTTGAAAAATAAAGAATGGGCTGGGTAGATAGTAAGAGTGCATACCCTGCAAGAATGAGGACCTGAATTCAGATCCCCAGTACCCACATAAATGCCAAACATGGCTGTAAACAGTGTAATTCAAGCACCTAGTGGATGGGAGAGGACAGAGACAGGAGGATGCCAAGTGTACCTCAGTAAGTCAACCTAGTCTAAACAGCATACTTCCATCTTGGTAAGATACCCTGTCTCAAGGCAGTAAGGCTGACAGTGATGGAGGAAGACACCAAATATCCTGCCCTAGCCTCAACATGTAACTCCTTAGCTGGCACACTATACACTCAAGTGCATGCAAAACACACACACACACACACACACACACACACACACACACACGCCTGTAGGCAGAGTTTTTCCATAAGGACATGCTGGAGGACAGGTATAGCCATGAGCCATGTGTCAGAATGTAGATTAATTAAAATGGGTTAATTTAAGTGTAAGACTTAGTTAGTAATAAGCCTGAGCTATTGGCCAAGCATTTATAATCTATATTAAGCCTCTGTGTGGCAGTTTGAAAGTGGCTGTTGGACAGGGAAACTTTGCATACACATAACTATGTAGATTGGTTGGTTCCCTTCAACAAAAATTACTGAGTACCTGTGGTCCAGTGGACATGTTAATAATAATATGAATGGAAGACAAGATCCTCATATTCAAGCATCAAAACACAGGGAAAGTGACCAAATAAGCCATAAGTTACAGTTCTAATTATTTTCCTGAATGTGTCATGATTTCATTTTTTCCTTATGGTTGAAGAAAATGCCATTGCAGATAAACATCTAGGCTGGTTCCATATCTTGATGATTATAAACAGTACAACAATAAATATGGACTTGAAAATGTGTCTCTGGCCCACTTAGGATCCTTCATGTGTGTATCCAAGAGTGGTAAAGCTTGGTCATGGGCAGTTCTGTCTGAGGTGTTTGTTTGTTTGTTTGTTTGTTTGTTTGTTTAGCAAACTCTTTACAGACTTCTCTGATAGCTGACCCAGTTTACATTCTCATTAGTGATTAATAAAAGTTCCTTTGTGTGCCTATTCTCATTAGTATATATGGTCATTATTTTTCTTGATGGTAGCTATTCTGACTGGTTTAAATTTGCATTTGCCTGATGGTGAAAGATATCGCACACTTTCCATTTGTATATCTTCTTTTGAGAATTATGTATTCAAATGGATGAATTTGGAGATTTGTTTTTAATTATTAGTGTTTTTATAAATTCTGTATATTAGTATTAATCCTGTGTCATGTTTATAGTTGACAAATAGTTTCTCTTCATACTGTTTCCTCTGCTGTATGTAAACTTTTCAATTTCATGAAATCATATTTTCAACTCTTGCTTATTTTCTCTCATGTTAAAGTCCTTTGCATAAATCCCAAAGCTATACCTATACCTGTACCTGTACCTGTACCTGTACCTATACCTATAACCTGTACCTGTACCTATACCTATACCTATACCTATACCTATACCTATACCTATACCTATACCTTGAAGTGTTTTATAACAATTCCCTTCAGCATTCTCAGGGATTTGGGTCTTACACTGAGGCCTCTGAACCACTTTGGATTGATTTTTGTGCAGAGTCAGAGATGTGAATCTGGTTTCTGTCATTTACATGTGAATATCCAGTTTTCACATCACCATTTATTCAAGAGGCTGTCCACTCTCCAGCAGGTGTTCGTTCTTTCTTTCTTTCTTTCTTTCTTTCTTTCTTTCTTTCTTTCTTTCTTTCTTTCTTTCAGGAGGGCCCATTTGTCAAAGATTAGTTCTGGATCCTCTATTATATTCCACTGGTCTACCTGTTTGCCTTTGTGTCAATGCCACACTGTTTTTGTTACTACAGTCCTGAGTTCAGTTTGAAATGATGCTTTTACTGTTGCTCCTTTAGTTGGGGATTGCTTTGACTATTAGAGGTCTTTGTTTTTTTTCTCATAATATTTTTATTGAGTATTTGGGAATTTCACATCATGCACCCCATCACACTCACATCCCAGTCCTCCCTTGGACCAGGTTAACCACCCACCCTTGTAATGCCCCCCAAAAAAGAGGGGGGAAGTGCAAGTCCAATTTGTATTGACTATATACTCACTGGAGCATGCCCAAACTTCCAGTAGTCAGACTCTTAAAGAAAACTGAGTCTTTCCTCACCCACATCCCTGCCAGAAGCCCTCAATTATGGAGAGCTATACTTCAGCATACTTACCATAATTTTTTAAAGTTGTCTTCAATGGTTTTCTGTATAGGCTATTATTTTGGGGGGATGGAGAAGGTAGAGGTTATTGCCAAAGCCTTCTATATCCCTTGTTCTCAACTGTGGGTCTGCACTCATTGATGCCATTGCAAACAGCTTCCTTGCACTTTACAGTCAGTGGAAGCACAGATCATGGGCTTCTACATGGTCTCCTGAGTTAGCACATGCCACATACCTCAGCATGGTCTCTGTTAGCAGTACAGACCACAGACATCAACTGGGCCCTCTGCCACAGCCCAGGCCTCAGACACCATCATAACCATCATGGCCATCAACATGGCCTCTAGGGCAACACAGTTCAAAAACACCAATATGGTCCCTGGCAGCAGCCCATGGACATCAACATGGCCTCAAGTGGTACTGGAGGCCATCCATTTCAACATGGTCCCCAGCAGCAGCATGGGCCACAGACATCAACATGGCTTCAGGCCAAGCACAAATCATGGACATCCAAATGGCCCTTAGTGAAAGCACAGAACACAGACCCCTGCAGGGGTAGAACCACAGACCCAGACATGACCCATGGTGGTAGAAGTCTTTTTATTTTTTAAGTTAACATAAAAAGTTTCTGAGCAATGGTGGCACACCCCTTTAATCCCAGCACTCGGGAGGCAGAGCCAGGTGGATCTCTGTGAGTTTGAAGCCAGCCTGGTCTACACAGCAAGATCCAGGAGAGGCATCAAAACTACACAGAGAAACCCTATCTCAAAAAACAAAACAAAACAAAAAAAAAGTTATTAGTAAGCCAGGTAGATCTCCCACACCTTTAATGTTAGCACTCAGGAAGAAGAGGCAGGTGAACCTCAGTGAGATAGAAGACAGCCTAGTCTACAAAGCAAGTTCCAGGAAAGCCAGGGCTGCTACACAAAGAAACCCTGTCTTGGAAAACAAACAAACAAACAAATAAATAATAGTTATTAGTTTTATTATAGCTTATTCACACATATATGATATTTGGCTCTGTTCTTACCATCCCATAGCTCTTCTCCATCCTATCTGTCCTTTTGGGGTGGGGCCCTGTACAAGCCAAATAGTCATCCTTTACGCTTTCATGTCATATGTATTCCATTATTCATACCTTTTTCCCTCCACTACCCTCCCTTAAGATCTCTTTTTCCACTCACATAGACCAGTTGGTACTTTCATGGAACACACACACATCACCATCACCACTACCATCAAAAGCTCCACCATCACCTGTTGTGGAATAATCTTTTTGTACACTGTGAAGATATGTCTCTCGGTTTGGTTTAATAAAATTCTAAGTGGCCAATAGCAAGACAAGATTTGCAGGGCAGAGAGAATGCTGGGAAGAAGAAGGTGGAGTCACCAGCTGGATGCAGAGGAAGCATGACATGTAGGAGATGAGGTAACAAGCCATGAGACATGTGGCACCATGTAAAGTAACAGAAATGGGTTGATATAAGAGCTACTTAAGGCCACGTGGTGGTGATGAACGCCTGTAATCCCAACACTCTGGAGGCAGAGGCAGGTGGATCTCTGTGTGTTTGAGGCCAGCCTGGTCTACAGAGCTAGTCCAGGACAGGCTCCAAAGCTACAGAGAAACCCTGTCTCGGGGAAAAAAAAAAAAGAGCTAGTTAAAAACAAGCCTAAGCTATTTGCCAAGCTTTCGTAATTAATAATGTCTCTGTGTCATGATTTGGGAGCTGGCAGGTAGGACAGAGAAAGACCTGCTACAAACACCACAGCCCCAGTGAAAGAGAACATGTGGGATTTGTCTGAGTGTAACTTATTTTGCTTTACATAATCTCCAAGTGCACCCATTGCCCTATAAATATTATCACTTTGGGTTTTGGGTTGTTTGTTTGTTTGTTTGTTTGTTTGTTTGTTTTTTGCTGTCTCAAGGAAATTTCATTATTTATATATAGACATGTTTTTATCCACTCATTTATTTAAAAACATTGAACCTGGATATTGTGGGTAGTACAATAACATGTTTCCTAAATTAGAATTCTCCAGGTATATATGCAGAAATTGTGTAACTAGGTTACACTAGTTTTATTTTTAGCTTTTTGAGGAACTTCCATAGTGGCTGCCCTAGTTGAAATTCCTCTTTCCTCTTTCCCCACATCCTTATCAGCATTTGTGGTCTTTAGTTTTCTTTGTGTTAGCCGTTCTAATTCAGCTGAGATAGAATTTCAAAGTAGTTTGAATTTGTATCATCTGATATCTAAAGATAGTCCACTCCTTTTAAATACTTACTAGCCATAGAAATGGATTTCTCTTTTAGAGAATTATCTATTCAAATCTCTAGCCAATTTGTGAATTGGATGAATTGGTATTTTGTGTTTAATGTTGGGAGTTTTTGTGTATTCTACATCTAATCCTCAATGTGATGTACAATTGGCAAAGTTTTTTGTTATCGTTCTGTAAACTGCCTCCTTGCTCTTCTGCTTCTTCTGCTGTGATGTTACGTAATCAATTTGTCATGTCTTGGGAGTATCTCCTGTGGTTTTGGAGACCTTTGAAGAAAGCGCTTGCCTGTGCCTATATCTTGAAGGAAGTGTGCTCCATGACTTCTTTTTAATCTAGCACTTTAAAGGGCTTACATTATGTATCTCATTCATTTTTAATTGATTTTTGTTCGGAGTGAGAGATATGGCTCTATTATCATCCATTTACATGTAGATATCTAGATATATCCAGTTTCTTCAGTACCATTGGTTAAAGAGGCCATCTTTTCCCAATGTATACATGTTTTTGACAATTGTCAAAAAAACTGATTAGGCTGTAGCTCTGTCCATTATTCCTTGGTCCTCTACCCTATCCCATTGGCCTTCATAACTGTTTTTGTGAAGGTCTAGTGATTTGATCACCACACTCCTGTGGTAGAGTTCAAAATCAGATATTGGGAGGCTTCCAGCATTCTCCTTTGGACTTAAGATTGCTTTAGGTAGCTGCAGTCATTTATATTTCCATATGAATTATCACATAGTTTATTCAAGTCCTGTGAAGAATGCAATTGGAATTTTGATGAAGATTTTCTTGTCAATAGACCAGTTTCAGTTATTCAACCATCATACAATGCTAATTTTGCCAATTCATGAATGAGACCTTTCTACCTTGTAGTGTCTCCATTTCTGTCCTCTATTTCTTTAAGTTTTTGTTGTAGAGGTATTTCACATCTTTCATTTCCTTTATTCTCTGGGTTTTGTTTGTTTACTTGTTTGTACTTGGTTTTGTTTCTTAGTTGTTGTTTAGTTTGTGAATGAGATTTTTCCTAACTTCTTTCTTAGAAAGTTCTTGATTGGTACATGAATAAGTTATGTAGTTTCTGCTGTTGACTTGTATCTTGGTACTTTGTTGAAAATATACAACAAAGTATAAGAGTTTTCTGGTTCTATCTTTAAATCTTTTGAGTATAGGATTGTGTCTTCTGAAAAGGGGAATAATTTTATTTATTCTTTTACTTATTGTCCTAGCCAAGACTTCATGATAAACACTATATTTAGCAAAGACAGAGAGAATAGTCTCCCTCATCTTGTTCCTGATTTTTGAGAAACTTTTCAATTTTCCCCTGTTAATGTAATATTGGGTAATATAGATTAGTTATATACCACCCTTATTTTTTCTGTTTGGGGGCTTAATTCATGACAAATAAACAACTTAAAATGCTTCCTTCGAGTGTTAAGGTATAGGGACAGATTCCATACATCAGAATACTAAGTAACAAAAGTTCAAAGAGATGAATGAGGCAGCTCAAAAAGCTGAATGCTTTGTGACACCCTCGAAAATGCCAGACACAACTGAAATCTACATTTTAGAAAATTCAAGCCACATAACTGTCACCCACAGTCAGAGGGCCTAGTTCTGTCCCGTGCATGTACCCCAGCTGATAGCTAACAGGCAAGACTCTGTGCGTTCCCACCAGCTTGGGTCATCTGTCTCTGTGGTTTTTCCCATCATGATCTTGACCTCACTTGCTCCTGTGATCCCTCCTCCCTCTTTTCAAGTTACGTGACTAGCTCAGTTTGGGGAGCCCCTGGCAATGGGAACCAGGACTTATCCCGGGTGCATGAAATAGCTTTTTGGAACATATTCCCTAGGGAAGGATGCCTTACTCAACTTTGACACAAAGGGGAAGAGCTTGGTCCAGCCTCAACTTTGTATGCCAGATGTTGTTGACTCCATAGGAGGTCTTACTCTCTCTGAGGAGTGGATTGGGGGGGGGGGTGGAAGAAGGGGAGGGGGAGGGAACTAGGATTGGTATTTAAAATGAAAAAATAACTTTTTTTAAATAAATAACTAAATTCAAGACATGAGCTGAAATCTTAGTGTTTGTGGGGAGCCAACTGTAGAATTATCTGAGGAAACTAAGAGGTGATCAAAAGTCCTTCTCACAGAACCATTGATCCTTACATTGAAACAGGAGCACAGTGGTCCATGTCTGGGCACGGAAATGGGTACAGCAGCTAAAGCAATCTAGAATCCCTACCAGTTAGAATTCATAAGCCCTGCAAAGAAACAAGACCTCACAATCTCTTCTGGACACCTGCCTGTATGCATACCTCACAATACTACAGCACTATGGAAAGATTACAGGAAGAGTAGCCCTTATTATTTTAAGATGTGTCCCTCCTCTTCCTAGTCTATTCAGGGTTTTTATCATGAATTGGGTGTTGAACTTTTGGCAAAGGCCTTTTTATGGCCTGTTATGAGAATCATGTGATTTCTACCCTTAAATATACTTATAGTAATGTGTTTTAATTATAAGTTTGAATATGGAGAACTATTTTTACCTCCCAGAAATAAAATAAACATGGTCATGGAACATAATCATTTTTTTCTTTTATTGAAAAATCAATTCTTTTCTCAAACAATATACCCTGATTACATTTCCCCTCCCTCTACTCCTCCTAGTTTCTCACACCTCCTCCTAACCACCCCAGATCCACCCCTTTCTATCTCTCTTTAGAAAAGAACAGGCTAGGGTTGGGGATTTAGCTCAGTGGTAGAGCGTTTGCCTAGCAAGCACAAGGCTCTGGGTTCGATCCTCAGCTCCAAAAAGAAAGAAAAAAGAAAAGAACAGGCTTCCAAGAGATAACAACCAAACATGAAAATTTAAATGTAGTAAGGTAAAGCAGAAACTATCATATTGAAGTTGGACATGGCAACCTAACAGGTGGGAAAGATTCCCAAGAGCAGGATCGACTCAGAGCTTATCTGTTTTATTTGATGTTTTCAAAGAATCAACTGCTTTCTGATTGGTATGAATTGTTCTCTCACTCTCCATCATATTAATTACTGCCCAGGACTTTATCTGCCATTGCTTTGTTTTTCTTCTTTGTGGCACCTTCCCACTGATTCTCCCTTCCTTTCAGATATCTACTCCACTTATGTATTTCTGAGTAGTTCGTATCTCCTGACAAGTCAGAGCTACACCCACAATGTCACAGCAGCATGACTGCCCAAACATGAGCTGAACAAGAACAACAGCAATGGACATGCCATTTCAGATGGAGGAAACTCAAGAGGACTCAGTCCTACACAAAGAACTATGGGCAACTAAGGAATGTTGAGAGCAGGAGAAACAGTCTACTCCAGGGAAGTAGTTATCTAATACCAAATTGTCAACTCTGAAAACATGCACACAATTAACGTTGTATGGACTGAGTATTTTATATTTAGGAATATAATATGTAAATACAAATGTATCCATACATTAGCAACAGTTAATGAAAAAAGAGACCCACAATTTGAAAGAGTAAAAAGGGGATGGGATGATTTGAAGGGAGGAAAGGGAAGGGGAAATGGTGTACTTACATTAGAATCTCAAAAATAAAAGAAATATTTTTAAAATACCCCCCCCAAAAGAAAAAAAGGAACAATGTCTCTCCATTTGTTTTACCACTCAGACAAAGAATTTACTGTGTGGTGGCTGACTTTACATACAGGTGGCTGAATGTTGGCAAAGTCCACTTAGCTCTAATTCATACCACATGAAAAGCTCCATGCTCAGTGCTGGTAGTCACATTCTAAGAGGAAGATTAATTAGGCTAATACTCAGCAAGTACACACCAGCAGGGCAAGCCCAGCAACTGGAGTTAATGGAGGGTACAGGAAGGGCTCCATTCTAGTTGGTCACTACATGTGCCTGGCAGAATGATAATCCTTTCAGAAACTGAAATACCAAGAAGAGCTCCTAATCAAGGTAGTAATTGCCTGGAAATTGCATTAGAGGAAGAACCACTGGACATACCAAGAATCCTCAGCCTTGGAAAAAGAAGTCATGGAATGAGCAGAATGAGCTAGAGCCAGGGAGAATATGAGCTCTGCCCTCCAATATATAAATGGGCTTCATGTGGCTATGAAATTAGATTTATTCCACGTAGATCCAACAGGAAGAATGACGCACAATGATTGGAAGTTACAATGAGGCTGACGTCAGTTTCACACAAAGAAGGACTCTGGAATCCTGGCCGGCCTAACAATGGAAATGTCTTAGTGAAGCGGTGAGCATCCATTATGGGGACAGGAAAAGGCTATAATTCTAATAAGGGTGCTGCAGCTGTGTGTAGTTCTGCTTTGGCCAGTGATTAGAGAGATCAGTGGTCACCAAACCTGAATGTTCCTCTAGATGTTGATGTAATGTTTTTGAAATAGATTTTAAGTTTTTAAAGTAGTATTAGGTTCATAGCAAAGGTGAGTGCAAAAGAGTTTCCACATTCCTCTTGCTCCATACATACATACACAGTATTCTTTACCATAAGTATTTACACCAGAGTGGAGCATCCCTTTTGTTCTTATTTCTTGTGATGTGTTCTTTTTACATACAGCCTTATTATATACCTCAGGCTAGCCTTGCACTTGAGATATTCCCACACAAGTTCTGTGAGTGCTGGACTGATGGGCATATGCCAACATTCCTGGTGACACATTCGTTATAATGGAACCGACACTGGCACATCATTATCCCATGAAGTCCATGGTTTGTTTATACTAGCATTTGCATTTGGTGTTGTAAGCCCACAAATTTTTATAAGTACAAGATGATGTAATGATCCAAATTTAACCTTGCCAATAGTACTTTTTATATAAAAAAAATCACCATTTTGCAATAATATCTAATGTTCACCCATATTCCAAACACAGCACTTCAAACTTCATTAGATGTGATATAGAAAAACGACTAGCTGACATTTCCCAGGAACAATCTTGTTCTTCAGATACAAAATTCTGAAAATTGTGTTTCATCTATTTCTTAAAACTGGGGTGATTTTGTCAAACTTACTACTGTAAGTTTGAACTTACAGTAAATTGTTATCCTTTCTAAAATGAAGTAATTGCTTTATTTTGATGTCAATATCCTTATTTACACCACAGCCCCTAATATTGAGCAAATTATATACCATAATCAAAAGTTTATATTTTTGATTATTCGTATATAAGGCTTGGTTATTGTCCATACATCTTTATTATTTGATTTGGGACATTGTTTAGATTTGTAAAATATTTCTCAGCATAAGCATCTTGCTCCTCTCACATATCAATAACTGATTAACCCCCTTACAGGGTAATTACCTGAATAAAGTTTCTTTCAAATACAAATTCACTTTTCTTGACTAAGGATTGAGATCCTATTAAAGGCCTGGTCACATTCTTTCCATGCTAATTTCTAGCTCTATGCTAAAACTGTAACTTTATACCCACAGGTAAGTGCACCTCTCACTTCTCATCAAAGAAGTTCCTTTCTGCACAGAGCCACTCCAGAAATCCACAACTGATCACCACCGCAGAGATAAGTGATGTTGGGTGTCCAGCCACAGTTGATAAATCCACAATACAACCCCTACACATAAGGCTCAGGGAAGACCATAAGGGAAATGGAAGGAACATTGTTAGAGGATCTGGATGCACGCTGCTAGATAGTCTTCTAGATGTGACAAGGAAGCTGTACCCATGAAATCTCAACAATATGGTTGCCTAAACAAGACCTGCATAATGACAGACAGCACCAGTCAACAAGGCAACATGGATAGGATCAATGTCACAAGGCTCCATCCCTAGATGAGAAACTGCAGGCAATCGAATGACGGCTGAGAAGGGAAGAACCCATCTTCTCCAAAGATGTGACCTGATAAGTTATCTAGTCCCAAGTATTCAGTACTAAAAATGTGTACATAAGAGCAATACTAAGTGGGCTCTGTAGAGTGTGTGTGTGTGTGTGGGTGTGTGTGTCTGTGTGTGTCTGTGTGTGTGTGTCTGTGTGCTTGTGTCTGTGTGTCTGTGTGTCTGTGTGTGTGTGTGTGTGTGTCTGTGTGTCTGTGTGTCTGTGTGTGTGTGTGTGTCTGTGTGTGTGTGTGTGCTTGTGTCTGGGTGTGTCTGTGTGGGTGTGTGGGTGTGGTTGTGTCTGTGTAGGTGTGTGTCTGTGTGTGTGTGTCTGTGTCTGTGTGTCTGTGTCTGTGTGTCTGTGTGTGTCTGTGTATCTGTGTGTCTGTGTGGGTTTCTCTGTGTGTGCACTCGTGAAACAGTAATAATTGTAGAAAAACACCATGAACTAAAAAGGAAGTGACATGAAAAACATTGAGGGAGGTAGGTGCAAATTATGTAAATACAGTACACGTGCATAAAATTCTCAACAAGATAAAATTTTAAATTAAAAAAATCAGAAAATCATATACAACATAATGATATACCTCATTGTCCTATATAAACAAAATTAATACAAACCACAAGTCAGTAGACAGCAAGAAATAATAAAGATAAGAGCAGAAATTAATGAAGTGGAGGCTAAAGGAGAAACACTCAAAATCAATCAAGCAAAGAGCTGGTTCTCTGAAAAAAAAAAAAAAAAACAAGATTGACAAGGCTCAATTAGAGTTTAAAGAGGGAGATTACAACACAGTCTGGTGAAACACAGAGAATGATTGTGGAATGTGTGTGTGTGTGTGTGTCTTTGAAATTTTGTATTACAAAAAGAAATTATAATATCTAGAGGAAATAGATATATTCATGGACACATGTGACCTAAAAATTCAGCCAAGAGGCTATAAGCAACTGAAACAGATCCCTGTCAAAGAATTAAATAAGGGCAGTAATACAAGAGCTCTGTATTAGTTACTTTCTGTTGCTGTGATAAAACACCATCACCAAGGCAACCTAGAGAAGAGTTTCATGTGGGGTTCCTGGTTCCAGAGAGATTAAGGGACCATCTGCATCACAGTGGAGAAGCATTGTGGAGAGCACACAGGGATCAAAGAATGAGCTGAGAGCTCACGCAGCAAACAGCAAACAGGAAGCAGAGAAAGAAAACTGGGAACTGCATGTGACTTTTGAAACCTCAAAGTCCACTCTGGTGACACACTTCCTCCAGCAAGGCCATAACCCCTAATCCTACCCAAACACTGTTACCAACTGGGAAGCACGTATTCAGAGACCCAAGAGTGCGATGGACATTTCATTCTAACTACCACAATCTCCCAACAACAACAAACAAACAAACAAACAGCTCAAGATCACACGTGTTCACTGCCAAATTCTATGAAACCTTTGAAGAAGAGATAGCAATGCTTTTCAAACCATGCCATATAATAAAAAGGGAAGGAATATGACGATGAGATCATTCCATGAAGTAAGCATTACTCTGTTTATACACAGGTTAAGGACACACAAAGAGAAAAACTAAAGCCTGGAATTCTTGATGGACACAGATGCAAAAACCTCTCAACAAAATTCTTATAAACCAAATTCAAGAACATCTTAAGGTCAGACACTACAATCAACTTGGTTTCATCCCAGGGATGCAAGGCATGTTCAAGACACATAAACAAGTATGTGAATTCTGGTACATAAATATGATGCGTAAAGACAAAAATTACATCATTTTTTCAACTGACATAGAAAATTTAACATCCTCTCATAATAAGAGCTTTGAAGAATCTAAGAATAAAAAGATCACATGTTAACAAAAACTATGAAACTCTGTGTGGCAAACTGTAAGTCAGCATATACTAAATGGGAGAGGGGATGAGAGTACTTCTAAAAATCTACAACAAGATAGGGTACATAGTCTCCACTCTTATTCAGTATAGCCTTTGAAGCTTTAGGTAGAGAATAAATACAAGAGAAAGAAATATAAGGGATGAAAATCAGAAAATAAAAGGTCAAATTATCCCAATTTTTCAAACATTTGAGTCATTTTAATTAAAACTATAATTATATCACTCCTACCTTCCCTTTACTCCCTCCAACTACCCCTGTTCTCTTTCATTCTCAAATTGATGTCTTTTTCCTCAATTATTATTGTTATATATATATATATATATACAACCTGCCAAATCCACTTATTGCTTGTGTGTGTATGTGGTTTCAGGGCTAGCTTCCTTGTGATGGATAACCAATCAGGGACCTCATGCCTAGGGGAGGCTAGTTCCCCTCTCTTAGCAGTCATTAGTTACCTGTAGTTCTGTGTCTAGGGATGAAATCCATTAAGATTGCCTCCACCCAACACTGAAATTGCCATTATTCTGGCTTTGTTTAGGCATCCATAATGCTGAGGTATCATAGATCTAGCTTCCCTGTTATTTCTTGGAGACACAATCTCATAGCAGACTTCCAGTTCACCTGACTCCTATAAGTCCTTCTGCCTCTAGCTCTACAATGATCTGTGAGCCTTGGATTTAGCTATAGATGTACCCACTGGGTCTGGGCTCCCAAAATCAGTTGACCTCTGAATTATAAGCAGTTGTGGTTTTCTGGTTCGCTGCAAAGAGAAGGTTCTTCAATATAGATGAGAGTTCCATTTATCTGTAGAAAACAATCCCTATAATAACATAACATAATCTTGTACTTAAAGGACCCTGTAAACTTCACCAGAAATTTCTCAGATCTGATAAATACTTTCAGCAAAGAAGCAGAACACAAAAACAACATACAAAACCCAGTATCTTTCTATATAGCAATAATAAACCAGCTGAGGAAGAATCCTATTCAAGTCACTTCAGAAAAGTAGAATACCTAGGAATTCACCTAACCAAGGAAGTAAAAGATCTACACAAGGAAAACTTTAAGACAGTAACTACAGAAGTTGGAAAACACATTAGGACCTGCACTAATTGGTGATTGACAGAAGAGGTGAGTGTCTGAGCTCCTGGCTGGACAGCCCTACTCTCTAGGTCCTACCCCCTGGGGCAAACTCCATGCCCCTCACCTACCACCATAGTCACAATGACCAGGCAACAGCATCCTCCCCCAGCAACTGTCCCCCTGCCAAGTCAGCAAACACCTGAGCCACAGGGCCCACCTGCACCAATTGGAGGAAGAGGGACCTCCTGAGGCACAGGCTTTACCTCCAGGGATTGGAGAAAAAGATGGGTACACAGCATTCAACAACAAAAAAGAGCAATAGTGGTTCTAGACCAGCAAGACCTGGACATCCCAACACATATGAAGCAGAGGAAAGTGGCCTTAAAAATAACTTTATGAAGATGACAGAGACCCTTAAGGAAGAAATAAAAAATTCCCTTAAAAATCAAAGAAAAGACAAAAACTTAGAAGAAATCAATAAATTCCTTAAAGAAAGCCAAGAGAAAAATAATCAAACAGGTTAGGACTTGAACATTGAAATAGAGGCAATAAAGAAAACACAAACTGAGGGAATGCTGGAAATGGAAAATCTGGGTAAATGAACAGGAACTACAGATGCAAACCTAACCAATGGAATGCAAAGATAAAGGAGAGAATCTCGGGTATTAAAGATATGACAGAGGAAATAGATTCATAGGCCAAAGAAAATGTTAAAGCCAACAAATTCTTGTCACAAAACACCCAGAAAACCTGAGACACCATGAAGAGACCAAACCTAAGAATAGTAAGGATAGAAGAAGAAGAACTGCAGCTCCAAGGCACAGAAAATATATTCAACAAAATCATAGAAGAAAACTTTCCCAACTTAAAGAAGGACATACCTGTGAAGGAACAAGAAGCTTACAGAACACCAAATAGACTGAACCCAAAAAAAAGTCCCCTCACCACATAATAATCAAAGCACTAAACACAGAGAATAGAGAAAGAATATTAAGAGATGCAAAGGAAAAAGGCCAAGTGACTTATAAAGGCAGATCCACCAGATTAACACTCGACTTCTTAATGGAGACTCTGAAAGCCAGAAGGTCCTGGACATATGACACTAAGAGACCATGTACGCCAGCCCATACTACTATACCCAAGAAAGCCTTGAATCCTCTATACATGGAGAAAACAAGATATTCTATGACAAAACAAGATTCAAACCATACCTATCCACAAATTCCACCCTACAGAAAGCACTAGAAGGAAAAACTTCAACCCAAGGAAGTTAGCTGCACCCACAAAAACACAGCCAATAAATAACCTCACACCAGCAAATCCCAAAGAAAAGAAATACACACACACTACCAACAACAACAAAACCAAAAATAGCAGGACTAACAATCACTGGTCATTAATATTCTTTAAAATCATGGACTCAATTCTCCTGTAAAAAGACACAGGCCAACAGAATGGATACAATATCAGGACCCATCCTTCTGCTGCATACAAGAAACACACCTCAACCTCAAAGGCAGACATTACCTCAGAGTAAAGGGTTGGAAAAAGATTTTCCAATCAAATGGACTTAAGAAACTAGCTGTTGTAGCTATCATAATATTTAACAAAATAGACTTCAAACTAAAATCAATCAAAAGAGATGAAGAAGGGCATTTCATATTCATCACAGGAAAAATCCATCAAGATAAGTCTCAATTATGAACACTTATGCCCCAAAAACAAAGGCACCCACATTTGTATCCCTTTTTCTCAGCACCTCATGTAACCTTATCTAAAGTTGACCACATACTCAGTAACAAAACAAACTCAGCAAATGAAAAAAAAAATGGAATAGCCCCCTATATCTTATTGGACCACCATGGCTTAAAGTTAGAATGCAACAGCAATACAAATTGCAGAAAGCCTAAAACTCATGGAAACTGATTAATGCTCAATGGAATCACCACTGGGTAAAGGAAAAATAAAGAGAGAAATTAAAGACTTCCTAAAATTCAATGAAAACGAATATACAATATATCTAAACTTATGAGACACTATGAAAGCACTGGTAAGAGGAAAGTTCACAGCACTGAATGCCTGCATACAGAATGTGGAGAAATCTCACACTGGCAACACAACAGCACACCTGAAAGCTCTAGAACAAAAAGCAGAAAACTCACCCAGGTGAAGCAGATGACAGGAATAATCAAATTGAGGGCTGAAATCAATAAAATAGAAACAAAGAGAACAATACAAAGAATCAATGAAACAATGAGTTGGATCTTTGAGAAAATCAGCAAGACACACAACCCCTAATCCAAACTAACCAAAAGGCAGAGAGAGAGAGCATCCAAATCAACAAAATCAGAAATGAAAAGAGGGACATAACAACAAACACTGAGGAAATCCAGAGAATCATTAGGTCATACTTCAAAAACCTGTATGTGGTTGAATGTTTTTTGCTCTTGTGGGGGGCCCACTACCCAGTTCCCAAATAAATCACACACAGAGGCTCATTCTTACTTATAAACTGGCCTTAGCTTGGCTTGTTTCTTGCCAATTTTCCTTAAATTATCCCATCTACCTTTTGCCGCTGGGCTTTTCCCCTTACCCTTACTTCTGTAAATCTCATTCTTTCTCTGTGACTTGCGTGTAGCTGGGAGGCTGGCCCCTGGAGTCCTCCTCCTTCTGTGGCTCCTTTCTTCCTATTTTTCTCCCACATTTCTCCTATATATTCTATCTGCATGCTGGTTCTACATATTCTTTCTCTTGACTAGCTATTGACCGTTCAGTTATTAAACCATCAAGTGCTTTAGACAGGCACAGTAACACAGCTCCACAGACTTAAACAAATGCAACATAAACAAAAGTAACACACCTGAAAATAATTTTTTACAATACTTGTACTCCACAAAATGGGAAAATGTAAAAAAATGGATAATTTTCTAGCTAGGTACCACATGCCAAAATTAAATCAAGATCAGATAAACAATTTAAATAGACTATAACTCCTAAGGAAGCAGAAGCAGTCATCAAACGTCTCCCAACCCAAAAAAGCCAAGAATTCTACCATAAGTTTTAAAAACAGCTAATACCAATACTCCTCAAATTGTTCCATACAATAGAAACAGAAGGAACATTGACAAACTCTTTTTACAAGGCTACAGTTACCCTGATACCCAAACCACACAAAGATACAACTAAGAAACAGAATTACAGAGAAATCTTCCCTCATGAACATTGATGTAAAAATACTCAATAAAATACTGACAAATTGAATCCAAGATCACATCAAAAAAATCATCCACCATGATCAAGTATGCTTCATCCCAGAGATGCAGGGATGGTTTAACATACAAAAAAATCTGTCAATGTAATTCACCATATAAACAAACTGAAAGAAAAAAAACCACATGATTACCTCATTAGATGCTAAAAAGCCTTTGACAAAATCCAGCACCCTTCATGATAAAGGTCTTGGAGAGATCAGGGATACAAGGAACATACCTAAACATAATAAAGGCAATATACACCAAGTCAACTGCCAACATAAAACTAAATGGAGAGAAACTCACAGCAATTCTGCTAAAATCAAGGACAAGACAAGGCTGTCTACTCTCCCCATATCTATTCCTATCTTCCCAGGAAGGGGAACTAGTTAAAATCCTCTGGGTAAACTGAGAGGAGAAAGTAGAAGGGAGAGGATGGGAGATGGGAACATGAGTGATCAAGATCATTGAGTTGAGGGAGGGATAGAGAGGAAGAAATATCTTGATAGAGGGAGTCATTATGGGGTTATGGAGAAACTTGGTGTTAGGGAAATTCTCAGGAATCCACAAGGATGGCCCCAGCTAAAAATCCTAGCAATAGTGGAAAGGGTACCTGAATGGGCCTTCCCCTGTGATTGGATTAGTTACTTTCCTAATTGTCATCATGGAACTTACATCTAGTAACTGATGGAAGCAGATGCAGTGATCCACAGCCAAGCACTGGGCTGAGCTCCTGGATTTCAGCTGAAAAGAAGTAGGAGGGATCATATGAACAAGGGGGTGGGGGCAGGAAGGGGGATGTAAAGATTATGACGAGGAAAACCATAAAGACAGCTGACCCAAGTTAGTGAGAGCACACTGACTCTGGACTGAGAGCTGAGAAACCTGCATGGGGCAGAACTAGGCCCTCTGAATGTGGGTGACAGTTGTGTGGCTTGACATACTTGTGGGGCCCCTGGCAGTGGGACCAGGACTTATCCCAGGTGCATGAACTGCCTTTTTGGAGCCCATTCCCTATGGTAGGATAACTTGCTTAGCCTGGATGCAAGGAGTAGGGGCTTGGTCCTGTCTCAACTTGGTATACTAGACTTTGTTGACACCCCAAGGGAGGCCTTACCCTCTCTGAGGAGTGGATGGTGGGTGGGATGGGGGAGAGAAAGGGGGTGGGGAAAGGGGAGAGAAGAAGAACTGGGGTTAGTATGTAAAATTTTTTTAAATTTAAATAAATATACGGGCATTTTGTCAATGATTAAAAAAAGAAAAGAAACACATTAGAAGATGTAAAGACTTCCCACGCTAACGAATTGGCAGAAATAAGATTGTGAAAATGGCCACTATACCAAAAGCATTCTACAAATTCAATGTAGTCTCCATAAAAATCCAAATGATATTTCTCACAATTCTAGAAAAAAAATGCTAAAACTTATGTAATCCTTAGTTTTATTTTGTTTTGTTTTGTTTTGTTTTGTTTTAAAAAAAAGGTAATTCTGGATGAATCATAATACTCAAAATCTAATTATATTACAGAGCTATGATGACAAAAATGGCATAATACTGGCACAAAAACATATATGTAAGCCAATGGAATAGGATGGAAGAAGTAGAAATACATCCACGAAGTTACAGCAACTTCAATCTGTACCAAGCCATCAAAAGGGCACGCTAAAAAAAGACAGCCTCTCTCAACAAGTGGTGTGGTGAAAACTGGATTTCCACACATAGAAGAATGAAACTAGATTCCTGACTCTCACCCTACGCACATATCAATTCAGATGGATCAAAGACTCTAACGTAACACTAGCAACTTTGAAAATGCTAGAGGGAAAACACCTCGAAATATAAGCATCAGCAAGAATTTATTGAAAAGGACTCCAACGGCAAGGAAACAACCCCAGGAAACAGGCAAATGGTGTCACACAAAGTCACAAAGCTTTTGAACAGCTGAAGAGAAATGACAAACACTGGCGAAGATGTGGAGGAAGAGGAGCCATGATTCACCTTGGGTGGGGGTGTAAACAGGTGCAGCCATTATGGGATTCAACATAGAGGTCATCAAAACACTAAAATATAACTACCATGTGGCCTTTGCTCCCTGAGTGCCCCAAGTCAACATAACCACACACATAGTTGGACACTATGCTTATAGTTGCATTATTCCCAATAGCTATATAAAATGATACTCAGCACAGATGTCCATCAACAGATGGAATAAAAACGATGGTACATATAAAGAGTGAGAAAAAATAGATGCAGTAAGAAATAATTCTCTTAAGTAAAATAAGCCAGAATTGGGAAACTAAATGCTTTGTTTTCTCACCTATATGAGTAACTGTGGTGGTTAATAGTGATATCCACTTGACTACATCTGGAATTAGTAAAAACCCAAGAAGCAATGCCTGTGAAATTGGATTACTGATATGGGAACATGCACTTTAAATCTGGGTCATGCTTTCCGGTATCAGACAACATGAGGTAACATAGAAGAAAGAAGCTTTTTGGTTTTTAGCTGTTTGCCTTCTCTCTTGCTAGCAAGTTCATCTATCCTGGTGTTGAGGCATTCCTTAACTAGTGTTGGAACCTACTTCTTAGGGATGCCAACATAGGCAGGAGACCAGCAGCACTCTAAGAATCCTCCAGTACCAGATTAGGACTGCTAGCATGTCCAGTCTCATGAATCTAACAACTACTGGATTCTTGGTCTTTATAACAGGAGACAGACATTATTATACACATATATATAATTGGATATATATATGTATACACATATTCATTCTATCAGCTCATTTGCTTTAGAAAACTGACTAATACAATAACCTAGATTTAAAAGTGTGTGTCTATGTGTGTGTGTGTGTGTGTGTGTGTGTGTGTGTGTGTGTGTGTGTGTTTGTGTGGTGTGTGTGGTATATGTGCATGTGTGTGTGTGTGTGTGTGTGTGTGTGTGTGTGTGTTTGTGTGGTGTGTGTGGTATATGTGCATGTGTGTGTGTGTGTGTGTGTTTCTGTTATGTGTGGTGTGTGTGTGTGTGTGTGTGTGTGTGTGTAGTATATATGTATGTGGGGAGTGACTAGGCCATGAAACTTGAAAGGGAATTTTGAGGGGAAGAAGAGGCCTTATCAGAGATGGCCATTAGAAAAGGTAATGGAATACATGCACTAGAAGGATAATGTGGACTAATGGAGGCAAAGTGGAAACCAAAATAGAACAGGGAGATGGACGAATAGGAGAGGACAGTGGGAGACGGTAAAGAGAGAACAAACATATTGACACAGCTGAATGAAGCTGCCATGATGAAAGCCATGCCTTTGTATGCAAAACCAAAACTTCAATTTTAAAAAAGGTTCTGAAGGAAGTGCCATATTGTACAAGCTTGCATTCCCACTAGCAGTGGAGGAGAGTTCCCCTTGCTCCACATCCTCTCCAGCATAAGCTGTCTTCTGTGTTTTTTATCTTAGCCATTCTGACAGGTGTAAAGTGGTATCTTAGAGTCATTTTGATTTGCATTTCCTGGCTGTGGAACGAAACAGAGAATTCTCAACAGAGGAAGCTCAAATGGCTGAAAGACATTTAAGGAATTGCTCAACATCCCTAATTAACTGGGAAATGCACTTGGAAATCAATATAGCGCTTCCTTAGAAAATTGGGAATGCATCTCCCCCAAGACCCAGCTGTAGCACTCTTGGGCATATACCCAAGGAATGCTCAATCATACCACAAGGGCATTTGCTCAACTATGTTCGTATCAGCATTGTTTGTAATAGCCAGAACCTGGAAACAACCTAGATACCCTTCAACTAAAGAATGGATAAAAAAAATATATATATGGTACATATACACAATGGAGTACTACTCAGCAGAGAAAAACAATGACATCATGAGGTTTGCAGGCAAATGGATGGATCTAGAAAAAAACATCCTGTGAGGTAACCCAGACTCAGAAAGACAAACACAGTATGTACTCACTCATAGGAGGATACTAGATGTAAAACAAAGATGACTAGACTGCTACACAACTCCAGTGAGGCTACCGAGAAAAATGGGACCCTAAGAAAGACACCCAATGACAGAGAAATGGATGAGATCTACATGAACAACCTGGACGACAGTGGGAGTAATGAAGGGCAAGGTTTGAGAGAAAGAAAGCTTAGGGGAGCAGGAGATCCCAGCTGGATCAAGAACAGAAAGGGATATCAAGGAATAACAGACAATGATAAATGAAGACCACATGAGAACAGGAAGAAGCAAAGTGCTAGAGAGGATCCCCAGAAATCCACAATGGTACATCCTCTGTAGACTACTGGCAATATTCGAGAGAAAGCCTGATCTGACCTAGTCTGGTGATCAGATGGCCAAACACCCTAACAGTCATGCTGGAACTCTCATCCAATAACTGATGGAAGTGGATGCAGAGATCCTCGGCCAGGCCCCAGGTGGAGCTCCAGGAGTCCAATTGTCGAAAAGAGGAGGGACTGTAAGAGTGTGAATTGTTGAGACCAAGATTGGAAAAGCACAGGGACAAATAGCCAAACTAATGGAAACACATGAATTATGAACCAAAAGCTGTGGAGCCCCCAACTGAATCAGGCCCTTTGGATAAGTGAGACAGTTGAATAGCTTGAACTGTTTGGGAGGCACCCAGGCAGTGAGCCCCTGACCTGTCCTTACTGCATGAGCTGGCTGTTTGGAACCTTGGGCTTACACAGGGACACTTTGCTCAGCCTGAAAGGAGGGGACTGGACCTGCCTGTACTGAATCCACCAGATTGAATTGAATCCCAGGGGAGTCTTGGCCCTGGAGGAGATGGAATGGAGGGGAGGGACTGGGGGGAAGGTGGGAGGGGGGGCGGGAGGGGGGAGGACAAGGAAACCATGGCTGATGTGTAAAATTAAAAGACAAATATAATAAATAAAAAAGGGGGATAAAAAGCTTCTAAAGAGGTTTTCAAAAAGGCCCCACTACATTTTCTCTATTTGAAAGAGTTCTCTCTAGTATGATCTTGCTGTTGTTAATTAAGTGTTGAATGACTTCTTGTGGGGTGTGGATGTACATGCAGATGCCAGTGAAGACCCAAAGTTGAAATCAGGTGTCTTTCTTATTGTTCCTTATTTTTATTTATTGTGGGACAACCTCTTACTAAACCAAGACTTTGTCAATTCTGGCTAGTCTAGCTAGCAGCTTTGCCCTGGGGATCTACCTCTTCCTTTCAAGTGCTGGAATTAAAGGTGCTGAACATTCAAAGTGAGAGAAAAAGATTCAACCACAGCTTGGCTCATCATAGTGGACTCCAGATAAGAGGATATTTCTACATTGGAAGTTTTCTGTGCATGAGCTACAAAAAGAACAGCTGTCTCCCTAGGGTTGTAGTTTTCATTTTATTTATCTATTAATATTGACTGTGCCTAATAGAGGCAGAGTATGTGAGCCACACAGTATATGGAAGTCAGAGGACAACTTTGTGGACTTAGCTCTCCCATCCACCTTTATGTGGATTACCAAGATGTACTGGTTGGTTTTGTGTGTCAACTTGACACAAGCTAGAAACATCAAAGGAAGGAGCCTCAGATGAGGAAATGCCTCTTTGAGATCCAGCTGTAAGGCATTTTCTCATTCAGTGATCAATGGAAAAGGGCCCAGCCCATGGTGGGTGGTGCCATCCATAGGCTGTTGGTCCTGGGTTCTATAAGAAGATAGGCTGAAGCTGGGCAGTTGGTGGCGCACGCCTTTGATCCCAGCACTCAGGAGGCAGAGCCAGGCGGATCTCTGTGAGTTCAAGGCCAGCCTGGTCTACCAAGTGAGTTCCAAGAAAGGCGCAAAGCTACACAGAGAAACCCTGTCTCGAAAAAAAGAAGAAGAAGAAGAAGAAGAAGAAGAAGAAGAAGAGGAGGAGGAGGAGGAGGAGGAGGAGGAGGAGGAGGAGGAGGAAGAAGAAGAAGAAGAAGAAGGGAAGAAGGTAGGCTGAACAAGTCATAGGAAGCAAGCCAGTAAGCAGCTCCTCTCTAAGACTGCCTCTAGGATCTTGCCCTGTTTGAGTTCCTGTCCTGACTTCCTTCAGTGATAAACAGCAATGCTGAAGTGAAAGATTAATAAATCCTTTCCTCCCCAACTTGCATTATGCTCATGGTGTTTCTTTGCAGAAATAGAAACCCTAAGATACCAGGTTTATGCAAAAAAGTGTCTTTACCCACTGAGCCATCCTTCCAATTCCCTAGAGTTCTCTTCAGTCCATTTCCACAGAACATGAAAGAACAGTTTCATGATTATTAAAAACACGTATCTCTGAGCCAATTATGGAAAATAATCTGTGTCTACTACTAAATATATAATCTTGGAGAAATTATCTAACCTCAATGGTTAGTTTTGCAGGGGCAAAACAAAGCTAAAAATATTTTAATATCTACCTCACAGAATTGCCTTGAGAATTATATGTGAAGTAATTAATACCTACCTGATACTTAGTGAGCATTTAGGAAGTTGATATTATTCTTACTAATGAAGAGATCAGATCTCAAATCATATCTCTTTAGCTGGGTAGAAATTATTGGATTGTCATGACAAGCTACAGTGGAATGTTTGATGTTTGTATATGAATAAGTGAGTGAGTGAGTGTGTGTGTGTGTGTGTGTGTGTGTGTGTGTGTGTGTGTGTAGTTAAGAGTAGTAATCTGTCCTCTGAACTTTACAGATTTGCTCTTAGCCTTCAGTTGTAAAAATCTTTAAATGATTCCAGGTATAATATGTAAAGGTAATGATCAGAAATGAAAGAGGAGTTAAATAATAGACATGAGAAGTTAAAACTAAGGCATACATGCAACTGCTCTAGAACTTTTTTAGAAGGTAAATACTAATATATCTCTGTTTCTGCCTGTTTTAGACATTTCTCTTTTCTGATGGACCAGAACAGGCAAGGTGAGCTGATCACAAAATGTATCCTTTAACTCAAAACAAATACCAGTTCACATTCCTTGGATGACGCCTGGTGCTAAGCACCAAAGACCCTCATTGGAAACTAGTAATTCTCTTTCATCTAAAAGTATTTCATTCTTTCTGTCCATTAAAAAATCATCTCCTACGCACTAAATGGCCAGCAGCATTCCTTCAAAGAAGAGAAATAACTCAGCACAGCAAGAGGCAGTGGGAGCAGAAAATAGCACAACGGCACAGAATTCCACAGCATAACTGTTGGGGACTGCAGAGCTTAGCGGTGTGAGGCAGATGAGGAGGATCATCTCTCCCCAGCACTGGTCAGTTGTAAATCATTGCTGAAGCACATTTACCTCCGTTTAAAAAAAAAAAAACAAAAACTTGTTATTATTAATGATAAATTCCTTAATTTATATCATAAACATTCTTTTGCTATTCATTTTTCTGTAAGTAAGCAAATACACTGGGGATGGAGTGAGTTGAATTTCTCATTAGCAGCTACTGAACTGTCGCTTGCTTCACTGTCTGACCTGATGGGATGGACTACTGGTACAACATCCAGCCTAGCTACTTTAATGCTAAAACTATGGTTTTGGAATATACCATGCATGCCTTGAGACAACTGCACAAAAATTGCAGCTGATTGCCTTGGCTCCTGCAGTTGCAGCTTCCAACAGAAATGTTTGCAGCCAAGTATACAGGCTTTTCCTATCACATGCCTCAGTGAACCCTAGATGACCTTGCAACGATTTCCACCTGGACAAGAAAGGAAACACTTCCTCTGGTAGAGGAACTACTATAATTTGTGCTAATTCCCCTGGTAGAGGGATTACTGTGGTTGGAGTTAAAAGGCAAGACTGTGATTTGTTCAATTATCTGTCATGATTGGCACAAAGAAATGACTGATCTGTCAAAACAAATGGCAGTTTGTAGGTTATTTCTTCTATAAGTTGCTTTCGATGATATTATGTAATAACAGAAAAGTAACTAATATAGAATTTGGACTAGAAGATGGATATTGCTGCAAAGAGCCCAACAATGTTGGTTTATGGAAGAATATGGAAGACTTTGGAAGTTTCGGTTAAATGCTATACACAGAGCCTAAAGGATTGTTATAGTTGCTGCCTGGAAGGTAGTCATGCTGAGTGTTATGTGGCCTGTAGTAGCTCAGTTCATGAGATTTTGGAGAGAGCCAAGGACTCAACAGCAACTGGGCTAGAGGGCATTTGTATATGATATTTTGAAAAAGAATCTAGCTGCCTTTTGCCCTTGTCCTAAGATCTTTCCTAAGATTCATCTAAACACCTCTTCCCAGGTTATGTAAACAAGCTGCTAAAGTTTACTCAAGAAATCAGCTGGGAAAGAAAGTCCTGGACAACCTCCCATGGTGTTGCAACATTAGACCCAATAAAGATTTCTTGTAAGTCATATTTCTTTAGCAACTTTTTTTGTACTAAGAGATAAGTTCACTACACAAAGAAGAGGCATCAGAGAGAATAGATAGTGATGAGACAAAAGCATCATCCAACATGATGGGAGCAGCAGTGACATTGGCTTACGCCCAGCTTCTAAGTACTAAAAAGCCCCACTTATATCCAGCGTCTGTTCTTAGAGCCTCAAGCTCCAGCTTCTGGGAGCAATCTGTGAATAACCACTCAATGACAGCTGATGATCCAGTGGGAGATAGCATGCTGCCATCAGTCCCAACAGCCTACCAGTAATCATGTCTGTATATTGGGATAGTACCCACAGCAATATCACTACAATAATAGATTTCCAGGTCTGAAAAATACCGATCATCTCTGATGCATACCTTACATTTGTTTTGGTTTTAATGAGAAATGTCTCCCATGGTCTTATGTATTTGAGCTGATCCCCAATTGGTGTTGATTTTAGGGGAAGTAGTAAAACCATTATAAAGTTTTGCTGAAGGAAATATACCACTAAGAGTGCACTCTAACAGTTTATATCCTTGCTTGCTTTCCAGTTTTAATCTCTTGGTGTTTGCAATTAAAGATATGATCTCTCAGCTTTATGCTCTGACTGCCTGCTGAAATTGTTCACCTGCAATTATGGACTCTCCCTGTTGAACTGCTAGCAAAAATAAACTCTTTCTTCATAAGTTGCTTCTTTGTTGTTGGTACTATATCACAACAGAAAAGTAACTAATACAGAATTGGTACCAGAATTGGGGTGTTGCTGTAAAGAACCTACCCATGTTAGTATATGAAGGAATGTGGAAGACTTTGGAAGTTTGAACTAAAAGCAGTTAAATTCTGTAAACAGAGCTTAAAGGCCTATTCTAGTAGTCACCTGGGAGACAGCAGTGCTAATAGCAGTGTGGCCTGTAGAGGCTCAGCACATTAAGTTTTGGGATAGTCAAGGACTTCAACAGCAACTGGTCTAAAGGCCATTTCTATGTGATATTTTGGCAAAGGATCTGGCTGCCTTATGCCCTCTTCCTAATATCTTTCCTGAAGCTAAATTTAAAAGTAATGCACAAAGTACCATTATCAGGCCATAAATGTGCCAAGGAGAAGCCCTGAAACAGTCCAAGAGCAGGTCAAGAAGAAGGATGTGGAAGATAAGGCTTTCAAGGAGAAACAAAAAGAGTGCCAGAAGAAACCTGAGGATCCAAGGCCACAGGAAAGGGCTACCAGCCACAGATGAAATTTTTAAATGGGCAAAAATTAAGCTATTCATTGTACCTGGAATGAGAGTGACCCTCTTCGGTTCCTATTCAAATATCTGGTACCCTGCTGTAATATCCTTTGCTGCCTACAGATAACTATTAATTGTTGCCTTAGAGCCTGTTGTATGTTGTAATTAACTTTTGTTAGAAAAAAATTATACAGTGGCTCATTTATCTCTAGTTTTCATTCAACTATTTCTTCCTCAGCTGTGAGTTTAAATAAACTGAGTCTGAAATTCTGCCAGGACCTGTTGTTTCATCTTTATTGTACTCTGAATTCTGTATCACTTTGAATTATACCAACTCATTGAAAAAGCAACAAAATAAAAAGAACAATAAGAATAGACTACTTTATTTGGCAGAGGAAATTTCAAGACAGCATAATATTGAGTCTGTATATTGGTTATTGCTGATAAGTATTATTATACATGTCTACAATAAAGAAAAGCAGGTGAGGCAAAAAAGAAATGAAAATGTACAATATTGAAAGAAAAAGGTATTAGCGAGCTTAATGTTACTATCAAAGCACATGCTGAAAGATATGTCTTTAATCATTAATGAGATTGTCACAATAAAGGAGAGGTCCCCTTCTCTGTAAAGGGCAAGACCCTTCCCAGCTAAGCTTTCAACTCATGAAATGTGGAAGGAGCTGCTTCCTCCTAGAAAGCAATTATCTCAACATCCAAGAGCTGCTGATAATGTGGTTAAATGCAGTGAGGGTCCATCCTCAGCTAAAAGCTGAACTTGGCAGTTTCATGCATGTGGAACCAGCATTGGATGTATGAAAGATACAAGAGTGAAGGCATCATGGATTCTTCCCCTGCCATTTCAGAGAGCCACTCTAGACAAATAACATGTTCCAGTGCTGGAGTCACTACAAGAGGAAATCCCTAAGAGTTCCCAAAACCCTAAGAGGCCATTATATAAAGCCATGAAAATGAAATCCAGATTGCAATGAAGACCCTTCAAGTGTTGAGATGCCAGAGCCATGAGACATTAGCCAATAAGAGATGAATACATGGAGTGAGCCATCCCAAGAGAAAGACATATACTTCAGCCAGCCAAGTTGAAGGGGCAGAGTCATCTAAATGCTTTGAAACTAAAGTCTCAGACATCAGGCCATAGGCTATAATGTTGGTATTTGCCCTGCTAAGTTTGGGTCTTATTTAGGTCCAGTATTTCCTCACTATGCCCTCATTCCTCAATTTGGGAATGGAAATGATATCCCATGACATTATATGTTGGGAGTGTTGGGAGTATATAACTTGCTTTTTTTATTTTTACATGGGAGCTATAGTTAAGAGACTATAAGGAGTCTCACAAGAAATTTGGGGCTTTTAAACAGTGTTGAAAGTGCTAAAGACTATGGGGACTTTTAAAGCTGGTTTAAATCTTTGCATAATGATAACAGCCATGAGGTCTATGAGTGGTGGGGAGCAGAATGCTGGGATTTAAATGAGAATGTCCCTCATAGGTTTATGTATTTTAACACTTGGTCCCCAGCTGGCACTGCTGTTTGAGGGAGCTGTAGAACCATTGTATGTATGGCCTTGCAAGAGAAAGTATGTTGGTGTTGAGGGAACTAGAGAGTTTATAGCCTTGCCCCACTCACAGTTCACTTCCTGCTTTATGTTTTACTGGGACAATGTGATTCTTCAGATTCCTGTTGCAGCCACCTGCTGACAGGCCTCCCCCTACTATTGAGAACTGTCGCTTTTACAACAACAGAAAAGTATCTAATACAGCACCGTAGCTCCTGGACCCCGTCTGAGCAAGTATCTGTTGCAGCAGCCACTACCCTGTAAAAGTGGTGGCTCTTTGACACCCGGAAGCACCATTGAACAGTTTCAGAGTGGTCAGGGCAGGAGGAAGAAGAAAAGAAACAAACGTAGAGAAAGACATAACAGACGGCAGGGAAGGGACTGAAAAGAAGCAGCTGTGTACAAAGTTCTAGGGAAGAGACCCTCTAGCCATGGGCTGCCAGGGAGTTCCAGGGGGTTGTCAAGTTTCCAGAAGCCAGGATCTCAAACTCTAGGCTACACTATGACAGTGACCTCTGTGAAGGGCTAAGAGCCCCAATCTCCAAGGCCTGCAGAGACCCAGAACTCTTGGTGCTGTCAAACAATAAAGGAAAAGGGAAGGCTACTAAAAATGGTCATTTAAGTAGCTTCTTCTTACCTGCCCATGACTGCTATGCAGAGCAGAAGAACCCTCAACCATCTGTTTGGTGATAAGCAAATGCTTTTTAAGATAGCCTATTAGTTGAGAATTAAGAAGTGCAGTGGCTTGGTCTTCATTATCAACCTGTGTGGATTGAGAAGTGCGTAGGAGGTAAATAAAGCACATCCCCGCTGCATCTGTAAGTGTATGTAAAGGGGTAGATCATCACTGAATGGGAGCAGCATCATTGCATCCTAGCAGGGTTTCTGTTGCTGTGATAAAATACCATGACCGTAAGCAACCTGGGGAGGAAAGAATTTGTTCTATCTTATAGCCTGTAGTTCAAAATCCAGGGAAATCAGGACAGGAACATGAAGACACTAACTAATGCAATGGCCATGGAGGTGTGCTGCTAACCAGCTTGCTCCTTGGGGCCTTCTTATGTCACCCAGGACCAGCAGGCAGGGGTGGCAATGCCCAAAGTGAGCTGGACCCTCCCACAGCAGCCATCAGTCAGGTAAATGCACTGCAGATTTGTCCGGAAGCCAACCTAATTGACCTATTTCCTTCATTGAGGCTCCCTCTTCCAAAATGACTTTGGCTTGTGTCACGTTACACATGCCAATGGTAAGTATGATAGTTTTCTGGATTCTGCAATTTTAAGCAAATATAATATTATTCATCATTCTTTTATGTTACAAGTGGCACCACCAAATAAAAGATTTCAAAAGCTAAGTCTAATTGCAACATTTGTTAAGTTCTTACTTGAACCCAATTAACTTGAGAAGAAAAAAATCTACTGTGAAAAATGGTGAAGCTTTAATCTGGAAAATAACACTCTGCTGAATGTGTAGTAATTGAAATAGTCAAAAGTAGAATCTTAGAATAATACATTTAAGAAAAACTGGTGCTTGTATCTTGGTGTAGAATTTATCTTAGCAAACTCCAAGATTAATTTTTTTAACTTCACATGATAACGCTTTTACTCTAGCCAATGATTACATTTGTTTTGCTTCTTTCTGACTTGAAAAATATAAGTTTCTTTTGTTCTATCCACATGTATTTTACAACTGAGTGTTTCAGTCACTTGGGGCTCATCATGTTGATGATCCCTTCTCTCTAAAGACACGATGACTTCCTGTTGTGTGGGTGTACCACATTTACTTCATCCATCTACCCCTCTCACTTTGGTTCCATGTTTATCTAGCCTGAATAAGATTTAGAAGACCATTAGGGTGTAGAAATCTCCTTTTAATCAGTAAAATGCAGTCACACATCGAAGGAGAGTAACTCAAAACTCTTGATTAAAATGCTTAAAATTTGGTGCCTATTTCATACAAAATTGTTGGCATTTTCTCTCGTCTTTAACCAACTGTAAGGAGACAGAGCAATCATCAGTATGTACACTTTATATAAGGAGAGCTGGATGGCAATTGATTTTCCAGATACAAGAAAGAGACCAGTCGGAACTGGGAAATATGCTCTCCAGTTCCCCACCCAAGCACATTTTTCTCAGACATCATGATGCTTTCAGCATCCACAAGCACATATTCAAGGTGTTTAGCAGTACAAGAACAAAGTAGAGTAAACTCAGTCTTGGGAAATTGGAAGTAAATTTTCAGACTTGAGAAGGAGGCCATTGTGAAAATATGGAATGAAATAGACTGCAAGTGGGAAAGTCTAATTGGGTGAATGTGAAGTGGTTGACTAGGAATGTTTGAAGCACACCAAAACACAGCAGAGGAGTGAGCTTCCTGTAACTAGTAGAAAAACAGTGATGAGGTAGGGTAATGCTTCAGGTATTACAGAAACGTTGATTCCCAGCGGCTGTATGTCCGTGTGCAGATGGGAAAGCCAGGGTTGGGATGACTTAAGGTTTGGATAGCTCTCAGAGGTACCAACAAATACCATGTGTAGATGCAAGGGTCAAAACAAACAGGACTACTGTCAGTCCTATCCCAGAACATCTGAATGTAATTGAGCTGATGTGGTGGTGGTTTAGCTTAGAAATGTCCCTGATAGGCTCAGGTGTTCAAACCCGCAGTCTGTAGTTGGTAGTGCTGTTTAAGGGAGGTTCTGGGACTGTAGGTATGCATCATCATGCCAGGTTTCAATTTTTTACATCAAAAAGTCATTAAAAAAAATATAGTCTTAGAAGCAACATTATTGTGCTATTATTATATGTTTACTGAGTTAAAAGACTAAGATGTTATACAAAGCCTCTTTGAGGCACTTATAATCTAGTAGGAAGAAACATACACAAATTTGAATTAAGCAGAACTAGTCAAAAACAGCAAATACTATCTGATGACATCTGGATGACATGAGATAGCCAACTGATCCACACAGTCATTCATGATTCAATACTAATAATGTGCCATGCTTTGATGTAGAATCTGAGGACAAAGCAGTGAACATCAGGGCAACTACCTCAACAGAGTATATATCTCAATATTGTAGATAGTGCCATGTCATGAGAATTGACATGAAGAAAAATGCAAGGTCTGGTAAATCTAGGGTAGAATCATTGCAAAATAGCAAAGAGAACATACAAAGCCATGAGTCAGGATATCACTTCAGCTACTCCAGGAAGAAGCGAGCCATGCAGGGCAGAGAAATGTTGTGATGAGATAGGACCATAGCTGAGGGCCTGATTACACAGACCATTATGAGTCATAGGAACAGTTTTGCTTCATTCTACTTGTACTCAAAAGCAGAGACATAAAGCAGTCTAGCTTGAATTTTTAGTTTCACCTTTAGATGCTGAGGAGAGAAGTCCTACAGAAGTCACAAGGATGGGAACAAGGAAGACAGTTATAAGCTTCAGCAGGTGTCTCTGAGACATGGAAACTATGGCAGCAATAGTTTCCTAATTTGGTGAACACCAGTAGAGAGGGCTAAGAGTAATCAATCAATGGAGACAAAGTTAGCAGAATATGCAGATGAATTAGATGTGAGAATCTGAGATAAAAAGAGGTGGGACAGGAACTCCAAGGAGAGTGTCTAAGTGTGGCATGAGAGAATTGTCCCTTTCTACTCAGTTTTGTCAAACCAAAAGAATGAGGACAATCTCGGCTATTTTGCTACTGCTGGCTCACCTTCTCAAGCTCACTCAGCTGCATATAATAAAACAGGTTTCTGAAAGTGCCATCTTAGCCCAGGGGGGACATGGGAGACTTGGGGGACAGGTCTCGTTAGGGATAATTTGTCCTTCAAGCTAAAATGTTTGGAGTTGCACACATTTCTCTCTGGCCCAAACCCTAAAAGACCACCTTTCCCGTCAGCCACCCATAATTTCCTACTGTTGGTCAGAGTAAAACATGTCTGAAAAAAGTTCTGTCCTAGGAATCATACTGGGGAAGGGAGAAGAAATGAAAATAAGACACATTTACAGATCACACAAATGGCCAGGGACATTACTGGCCAGAGGTGGCCCTTCCAACTGGGGTAAATGAGTTAAGAAACCATCTCATCAGATCAGTGGAACAAATGAAAAGGCACAATTGTGAGCCAACAGCTATTGATTCACCTCTGCTGTGCTTTAATGACGTTTTGGAAGAAAATTTCTACCTCAACAGAAGTAGACAATCGCCAGAAGCTAGCTTTGGGGACAGATCCATCCAGAGTCATCTCAAAGAAGTGGCCTAAAAACTGACAGCAGGGATGTTTTTGTTTACATTGAATTGAAATGGAAATCTAGTTTTTCACGACATGGTGTGTGAAACCAAGGTATTTGTCTTTTCATTAACTAGTTAATATCTTAATAATTCAGCAGTAAGTGGGCCAATGGAAGCATTGCTGTGAAGGAGCCGGAAGGCCCATAAATCTTTCACAGTGAGAAACAACCTAGACATTGAAAGGTTATTTTGCCCTAAAACACTTAAGACATTTTAAATGGCCAAAAAATATTTAAAATTATTCTGTACCCAAGACAGGGCACATTTAATTGAATTAGGTGTTTTGTGGGTGTTTTTTTTTGGGGGGGGTTGTTTTTTTGTGGGGTTTTGTTTTGTTTTGTTTTTTGTTTTATTTTGTGTTTTTGTTTTTGGTTTTGGTTTTGGGGTTTTTTTTGTTTTTCAAGACAGGGTTTCCCTGTGTAGCTTTGTGCCTGTCCTGGAACTCACGTGGTAGCCCAGGCTGGCCTTGAACTCACAGAGATCCACCTGGCTCTGCCTCCCGAGTGCTGGGATTAAAGGCGTGTGCCCCCACTGCCCAGCTGAATTAAGTGTTTTATAGTCTGGCTGGATGCACAAATTTTCTTTGGAGAAAATGAAAGAAATAAATGAAAGAATTACAATTCTATTATGTTGATGAAAGAAAAGAAAAGTGACTCTGGTCTCTCGTAAAAATAAATTAAGAATAAAAAAACTCCAGTATAGTTATCAAAAACGGTATGGTTGCTTTCCATTTAGAAACTGCGGGTGAAGATACTGCCATGTGGACACTGCAGTGGTCAACCAAGAACCAGAAGCTAAGAGGACACACAGTGACAGCCAGTGTGGGCACAAGATGGAAGGCCTCCTTTTTTAAAATTTTTATTATTAAGAAATTTTCTGGCAAGGCACATGCTTGTAATCCCAACACTCGGGAGGCAGAGCCAGGCAGAACTCTGTGAGTTTGAGGCCAGCCTGGTCTACAGAGCAAGATCCAGGACAGGCACCAAAACTACATGGAGAAACCCTGTCTAAAAAAAGAAAGAAAGAAAGAAAGAAAGAAAGAAAGAAAGAAAGAAAGAAAGAAAGAAGGAAGGAAGGAAGGAAGGAAGGAAGGAAGGAAGGAAGGAAGGAAGGAAGGGAAAGAACGTTTCTATTCATTCTACACACCAACCACAGATCCCCCTCTTTTCCCTCCTCCCATCCCCCAGCCTTCCCCCCATCCCACCCCAATTCCCACCTCCTCCAAGGCAAGGTCTCCCATGGGAAGTCAGCTGAGGCAGGGCCAAGCCTCTCCCCATTGCACCAAGAGTGTGCAAAATATCACACCCTAGGCATTGGGCTCCAAAAAGCCCACTCATGCACCAGGGACGGATCCTGTTCCCCCTGCCTGGGGGGTCCCTATTCAGTTCAAGCTACACAACTGTCTTAGGAAGGCCTCCTTTTTTTTTTTCCCTCTCCTTTTATCAGCTGACGTTAATTTATCAGTTTCACGATGGCCTCTGCCCCTCTTGGCATGTCCACAAGAACACGCTGAGGCTTGTTGATGCCTCAAAAATGTCTCCATCGTTTTCAGCAAGTTAGACAACTCAAGCTGTTAAACCTAAGCTTGCAAAAGCAACAACTAAAAATGACTAAGAAATACGTTTCTGCAAACGCTGGAGCCAAAGGCCTGCAGGCTGGATTTCAAAAGGCATCGTTATGAAAAACATACATGTGCACCCTGATTGCCACCTGAAAGCTGCACTCTGAAAATAGCAAACAGGCCAGTGAACAACACAACCTTGTGACATCCTCTCACAAAGCAAACACTCACCTAGCTGAAAAAGGGAAGAGGAATAAGAGAAAGTCATAACAAAAGCAATCGTTAGCCATATGCATTATATCATAAGAGTATGCGTGTGTGTGTGTGTGTGTGTGTGTGTGTGTGTGTGTGTGTGTGTGTGTATCGTTTGGAGGTCTATGTATCAAAAAGACACCTCTGGCCAGCAATGTCCTTAGCCATTTTTGTCGTCTATAAATTGATCTTGTTTCTTCGCATTTTTGACGCAGATAATTTACACATACACCCCTTTTAGAGGACCCTGAACTCACTCATACATGGATATGAAGGCCATGTTTCACGTGAAAACCAGGCATTCCTATGATAACAATTAATCAGTTCATACGCAAGCTGTTGCTCATTTTCAGTTAAGTTGAAACACTTCTTCCCAGAAGTCTCCACTCTGACTAATGGGACGATAATTGTAGTTAAGTCCACTGTGAAGTTCATTCTTTGGGAAAAGTGGAAACCTTGGTAAACTATGTTTATAGACTCTTCAATTCTTCCTTAATTCTAAGCTCCTCCAATACCTTGTGCCTCCTCTACACTGTCCCAAGAACCCTTTTAGCCTTACTATACTAAATACTCTCAGATCCTGAATGTCTTCCTACTCTACTCTTATTCTTCCTTATAAAATGTAATCCGTTTCTCTGACCCTTTCCTCAACCGAAGGCAAAATGAGTTCTTCATACAAATCATCCAGCCCATGTGGTACGCCTCTCACTTAGAAAAACAACAATAATCTTGTTTAAATGCTTAGACTAAAAGATATTTGCTTGGGCTACGTGACATTCATATTCTCTTCACAGCCAATATAACATGTGATAAGCAACACTGTTCTAAATTTTTTAAATCTTAGACTAGGAAAGACGGGCAACTTGTCCTTTTGAAATTAGGCCCCCAGAAATGGGATTCTTTGTATTGGTATGGGGCATAAACATGTCACACTTGCCAGCTGACCTTCAATTTAAAAGTTTAGTCGTGTTTTTAGGGATTGTTAGTATATGCTGAATGGATTTTGTGTTCTGTGATGAATTAGCAACAACTCAAACACTTCACCATTTTTCACCATTCCTCCCTGTCTTAGTGTTTCTACTATTGTGAAGAAATACCATAACCATGGCAACTCTTATAAAGAAAAAAATGTTTAATTGGGATGTCTTACATTTTCAGAGTTTTAGTCCATCATCATCATGGTGAGACCTGGTGGTGTGAAGGAAGACATAGTGTTGAAGAAGTAGTTGAGAGTCCTATATATTAACTGACAGTGGTCTAAGACACTGGGTGTGGCTTGAACATATATGAGTTCTCAAAGCCCACCTCCACAATGTGACACACTTCCTCCAACAAGGCCACACCCATTCCAACAAAACCACACCTCCTAATAGTGACACTCCCCCTCTGGGGGCCATTTTCTTTCAAGCCAACACACTTCCATAGAGAAACAAGTCTATTTCGCCTTTCGGTGTGGAATCAACCTGGCAAGGTGAATTTTCCTAATCAACAGAAGGTGGTGCAAGTGGAATTTGGCCAGTGTTGGCCAACATCTTGAATGTGAGAACCAAGATGACTTCTGCTTTTGCCTTCTTTGGAGACCAAAACCACTACATCAGATAAGAACATGCTCTTCTGTGATACAGAAACCTCCGTGCAGAGGAACAAACAGCCAGCTTCCAGATGTTCCAGGGGACTCAACTGAAGTGACCAATGTCTAAGTAGAACCACTGAAGATGATTTCAGCTGTAGAACATCTCCAAATTGCAGCAACTATATGAATAACATCAGTGAAAGCCAGAAGAATCACACACCTGAGCTCAGTCAGCAGGGGGCTATTGTCCTGGGCTACTGAGGTATAGAGGGGTCTGTTATACTGCCATGGGTAGCTGAAACATGTCTTAAGAGCTGCTCTGGTTCTTTCTTTGAACAAAGTAACAAATAATAAGGAGAATTGTCTTATTGAGGTTTTATTTATTTATTTATCATAGTCTTTACACCTTTAACTAAAATCTGCAGGGGTTGGGGAACACAGGGGATGTGGCAGTTGAGACAGGGTCTCATATAGGACAGGCTGGCTTCAAACTCACCATATAGGTAAGACTACCCTTGTACTTCTGACTCTCCTGCCTCCACTTCTCCTGCAGTGGGATTATAGGCATGGGCCACCATAGCTGACTTTACATTTTCTACTAATCTATTTGTCAGGTTAGGCATGGTGGCACACAACTGTAATTTCTGCACTTGGGGATCTGGGGCAGGTTCAGGGCTAATTTAAGCTACAAGGCTGAACAGGCTACCCTGTCTCAAAAAAAAAAAAAAAAAAGGAAGTACTTTTTTTTTTCATTCTTCCAAGAACTGTCATAGTATAAATCAGAAAACTAGGATGTGTCATGGAGGTAGGAAGACTCATTACATATGCCAAAAAAAGGGTTGCTGGTATCCTCATGTTTTAACAATGTATTTATAAGTGTTCTTCAGTTACACTAAGCCCTTTTCCTATGGCACTTCATTAATCTTTACATCAGACAACCAGTCAAAGCCTAAATGAGGCAAGATGCCAATGTTTCTTATGTAAGTGATCCCCCATAAATATCCCTTTGAAAATCCAAAGGCTGCCTAATGCTCTAAAGAGCTTCTCCAGCTGCCTTCATCACTACTTGCCCTACCAGAGCGATTCTTCCTGTTGAGTTGCATGCCTAATGCAGACCTCTTCTAAAGAGAAACTGTGGCTTTTAAATATTTAGTGAGTTAATGTGTTGGAATCAGTGGTTAGGCCAGATGACACCAGTATAGTGCAAGGCCAATTTCAAGCACATTGTTAAATAATGTTCAGAGGCATTGGTCTCATTTCCCCAGTGGTGAGCTCATGCCACCATTCATACAACAACCATGATTGCCCCTGTAACTTGTTGAGCACCCCTGATCAACTGGACTCAGCAGGTAGCATTTGTCATTCCATACAACATTAAAAACTACTACTTTTCCATTTTCATGGGTTTGGAAACAAATCCAGTGGCGTGGGGGATTTGTCAAAGTTCCCACACTTAAAAAGAAAAAAAAAAAAAAAAAGCTGTTGAAACCACCCACACTCACACACCCTCCCTCTTGCCCTGCTTCTGGCCAATAGAGTGCTGTGCCTATGCTATGGTTGTGAAATCTGCTCTCTTCTGAGGGAAATTCCTCACGGCCATCCGCTTGCCTTCTCAGGCCACTTGTTTGCCTGTCCAGTCCATCCCTGTTGGTACCTCTTCTCAAGCTCTAGCCCTGAGCCCCACCACTGTTCCTTCCCATCCCTTCTGGTTACTTGAATCTAATTATAGCTCTCAGAAGCCTCTGTAACTTACAAGATAATAACAACATCCTGTTGAACTCAAACAGAATATATTTTTAAAAACAAAGTTAATTGCACTTCAAGGTGTTTATAAATAACAAAAGAATAATAGCCCCTTTAAATACATAGAGTGAATACACTTCTTTCTCAAAGAGCTTTACAATCACTAACTAATTGGCGTTTCAGAGCAATAGTATCTTCTGATTGGGGAAGCAAGCATAGCTTGCAGTGAAGCAAGTCTGTGTCTCTCACGATAGCACAAGGAGCCCCACCTCTCACTCCCTGGGCAGCAGTGTCCTGAACACAGGGCAAAGTGAGATACAAAGGCTGGGATACAAGGAGATCTTCCCACTTGCTTGAGACATCACTTACAACACTTACTTCTAGTCCCTTAGCTGCATAACTTGTTATTTTACAATGTGGTGGCCATCAATTATGATGTCAGGGAAAAGCAAAGTCCTAGTGAATTATTAGACAAGAACTGACTTCATGCACATAAAGACAAAGCTGAGAGACATGTATGAGTTTGCTCCCAGTAGCAACCAATGGAAGTGCTTTATAGGATCGAGCGATGATGCCAACTTTTAAAAAGAACTGTGGGTAACTAATCATCTTTTACTATATAAATTACCCTAATCTTTAGGTAGCACAGCATTTCTCTGTTACTATGGTGATTATTTGAACATTGCCTTTAAGGAGCTTCAAGTGGGGTTTTTATTTTGTTTTTTGGGGGGGTGTTTGTTTTTGTTTTGGGGGTGGGTTTTTTGTTTTGTTTGTTTGGGTTTTGTTTTTTGGTTTTTTTGGGGGTTTTTTGTTTTTTGGTTTTTTGGTTTTTTGCATGAAAACACCATGTCTCCAAAATACAACCTTGAAAACAACTCTGAAGAGATCTCTTTTCCAGTTTTCATGTCTAAAAGATTCTTAAGTACAATACAAACTAAACAGAATATCATCAAGAGATGTGACCATGTGCAACATTTCAGATACTTGCTCTCAGTGATAATAAAGAAGAAGGCATCTCCTCAGACTCTGTGTGTGTGTGTGTGTGTGTGATGTGTAGGTGTGCCAGAAGTCTGGATTCCAGAGATCAAACTCAGGCCCATGTGTTTGTAAGGTATTCGTGACTGAGCTGCTTCCCCTGCCCAAAGGCTATTTTCAATGTTCTGAAAGATAAGAAATAAGGATGTGGAGTGGAGAGTTGTCTGTTGTTTTTTCCTCTTTGGGGGGGGGGCCAGCCAACCAGCTCCCAAATAAATCACACACAGAGGCTTATTCTTAATTATGAAAATCCGGCCTTAGCTTGGCTTGTTTCTTGCCAACTTTTCTTAACTTTAAATTATCCATCTACCTTTAGCCTCTGGGCTTTTCCTGTTCTCTTACTTCTGCAAATCTTACTCATACTCCATGGTTTGCTGTGTAGCTGGGTGGCTGGTCCCTGGAGTCCTCCTCTTTCTCTGGCTACTTCTTCTTTTTCATAGATGTCTCCTTCTATATATTCTCTTTGCATGTCAGCCCCACCTATTTCCCTCCACTGCCTCGATACTGGCCATTCAGCTCTTTATTAGACCATTAGATGTTTTACACAGGCACTGTAACAGAGCTTCCCAGAGTTAAACAAATGCAACATAAACAAAAGTAACACACCTTAAAATAACATTCTACTACAGTTGTCCCACTAGTTAAGCTCACTTGTTGCCCTTGCAGAGGACCCAAGTTTGGTACCCAACATCCACATAGCAATTTACAAACTTCAGTACTACAATTCCAAAGGGTACAATTTAACCAGGTAAGTAATTCAATTAATTCAACAAATCTTTATTTGTAACCTACTATATGCCATGTACTTGTGCTTGGGATACAAAGATAAATACTATACGATCTGTCTTCAAGAGGAAGTATATGCTACACCATGCCGTGGCTTTATAATGCAGGTCCATCAAAAACGATCCAAAGATTAAAAACCTTTATATGTTTCATTTGTACTAGTGAAAATGAAAGATTAAATTCCAAATAATTGGCTGATGACAAGGATGAAAATTTGCAGTTAGAAATTCAAAACTTAAAAATTCAGTAACTCCTGTTGCTATCCCACAGATGGCAAAACCAAAGTAAGCTAGAGGAAGAGGTCAGCTTTGCAGAAGTGAGTCAGTTGGCCATGACCATTGGTGCCTGCTGTGGTCAGAAGCAATATAAAGCCCACTTTGAAATGGTGAGTAACAACAAAACCAGAACATGCAATCTCTTCCATCGAGGTTTGGACACTAATTTAAAAAGCAAACTATACAAAAGACCTGGTTATAGAAAGCTTTTTTTTTTTTTCAGTCACACTTGTCCAGTAAGCCCAAATGATAAAATAGAACAGAGAACTAGAGCAGGAAATGAACTTAACGGGGAAAAGAGTACACTGTGTGCATCAGGAAAGGTTGAACCGGAGCTGCCTTCTGAAGGTAACAGACGCTGATAGAGGAGTGGCATGTATGATGGATGGGGAGCAAAATAAAGTAAGCACAGGCTGAGTTTGGGCTCACTTTAGCCCAACCCTATGGCCCCTGGGAGTTTTTTTTTTTTTTTTAATTAGACACAAACCCACAAATTCTGACTCAACTGATGTTCTTAGGGCCCAGGGAATGGTACTTTGAAGGGAATTTTTCCAAATATTTCTGGTGTTCTGCCCATGTGACTCCTGGTTAGCAAACCACAGGACTGAATAACAGGAGATGACGGCTGAGCATGATTATTTTGGACTTAAGTGATATTCAGATGTCATAATTAATTTGGATAATTAGAGTAAATTTAGAAGTAAGGCTCGTGCTTGTCTCATGTAATACTCATGCCTTAGTAATACTAAGTAAATATTTAGAGAATGAATGAATGAAGATACAGAATGTAAAATTTTAAAAACCACTTGAACCCTTCAGCCAATAGAAAAGACAGTGACAAAAGAAGTTTTCGTGAGATTCTAACAGAAGCGAGGCAAACAGCAGCAAGCGCCCTCCCGCCAAGTGCTTCACGCATGCTGTGTTGCCTCTTACACCAGCCTCACAAGTAGACACAACTGTCCGATACAAGTAGCTGAGGCCCAAGATCACTAGCAAAGCTTGGAGTCTGGATTTCCGAATATTTGATCTTGTGGGTGGTGCCAGTAAATGCTCAACTGTGTATGAACAGGCGCCATAGCAACCAACCCCGGTTCAAATCTCTGAGCAGAATTCCTGCTTTAGGTGCACTCTACTGGAACAGAAACAGCATGTGATTTCATTAAGATATTTACCTAACTACAAGATTAGAGTTCTTAACAGTAATCAGACAGGTGGACAGACATCTGATGTTTCTGCAAAATAAATTGACTCCTCTCATGTAGGATTTTCTTAGAAATGAAGTAGCAAAGGAAATATGCCCCACCCCCGTACTTTTATTTTGAAATAGAAAATGCCATTAACTGCCTCCTGAAAATAGGGGGAATTTCTCACTCTTCCTTATTTCTCTGTTTTCATCTGAGGTAACCTTTCGCTTTCATTTTATGGAGATTCCCCCCTTCCCCCACACACACACAAAATATCTTTACATGATGCTGTGCATCGTGCAGAAGAGCACATTATGTCAGCTAATACAATAACAGATAAAGTGAAGATGGCGTCTCACGTTTGGATGTTCAGTATTATGAGGAAAAGGGTGTTCTAGACAACACCCTACTAAACATCACAAAAGAACCAGACACCAAACAGTAAACTGAAGAAGTAAAACAAGACGAACAACGATGTGTTCTCCCATGTGTGGAATTTAGATTTTTAAAAGAACCAAGCAGGAAAGTAAAATGGGACAATTGCCAAGATGACCAGGACCAGCAGGAGACAGAACAAAGAGGCTGGCGCGAGGCTCAGAAAGTGAAGGTACCTGACACCAAGGCTGCTGACCTGACTCCACGTGGTGGGAGGAAAGAACCAGCTTCCAAAAACTGTCCTCTGGCCTCCCTCCACATAGGCACCCTGGCTCACTCTCTCCTCTCCTGTTGTGTGCTCATACACACAAACAGTTAAAATAAATGTAATTCTTAGTTTTGAATTTTGAGAGGAGGAAGGAAAAAGTACCTAGTTGGAGCGTAGATATGATCAAAGTGCATGATACAAATGTGTGAAAATGTCATGAAACCTATTACTTTATAAAATATGCATGTATTAATAAAAAAGTAAAACAAATGTACAGTGCATCTTACATAATATCCTCTATTAGGTAACTGATAGAAACCTTCAATTTAAAAAAGAAATATTTAGCTGCCCCAAGGAGGAAGTGGGGGGGGCCATCCTATCATCTGAGTGATTTCTGAATGAAACACTGGGGTAAGTAAACAAGATAAGCACATGAATTGCTTTGGGACTCTTTGGGAATTCAGAAATGGAATCTTTTGAGCTCTGTGTTTGAGTATAACCAACACCAATTCATTTAACAGTCTGCCATATATTGCCAACTAGAAACACAGCTGGATCTTCCTACCCTTCCAATACATCCACCTTGTCATTTCAAGAACAAAAGACATCCACCCTAGACACACTTCCCATTTTACCCCATTTATATTTGTACCTTGTTTCTTCAAGCCCTAAATGCACTGATAGAACTTACTGTGCAAGCTTGTAACTGCTCTCTCTGAAATGCTTGTTCACTTACTGGTTAAGGTATGCTTGTGATTTTAAAATACTAGAGTTTTAGTATCCTCCTCTCTTGGATCTACGTGTTACGGTTACCACAAACACCATCAATTTTCTGGGCATCCAAGAGCTTTGCATCTAGTTTGGATATGTATTGGTGATGTTTAGAGAAGTTCCCATGTCAGTCTCTAGATTGCTCTGAAAAAAAAAAAAATCAAAAGGGGGAAAAAATCACCCACAAATTTCCTCTAGCTATCTTTAAATCTTTAAGACTATCTCACAGTTCTTTGGTAGATCTCTTGAGGTACCTCAAAGAGTACTTGGAGAATTGGAAAGGTCTTTCTGACTTATTCATAAAAAAGAAAAAAACAGGTTGACAAAATCTCTCAGTAGTTCAGTATTTCTCTTACGTGCGCGGGGCCCTGAGTTCAAGTCCCAGTACCATAGATGAAGGACAGACTAGCCTTCATGGACTGCATGGACTAGCCGGGAGAGCTGTTCTCGGGATGACAGAACTCAGGCAAGATTGTCTGGAGGAAGCCAATATCTTCCCCTGCGTGTTTAACACTTCACATAATGATTTTTTTTCCCATTACTGTTTTCATCCCCCTAGTCTCTCAGCACTTTACTCTAACTCATTCTGAATTTCAAAATGAAAGATAAAGGAGAAGGTGAACAATGAAAACACAGTTCAGAGGTTACGTAATCAAAGGCAGAATCCAGGCCATGAAACAAGTTTCTACACCAAAGCCCCAAACCCCATCAGACTGAAAACACTACCAAGTGAGGCCAATCCTCCGTCAAAATCAATTCTTTGAAAGAAATCATTTTGGGGGGGAAATCAAGGCTAAATGAATGTGCTCTGCCAGAAAGGCAAAAGCAGCCCAGCCATGAATACCTAGAAAAATACCTAAGTACAGCCTGTAATATACCCAACATACTGTCCAGATTTTTCTTTTCACAATCAGTTGAGCATACACAATGCTCTTCCTTTATCCTTTTGTTTCTTTAACTGCTCCTTTGAACTTTTTTTTAGTCATCTTTGTCCCTGCAACACAATGCTTCACAAGAAATATTTATTGAACTAACTGAAAATCCTGTCTGGAGGTTGCCCTATTAAATACAGGGTTTCAAAACCAGTAGTGGAAAGACCTATGTATATATACACGGGCACATGAAGACTGCCTGCTTCATAGGAGACTCACACTACCATTTGATATGTAAGATATGTATTTTAAGTGCAATGTTTTGTTTATGGTATTCTAATAACAGGTGCCAATGTACTAGCCCTCAAACTTGTTATTTTTAAGAGACACTTTACTGCCGGGCAGTGGTGGCGCTGGCCTTTAATCCCAGCACTCGGGAGGCAGAGTCAGGTGGATCTCTGTGAGTTCAAGGCCAGCCTGGGCTACAGAGTGAGTTCCAGGAGAGGCTCCAAAGCTACACAGAGAAACCCTGTCTCGGAAAAAAAAAAAAAAGAGAGAGAGAGAGAGAGAGAGAGATACTTTACTATTACAGCCTTTCCTTATTCATTTAAGATTATTTTATTTTATTTATGGGAATATGCGTTTGTATGTTAAAGTACCCACCAACATGTCAGATCCCCTGGAGCTGGAGTTACAGGCAATTGTAAGCTACCCAAAATGGGTGCTGGGAACTGAACGTGGGTCCTTTATAAGAGCAGTACACAGTCCCGATCCAGTACCTAGGTCCTGATCCACTTCTACAGTACCTTCCCCTTATACCAAGTAAAAAAAAAAAAAAAACAAAAAAACAAAACAAAAAAAAAAAACTAAATTGAGTGGGAAATAGCATTTATGCCTCTTCTAATCAATACACATAAAAAACACTTTAATTCAGTACATGTAAATATTAACATCTTTCACATTTGAAATTTTTAGTTATAATTTCTACTTTAAGATTGAATGAAGACAAAAGAATTCCTTTCATTTCCAAACCAACCCAGACTGAGGAAAAAAAAAAACCTAAAACTATTTTCCATAGTAATCTTATGTTATTGAATTATCTCTACATTCATTTCCCTAAAACAAAAAGAAAGAAATTTCAGACCAAAAGCACAACACTACAAATTCTGTTGTTGTTAAGGACTGTAAGTGAAGAAAAATATTTCTACACACAACCTTCTGTTTTTACCTGTTCTGCATGAGACCACTGTCCACACACAGTAGTGACGATTATAACAACCAGAAGGGACTGTCAGCAACCAAGATGGCTGCCATCAACGAGGAGAAATATCTTTATGGAGCTCATGTGAGGTAACTGTGGAATTGTAATGTTTAAGAGAACCTTTTGAAAAGAACAAATTTACTTGCTAAATAAGGAGGAATAAACAAAATTGAAACTCCTTGGTAACCTCCAGCAAACCTGAAACTCACACAAAATTATAACATTACCTACAAATATTACTAACCCAAATCCTTAACTAGAACAACAAACACTATGTGACCCTGGCAATGGGAACAGTGTATTTTCAATGCTTTTGTGTATTTCATTCTTTCAAGTGATTTCCAACATAGCTGAGGAGAATTTTCTACTGAAAAAGTAGAATAAGCATCAAGACTGAAAAGAGAGTCAGGGTCCCATCAGAGCAGCATGTGCTGTGTCCAGTTTGGCCAGTTTGGAGATGATCAAAGAGGGAAGTGACGGTTGCAGAGAGCATCTTACTGCAGACCATAACATTGGCTTTATAGGTAGAGCACACCCACCAATTCCTGCCTACATAATCAAATAGCCCACAAATCAAAAGTTGATTCAAACAGCCTGGACCATGATAGATAAATGATAGACCATCCCCATCTACTTTGTCACTTAGTAGAAACTAGAGTCCACAGCTGAACAGTGATGGATCTCACACTATACTTGTGTAAATCTGAAACACTGGAATGAATATCTCAATGCACAGTGAATTTCTTTCCAGAAATTAGTGCCTGCTCTTCCCAGAAACTCAATTTCTAATAATCCTGTCCCACTCTGTCACACTTCTGCCATTTTTAGTCAGTGGCTCTTCTCCCAAAGCTTCCAGAAGGTCAGGTAGGCTATTGCTACCTAAATCCTATGTATGCAGTTATCTTGAAGGAGCCAAGTTATTGAGTGGACTTTGATTCTTCCTCCATTGAAAAGGAGAGAAATGTATTTTGAAAGTAATATATGTTTCCATCTCTGCAAATTGTATAGAGAGGTATCTTTCATACATGAATATAACAACATGCTATAAATTTTAACCTGGGTACAAAATGATACTCCCTGAATCCCTTGTTCAAATAAAATCAGTCCAGAAACTAAAAATAAATAATAACAACTACCAGCAACCAGGAATGGTAGCATACAGCTGTTATCCCAACACTCTGAAGCTGAGGCAGGAAGATTATGATTTTGAGGCCAGCTTAAGCTTCATAAGGAGACCCCATCTCAAAAACCTAATATGATAACCAAAATAATGGGGACAGGAAGGATATAGGAACTCTGACAGCATTTGAAGGTTCACACATATTCCCTCCACCTAACACCACACATCCATTAGAGATCTGCATTATTATCATCCCTACTTACAGACAGAGACATTAAAGCCTAGAGAAGTTTTTTTTAAAAAAAATTGCTAAAATTTCTTCAGGTCATTATTTGCAAGTCTTGAATTCATGACCACTAAGTTGTATGCAAATGGCCTGGAGCCATCTGTCCACATGTATCTTTGAGGAATAATTCAGTTCCTGTTGCTGAAAGTTCCTTTACTACAGAAAACCTGAAGGACCTTTGCAAGGGACCCAGCATCTACATGGCAACTCACAACTGTCTCTAACTCCATTTCCATGGTATCTGATACCATCTTCTGGCTCTGCAGGCACCAGGTGCACACCTGGGGCACATACACATACATAGATAAAATATGGTTACAAAAAAAAAAATAAACAAATCATTTTTAGTACCATGAGCTTAGAATACAGCTTTTAACTATTTAAAATAGAGTCAAAAGATGGTTAAGAACACTGGTTGCTCTTCCAGAGGACCTGAGTTCAGTTCCCAGCACTCACATGGCAGCTCATAACCATCTGTAACTCCAGTCTCTTCAACACCGTCTTCTGGTCTCCGAAGGCACTATGCACCCATGTGGTGCACAGATATACATGAAGATAAAACATATACACATAAAAATATTTTTTAATTTTAATATTTAAAATATGTCTAAGTCTTTGGGATCAATGAGATACCTCAGCAGGTAATCACCTACCACACCAATTCTGACAACTTCTGTTTGATTCCCCAAAGCCAGATGAAGGTGAAAAGAGAGAAGTACGTGGATCACATAACCTCACTTTTGTGGGGAATCTAAAAACATGCATCTCATATAGGGTTGAAGGTTACAGGAAATTGCAAAGAATGGTGATAAGGTGGGAATGAGACAAGGTTGGTCAATGAGTACTAAGCCACAGTTAGACAGAAGAAAGGCTACTATACTATGGCAAAGGAGAGTGCCCATAGTTAACAATAACGCACTGCCTATTCAAAAAGCTACAGATGGTTCCAAACATTTCCACCACAAAGAAACACCAGGTTCTTAAATAAATAGATGCGTTTAAACTGATTTAAACTTGCTTTGTACTATATCATGCAATTCAGAAACTAATTGGCTTTATGCCATTCTCCAATGCCTTCCTTTTTTTTCAGAAATTAGAGTTGTGAAATTATTTTAAAGGGTTATGAATAGCACATCTTAAAATAGAAGAGAATAAAATTAATAATGATGAAAATAATTTCATATATTTCCTTTTGTTGATTATATATACATGTGGTGATAATAGAAAAATGTATTTCTTGGTGTAGCATCATCCAAAGTGCTTGAAAATGTTACTATAATAATATTGGAAAATCCAGTAATACTGATTAAGGTGATTTTAAAGTTTTTTAAGTATCTCCAGATTTTGGTCCAACTCTTTAAAAGTTAGTGTCAATATGGTTTTTCCCTCCTTTCAGCAAGGGCAATATTGGAAATATCCTTGCAATCTCTGCTCACCTATTTGATTGCACCATCACAGCCTAACATAGCTCTGTTTATCAAAGAAAGAGTGTAATTAGTCTTCTGTTACAGGGAATCAGCCTCGATGCTTTATTCAATAAGTCTATCTTCAAATCTATAAACCCCAAAAAAAATTTTCAGGAAGATCCTAGGGGTAACCGGACCCAAACTCTCTTGAAAGTAGTTTGAGAACTATTAAATTGTAGTTTCTCAAACGCACTCCTCGAAACATCACTTTGTAGGCGGATGGCTTACCAAAAACATTTGTTCCAGACAAATTCGGTAGCTGTTCAAGGAAGTGCTTTCTTCCGTCTTGGTCATTTCCGGTAATAGTCAGCCTCTTGAAGAAATGGCTTTCCCCAGAGCCGCCCAGCTGACTTATCCCATAGCCACCTGAACCGAGCTCTGACCATGTTGGGAAAAGCTGATCTAGATCCAACAGATGTGAATGTCTATCCTTGCCATGTCACACAGATGTTCTGGGATATTTTTTTTTTTTTAGACTAACAAGGTTCCTTTTATTTTCTTCATATGCAGGCACTTCCTGCCTTCAGGTGAGCTCATGCTTTTTCTAGATCCATGATCCCATACAATGAGTAGTTCTCACATTTCCCCCCAAAGGGTGGCTATTTATGAAGGTAGAATATAGAACTCAAGTCCATGCCATCCTTTCAGCCATTTAAAAAAGGTTCTATTGCCGGGTGGTGGTGGTGGCAGAGGCGCACGCCTTTAATCCCAGCACCCAGGAGGCAGAGCCGGGTGGATCTCTGTGAGTTCGAAGCCAGCCTAGGCTACCAAGTGAGTTCCAGGAAAGGCGCAAAGGTACACAGAGAAACCCTGTCTCAAAAAACCAAAAGAAAAAAAAAATGTTCTATTACAGGGCTAGGGATGTAGCTCAGGGGTACAGCACATGTCTAGCATGCTCAGGGCCCTGGATCGAAGCTACATAAACATAAGGAGGAAAAGTTCTATCATGATTGTTTCATTCATTAAATCCTTCTATTTTGTTTGGATTAAGGTTCCCTGAAAAAAAATAATATAATAAGCAATCAATACATTTCAAGCACTTGTTGGGAAGCCTCTACATGTCATGCACAGGGCTGCATACTGGAGTTTTCTTATCAACAGTAAAGAGGCCATTGCTACAATGCTGAGTTTTCCACTGAATAGTTACATGAAAGTGAGCTGTAAACTTGAAAGCATGACACAATATGTTTACATACATTAACTGGATGCAATTTTATTTTAAAGTTCTCTTAGTCTGCATCAAAATATTCTTTTAAAACTAGTATCATTGGTGTGTGGTATTAAGAAAACCACAGCTGAAAACATCTATATAACCAACTGCGAGAAGAAAATCACTTGAAGAAGACAACTGAATTTCTGTGAACTATATCTCACCAAGCAAGATTAACTGAAATATCACACTGTTTCCTTTTAAATAGGGAAGTTCTGAATATGCATGTCATTACAAAATGAAAGTACAAACTGAACTGAGAACATGGCTGTATTCTTCTGACGGTCAGTCATCCTCTCCTAAACAGCCTGTGAAGTTTCTGAGGGCATGAGTGAGAGCTGTCACATACATGATTCATTCACAGTAGCTGCAGAAGGACTGAGTTACACATTTGCTTAGTCAATAAATTATGGCACTCTCCGAACTCTGGGAGATATCACTCCACTGCCCCCTCTGTAGTAAGTAGAGTAGATGACATTGGTTTCTCCTTAAAGTGATAATGTCACTTAAGTCCCGGGTGTAAAGAAAAGAATCCTATGCGTGTCCAGTTGTAAGCCTCTGTCACAAACATTCTGCATTTCAATTGCTTTTTTATATATTTATTTATTTATTTATTTGTGTCTTTCACATCATGCCTCCCAATCATACCCATCTCCTGCCACACCCCAAAATAAAACAAAATAAAATTTAAGAAAAAAAGAAGGAGGGAAGGAATAAGGGGAAAATCTCATCATGGAAGCTGCAATGTGACACAATGAGTCGTTCAGTAAACCCCTTTATCCATATATTTTTACATGCAGGCATTTATTGAAAAGAATCATTGGTCTGGTTCAAGGCCCCTGGTCTCTGCTGCACTATCGATGCTGGGCCCTCACTGGGACTCTTCCTGAACATCCTGTTGCTTTTCTGTGTCATGGAAATCCTGCAGCCCTGGGTCCACAGGACTGACTCCCCGCACCCCTTTTCCACCCCATCCCATACCCCCACACCTCACCCCCCACCAATGCACCTCCCCCATCCTGTGCTCCAGCAGATCACAGATGGGGTGGATGTTGGGGTAGATCTGTGCCTGGGTAGTTGCAGGGTTGGTCAACCCACTACCTCTCCCCTGTCTTCACCACCAGGATGGACTCTCCAGCATTGCCCTGGTTAGTTCAACCCTTGGAGCAATGAGCAAGGAGCGCGGCAGCGGCCAGTTCTGCTTTCAAATCCTCAGAGTTGGTTCTCCCACACCCTTCAGGACCAGCTATACCATGTTGCCCAGGCAAAGTGTAGAGTCCACTCTCCCAAGTGCTGCGGCTAATGAGGAACAGGGACCGCTCTCCTGCTCTTATGACCTCAGTGCCTCAGTGCCCACCCTTCTACCTGCCTCAGGCATTGATGGGCATGGAGCAGGCATGGGTCTGTCCCCCTCCCCTGCCTACGCTGCCACAAGACAGGTGAGTAGTGGGAACAGCTCTCCCACACTCACAACATCAGGGCTGGCTCACCCACACCACCGCCAACAGGGTGGGCTCTACTGTGCTGCCCAGGTGAGGTGCAGGGCCTGCTCTCCTGAGTGTTGTAGCTGGTGGGGGGCAGGGACAGCTCTCCCACTTTATGACCTCAGGGCCACCTCTTCCACTGACTCATTGAGTCATTGATGGGAACAGGGGAGGTCAAGTGCTTTTCAGGTAAGAAATTCTAAAACATTCTCACTTAAGTGCCAGATTTCACTTTACTCTACGGAGAAGTTGATTAAGTGTGTAGTCTAAAAACTCTTTCCTGCCCCAGCTCTTCACAGGATCTTGGGAGAGCTACAATCCTTAAAGAAAGAAGGTCTCTTTGGAAGACTGACAGAGCACCATGTACATCTTGCCCTATGAAGACAAAGACACCAAGAAGCACGACGAACAGACCAGCTTCAAGTAACGATATGATTTGGAGGGAACCTTTCACCTAAATCCTGATGATTCCGAAAGTCTAGTGGGTGGATAGACCCTGCTGCCTATTACATCCAGAGATTTATGAAGATAATTGGATCACATCTGCTAATGACTTTGAATCCCATAGAAACGGATGCCAGAGAAATTCCTGACATTGTTAGAGGAATGTCACAAAGTCCAGAAGGTAGAACAATTTCTCAACAGCTATAATTTCAGGGAAATTATCTTCACATGGGTTTCTGTTTTCATCACACACACACACACACACACACACACACACACACACACACCACAGTGGCACCGTAATGTTTACCCACCTGCATCCTAACAGCAGACCTGCAAAAATGAATAGGAAGAAAGGCTGGTGATGGTGGCATGCAGCAGTAATTTAGGGAAATGACTGAGTTTTTAATAGAGAATAAACTTGAAAAAGAATAAAATAAAAGCAGACTACATCATCTATATTTGCAAAAGTAAAGTTCAGATGACAGTGAGAGCCATGGACTTCTCATGTCTAATCCTGGCCGGGCCTGAGAGCAGTTTCCACAGTTCTATGGCAGTCCAACACATTCTCGATACCCTTAAGAAAATGTCTAGCCTTTCTTCTTCCCAGGTGTAAGAGAATGCACACCCAGTGTTAGAAGTCCAGAATTAGATTTTTTTTTAAAAAAGAAAGAAATCTAGAAGTTCCAATATGACCATGGAGGAAATCTAAAGGGAGATTTCCCCTCCAGGTACTCTCAAGGACAGAATTACCTGTACTTACATAAGGACACATATCCCTCACTCAGTTCTCATAACATAGTGGAATATTAATGTCCCTTTCTTCCTCTCTCTTTCATGCTTCTTTATTATTACCTCACTTTCTATCCAAAAGTCAAAAGTCATTTATCTCTCCCTATTTTCGCTTCTTCATCACCAAAAATTGATGGGGCAGTTAGAGATGGGGTACTTTTAGATAATCCTGTTGAAGAGCCTCCCGTTTCTTCACGAAACAGAGAAATAACTCTCATCACAACACCCCAGCCATCCGGCAGAGCAGGAGACCAAGGTGAGAGGAGGCTGAAGCTGAGACATCAAAAGCAAGCTACAGCTGTTGCTACAACAAAGAGTGGTTACAGTGTAATCAGAGCCATCCAGGCTCCATAAAATACTTCATTTACCCATAATACTCATTTCAGTTCCTCCCCAGTTTCTTTCCTTCATCCACAGCTTGGAGATACAGGGGTCAAAGAGACTCACCCATTTAGTGCCCTTGGCCATTGCTTCCATCTTTCAGACCTACATAAAGAGCGTAACACATAAAGTTAGAAGGATTCTAGCATCCTCCCCAACAATAACCAACCCTGTGACCTCTGCCCTGTCATCAAACCCATACAATGGAGTTTTGGGTCCCTAAAAGCCTTAACACCCCTTCCAACTTAGGAAATATGTCTACTTTTCTAAAATGTTTGACACTTTTACAACCCCTTCCCTTCTGCCTCCTTATAGCTTTGTGTTCCCAAGTTCCTGCATACGTAGTCACCGGGCAGAGGCAGAAGAGTCAAATATTAAGAAGCAATAATTCAAGGTTCTATTTCATACAGGCTCTGTGCACATGAGAACTAATTTTCTCAATTTACTCATCCACAAAATGAGGTGGATAGTGTCTCCACTAACTAAATCTTAAAGGGGTCGAAGTGGCCAGAAACCTTGAATACAGAGAAGTAGAAATGGGCTGAGGTTCCCTTAAGCTGACAATCATGCAAATGTTAGTGCTTGTTATTAGCTCTGTCATGTCACTTTAATATGTCCCAAACAGAAACTCTCTTCTCGATGTAACTCCTCTCTCATGCCTTTCCTTTTGTATTGCCATAGTAATTCTAGTCCAATGACTAATATTCGAAGCACTTTCGGGGACTTTTCTCCCCTTCATCTTCCATTTCTACCTTCTATTCTGAAGATACGTAGTGTAGCATTTAAAGTTTTTAGACATCCTTCTATCCTGTGTTCTTGTATCTATTCCCATGGCTTCTGCACAAACCTTCTGACCTCATACTTGAGTTATTACAGCAGCCTATTTATTAAAGCCATGTCATCATATTTTACCAACTCAAAGAAGCCCTGCCCTTACATTAAACACCACAAAACATTACATTTTGAATTAAGTTTAGTAAGGCTTAAAAAAAAAATCAGTGGACTCTGATCAACTTTGAGATGACACAAGCTTTCTAAATCTTTCAAAACATTGCCTTCTGTCCATGAGCTGGCCTGAATGTAGAATGTGTAGAAAGATGTCCGTTCTCACCAAAATGGTTTTGAATTCTCCAAACACTTAAGACCCATTCCACATGCTGACCCCTTTGTGTCAACGGCATCACCTGAAAAGCATTTATGATTCTGGAGACAAGGTCAATATGATCGGTATTTCTTAACCAAATCAGAGTATTCAAATGCACTTGCAGGGCTGAGAGCCACTACATGATACATTCTCCCTGCTATTTCTCTCCCTAGGACACCTGCTATGCTTCATTTCCTGATGCTATCTACTCTGCTCTGTAGGTTCAGTAATCCTGTCTCTCTCTGTCTGCTCCTTCAGTTCACCTTTCTCAAGAACTTTACAGTATCATCCATTTGGATCTATTGTTTATGGCAATAAGGAAGCCAAATGGAAGCTCTATCATGTGGGACCTCTGGTATATTTTGGAATAAAATGACTAACATGGATCAGTCAAAGAAAACAACTACTACAAAATTCCATCAGTTGGAAGGCGAATCTGCTCCTACTGAAGATGCTAATGGCCATTAGAGAAAGGAATTCAGATTTCCAATTTGGCCCACAAAGCACACATCCTTTCCCTTAATGCTCTATGGGAATGAAGCATTTTATTTCCACAGCCTCTTACAGACTGGAAGGAAGACAAATTTCGTGAGGTCCTGCTGTTGGCTTCTCTGCTCTGAGGAAGCTACCACCACTTGGAAATCTTACCACTTTGGTGAACATATCATGCTGATTCTATCCTTGTCTTGGAATAAAGCAATCTCTATAGATAAATTCTCCAAGTGACCTAAGATTATCTGTCTTCACACACAAAATATTGACTTAATCATTTTACTATATCCTTTACTGAATAAAGTAGTAAGTTGGTTGAAATAATTTTTTTTTTTTTTTTTTTTTGCCAGTGGAGGTCTGGCAGATCCTAAGTTTATGGATTCATGTACTAGCGTGTAGATCCCTGGAAAGGTTTTCACGGTATCTATACTTTATCCTCATGCATATGCAATTGACATACACAGCTGACAAGAGGTAAAGTGTTGAAGACTGACAGAGCAAGGCCTGTGATGTGCCTGAGCATTACTGGGCATGCCCCACTCCCCCTGGCCAAAACAAACCCCTGCTGTGTATATTCTGAAAGAAAGCCTGAGGGTGACCTCTTATGAATCTATGAGTAGAATGCTTACACTTGGTGACAAATATTTCACTCCTTGCTTAATGGTATTGTTTCGTAGATCATTAGCTTTCAGAAGCCTGAAATGAAATGTAGGTGAAGGACAGATCTTCTTGTAGGATAACAAGTGTTTTCCTTACATTGGTTTTGGAAGTAATTGAGGTCTTCAGTAGGAAAATTGCAGTGACCTTCAAGTGAGTATTCCACAGCAGGCAAAACAGATAAAGTCTTCTCCCCACCCTCCATTAACCCCATAACATAAAAAACAAGATCCCGGGCTGGAGAGATGGCTCAGAGGTTAAGAGCACCAACTGTTCTTCCAGAGGTCCTGAGTTCAATTCCCAGCAACCACATGGTAGCTCACAACATCTGTAATGAGATCTGACACCCTCTTCTGTATACATAATAAACAAATAAATCTTTTATTTTAAAAAAAAATACCTTGAGGGGCTGGAGAGATGGCTCAGAGGTCAAGAGCACTGGCTGTTCTTCCAGAGGTCTTGAGTTCAATTCCCAACAACCACATGGTGGCTCACAACCATCTACAATGAGAGATCTGGTGCCCTCTTCTTGTCTTCAGGCTGAACACTCACTGTATACATAATAAATAAATAAATCTTTTTTAAAAAATCCCTTGATATTGCCCTGGGCATTTGCTTGCTATCAACACAGCATGTTTAAAATGTTCTTGTGACCCCCAAATGCATAGCTATGTCACTGAATATGTTTCATGAGCCCCAGATAACAAAGACTCACGATTCCCTAGTTATACCCCTATATAGCTTCATGGACTCTTTCAAAGGACTCATCACATCCCCAAATAAAATATGCTTCATATTTAAGCCAGAGTTAGCTCCCACATCTACCAAGTTATCAGAAACATCAATCATAATATTTATTTGTCCTAGTTAATAATTTTCTGATTGCTGACCTTCTGGTGGGTATCCTAATGTATGTATCTTCTTCCTGCCTCTGCTATTGTTCTTTCTCAAATAAAAATAAAAGATTATAAATAATAATCAAAGCTATTTCTATATCTACGCTATTGGATGGCACCTCTCCAAATGCATGTACACCCTTGAGGATTTTTTGCTGGATCCTCTTTCTCCTTCCCTTTCTCTCTCTCCAAACCCCATTGTTTAAGGTCATTTGAAATGAAAATGAGTCAGCAAGAGTCGATGCAGCACTTAAGGCAATTTGTGATCTAGTTTATAATTCATGCACTAGAGCCCGGGGGAGCTTCAGTGCTTAACTCCCACTTTATGATGAAAGTATGTGTAATGGCATCTCTCACTCGTATCTGACTCAACTCCTTTGTTGGATCCAAATCTAACACCTTGAACAAGTTCTCACTCAACACTGATGTCACCAACATCTTACTCCGTAAGTGTGGAGCTATAATCAAATATTTGTGGATTATCCAAAGGTCCTTATTTCTAGTTCCAAGACAAATCTTATCATGGTCTCTTTGATAGTCAAAAAGCAGTGCTCTGCTTTTGTTAAACAGCTTTAATCATGCAATTATTTATAAAGGAACTACACAAGGAAAAGAAGGAAGCGGAAAGTAGGGCATAACACAACGGCACATGGTTTTGATCTTCAAGACTAATAATCCACTATTGCCCAGATTTTCTCTTTGTGGCTTTGAGACTGATACATCAAATGAGATTGTCACATTCTCTCTATGGCTTTTCCACTGGTCATATTAACTACACTTACATACCCAGCAGTAAATGGTCAATACAACATGAACTCAATGGTATTTTTGTAGACTTTTCATCTTACATTGCTCTGTTTAGACATTTCTTACTTAATGGTGTTTTGCTTTTATATTATGATATACAATTTTGTATCTTTATAGGTTTGTTTGTGTGTGTGTGTATGTATATGTGCGTGTATGGGTGTGTGCATGTCTATGCATGTGAGTGTGCCTGGGGGGTTTGTGTATATGCATGTGTCTATGTGTGTTCACATGTGCCTGTGTACCTGTTTTTTGTGTTTTCTCTCTTTTTTTTTTTTCCTTGATTCTGGTTTCTTTGCCTGTTTGTCTGTTTTCCAAAGAAAGCAAAAGAGAACACATGGAGCTTGGTGCATGGGTAGGATCTGGAAGGAGTTGGGGGAATGGAAACTGATACATTGTATGGAAAAAAAATATTGTCCCCTCACTTATTCATTGGGAAACTAAGGTCCAAAGAAGCTAAGCAGTAAGTTTATAAGTCTGAAGAAGCCACATATTTTCAGAATTAATCATAAACTGTTAGTGGTCCATCCTAGCCACCAGAGGAGACAACCTTCACAGGCTAGATCTGCTGTCAGTCAAGACCCATAAGTGCATCTCCCTTGGGATTCCACACACCTATGTGTGAGGTTGTAATTTTTTGATTGCTGAAAGTTGCCCTGAGGATGCTGAGATATTACCATGTCCATGCTGCAGAGGACCTGCAGCATTCAAGTTCACTAACTCCTCTTAAGCGACTCGCATCTATGGTGTGCTGTGAAAAGTTCATTCTTTTCACAAACTACTCAGATGGTTAAAATGATTCTTTCCTAGGAAACTATAACTGATCCTGCCTAGACTTCACTGTAACCAGCTCAGTTTTTGAGCATCAGCCACACATAACACTTGCTGCTCTGGGAAGATACCATGACTAGTTCATTGATGTTCAAATTAGGTTTGGAGAAGACATCTTAATTCTCCGAGATAAAGAACTTTATTTCTTATGGAATACTATTTGTCAGTGAAATGTTTCTGGTTTTTTGTTTAATTGTGCAGCAGTACAATGCAGAAGGGTGGAGGAATGTATACCCATTTGGGCTAACAATAAAAAACATCCAGCAAGCTAGCACCTGTGATGTTAACAATGGGCAAGCATCCTTCTGAGCACTTTTGACAACTATTCCATTTAATCCTGAAGCAATACTAAAAGTAGGCATTGATGTAATCCATTGCACAGACAGGGAACTGAGACACAAACATATTAGGTAACTTGCCTAGAGTTGTTATACCAAATAAAAGTAAGACCAGGATTATATACCCAACAGCACCATCTTTGACACTATATACCCAACAACACTTTAGTCTTTCTGTCTGTCTTTTTATTTAATCCAGCTAAAGTATTTTGGAGTCTGAGAAAAAATTTTTGATAGCAAATTAGATAACTAAAGACTGAGTCAATCAACTCAAAATTTTTGTAATTCAACTCACAACTTTATAAAATCTGACAAGATCCAGTTCAATGTGTGAGAAATCATTCCACATAACCTCAATGGTAAACTCGTTTACCAGCTTCCTATCATGTGCTGAGCTCCAGAATGACACCAAGAGTTAGATATTTAGGTCATTTTGCCTTGTTGATGAAAACAAGAGTTATATTATAGTGATATTTTATTTGTATTGAAATGTGATTTTATTTGTATGTTAATAAAGTTGCCTTGAGGTCAGAGCAAGCCAGAGCAGAAGCTGGGCGGTAGTGGTGCACGCCTTTAATCCCAGCACTTGGGAGGCAGAGCTAGGTAGATCTCTGTGTGTTCAAGGACACAGCCACCATGGCAGACACATGCCTTTAATCTCAATACCAACCATAGAAGACCTGGAGGTCTGTACAAACAGGCAGTGATGAGGAGGTCATGTGGCTGAGTTTACAACCAATGAGAAAACAGAACAGAAAGTCTATAAGAAAAGATAGGACACACAGAAGTAGCTCTCTTGCAGAGAGGAAAGACAGAACAGCAGTGAAGGGTAAGGTTTTCCACTCTTGCTCTGACCTCGTGGTTTTTAACTCTGCAACTGGCTCTGTTTCTTATTTAACAAGAAGGTTACATCTACATTATATTATTTTTTTTATAAAGTAACAACACAAGCAATGTATGGTATACATCAAATTGATATACATTTTTATAAAATTCTTCTAGACATATTTGAGCATTACATATTCCAAATACTAAGGAATTTTTTTTATTTGGAATTAATAAAAAGCAAAAATTGCAAAATTTTTTGTAATTTTATTATAATTGTGGCAATATTGATTTTCAGATTTTAATAAAATGGAAGAAACATTTTACTAGATGCCTAACTGAATTAACTATTTTCATCATATTTTAAAAGGTTATGAAGGAGATGCCAGGTAAATATTTCCTTAACAACTTCAATTAGAACTTCATTTTATTTAATGTTTACACTTTCTTTTCCCATGTCTGTTTTTCTTCCAAAAATAATAAAGGAAGTACCATAAATCCCTTTGACTACAAAATGTAGAAAGATTTCAAAACAAGCCACGCAAACACGAGAGATACAAGCAATCTTGGCAAGTTAATTCTTCCCTGCTGCAAATGCTGACTTCTCTCTTGACGCGTCATGCATTCACTGTGGAGCACAAAGTTGCTTACGCTTCGGATTGTCGCTTTAATTTTCTTTTCTCGTTTTCTCTATTTGCATGATGTGTTCGTAATTACCCGCCGTTCTTCAATAACTATCTCCAGTCATTTTCTGTCTGGATGTCTGACGTCAGTTTCATCCTCAATTCATTTTCAACTGAGTTCTGTCAGAATAATAAAAAGCCCCGCGAGAATGTACTTCTTCTGGTGGGCTAGATGGTGCTTGCCGGTTCTCTGGAATTCAAGCTGAAGTTCCAACCGAAAAATGCGACTGCCGGTGAAGAGAGACAAGGCTTTCCCAAGAGTGATCAAGATGGCGTGTGTCAGGGTCAGCTCTAACCCAGTCTCGCTAGTATCCTCACGTGGGGAGGAGTCTCTGGGGGCACACAGGAGAGTGTAGCAAGGCACAGAGAGCCTGGCCACCCGCAGAGCAAAGAGATGTGTCTGAATCTAAGCCTGCCAATGCCTTGACTTAAGCCTTGCAGCTTCCATAACCCTAAGAAAGTAAATTTATTTTGCTTAAGCCATTCTGGGTGTGGTATTTTGCTAGGGCAGGACAAGCAGACCATGCCGAACCTTGCTCTGCTCTCCCACAGAGCTAATTTCACTGAGGCACAGCCTCGCAAACTCAGGTTTGTTTCTGCGGCCTCATTTTATGCTTTTCCTTTCGTATCACAGTTCTCTTTTCTAGTCCATCACACCAAACATAATCATAAACATAAGGCTTTATAACAATAGCAAAGTAGGTCAGTTCAGAAACCCATGTTCAAATCTTGACAACTGATTTGTTTTTAGCAAGGCGACGGCGGGAAGTGGGCTAGCCAAAACCAAGGATATATGAAGAAACATTATGGAAACAGATGTTTGTGTTTCTCCCAACTTTGGCCAGAGACGCTTCTTTCTACCCTGGGCAGGGGTTAATTCAGAGATGCATTACTGGTAACAGTGTCTAGTGTAAGTACCAATGCCTGCTCAGCTGTGAATGAATTGTCTACATCAACCTTCTACTACAGAGGGATCAGGCAACATGGTGGAAGAGGGGCGGGAAAGAAGGGAAGAGCAGGCTGATGGGAAGAGAACTGTGAAATGCTGACTTCTGGACACAGCATGGCTGATGCATGCAACCAGCATTTGTAGTGCCTGCACAAGATCAAACCAATCAAAATTGCAGCATTGATAGGAGAGTAGCCCCACCCTTGTGGAGCGGTTATTGGCTGCTGAGGGACGTAGTCACTCTTCTTTAGGACTTGGCCTCGGGGAGGTTGCCATGCCCCAGTGAATAGCCCCACATTCCATCCCACTCGTTGGACTCAGGATTACAGATAACAACAACCAAAACAGAGCATAACGTTGGAAAGAAATGGGATGGGGACACTATAGGGGCTGGTGGGGGCAGAAGTAGATGGATATGATCAAGATACATTGCATAAACATATGAAAATGTCCAAAAATGAATAAAATATTTTAAAGGCAAAAAAAAAATACACAGAAGTTAGGAGGAGACTTCTGCGGCTTGTGAGTGTGTTTTGAGCATTAATTGTGGTGATGATTAAACAGGTGAATATTTGTCTTCATATTTATCATATTGTATACCTTAAATGTGGACAGTTCTTTTATATGTCAATCTTTATCTCAACAAAATTATTTTGTTTTGCTTTGCTTTGTTGTGGGTACTTTTACTCAATGCTTATTTATTATTTTGCAATTTCATACATGTGTACCATGTATTTGGATCATATTATACACTCCGCACAATACCCTCCAATTCCTCCCAAACTCCTGCTCAGCACCCCCCCACAACTCCTCTCCAGCTCCTCCCAGACCCCACCACCAGAACTGCCTCCAAGTTTCATGACTTTTCCTTTTTCTTCATTTTAAATGACCCACTGAGTTCAATTAGTACTGCCCACATGTGCATGGATGTAGGGCCACCCATGGGATCTTGGGAAACCTACCATAAACCAGTTTTCTTCAAGGATGGAGTTTAATTTTTCAAAGTAGAGTCCAACTATGTAGCCCAGGTTGGCCTCAAACTTGAGATGCTCCTGCCTCAGCCTCTGAGTACTGGCATTACAGGGGTATACCACCACACCCAGCACACAATACAGGTTTTTTAAACAGATAAAGGGATCTTTAGAGAAATATTTGTGCAACTCTGTAGGCTGCCTCCTCACATTATGCAGGTGTCTCCCACCCTGAGACAAAATAGCTCCTTCTTTGTGAGGCCAGTGTCCCAGCCATGCATTCATAGCTGTCCTAGCTAGCTTTCCATTGCTGTGATAAGGGCCATGATGAAAAGCAACTTGGGAAGGAAGGGATTTATTTGTCTTACACTCCCACATCCCAGTCCATCATTGACAGAATTCTAGGCAGGAACTCAAGCGGGAACCTGGGGTCAGGAACTGAAGCAGAGACCATGGAGGAATTCTACTTACAGGCTTGCCCTTCTTATACAACCCAGGACTGCCTGCCCGGAGGTGGCACCATCCGCTGTAGGCTCAGCCCTCCCACATCAGTCATTAACGAGGAAGAGGCCCCCTGGTTTTGTCTACACTCCAGCATGATGGAGACATCGTCTCAACTGAGGAGGCTCCCTCTTCCCAGATGAAGAAGCTAAGGTCTCAAGGAGACAAATAAAGCAGCCAGGAGCCATAACCTCGGCATCTGCCAGCCAGAGCAGGCGGGCAGCCTTGACTGCTGACACTTTTCCATGAAGCCCTTGTAAAAATGCACAGAACTGCTTAAACATTAGATAAGCACAATTCAGATTGATTTGTTCCTGACACAATGTGCCAGTCCTTGCAGTTGAAAATTAAACTATAATGTATTTCCCCTTCTGCCTCACAAAGCAATGGTCTGTTTCCCTGGTGGATAATCAGAGGCCAAAGGGCGGGTAATTTGTCATACAGGAGGAATGGGGACATTGCCAAGAGTAACAAAGGAGCAACGATATGGGAGCTCTTGCTGCACTGGTTTAATTAAGGTAAAGCTGATAAACTGCACCCTTGATTCACAACAGCGTGAGGTCAAGTTCAGTCTTCCCTCTTTGAGAGAGCCAGTCAGATCCCAGAAAACATTCAGGAAGTAACTGACACCACGCCATTCCCCTTTTTGTGGCCAAGAGTTGTATTCTTAGGAACTGCAAGACTACTGTGTCACAGTCTGGCAGATGTCTTTAAGAATCTGTGATGTTTCATGGAGTCACACTAATTAGTGGAGGCCATGCTGAAATAAGTCAGGACAAGTTTCACACGGAGATGAAAAGGCATTAAGGAAATCAGGTTATGTGTCTTTCTAAGAGGAAATCATTGATGGGTTATATTTCACAAGTGGTATATGAGTGTGTGTGTGCATGTGTGTGTGTGTGCCTGTGTGTGTGTGCCTGTGTGTGTGTAGGTTATATGAAACTTTCTGTGCTCAACGTTACAATCATGTAGTATCAGAGTCTATATAGTGGCTTATTGGAAACAGCTAATATGAAGTAGATAATGGTATGAATAAACAGGTGAGAGGCTTGTTCTAATTTCATTACCGTTGCTGTGATAAAATACCTGACCTGCCCCCCCCCAAAAAAAAGCAGCTTTAAGGGAGAAGAGCTTACTCTGCTTATAATTCCAGATTATAGGTCAGTGGTTCTCAACTTGTGGGTCACGACCCCTTTGAAGGACACATAGCAGATGTCCTGCAGAGCAGATATTTACAATGCAATTCATAACGATTGCAAAACTACAGTTATGAGGAAGCAACAAAATAATTTTATGGTTGAAGGGGGTCACCACAACATGAGGAACTGCGTTAAAGGGTCATATCATTAGGAAGATTGAGAACCCCTAGTCCATCACTTCCAGGAATTCAAGACAAAGACTTGAAACGGCTGGCCATGCCCACAGTCAAGAGCGGAAAAGAAAAAGTGAATACTTGCATGTCTGCTTATGTTCAACCCTCTCTCTACACTTACACAGTCTTGGACCCAAAGGTCAGGAAATGGTGCCACCTGTAGTGGGCTTAACCTTCCCACCCTAACTAATCAAGAAAATTCCCCACAGACAGGCCCACACGCCAATCTGATCTAGACAATCCTTGAGACTCTCTTCCCATGTGTTTCTAGGTTGTGTTTCCTAGACATTAAAACTCTCATAGAGTTTATACAACTCCTACAACTGCTAAATCCGTTTTACATCTTCAAATATGCATACATAGAAAGGGTGGTTAGGGCCAGAGAAACAAAATGCATCAAAAGTCAGTACCTTAAAAACTAAAGAAAAGTCTCTATAAAAAATATTTTATGCTCTCTTGAGTGAAAGAAATGCTCTGCTTCTTGATTTCAGTATTAGTTATGAAGTGGTGTTTCTCCCATGAGAATTCATCCGGCAAAATTCTTGTGTTGTATGAATATTTCCGTAAATGAATAATTCTTCCGAAAATATAGTTGATTTTTAAAACTGCAGCCTTACTGTAAGTTACAGTATAATATATTTATGACATGCCTTACCTTCCTTCTTTCTACATTTTCATTCATTTGTGTTATTACTTTATATGTGTCATGTCACACATGTGGCCGTCAGGGGGCAAATTTTGGGGTCCCAGGGATCAAACTCCGGTTGTCAGGTATATTAGTTACATTCCTATGTCTGTGATAAAATACTCTGGCAAAAGCAAATTAGAAAAAGAGAGAATTTATCTTGGCTTCCGGTTCCAGAAGTATTATAGTCTGTTTGAGCAGAGAAGGCATAGCAGCTGGAGTCTTGTCATGAGACCAGCCTGGCAGAAGAGAAGCAGACTTGCCACATTCATGGGACCCAGGAAGTAGGAGGACAGAACAGGAAGTAGGGTGATAGAAACAGGAAGTAGGGCCTGGCTATAGAACCACAAAGCCTGTCTTCCAGTGACAGTACTTTATCAAGGTTCTACCTCCCAAAGGTTTCATCACCTTTCCAAACAGCCCCATGAGCTAGGGGCCAAATACTCAGGCATATGAGCCTGTGGAGGACAGTTTAGACACAAACCACAGCATCAGTGTTGGTAGCAGGTGCTTCATGCTCTTGCTGGCCCACTTCTTGCCTGTCAAGTTGACCACTGAAGTGTTCACTGATACCCTGAGAGGTGCTACTCTTTTGGTAATCTAAGCTGAAGCAAACTTTCTAGAAAACAGTTTGTGGATTGATGATACCTGTCCAAAGCCCTTAATAGAGTCCTGCTGGTCTGGTAATTGCGTTTCTCAGAATCTATCTCAAGGAGCTCTTCTTCAATAGGAGAAAGCCCAATCTTCATCAAAGATGGAAACCTATAAGAAGAATCACAGATGCTCTACCCATAAAGTTCCACCAACGTGAGTGCCTCAACATGAACTGAACAAGGTGGACAACAGACGTGCCAAATGGACAGAGAAAGCCCACAAGGCCTCAGCTCTACACAAAGAACTACAGGAAGCTAAGGAACACTGAGAATGGGAGAATCCATCTTCTTCCCCTGGGAAGAGCACACCAATTGGTTACCCAATAACAGATGGTCAGCCCTGAAAAACATACATACAGGTAACAGACAGACTGAGCAGGTTCCATCAAGAATATGGAACAATAAGTAATGAAAAAAGAGGCCAGGAGTTGGCAAGTGAGAAAAGAGGGATAGATGGGAGGGGTTGGAGGGAGAGAGAGGAAGGGAAAAATTATGTCATTACAATCTCAAAATTTTAAAAAGAAATATAAAAGTAAGAATAATTACAGTTGGTGAATTGCTAGGTAATTTTAGCATTAATCTAAGGAGTAGGTTGTATAGACTAAGATAAAACTAAAAAAAATAAATAAACCAAAAGCAAGAGAAAGAGACCTAGAAAGGGGACAGATAACACACTGAATGGCAGTGGGGGAGGAAGACAGTTAAGAAACAAGTTTGGTGACACATATGGATTAAAATGCCATTCGGAAACCCATTGCTTTATATGCCAACTTAAAAATAAATATTGAAAACTGTGAGAAGTAAAAAGCAAGTAAGTGACTCACAAAAGAGCACCTCGGGAGGAGCACAGAGGTGAAAAGCGTCAGGCAACGCTTTATTTACGCCGGGTGGTACATGTACAGACACCGCTATCTCTGCTTTTAAACCAAAACATGCGTGCTAATGTGTAAATGCTATAGTTGATCGTACCCAGTTACTGATGTAATCCAGACGAGAACCCGTTCACAAAACATTATCGAGATGGAGATGCTCATGTCAGAAAGGTAATTTTTTAAAATTGATATAGTACACATATAGGGGAGGAGAGGGGAAGGGAGGGGAAGGGGAGGGGAGGGAAAAGAAAGAGGAGAGGACTGGAAGGCAGAAAGAGCGCAGATACACTGACATTCTTTTCCTAATAGATAATTGTGTTTTAGAGCATTTGAGACAATCGACTGACAATGTCTCAGCAGTTATAAGTTTAGTAATCTGACAGAGAATTATCCTGGACAGTAACAGCCAACCGCGTTTGAGGATGATACACCAGACATGAAAATGAACTTCTCCTGAGTCAATTCTTTCCATGTGGACAGGTCAGTGTTTTGATGAATGTTAAAAATTATTTAACCTTGAGGAACAAATGTTGAATGACCTTATGTAAGGTCACACAGCTAGAAGTTGACAACCTGGCAGTTTGTGCACAGAACCATTACATGATCATGATACTGTCACAACAATGTGCAGACCAAAAAAAAAAAAAAAAAAAAAAAAAAAAGCTATAATAAGGGTCACAGTATCCTACTCCTGGTACAATCAGTAACCACTTAGAGAACCAACTGAAAGAAACCAAAACAAGACAAAAGGCACTAGGGGTAAATCTAACAGCAAAGGACCAATAACCTTCAAAATGTCAAACAAGATGAGATTGGAAGAATCAAATTTTCAGTATCTGAGAGTCAATTCTTGAGAACAATAAAAATTTTGGCAGGAAATATATCTGGTGTCCAGTCATCACTCAGGACATCCTCTGGAGAAAGAATTATGAAGGACTAGAACATTACACTTTAGGAAGGAGGCTTAGATTCAGGAATCCTGCTCAGCGACTTGAGAAATGGGCCTAAAGGATATGTGGTTGCACCAGAACCTCAAATCATTTAGAGCTCTGCCATAGGCCCCACCAGGAGCCAACCTCTGAGTTTGACAGCCTGCTCACACTCATGTGTGCTGGGTGTAATGAATGTATAGTCACTGTTTTCCTGGTAGAGACCACTGCAGCTATGCACATGCTCCAGCCAGCTGTCTACTACATTACCTGTGTTTATTGGCAGAAAAGGAGACTGAGACCAGCTTACAGAATTATTTTAAGGCAGATCCAGAGAACTAAGTAATTACCCTGGCTTCAAGTTTCTGACACCTGGATTGGATATGCATACATATCCAAAGTAATGTGCCTATTCATGAGGACCCAAGGTTGCATTTCTACTTAGAGACTAAACAAGCATTAACTAACCCTTTGACATTCACTCACTAGTGTTATGGTTTTGTCATGTGTGTACTATTTCTAACATCATTTACTTTACATTTCAAAATCTACTCTTTTTTACACATATGAGGTCCATCCCAAGCAATAAAATTATAAATGAAACATATATTTTCTTAATACATTCAAACTAATATCTGTCTACTAAAATTACAGTATCAATCCACCTTGGAAAAATAAAGCATCCTTAGCCATGTTTGGAAAAATATGCTTTGTATGTCCCAAGGAAATTTTCTGATCTCTACATGTTAAAAGGTGTCATCAAATAGAGTGTATGATCAAGTAAACCTGGAAGAAACAAACTTTCAAGCATTTCTTTCTAAAAACATTAGACCCCTTAGAGCCTTCAATAGTTTCAAAGTACAGTGAAAATTGGGGGTTTTTTTGTTTTGTTTTGTTTTTGTTTGTTTTTGTTTGTTTGTTTGTTTGTTTTTTGGTTGTTTGGTTGGTTGGTTAGTTGGTTGTTGTTTTGTTTTATTTTCAAGACAGGGTTTCTCTATGTAGCAGCGTTGACTGTCCTGAAACTTGCTTTGTAGACCAGACTGGCCTCAAACTCACAGAAATCTATCTGCCTCTGCCTCCTGAGTTCTGAGACTAAAAGCATGCAGCCCCACAACCCAGCTAATGAGATTTTTTTAACAGCAATTCCAAAATTGATCTGGCCTTGAAACTCTTTTTGCTAGACATCAGTATTTGCTGTAGGATGTTCTGTATGTCAAATGTGTTGCTCTGATTTGTTAATAAATAAAACACTGATTGGCCAGTAGCCAGGCAGGAAGTATAGACGGGACAAGCAGAGAAGAGAATTCTGGGAAGTGGAAGGCTAAGGCAGGGAGACACTGCCAGCTGCCATCATGACAAGCAACATGTAAAGATACCGGTAAGCCACAAGCCATGTGTCAACTTATAGATTAATAGAAATAGGTTAATTTAAAATATAAGAATAGTTAGCAAGAAGCCTGCCATGGCCATACAGTTTGTAAATAATATAAGTGTCTGTGTGTTTATTTTATAAGTGGGCTGTCGGACTGCTGGGGCTTGGCGGGACCCTGAGAGAAAACTCTCTAGCTACAAGTATTGAAATCCTGCCAGAAGCTATATTAATTTCAAAAGATTACAAGCTCTCTTTTGAGCCCTTATGAGAAAAAGTTATCATTTATAATAATTTGTTATCCTTATAAACATATTCCCAACATTTGCAAATAAAAGAAATAGAAGGGAAATTATAATTTCTTTTTATAATTTTCAAAGAGTCAACTTTTTGCAGTAAGGTAACTCATTCATTCATAATGAAATATCTTACAAGCTTGAGCCTTCCCAAAACTAAATAAACTCTATCAATAAATTTGAATAACCCTTGAAATGAGCAGATTATTGACTAGTAATGACTCCAATGTGCATAGGAGGAATACAAAATTTAGATGATATATCCCACCCTCCACATCATTGCTGAGTTGATGTTAATCCCTCATGTCCATTCTTATTCCATCCCCTCTTAAAATAGAAATTAATGGAGGGGGAGGGCTGGAGATACTGTTGAGTGATTAAGGGTCTTTAATGATCTTATTAAACTGTGGTCCAGAGTTTGGTTCCCTTCACCCACACAGCAACTCATAATCACTTGTAATCCCAGTTCCAGAGGATCTGACACCCTATTCTTTCCTCTGCAGGCTCCCACACA